>NC_134570.1:126985266-127585266 GCF_050947875.1 Dermacentor variabilis
GGATGCCTATAGATGGTGGACGGGATCCAGCACTTATAGGGCGTTGGACGTAGTAGACTGGTACACCATGACACCGTGGTGCAATCGTGTACGTATGAGGCTATTCTGAAGGCTGATTATGCACTTCTTATCACTGTTTCACGTAGAGTGGGACAGTATTTTAAGAGGAAGCTTTAGCTCGGGCACTCCTTTCTAAATACATGTAAAAAGAGAATTCGTTTTTCTCGGCGACCACTGCACCAAATTTGACGAGATTTGTTGCATTTAAAGAAAAACTTAAAATATAGTGATTGCTGGTTTCGAATTTTCGAGTGACGTCGTCAATCTTATATTAATAATTGGCGAAAATACAAAATTTTCGAAATACAAGACTGTCAAGTTTACAACTCCGTAACTTATAAACGGAAAACGATAATACAATTCCGTGGAATGCATAATAGTACACCTAAAGCGGACAAAAGTGATATATTACACATGAATTTCAGAAAAATTAGTAACATGGAAATACAGCTTTTGCAGCACCTTTGTAATGGATTCCGTTCACAGAACCGCAATATCTGTTCTTGATGCAGAGCTTTGAATATTTAAAAATTATGCTTCTATTTCTTTCAAATTTTCGTATTTTGAAAGTTCTTCCAACAAAATTCAGGCCCTAAATCGACATTTCGCTTCCAACAGTCACTATAATTTAACTTTTTCTCGCAAATGCAACAAATTTCGTTAAAATCGGTCCAGGGGTTATCTCAGAAAAGCGTTTTTGCGTTTTACTTGTATTTGAATAGGCCGCCTGTCCGGAGCCAGGTATTCTTAGCACCCTCTGCAGCGTAACAGATCTGACCGCCGCCGTGGTCAGTTGCTTCGCGGCTGCTGGGGACTGAGGGCCGGGGTTTGATTGTTGTATTCATATAGGAGGTTGTGGCCAAGTACTGCACCAGGGTGGCCAATCCTGCTCTGGTGAGAGAGTGCGTTACCGGTTCTGGTCACCGGGATCAGGCCGCACTCCAGGCCTGTTTGTGCAATTTTCTCAACACACGGTTTTTTTTTTGTATTTTCCGGTGGAGAATTGCGCGGCACCGGGATTTGAATCACGGTCCTCTTGCACTGGAGACGGATACTCTACCGTCCCCGCAGGAGTTAAATTAAAAATTGAATTATGGTGTTTTGCGTGACAAAACCACTTTCTGATTATGCACGCCGTAGTGGAGGACTCCGAAAATTTCGACCACCTGGGGTTCTTTAACGTGCACCTAATTCTAAGTACACGGGTGTTTTCGCATTTCGCCCCCATCGAAATGCGGCCGCCGTGGCCGGGGTCCGATCCCGCGACCTCGTGCTCAGCAGTCTAACACCATGACCACTCAGCAACCACGGCGGGTCCCGCAGGAGTTGTACGCCTCATTTAACCTACAGTGGTGCCCTATTTGATCAGTCAAGGTGGACCAATCTGAGCTCGGTTATACCGCATGGATGGCACTCGGCTAGAGAACCTGATATTTATGACCTGCACATGTGTGGCCACACATAATTGAGGATATACATATATATATATATTTAGGAGGGTTTCCGTACAGTGATAAAAGGAAGGAAAATACATTTAAAAAAAAGGAAAAAAAAGGAACATAACATGTGATTTGAACTCGTGATCCTTCAATGTTGCCCGGAAAGGTAGCTCAGTCGGTTGGTTCGTCAAGCCAACGGTTACTTTCAAGCGCCAAAGCTCCTGCTCCGAGCCTCATACTTATGTGGAAAGGGACTGATGTTGTCCGCGACAGTCATAATTTCTCGCAATTCAATGTCATGGCCGATCATGTAAGCAAAAGTAGCTGTTTACTATTAACAATATCCAGAATTGATCAAACGTGAAGTTGTCACCGGCATTCTGAGTGGTTGGAAGGCATAATTTCTTTGAAAAATTGCCGCCAGAGGAGCAGCGTGAACTCGAGCGGCTTTATAGACTAGGAAAACTGCCTTAAAATATTTAGACTTGAGGGGAAGCTTCGTTAACAAACTATAACACGGCAATCAGCACTCGTATACGACGAGAGAAATTATTGAGAAATTATTTAGTGGGAAATTCCCTTGAAATAAATCTGGTTTGCGAGACAAATGCTTGTATGTATTGAATCTCTTAAAAGATGAGGGGGGAAATATGCGCTCACCGAGAGGGCATCTTCAGCACGAGACCACCGCGAGGCACCTTACTGAGATGTAGAGAGCTTCGCGGCCGGAACGAAATCTCCCCTCTCCGCCGGCCCAGGGTGGAAAACGCGCTTTCCGATCGCTCAAGGTTGCGCGGATATTGTATAGCTCTAGCGTCTAGGAAAAAGCTTAAACAGGTGCGGGGGCGGCACGCATAGCGTGGGAAGCTAGCCGCCGGAATAGCTATCTCAAGTACTGCTGCTGGCGAGGGCGAAATACCTTCGTGTAATTATAATAACCCAAATAGGACTTCTTTCAAAGAAAAAAAAAGAGAAGAAAAAGAAAAGGGAAACGGCTCAGAAGGCTATACTACGAGAGCTATGACTGATACTTTTCTATATATATGTATTCATCTCATCTATGGGATCGCATGCGCGCGCTGTTGGTTTTAAAGCGCAACCATGGTAGGGAAACGGAAGGCGATATAAGCATGCGTGTCCATGATACGCACACGACAAACTGCCTTATAATATTTAGAATTGATATATATATACACACACAAAAGCCAATATAGGCTGCTCGACACTATCTCGCGCGTTTTTATAGCGAAGTACATCAGAACCGACTCGTCGTTCCACAACAACCATTTCCTGAGTGATCGCCAGATATATGCCGAATAACTTCCTGTCATTCAATAAGAATGTCTCTCTTTCATGCAGCCTACCAATTCGCGCTGTTTCGGTTTAGACAAAACAATTTATCATTCGAGGCGCACTTGCCAAGTTTGCCTCCAATTAAAACTGCCTGCGATGCCTATAGTGCAGCTCTTATCTCACTCAACATACACAGTTCTATATACGTGCATCCGGTGCAATGCTTTCCGTTGTATCAGCAATTTCAATGTCATGGCCGATCATGTCCATTGATCATGGCCATTGGCCATGATCATGGCCATTGGAATCTGAACCTGGCAACGTTTAACGTTAGAACGCTATCTAGTGAGGCGAGTCTAGCAGTGTTATTGGAAGAATTAGAGGGTAGTAAATGGGATATAATAGGGCTCAGTGAGGTTAGGAGGACAAAAGAAGCATATACAGTGCTAAAAAGCGGGCATGTACTGTGTTACCGGGGCTTAGCGGAGAGACGAGAACTAGGAGTCGGATTCCTGATTAATAAGGAAATAGCTGGTAACATAGAGGAATTCTATAGCATTAACGAGAGGGTGGCAGGTCTTGTTGTGAAACTTAATAAGAGGTACAAATTGAAGGTGGTACAAGTCTATGCCCCTACATGCAGTCATGATGACCAGGAAGTCGAAAGCTTTTATGAAGACGTGGAATCGGCGATGGGTAAAGTCAAAACAAAATACACTATACTGATGGGCGACTTCAATGCCAGGGTAGGCAAGAAGCAGGCTGGAGACAAGTCAGTGGGGGAATATGGCATAGGCTCTAGGAATAGCAGAGGAGAATTATTAGTAGAGTTTGCAGAACAGAATAATATGCGGATAATGAACACCTTTTTCCGCAAGCGGGTTAGTCGAAAGTGGACGTGGAGGAGCCCGAATGGTGAGACTAGAAATGAAATCGACTTCATACTCTGCGCGAACCCTGGCATCATACAAGATGTAGACGTACTCGGCAAGGTACGCTGCAGTGACCATAGGATGGTAAGAACTCGAATTAGCCTAGACTTGAGGAGGGAACGGAAGAAACTGGTACACAAGAAGCCAATCAATGAGTTAGCGGTAAGAGGGAAACTAGAGGAATTCCGGATCAAGCTAAAGAACAGGTATTCGGCTTTAACTCAGGAAGAGGACCTTAGTGTTGAAGCAATGAACGACTATCTCATGGGAACCATTAAGGAGTGCGCAATAGAAGTCGGTGGTAACTCCGTTAGACAGGAAACCAGTAAGCTATCGCAGGAGACGAAAGATCTGATCAAGAAACGCCAATGTATGAAAGCCTCTAACCCTACAGCTAGAATAGAACTGGCAGAACTTTCTAAGTTAATCAACAAGCGTAAGACAGCGGACATCAGGAACTATAATATGGATAGAATTGAACAGGCTCTCAGGAACGGAGGAAGCCTAAAAGCAGTGAAGAAACTAGGAATAGGCAAGAATCAGATGTGTGCGTTAAGAGACAAAGCCGGCAATATCGTTACTAATATGGATGAGATAGTTCAAGTGGCTGAGGAGTTCTATAGAGAGTGATACAGTACCAGTGGCACCCACGACGATAGTGGAAGAGAGAATAGCCTAGAGGAATTCGAAATCCCACAGGTAACGCCAGAAGAAGTAAAGAAAGCCTTAGGAGCTATGCAAAGGGGGAAGGCAGGTGGGGAGGATCAGGTAACAGCAGATTTGTTGAAGGATGGTGGTCAGATTGTTCTAGAGAAACTGGCCACCCTGTATACGCAATGCCTCATAACCTCGAGCGTACCGGAATCTTGGAAGAACGCTAACTTAATCCTAATCCATAAGAAAGGGGACGCCAAGGACTTGAAAAATTATAGACCAATCAGCTTACTGTCCGTTGCCTACAAAGTATTTACTACGGTAATCGCAAATAGAATCAGGAACACCTTAGACTTCTGTCAACCAAAGGACCAGGCAGGATTCCGTAAAGGCTACTCAACAATAGACCATATTCACACTATCAATCAAGTGATAGAGAAATGTGCAGAATATAACCAACCGTTATATATAGCTTTCATTGATTACGAGAAAGCGTTTGATTCAGTCGAAACCTCAGGAGTCATGGAGGCATTACGGAATCAGGGTGTAGATGAGCCATATGTAAAGATACTGGAAGATATATATAGCGGCTCCACAGCCACCGTAGTCCTCCACAAAGAAAGCAACAAAATCCCTATAAAGAAAGGCGTCAGACAGGGAGATACGATATCTCCAATGCTATTCACAGCATGTTTACAGGAGGTATTCAGAGGCCTGGAGTGGGAAGAATTGGGGATAAAAGTTGATGGAGAATACCTTAGCAACTTGCGATTCGCTGATGATATTGCCTTGCTTAGTAACTCAGGAGACCAATTGCAATGCATGCTCACTGACCTGGAGAGGCAAAGCAGAAGGGTGGGTCTGAAAATTAATCTGCAGAAAACTAAAGTAATGTTTAACAGGCTCGGAAGAGAACAGCAGTTTACGATAGGTAGCGAAGCACTGGAAGGGGTAAGGGACTACATCTACTTAGGGCAGGTAGTGACCACGGATCCGGATCATGAGACTGAAATAACCAGAAGAATAAGAATGGGCTGGGGTGCGTTTGGCAGGCATTCTCAAATCATGAACAGCAGGATGCCACTATCCCTCAAAAGGAAAGTGTATAACAGCTGTGTGTTACCAGTACTCACATATGGGGCAGAAACCTGGAGACTTACGAAAAGGGTTCTGCTGAAATTGAGGATGACGCAACGAGCTATGGAAAGAAGAATGATGGGTGTGACATTAAGGGATAAGAAAAGAGCAGATTGGGTGAGGCAACAAACGCGGGTAAACGACATCTTAGTTGAAATCAAGAAAAAGAAATGGGCATGGGCCGGACATGTAATGAGGAGGGAAGATAACCGATGGTTACTAAGGGTTACGGACTGGATTCCAAGGGAAGGGATGCGTAGCAGGGGGCGGCAGAAAGTTAGGTGGGCGGATGACATTAAGACGTTTGCAGGGACAACATGGCCACAATTAATACATGACCGGGGTAGTTGGAGAAGTATGGGAGAGGCCTTTGCCCTGCAGTGGGCGTAACTAGGCTGATGATGATGATGATGAATAGGCCGCGTCGGATTTGGGCCCGAGCTAAAGCTTCCTCTTAATGAGGTTCACTGTTTTACGGCATTTTGTTTTAAGATTATTTACACCTGGGATGAAAGTTAGCTTTGAGTCGAGTATGATACGGAGAAATTTGCGTTCTGCGGTCACCGGCACTTGCTGTCTGTGCAGTAAGTTCTGTATTAGACTTTGCAAATAAGCCTCTCTTTTGTGCGAAAGGGGCAGTTGAACTTTTAAGATGATTTAGCTTAAAAGAATCTTCTCTTCCCATTTACACACTTTCTTCAAGCCAACTTGAACAAATCGCTCACAGATTGCGAGGTTACATGTCTTTACTCATAACTCCCTATTATCTACGTATAACATACTCCGCGGTATGCATGACCGCAAAGAGTTGATATTTACAAAAAAAAGCCACAGCGTTGCTGAGGTACCGCACTTTGAGATACCTCAGTTTCTTGAATAATGAACCCATGCAAACTCTAACACGAATTGTACGGAGTGATGCGTTAACTTTCTATTACATTCAGCATGTTGCCTCGAATGCTCATTTCTGAGAGATCTCATAAAATCCCATATCAGTAAGTTTTATCGTATGCCTTCTCTATGTTTAAAAACACGGAAAGAAAAAACTGCTTATGGCTAAAGGCGTCGCGAATGTTTCCTCTATTCGCACGAGATGGTCGGTAGTCGACAGACCGTCTTTGAAAGCGCACAAGAAAGGGTCAAGCATTTTGTTGAGTTAAAGAAAATGTAAAAGACGACGACTTACCTTTCTTTTTCTGATGAACTTATATAAGCAGCTTGTGAGTGCTATTGGCAGTAACTTGATATTTTGGATGCATATTTACCTTGTTTCAAGACCGGAACTACAATAGCTGATTTCCATGTCGCTGGAAGGTATCCAGCAACGTAAATAGACTTTAGAGCGCCAGAATCATCATCTTTGTGTCAGTGTGTACATTTTAATCATGTCGTACATGGTTCTGTCAGCTCCCGATGCAGATTTTCTACATACGCTCTAGGCAGCTCTCAGCTAGGCATTATTAAAAGGACAGTTGCATGTTTCATCAGGACGCCATTTATGGTCCAGTAATTCAAGTTCTGCTAATTGTTTGTAATTATTAAATGGTTCTGAGAAGTGTACGGCGCTTGATACACAATCGACGTGTCAGCCAAGGGCAGGAATTTAGTCTTCCAAAGTTTTCCCTTGGTTATCCACCAAAGGCAACGGGTGCACTTGCTGCCCCTTTAGCCTTCTGAGACCATTTCAAATCTGCGCCTCTAGCGCGTAAGAATTTCTGTTCGATAGGAACCTTTCCCAGCTCGTTCTTTCGGCCTTTCTTTACGTCCTCCTTCCCTGTCACTTGACATGCTTAAATTCAACGAGATTTTCTGCAGTCGGTGATCGGCTCAGTATGCCCCATGCTTTATTTTGTTTCTTTCACGCCAACGTGCAGTCGTCATGAGAGCATGGCACTTCACTTTTGCATGAGCTGCCAGTCGTTTTGGGAATGAATTCCTCAGCTGCGTCAAACATAAAATCGTTAAATTGCGCTACTGCGTCATCTATACTAAATTCGCTGGTAAAATGTGCGCCGTGATAAAAAAAGTCGATTCTTTACTCTTTTCACTTGGCGGAGGCTAGTTTGCACCTAGGGGCATGCGGAGGACAGCCACGTTGTCTAAGCTTAGGGTTACGGGAAAGTGGTCACTTCCGAATGGATTTTTGGCAACGTTCCATTCTAAGCCAAAGAAAGCAGAAGCAGAGTCAATACAGATCAATTAATGAATATTAATTATGATAAAGATTATAATAGCTTGGCTCCTTCTTATTGAAGAGAACGCACTAGAATTTACTAGGAAGTTTTCTATTATCCGACCTCTCGTGCCGCACCGGGAGTCTCCCCAAAGGGTGTGATGGGCATTCTAATCACGTATGATTATGCATGGTTCTGTGGGCTGGTCAATGAGGCTTTAAACTCTGTTTACCTGAGGTGATAATCATGTGGTATGTAAATGCTACAAATGGTTATCATCTTATTGAAGAGAATTCTTCGCACATACGCAGACCCGAGGTGTGCCTGGAGAGAAAAAGGCAGGCAATTAACAACTTCTGACTATGTTTACAAAGGAGGTCTTTAACGCCATCGTTATGAGAAGTTCCCTTACGTTTCATTGCAATATTTGTGCGTCCACATTGAAAAAAAAAAGGTTGTGCTGCGTATTTAGGGAATGTAAATCAGCTTGCAGAGCCCCTCTCAGGTCCTGCGCTGCGTTTCTTTTTTCTTTTGTTTAGAGTGATCGCGAGAATTTCGCCACTGCTTAGGCACTGCCGGTGCCATCTGGCTCGCTCTGTGTCCATAGTCTATTGCGAGGCGCTGGACACACGCTCTTGAGAGGGCTGCGTTTGACGTGAAGGCCTCGACACGTCGGACGAGGCCTTTGAGGCCACCAGCCCGGAGGACGATGGCCCCTTCTGTTGGGGCGATGAAGGAACGCTAGCTGCAGCCGCCAAGGGGGCGGATGACGTCACTGGCGGCTCACTGCGTGTGGGCCGCGTAGCCTCCAGAAGCTCAGGAGGTCTGTGATGCGCCATATCAGCAAATCTGTCCTTGGCCAGGTATGATAGCCGTCTACATGCCTCCTTGAATACCTTCTTTTTTAGTTTGTTACTATTTCTTTTTCTTTCGTCCATGACGGACTGAACTGCGAGTATGCGGCATGCTCCCCAACACAGTTCACAGAATGGAGAGGGTTTTTTTTTACATGATTCATGAAGGTGGCCGTTAGCACAGCATTGCGCACATGTCTGGTGGCCTCGATAGCTCTCTGAATTGTGGCCGAATCGCTGGCACTTAAAGCATCGCAGAGGATTTGTGATATACGGTCTGACACGGATCTTCACATACACTGTCTCGATAGTGCCTGGCAGGATCCTCGAGGCGAATATATCTGTGAGGTGCTTTGTTATGATCTCTTTTCCGTCACTGCTCATTTTAATTCTTTTGACATTGATCCCATTCTGATGACTCCAACCCTCTAAAAGTCCGTCGTCAATCATTTCCATAAGGTTATCATCAGAAACAACACCTTCAATTGTATTCATAGTGCTGCGTGGGGCCACAGACACTGGGATATCCCCAAATGGCAGAGTTCAGGTGGATTTCTAGGTTGTTTCTTATCACGGAGTTCCAGAGGGAGGTCACCACTCGCCATCGTAGATACTTTGTAGCCTGCATCAAGAGTTCCCGTGAGAGACTTCGCAACAACGAAAGTAGAGATCATTCTTGCTCTTCTTTCTTGTTTTCTTGTTTGTGGGAATGGATTACACCGAATCGGAGGAATGTTTCTTTTTGGCGACCAACAAACTGCACAGTTTCTTTCAGGGAGCGATCTTGAAGGGGGAGGGGAGATGTACTAGCCATTAGTGAGTGCGTATTCTTCAGCAGTAACGCCGTCCACCGACCAAAGATCCCTACAAGGGGACGCTGCTGGACCTGTAAAACAGTTCCTAGAAACGCCCGCTGTACGTTTCCACTATAAACGATTGTAAGATAACCTAGGTTGTCTACTCACACAAAGTTAACGCTTGCTGCCTAAAAGATAGGAGGTAATACCGAAGAGAGAAGACAGGAAAGATTGAAAGTGAGAGAGAAAGATGAAGATTGGAGAGGTGGATAGGAAAAAGCAACTACCGATTTCTCCGGGATGGGTCAGTCCAAGATTACCGTGGTCTTGAAGGTCCAGACACTCAGCCGCAGCTGAACCCCCAGGACTCCCTTTTCCCCGGACACGCGTAAAACCCGCACCGGTAGAAGTGGGAGGGTACAAACCCCGTGGGCTCGGGCACGTAGTGTTGCAACTCATCAAACTGCTGTTACCGCCGAAGGCCCTGCGGGGCCCAGTCTAATTGCTTGAATACTGCAAAGCTTGCAGTCACTATCATCGGAGAACTTGCGTCTGCTTGTCTGGTCCTTTTGTTAGTATGTGAGATTCCACTTGTGCATAAGCAAGTAGCTGTATATTCTTTGCAGATATTTCCCAAAATATTCCCGTAGGGCTTTTGTACTTCTAGAATACCCAATGCCTTTATGATTTTTCATACCTTTACTGAATGAAGTACCACTCTATAACATTGAAAGTCCTATAAAGAGTTTGATTGCAATAAAATTTGTTACTTGACTGATGGTATGAACGTTACCCACTGCAGATTATCCCTTCTTGAAGCCAGCCTGTTCTATTGCTTCATTGAAGTCAAGTGTTCCCCTGATTTTATTGGAAATTTTATTGTTGAATATTTTATACCATATTGAAAGCAAGCTAATGGGCCAACAATTCTTGAATTCTCTAACGTCTCCCTTCTTATAGAATATATTCCTGGCATTCTTACAGCTCTCTTGTATACCTGACGCTATGAGGCATTGCGTGTAAAGAGCTGCAAGCTTATCAAGAATGACATTTAGTAGTGTGGTTTGCTGGGCCAGTTGGTGCAAGGTAAGCGTATAGGGGGTTCCAGTAAGTACAGAGGCGAGCACAAGTAAAAGGAAAGGACAGGAGAACACCGGTGAAGTTGTTGCTAATACATTTGTTGAAAGCTTTGCCCTTTATTTGTGATCGACTCTGTACTTGCTGGAACCCCTGTACGCTGATCAAGAATAATATATTTTCCAGCTTTGATCAAATCCAGTGTAGATTCATCTTCGTGGCAACGTTTACGACAAGAACCCTGTCGAGTGAGGCTAGCTGCGCAGGGTTCTTTGATGCATGATGTTGTATAGCCTGGGACACTACTGGCCTTAGTGTGGTAAGGAAAACTGGTGAGGCCTATATATTGCTTACTAACGGCCAACGTCTTCTGCTACAGAGCTCTTCCAGATAAGAAAGATTACGGAGTATCAGTTCTAATTCACAAGGACAAAGCGGAACACATAAATCAATTCTACAGCTATAATTTTAGGGTAGCAGTCGTTGTAATAAATGTAAATACATAGGAAATACAGAATAAAGGCCGTACAAGCCCACGCTCCAACCGCCAGTCATGTGGTGAAGAAATGTTACATTACGAGTGAGTTAGCTTCAAACTGACTCGACGGTACCTATGGGTGACTTCACTACGTATGTAGGGGAAAACAGGCTGGAGAACAAGCAAACGGTCATTACGACATCGACTGTAGTGGCAGAGAATAGAAATTCGCAGAATTGGCGGAAAGTAAGGTAATCCGAATAAATAATACCTTCCTCAGGAAGCGAAGTCACTGCAAATGGACCTGGAAAAGCCCTAATGGAGAAGCAAGGAATGAGGTCGATTTAATATTCGCACGCATGCTTACTTATCTTCAATCGTTAAGCCCATTACACAGACTGAAGGATAGAAAGTTATCGCTCAGCTCAAGACGCGCCATTCTATATCGGAAGTATTGTGAGTGTTATCCATGGTCCTATTTGTTGTCTATGTTTTAACTGGCCCTTGTGTAATCAAATTCTGTGGGCGACGAGAATGTTGGTATACATTCTAGAACTTACGCGAGCACCATCGATAACGGTGGAAGGCTCATTGGGCCAGGTATCAGTTGGCGACATATCTGATCCACAGATCAGATTTTCGCTAAGCTGCTAAGCACGTTGCTGCGGAGTCAAATCCCGGCCACGGCGGCTGCATTGCGACGGAACCGCAATGCAAGACCTCCCATGTTTCGTGCGTTGGGAGCACGCTAAAGATCCCTTTGTGGTCAAAATTAATACGGATCTCCCTACTACGGCGTCCGTCATAATAAAATCGTGGTTTTCGCATGTAAAACCCCAGAGGTAAACTGTTGCTTGGTTTTCTGGGCAGAAATTCACACAATAAATTGTTACTTTCTTGGCTCACACTTTTCGCTATAGTGTTTCCCATGGTCACTCAAAAGTTACATCTGGTTTGAGGTGTTTTGAATTAATTTACCGGACGCCCCTGGAAAAACGTTTAAAAGGCCCGAATCGCGAAGACGACACGTCATCATCCCGTCATCCCGTCATCCCGCACACCCTATGTAGCCTCAGGCTTCGAAAGAAAAAGAAAAGTAACTTGGTGCTCATTTTACCGCGCACATTGAGCAAGAAAGCCTGCGTCACGACTACCGTGTTGAAACGATGACGCGGAACACACAAAAGCCCACAGACACGCACACAGCTGAATCTTACCGGCTAATCGCTATCGAATTCAGACAACACCTCCCGTTCACTGTCCACGAAAAACAGAATGCAATCTTCAGTTCCAGGTAATGCGTCCGGAATTCCAAATTTCTGGAGCTTTGCGCAACTATAGCCTGCGGGAGGTAATTCGACGCACCATGGGCCTATTTTGGTATGTCTCGGAGCGACGCTTTATTCAGACCACGACTTAGGTGTGGCTAGCTGCCTTTAATTGAACTTTTTTTGGTAAGGATTGCTTGCACATTTCATTTGGCGTAGAATTAGTTATCATTGTAACGCGCATGCCAATTTGAGCGAACCTTTATTAAAAAAAGTGCGCGTCAGAATTGTCCATATGCAGTACGCCGCGACATCTCAGTGGAGATATCTACGTCCTTCGCAATTGCTGCAGCTTAGCCGTTGCCTCCTTCCACAGTAAATTATCTTCCAATGCAGAGTTATATTCGCGATTCACAGTTATTGCTACTCTGTAGTCAGCCGTAACTACAACTTGACAATATTTTCTGCCCATCCCAGCCGAGTGCAGGCTGTTGAAGTTTCCGGTAGAGGAAAGGAAAGTCAACATAGTTTTGATAAGTTCTGGATTGCTCACAATTTGAAGTGAGAAAGAGTAAAAATATTTATGAAGAAACAGGTCGCCCAAAACATAGTAAGGGTAAACTCAGGAAAATTCAGGCTGGTGCTTGCAAACAACTGTGCAGCTATAGAGCTAGAAAATGATGAGAGCATAGAGGTTATGAATGCAACCATAACAAGGCTCATTTCAGAAGGAGCAGCTGAAGTGGGAGGTAAGGCATCAAGATAAACAGCACAAAAAGTAGCTCAAATTATAAAGGACCTGAAGAAACGACAACCCTTGAACCTGTCTAACTCATGAGATCAGATAGAATACGCTGAACTGTTAACATGGGTTACATATCTAAACCAGAAGATAATAAGCGATACTCGAAATTATACGGTCGGAAATATCGAGGAACCATTGCAAAACTGCGGAGGCATGAAATAAGTGAAAATAAAACTGGGCATAGGACAGGGAAAGCTGTATCCAGTGAAAGATAAGCAGGGTAATGTCGTTAGCAATTTCGATGATATATTGAAAGCAGCACAAGGATCCAAATTGACTTGTATATAGTTCCTAGAGCAGCCACGCAACCTTCATTAGAAGTAGCGATGGCGAGGATACGCAGGCTCCTTCTATAAGTAGCGGTGAGGTTCTAGCGGCAAGACATGTTCTGGGGGAAATTCGCACGTTCTGAGATATCCTTCGTAAAGTTTACAACACGTCTGCTAATTTCGCATTTAGGTGCGTGCATCTTGGTACGTGACGCCCCTCTTTGGGACGAAAATGACTGCGTGACACATTGTTCGGAACTTGAGCGAAGCTTTTAATAGCAGCGCTCTAGCTTTCGCCTGGCGAAAAGAAGCAGCAATGCACTTTCTTTTCCTTCCCATGAAGCGCACTGCAGCGTCGTTGTCAAGCTTGACGTGTTTTCAGGATTCAAATCAAAGTTGCTCAAATTCAAATTTTTTCAGGATTTCAAAAATTCAGGATTCAAATCAAATCAAATCAAGTATCAAAGTTGCTGATTAATAACTCGGTACAGAAGCGCTCAAATAGCATCAAACAAGCTGAAGATGTTATCAAATGAGATTGCCCTAATGTTGAAAGTGTCAGTATAAAACGTTATCGTCTAGGAAAAAGGGTAGGCAAAGATATTGTTGACTACGCGTTCATGGACTGCAATTGTTCGGTAACAATGCTTCTGCCGAAACGCACAAACCGCATATCAAAGCATACTTTCCCTTGTACGCAGTGTGTTTCGATTAAATTTACCGTTAGACTAATTTCAAAGGCCCTCTATGGTAAAGGGCCCACCGTGGTTTATTAGTGCCTTTTAAGGCTGCGCTGCCAAGCCCGAGGTAGCAGGATTAAATGCCGGCTGCGGTGGCCGCACTTATATGGCTGCGAAAGGCAAGAATATCTGTGTGCCGCGTATTTGGTCTACCTTAAAGAACCCCCGGGGTGGTATTCTGTAAGAGTCCACCTAGTGGACTGTCCATTTCAGCTGCTGCTGACTGGATACAACTGTATGAGCGAGGACACGAGCGGTCCCAGCCAATCATGAATGACCGAAATGGACAGTCCACTAGGTGGACTCTTACACAGTACCTCCCCTGGTGTATAATATTATTGCACAGCCCCCACTACTGGTGCCGCGTAATGACATCGTGTATTTCTGAACGCAAAACCACAGAATTTTTTTTTAGTAAAGCACAAAATTTCATCTACTCACCACCGATCTGTGCGATTGCCGCAAGCACACCGCCTTTTTAGTGTATTCCTTTATAATATCGATCGAAGCCCAGCGTTGGTATACTTCGTCGCGCATTATGCCTTCTGCGTCGAATGCGTGCATCATCTCGTGGCCCATAATCTGGAAGCAGCAAAATTTTGCAGAAGCAAGCAAAAATAACTGCACGCGCCTACAAAGCAAACTAAGCAGTTGAGTAGCGGATTTCACGGAAGAAGATTATTTATAGCGAAAGTTTTCTTTGAATGATCCTTCAACTTTTCCACAGCTGCTGGTTTCTGCACGCCGCGCCGGCAGGTGGTTCAGACGTACGTGGCCGAGATGGAAGACAACATGAGAATCTCTTTTCGATCTTTCCATCTCGTCGTCACAGTGCCCGCTACAGTAGCCTCTCAACTCGTGTGATTATCCCACAAGCCCCGCAAAAGTATTGCAGAAATTGCAGCGCTTACCCTTGTACTGAGGCGCAACAGTCAAGAGAGGAGGTAGGTATAATAGTAGCGAGGAAATACTGAAAGGAGGCAGGGAATGGCTATAACCGACGCAGTCACGACACGAGTGAATAACACCCTTTCGATTATTCGCTCGCATACACAGGTAGAGGGTAGGAGAAGAAAAAGGCGACCTACGATGGCAAGCAGAAGGTGCTACACTCAAAAATTTCGGAGGGTATTGCAGGAATGAAGCGGCCGATTTACCCTTCAAAGCATTGTTTTACTCTCTCAAAATGTCGAGTGGACTGAAATACATTGTTGACTCCTTCACCAAGGAGAAAGTGAAATGTGATTTTCACTCTGCCCTTCAGAGAGAGAGAGAGAGTAGAATGCCCGTTCTACTCTTGCGGCAATAGAGAACAAAACATAGCGTAGTCTTCTGCTTCATCTGTAGGAGGCTGGCCCCAAACATGGCGATGTATCACTCACGCGCCCTGAGCAAAGAACACTGTTTTGCTTCTAAGAGGACAGGCAGCACCAGTTCAAAGGAACGCGTAGAGAGAGCTCTACTTTTTCACTCGGAGTTGCTCCACCCCGCGCGCGCTCAACATCGCGGAACAGCACAGCACCGGAGAAAGGTAATCCGTCCAGCGAGCAGCAACGAATGCCATCCAAAGGAGATAAGGTGTCAGCCATCTCGCGTAGCCGCGAAAGCACGACAGTCGTTCGTCATTCCTTGGATATACCAACAAATACCCCACGGTAAGGGCATTCTAACTTCACATTCTGCGCATATGACATGCTATCGCCAGGAAGTCGCCGCGGCGCTTAGCCGACGCGATTGACAATGGACTAGGCAAACGCGCTGTGTCTCTCGATGCCAATCGAAAAAGCCAGCCGTCGCTACAACTGGATGTGATTTTATCACTTGTCGCTATCCGTAAGACCTGTGAAAATCGCAGACGCTGCCAGAACCATGGTATGTTCAAGAAGACGTCACGCGAGAGGACGCTTAAAATGGTTCGGTCAGCAGCCCATAATTCCGAGCCTATGCGTAGCGTGCTTAGCGTGCGGTTTGGGTGTTTGAATTTGTTCAGCTTGGCAGTCTACTGTGTACGGAACCCTGTTGAAATAAGGAGTCATATGACAGAAGGCGTCATTTTGCTGGCGGTATTCGTTCGTTGTAAATAAGGCGCGAGCTTGACGGTGTCTCGCCCATGGGTAATCTGCGACTACAGAAGTTACGTGCAGCACCAGCTCTAGTTAGAAACTTTGCTGCAGGCATTCAGCGCCATGCTGCGAGTGGTCAATTAGGCGCGTTATCTTGAACTTACTGAAAACGCATGAGGAATCCATGTTTTATGCTGCATGCAGTATAAACCCCATATAAGCGATCTTGCACGCGACAGCTACAAGCGATGCGATGGAGTTGGCTGTGGCGTTCGCTGGTCGCCTACATGCCGTACTCCGTCCGAGCGATGATACTGAGCGACGGCTCCCCGGTGTAAACACGCGTCTAGACTAGTGTGACGCGTGCTTTAGTAATTTAGTCGATGTATTTTACTGTAAAAAGTAGCATAATATATTTCCGAAGGTCTTGCAATTGGTTATTATCCTTGCACGTGTGAAAATTCAATCGTTCGCTCGTTCCGCGCGGCGATCGGTAGTACTTGAGCGATGTACATACATCCAGTTCCTACGTACATCCGCTATTGGCTAGTCGCTCATCGCAATTCCCGGAGACGAGCGACAATTTCTAGATTTCCAGAACCGAGCGATCTGTTCAAGCGACGGCCCGTTTTCTCGCTCGAAGCCGTCGCTCGTCGCCGTCGCCTACTAAATCACACTCATGGCGTTTAGACCTAGGACGGAACTGATCTTGCTCGTGTATTGAAATGGTGTGATTATATGTCTGATTTTATGTATCCTGTTGCGGTTTTCGAGCACGGTGCGAATCTGAAAGGGTGATTGTGTCTACGAACTCGGTGAATTGTTAAGCAGATAGTTATGCATCGGCATCGAGTATAGCAACTGCTGTGTGGATTTACAATTACAGGGGCGCTTTGCATACGCTTATTGTTTTAGACATACCTGTGCAACTGCTAATGTTAGCTGGCGTTTCCGATTTATGACATATGAACCGCTAAATCACCCTTCCTCATGGGGTTACAAGTGTAATGTGTGCATCTGGCTACTGCATGGCAGATCAAAATGTGTTTATCGCTTTATATTTTTAGTAGAGAACTAATGTATCAAAATAAAATGTTGCTTTATTTCCGGGTTGCCAGTCGTCTGTCGTACACAAAACAAAAAGTTGATCTAATAAACTTATAACTGCGGTCTAACTGCAACTTCTACATGCCTTCAAGAATGTAGAATGCTAGATTTCAAACTGCAGCAGTAGTCAAATCTGTCAAAAATGAACTCCATTGCGCACCTGATAAATGAAAATAAGTTAATGCCTTTTAGTAAGCCTAAATGAAGGCCGCAGTTAACTTTCTTGTTATTATTGAAATGTGGGTAAGCTTGCCATAACAAGCCATGTTGCTCTTTTTATAGGCACATTCAGTCATATCCATTGAACTGGAGGGCCATGTTTTCATCCCTACTGAGCATCATGTTTGCAGATATGATCCTCAAATTATGGCTTGAGCAGTGGCACAAACAGAGATGCTGCGAGGGGGGGGGGGGACATACTGGGCTCATGCTTAGGATGTGTCACAAGTGGTGCTTGCGACACACCAGACTACTGACAGATTTATGACATCTGACAATTAAGAATGTTCTATTTAATAGCAGGAGTATTTTAACGATGGTGCCGAACGAGGATGACCTGTCGGTTATTTCCTTTTTGTTTAAATCTAAAAATTGAAGTTAGTTTAGCAGTCGACTGTTGCAGTCATTTAGATGTTTCGCATGCATACAAAAGAAAGTCTTAGCTAAGAGCTAATACTGTCGTTTAGTGCCATGACCATGACTGTCTTGATGTTGTTTTACACTATGTCCTCGTGTTGACTTTTGCACATTATATATTCAGGCACCCGCTTTATATAAGGCAAGAAGGCAGCTGCAAGGACACAAGGATGTCAAAGAGCCAGCCCATCGCGACTTCACGTAGTGCAGAGTAGCGCACGCCAAAGAATCAAAATACATTAACATGCAATTTGGACAAGAAAATTAGAATGTGGGTATATTGTGCGTACCATTTGACTAAATGTCAACAAAATCGGACTAGAGTACGTCACACCAAGATGCAAACTCTCACGTGATCTAGGCCGTCATCTTAACATAGTATATTTATGTAATGTCTCTGATGCAAAACTCAAAATCAAGTATGCTCTCTGGAGGCAAAGACATAGGAGCAAGTGTTATTGAAAAGTTAGAAATGTGTTTCAAAAAAAAGCTGATTAGTTTTGAGGAGTGACTGCTTTTTGTCTTTCCTCTGAACATATATATCCATGTGATAAAAAATAGTGGTACAATGAACTTGCATATTTGCTTAGTGACATGATACATACCTGCAATGAGCACAGTGCTTGTGTTCACTATAAAAAGCAACAAACAGCTCATCCTTGGTTAGGTGCTTACATACATTTACCAGCATGTGAATGCAAGGGTGCAAATACAAACCACTGTGATTCTGTATTTTAAATGCTGACATGAAGCTGGCAGATTTTCATGTCTTCCTTTTTATTTATTTTCTCCACCTAATTTTAGAATTATGGCTTCCTTTTAGGTTCCAGAGAGGGGAAGCATTGGGGGAAGAGAATCCCATGTTTAAAAAGTCATTATCGTTTACGTGTATGCTCACGAAACCAGTTGATTAGAACCGCTCGTGCCTCCAGAAGCGAAAGCAAGGATCAATTAAGGCATCTGTGTACACCGTGGTGCGCACCTTACACCTTAGAAGCCGAAGAGTCACGTGGAATTGAAAATTATATTAAAAATGTAAAATTGTGGTTTCTCCAATCTATTTGCCAACCAAATATGCTAGTGGAGGTTGAGATGCGTTCAATGCAAAGAATTGAGAGCATCGGAGTAGAACACTTGTTCATCAATAGGCTGATGTGAACATGTAGTGTTAAGCAAAAGCCTTCTGGACTTAAGATAGAGTGCACAGTGAGGCGATGCATTAACCTTCCCAGACACACATGTACTTGTTTTGAGACGAAGATTCTGTGAAGTGTGATAATTTTTCTAACTTTAGCGCATCTTAACCACTTCAGTAGGAGCAAAACCTTGGTTTCAGGTAGCTGGTTCACTGTGCAAGTATATGTATAGTGGCATGCAAAAGCCACCTGCATGGAAAGGACATGTGAAACAGGATGGCACCATTGTCAATTTATGTTTTGCTTCTTTCTTTGTCTTTTTCGTGCACTTCCCTGCCTGTACTTATGCTTATGACGCCTTTGATGCATCATATTCATCACATCTGATCATTAGTTCACACTGAAGCCATGCTATACTTTAGTTAGATTGCATATTCAACGAATCACAATAATTGATCATGTAATTATGGAAGCAGCTTCGCAGATGGTATAGCATTCTTACCGTAATGGGAATGAAAAGCTATGATATATGACAAGAAATTTGATGCACAAGGCTTTAATGCCTATGCTCCTTGCAGTTCAGTACTCATTTGCTACACACTAGATAATATTGTAAATATAATTTTATTTATTTTTGAGAAACTGTAACGCCTGAATTCCAGCAGCACCAGGCAACTATTTTCGTGGGGAGACCGACCGAATAAGAAATATAATACGCTTCTGTACCGGTTTGAGACAAGGCAGGATATTGCTGCAGAATCACAAGACACATTAATAAACAATGGGGTGCAGCTCATACATGAATAACTTTAGGTGAAATGTAAGCAAAGCTAGCTAGATCTGTGGCCTCACAAGGGAATATACAACACATTTCTAAATGCACTGTATGCTCAGTCAGGAACATCCGTACACTGTACAGGAGGTTATAAAATGCGCGGCTGTCTTAGACTATCATAAGAAGCCAACAAACACTGACACCAAGGACAACATAGGGGAAATTACTTGTGCTTAATAAATGAAATGAAGAAACGATAAATTAATGGAAATTAAGTGGATGAAAAAACAACTTGCCGAACCGAACCCACAACCTTCGCATTTCGCGTGCGATGCTCTACCAATTGAGCTACCGCGGCGCTGTTTCCCCATCCACTTTCTTGGGTATTTATGTGTACTAGTAGAACCCTGGGAGTGTTAGCCAGCGCCACCACCCCCAGACCTTGGCGGCGGACGTGGAACGCCCTTTTTGCCGCAGGCGTCACGAGAACGTGATCTTTTTGGGTAAAGGCAACTGGTCAATAAACCCACACATGCTACCTGAAGGCATCAATGTTGCCGGATTCGAGACCCTCGTTATGTAATAAACGAGAAGAGAGGGGGTTACAACCTTCGCGAAATGCGAAGGTTGTGGGTTCGGTTCCCACCTGCAGCAAGTTGTTTTTTCATCCACTTTAATTTCCATTATTTATCGTTTCTTCATTTCATTTATTAAGCACAAGTAATTTCCCCTATGTTGTCCATGGTGTCAGTGTTTGTTGGCTTCTTATGATATGACTAATAAAAATCGGGACCCTCGGTTAACCCCCTCTCTTCTCGTTTATTACACAACGAGGGTCTCGAATCCGGCAACATTGATGCCTTCAGGTAGCACGTGTGGGTTTATTGAGCAGTTGCCTTTACCCAAAAAGATCACGTTCGCGTGACGCCTGCGGCAAAAGGGGCGTTCCACGTCCGCCGCCAAGGTCTGTGGGTGGTGGCGCTGGCTAACACTCCCAGGGTTCTACTAGTACACATAAATACCCAAGAAAGTGGATGGGGAAACATCGCCGCGGTAGCTCAATTGGTAGAGCATCGCACGCGAAATGCGAAGGTTGTGGGTTCGGTTCCCACCTGCGGCAAGTTGTTTTTTCATCTACTTTAATTTCCATTAATTTATCGTTTCTTCATTTCATTTATTAAGCACAAGTAATTTCCCCTATGTTGTCCTTGGCGTCAGTGTTTGTTGGCTTCTTATGATATGACTAATAAAAATCGGGACCCTCGGTTAACCCCCTCTCTTCTCGTTTATTACATAACGAGGGTCTCGAATCCGGCAACATTGATGCCTTCAGGTAGCATGTGTGGGTTTATTGACCAGTTGCCTTTACCCAAAAAGATCACGTTCTCGTGACGCCTGCGGCAAAAAGGGCGTTCCACGTCCGCCGCCAAGGTCTGTGGGTGGTGGCGCTGGCTAACACTCCCAGGGTTCTACTAGTACACATAAATACCCAAGAAAGTGGATGGGGAAACAGCGCCGCGGTAGCTCAATTGGTAGAGCATCGCACGCGAAATGCGAAGGTTGTGGGTTCGGTTCCCACCTGCGGCAAGTTGTTTTTTCATCCACTTTAATTTCCATTAATTTATCGTTTCTTCATTTCATTTATTAAGCACAAGTAATTTCCCCTATGTTGTCCTTGGTGTCAGTGTTTGTTGGCTTCTTATGATATGACTAATAAAAATCGGGACCCTCGGTTAACCCCCTCTCTTCTCGTTTGTCTTAGACTATGGCACACAAAAAAAGGTTTCTTGCACAATTTGTCTACATTACCAGCCCCATGCTTAGCAGCTCATCTGGTAAGCTCTGCCACATAATTGCACGCATTTTGTGCCAGAAATGCGTTTTCTGGCCAGTAATGTGGCGCATATTTCTCTTCGATCATACTGTCAATACTTTGCGACTTTGCGCACGTTTGTTCTATGTTTAACTTTCCATTGTATAATTTATTTTCAAAAATAAGGAGCCAATTGAAATTAAAGAATATTTCTATGCTGTAATACTGAATACTCTGTAGAGAATATACTTGTTTTATTACAAGATGTGTTCTAAATTTCATGGGCATCGTTGTAATCTGATTTTATGTGTTTATCAGTATGTTTCTTAACGTTTTATTCAGTTTGTCTTGTGACTGATCAATAAATATTTTGTCCTTTTAATAGAGAAAATGTTTCATTTGAGTAACCTGCCGACTACCGATTACAACCCATTCACCAACTATAAGTGCACAAGCTGCTTATGAAGTAATAAAATGTTCCGCAAATGTAAGTATTGCGAATCTCTTCAAACGTAATCATCGATCTACATCGTGCTTTCACACTATTGGGAAGTGTACTAGCACTCTGTTCTGAAGGAGTACAAGCACTGTGTTTGGGGGAGTGAAAACACTCGGCTTGGAGGAGTAGAAGTACTCGGTTTCGTGTAGAAGCACTCGGTCTGGGGGAGTACTATTACCCCTGTGGGGAGCGTATTAGCACTCTACGGAAGAGTACTAGCACTCCCTTTGGGAAGAGTATTAGCACTTTGCACTCCCTTGCGGTAGAGTAACAAAACTCTGTCAGCAGGAGTTGACCTATTCTCTCTCAGAGGGTCGATCTACTCTCGAAAGGAGAGTGAAATATGGGACAAGCAGATACTCCCTCGAACAGAGTGCCCGGAACTCTCTTTGTTTTTAGTGTGTACTAGACAGGGCAGCAGTAGAGGACAAACTGTATAAATTTAAATTTAAGGCACGCTAGGTTTCTGAAAAACACTGCGGATATTCGGCAAGTGCACAACCAACGCAGCCACAATTTTTTTTTTTTCTATGCCAGCCAGATGCGGCCAATCCAACCGTTCACCACCCTCTCCCTTCCCACTCTCCCGCGTCGGCTAGCGTTCGCGCCTGCTTTACGGTCGTGGGTGCGATACATTTTCCTTCGTCTGTGCGAGCGTACCACATGGGTGCTGCCTCACGACGGAAATCGGAGGATGAAATTCTTTCTTAATTTGTGCATTTATCCGTGGCGCCGCACTCCGTATCCCTCGTTTTCATGGAGGAAGAAAAAAGTTGGAGGACGCTTAAGCTTCGCCTTCAAGAGTGGAACGCGACAGCCTTCCCGTCGAGCCGCCAAGGGGTATTGGGCTACGGCGCAGCGAGTACGCGCCCCGCATCGGACGCGGTGAGCGTCGAGCAACGCAGCGTTCGGCGCGACAACGAAATGTGCGCCTCAGCAAGCGACGCACGCCTGAGCCTTAGAATCAGCTCGTTTCTAAGGTAACACCGCGTTCACTAGAGGCGCTTTTGTACCGCTTTGGAGCATCGAACTCGTGGCTCAGTGGTAACGTCTCACACTCCGGAGACCCTGGTTCGATTCCCACCCAGCCCATCTTGAAAGTTGCTTTTTAACGCGATAGCGTTAAGGAGTTCGTGTCGCAGAAAAGCCGGTGTCGTCGGCGTCCGCGGCGTTGGCCGTGAGCGATAAATCACGGCAGGCACTTCATAAACAAAAAGCAACTTCCAAGATGGGCTGGGTGGGAATCGAACCAGGGTTTCCGGAGTGTGAGACGAAGACGTTACCACTGAGCCACGAGTTCGATGCTTCAAAGCGGTACAAAAGCGCCTCTAGTGAACGCGGCGTTGCCTAAGAAACGAGCTGTTTCTAAGGCTCAGGCGTGCGTCGCTTGCTCAGGCGCACATTTCGTTGTCGCGCCGAACGCTGCGTTGCTCGACGCTCACCGCGTCCGATGCGGGGGGCGTAGTCGCTGCGCCGTAGCCCATTGTCTTACACCCCTTGGCGGGTCGACGGGAACGCTGCCGCGTTCCACTCTTGAAGGCGAAGCTTAAGTGTCCTCCAATTTTTATTTATGAAGTGCCTGCCGTGATTTATCGCTCACGGCCAACGCCGCGGACGCCGACACCGACGCCGACGACACCGGCTTTTCTGCGGCACGAGCTCCTTAACGCTATCGCGTTAAAAGTTAGGAGAGAGCATCACGTCACGCAGCCAGCCTTGGCAAGCAAACGCCCCGCGAAGCCCACATATTTTCTCAGTGGTAGCCCAACAAATGACTTCTTGCGTCGAGATCACGGAGCAAGAATCGAGATTTGCTGAGACCTTTGCTTCCCAGTAGCTATACCAGTATTTATTCGGTGGCGGCTTTTCCGGCTGCCCTGGTGTGGCTATGCCTTCAAAGCGGGCACACTAAAACCAAGCGCGGACTTTGACGTGCTATCACATCTTTGGCCGACAGGTCTGGCTTCAATCGTGTTGCGCAATGATATCGCCTAAACCTTCCTTCCACCACCCTCATGATCAGCATGCTGGTTCTCACGCTGGCTGTCGAAGAGACGCGATATTTGCTCATGAGGCGTCTCCTTTCGGAGAGCCGCGGCGTTACGCGCGCTACCAACGGGGACGCGTCCCCGTGACGCTCCTGCTGCACGCACTGCCGTTAAGATATGCGAGGCGAGCGCTATGCCGCGACGGGGACATTGCTTTCATACACCATGGCGGCGTGTTCAAATCGCGTTGTGGCTCTTAGTCGCAACATTGGAACTTTCCGGGAAAGACACTGACACTGTATAGCAGGAGTATGAAATGAGAGGTTAGCGGTAATTATAGTAATAAATTCTTTTTAAGTACCGTTTTGTGTAACCCAAATAAACAAGCCCAACAATGCCCCGATTTCAGAAAAAGAAATACATGAGTAAGTACCGATGCCGTTTGACTGCTGCAGCGAAGACAGCTTGTCAGTGTCTCGGAACACATCATTTACATGCGCGACATCATTTTTACCAACAACGAGACCACGGAACACAAACGTGGCAACATACAGCGATTTATACGTCTAACAAGAGACGGCGATGGGCGGAATGACCGCTGCGAACGGCGAATAAACCTGTTGCAGCATGCCTCGATGCCAGCGCCTAAACTGTCGATCCAGCTAGCGCCTATTCAGCATTTTGCAAACGCCAAAAGTGCCGCACTACCGGAGCAAAGACATCTACAAAGGAAGGAGCACAATGGAGGAAACCTGACAGACGCGTGATATAGAAAGGGACGGAGCGTCTCCCGCTTCTCCACCGGAACGGCAGCGGTGGGCGCACAGATGCACGCGTGACGCAAGAAGTCGTACCTAAGGTCCCTTGATAATTTGAAAGTACCGCTATTCTTTGAATTATTGCCTCACCTCCATGCCTCCCCTCGCCTCATGCGCGTCACCTCCGCAGCACCGTCTTCCGCGGGAAGCCGTTTCGCGCTTGTTTTTCTGCACGAGGATTGGTCGCCCTGCTTGCCCTAGGAAACGCGCGTGTCTTGCGTTTTGCTTTTGTTTTTATTTTTTTCGGTTGGCGCCATTTTTCGCCCTAGCTACGCTGCTTCGGAGCAGCGAACGTTCCACGAACTGTTTCCTGCGGTGTTGTGCTGGCGCTATGCCGTGCTGTCGCACATGAAACTGCAGCAACAAGCCTGGAAATGGGCTGTGCCGCTTAATGCGCACGCATTCTTTAGCGGGTAGTCCAGTCCTGCCACGCGAAAAAATGTGATCTCTTGCATCTGTAGAAAAATACGTAATTTGCAAAGATAACTCAGTTAATCGTTCTACTAGTGCAAATCTAGATGAGTGATAGCTTTATATGCGATAACTAATAGTGTAAAGTAATGAAATATAAAGGTAATGCCTGTAGGGATAAATAGAGCTCCTTAGAACGTTCGTGGGGTGGTGGGCCAATTGAAATTTAAGGGTTGAGTCAACCTCGATTTTGGTGTTGTGTCAAGTTCCAGTTTGGAGGTGGGCCAACTGAAATTCAAGGGTGGGTCAACTTCAAATGTCGCATGGGCCAACTTTAACTTGAGGTTTGACAAACTTTAAATTTGGACATAGGCCAAATTAAACATGGGGGTTGGCCAACTTGAAGTATAAACGCAGGCCAACTGAAATTTTGGGGTATGCCAACTAGAATTCCACGGGTCAGCCGAATTAAATTTGTGGATGCACCAAATTAAATTTGAACCTAGGCTCCCTAGCTAGTTGTCAGTTTTGGCTGCTGCCTAAGCTGGAAATTTGGTGTGGGCCAACTGTAATTTGGGGGTGTGCCAACTTCAAATTTGGGCGTGGGCCAACTGAAATTTGCATGCTGTCCAACTTGAAATTTGGATGGGTCAACTTGAAATCTAGGGATCGGCCAACTTAAAGTAGGAGATGGGACATCTTGGAAACACAAAGTTGCACATGAACAGCTTAAATTTGGGGCTATGACTTATACAGCTCGAGTGCAGTTTCTGCATTCTTTTCACGATACCACAAGGAAAGCGTGACGGCTTGCGCAGGAATTGGTGGCTGCATAACATTGGCCGAAAGAATTTGTTCCCACAAAGAACAGCGATGTTTGCTAGGTAAGGCACCTTACTTATTGATCGGATCAAAGCATCCCCTAATGCTTCGTTTTTTCATGTCTTCCATCCTGCTCATCAGCGATTTTCCTGCGACAATTCCTACGTTGCATAAAGATGGGGTTGTCATCAGTATGCTGAATACTCAGCTGCGACTCCATCACCTCGCATATCGTCAACTGTTATTCCGTCAGAAATGCAGCACCATAGGTTATGCTTTCAGCTGTGAGCCATTGCTTGCGATACAGCCTCTCGATCGCACTTTTCCTGATTATTAGGCTCCGTTGCCTGTTTTAAACAAAATCGAAATGGCCGCTTGTATAGGAGCTCTCTTTCCATCTTACTTCAATGTGTGCGTCACTTAGATACAATAATTGCAGGCCACGAACAAATTAATGAAAAGTACCCCTGTGGTATTGCAGAATATTAGCGCAAGTTAGTCGCCATATTTTGTTTGTTCATTTCTTGAATCTGCTGTGAATTGAGCTGCCGCGCACGCATGAGTTGGTGACGACTATTACTTAGTTTTCACAGGGATAGAGGCAGTGTACAAGGTGTGTTCACATGAGTGCACACGCTTGCGCACACTTGAATTGAGCAACCGTACTATTCAGTTCAAAGGCAACAGTGCAAAAGCTACTTTCACAGTGAGAAATACGCATGGAAGGACGATGCACTCGTGGTTAATCCATTATAAGAAGGCACGCTGTATATAATAATTGCAGTGCACATGCGCGCACAAGCAATGAAAATACTGACAGAGGGATGTGCCACAAGCAATGCTAGATCTGATGCACAAAGTAAAGCATCTTATCACGTGGTACAAAAAAAATGTCTCGAATGTAAAACTCGCCTCAGAGCACCTTAACATCAACATGGTTCATTCATACGGCTTTAATAAGAAACCAGCACCCTCATAAACGCTAGCTTCAGCATTCTCAATGCTGTTATCCCAAGTTTCGAAAATTTTCTTCACCCTTGGGGCGCACAACTGTCCCAAAATAATGCGCTGCCTTAGAATACTGCGTCCCGTCCGCGGGAGCCAAGGAGAAAGAGCGTGTGCCCTGTGAAGCGCGCGCCGCTGGCGCGCGAGGAGAATAGAGGTGAAAAACGACGCCGGTAGGAGAGCATCGCTAGTTTCAAATTATCAAATGGTTTTGGTCGTACAATCTCGGTAGCGTCATGTCGCGGCCACTCACTTAACTAAGGCAAACCAACGGCCCCCATTGGAGATCGAGCGATTGCGCTGGTATTGAAAAGAAAACAATAGAGGAGGCGATGGCACATCTGACGCAGGGCCTGCAGACTCAACACCGCGCTATCAAGGCGTCCAAATGATGCTACGGAAGCAGCCGGACAATAATTGAACACTTCTCCACCCGCCGCGGTAGCTTTGTGGCTGTGGCCTTGCTCTGGGTCGCTGATTGGATTCCATACGCGGAAGCCGCATTTCGATGGGGCGAAACGCAAAACCACTCGTGTACTCAGATTCAAGTGCATGATAAAGGATCCCAGGTGGTCAAAATAAAAAGGAGTCCCCGGCTGCCGCGTTACTGAGAATCGAATAGTTATCGTGAGACCGTTGCGCCATCTGGAAGATGCAAAATAAAAGCATTTGCTAATTACAGCTGAGCTAAGCCAATCGGAATATGCTAGCCGAATCTCTTGTCAGAGTGCGAAACGGTAGCCGTATTTCGAACGTGTGCTTCCAAAAACACTTCACTGTAATTCTCCTGGAGACCTGGACTGGGAAGAATTGGGGATAAAAGTTAATGGAGAATACCTTAGTAACTTGCGATTCGCTGATGATATTGCCTTGCTTAGTAACTCAGGGGACCAATTGCAATGCATGCTCACTGACCTGGAGAGGCAAAGCAGAAGAGTGGGTCTAAAAATTAATATGCAGAAAAGTAAAGTAATGCTTAACAGTCTCGGGAGAGAACAGCAATTTACAATAGGCAGCGAGGCACTGGAAGTCGTAAGGGAATACATCTACTTAGGGCAGGTAGTGACGGCGGATCCGGATCATGAGACTGAAATAATGAGAAGAATAAGAATGGGCTGGAGTGCGTTTGGCAGGCATTCCCAAATCATGAACAGCAGGTTGCCATTATCCCTCAAGAGAAAAGTATATAATAGCTGTGTCTTACCAGTACTCACCTACGGGGCAGAAACCTGGAGGCTTACGAAAAGGGTTCTACTCAAATTAAGGACGACACAACGAGCTATGGAAAGAAGAATGATAGGTGTAACGTTAAGGGATAAGAAAAGAGCAGATTGGGTGAGGGAACAAACGCGAATTAATGACATCTTAGTTGAAATCAAGAAAAAGAAATGGGCATGGGCAGGACATGTAATGAGGAGGGAAGATAACCGATGGTCATTAAGGGTTACGGACTGGATCCCAAGGGAAGGAAAGCGTAGCAGGGGGCGGCAGAAAGTTAGGTGGGCGGATGAGATTAAGAAGTTTGCAGGGACGGCATGGCCACAGTTAGTACATGACCGGGGTTGTTGGAGAAGTATGGGAGAGGCCTTTGCCCTGCAGTGGGCGTAACCAGGCTGATGATGATGATGATGATGTAATTCTCCACGCGGAAATCGATTCCCATCACGACGGCTCGAGAAATGTGTTTTTCGCGCTGACTTTACGCAGCAAATCCAAAGTTAGGCGATCGAAAAATAGAGCCTTCCGCTGGCCGCATTTGACACCGCCATGTTGAGAAAACGAAGTAAAAAAAACGAAAACAAGAACAAAAAAAGCTGTACAACGAGAGCAGCAGGCGCGGCCGGTCACGTGCTACGATAATGTACCAGTAATAACAGTAAAGGTAGGCAGTACTAAAACTGCCTAATGATTTAGTTAGTTACCATCCCCTCTTTCATAGAAGGTCCGTTGTTTTTAGCGTGTGTTGCTAGAGGCTCTTTCGTGGACTCCACCGCGGAAATAATGCAGTCTAAAAATAAGTGCCGCTGCCACTGCGTTTGCGCCACTAGGTACGGGCCACTGGGTACGCGTAACCGCTATGTGCCCGTGGGGCTACGGATATGCGCCACTGAATATGTTACCCTGGGGCTACTGGGAATGTGCAATTCCAATCACTGCGTACGTGAAGACTATGATGCTGATAAGGACAATAATAGCAGTTATTACGATTCTGATGATGGCGATTATAAGGGTAAATATGATGACGATGACAACTGATCGGAAAACTTCGAAGGTGATTCAACTTCTACTTGATGTTGAATAAATGCTGTCACTAAGCGCGGCACTCGAAATAAACTAAATAGTTCTTTACTCCTATTCTCACCGAGAGCGACTTCCATTACACTTTGGATCGCATGCTGAATAGCAGAATTCGCAGAAATAATTTAGAATCATAGATTATTTTAGAACCATTAAAGACGATTTTTCTGAATGCAGAGGTGGAAAGAGTTAGGCATTATACAAGTACAGTATGTCAGTTGTGCGCAGCACAATACTAATATTTGGGACATTGGGACTGTGACCGGCGCTTTCTGAAACTGATTGCACACCCTGAAACATGGCGGTCATACAAATATATAACTTAGTGCTGGTTGTAATTAGATAATGTGGGCCCAGAATTATTAATAATTGACAGGACATTAAGGTGCTTTGTACGCGCAGCGCAGACTCTATTACACAGGTACGATAATATAAACACGCGACAAACAGCTGCATAGTGATAATCGTATTAGTTTAGAATGTCTCGAATCCATAAAGCGCATAAGCACACATCGACCGTCCTACTCGCGGGTGTGTCATCGTGGTTGCCGTGGCGGCTGTAGTGGTACGCGACGC
Organism: Dermacentor variabilis; assembly: GCF_050947875.1. Taxonomy (NCBI): domain Eukaryota; kingdom Metazoa; phylum Arthropoda; class Arachnida; order Ixodida; family Ixodidae; genus Dermacentor; species Dermacentor variabilis. The sequence goes on from NC_134570.1 coordinate 127,015,191, forward strand.
AGTCGGACGTTCGGCACCTCTCGATGTGGCTTGTACCGGACCGTGACTCGGCAGCAGTACGAGAAGTACAGCAGACCGGGACAAAACCAGGCCGCCGCAGTACAGGTCAGTGGCTAGGCAGTCACTTTTGCCACAGGATGCGAGCACACAGAATCACCTAGTCCCCACGGGGATGTCTGCTTGGCCCCTTGGCTGAGAACACCACTAGCCACCAGGTCCTTCGATCAAACATGAAGCCAGGCCACTGCGAAAACAGGTCGCCGATCGCCCGGTGGGCAGCAAGCGCAGAGCGAGACGTCGGCCTTACCAGGACCGCATGGCCGCAGGACGCCCGTTCGAAGAAAGCAGTGACTCTAATGGCCAATCAGTGAGCTCCCGTTCGAATCGTTCCACGCTCGATGCTCTCGCGTCGCACGCAGCTATCGCTCTTGTGGCCACGCGTTTCTCCTTTGTTGCGTCATGGCCACGCATTTCGCATCAGAACTGCCGTTCCTTCGTCGCCTCGTCATGGCGACACAATTCACATCATCCCGCTGGTGTTAAGGCGATGTCAAAGTAAAGCCAAAATACGAAAAATGCAACAGTAGCAGGTAATCTCGTGAAAGCTTTCCCCACCCATTACGCATATGTGTTAACATTTATGAGGAAACTCAAAACCCATCCTGTTTGATTCCCCTGCAGAACAAACGGAATATATTACAGAAATGCTACAGTTTCATGCTGCAACCTTGAAGACTAAACAGGCATCGTTAGCCGCCTCTCTCATTGTAAAAATTGGATAATAGCCGTGCGTTTGACCTAAGTCGCAGGAAGCCGAGCATCTTGCGCTGGTTTCTTTATCAGTGCCGTGAAGCCTGTTTCTTAATGCGGAAGACGCGGCTGCTTTGTGCTACAAGTTAACACAACCGACGACTAAAGCACGTGTACCATTAAGCTGTCCATCGAATCTGTTGATTTAGAATGGCACTGCACAGTCTCAATATCCAATTGATTGGACGAGTAAAATATAATGCAATCGTGTAAGATATGCTCCAGCGCAAAAACAACAAAATTATTCACCTCTGTGTGCTCTGTCTTCTAAAGGGCGATTAAGTTATAAAGATGTGACCTCAAGCCGCAAGACCGACAAAAACGACAGATATCTCTGGCGATCGGGATAACACGTCTCAGTTATGATTTTGCCAATTTTAAGGCCTTTGCCCGCGTCGTGGCTCACTTATTTTTTGGTACCCCTCCGATACTGTGGAACTAGGTGCGCGAGATATAAGTAATCTCTGATTCACGAGTACAAAAGCCGTAGTACTGAAGCAGTATCGCTGCTTATTCGCGCACCATTAAGCGTTCAGTACGCTGGGCATCGTGCACGATCTATAACCAATTGCAACCAGATGTTATGTCGCAGCCAAATTAACTCTCTCAGGGCTATGCTGCATGAAACTTTCATAAGTATCGATAATGATTGCATGCAAAGGTTGTATCTAGCCCACACATTTTCCCCTTTTCTTGACCATCACACATGACGCACAACTTTGTACATTCAGTTCCCCACAGACACTGAAACAACCTCCTACAGATGTCACCTGGATATATGCATATGACGAGTATGAAGTAATTCACTGCTAATCATGTAACTAACCCAAGGCGCATTAACCATCCATTGCCACTCAAACGTTCGCAATGTCTAACAAATGTGCACTATGTGACACATGCCGTTCTCTGCGTATACTTGGAAGCATTGAGCATAATATGCGTACCAAGTTCTCTGACCTTAGGACACGTGTTGTATTATAGATGCTGTAGTTAAGAGGGGCATATTTTACTATGATTGCAAGTCACATATATTGGGCGTGAGTTCAAGACCTTCAAGAAATTGTGTATACAGCAATCACCGTAACACTAGGCAGCATGCAAGCTATGCACATTCGATAGTCATCACTAATATCGTGTTAGCATCATTCTCCAAATACTATTGCCACTGCGGCAATTTGTTATAGCAGGACACCACAGAAACTTTCTACGTGTTTCATATAACGCCTATAAACCAGCAGAAAAGACTGCTCTGTTCTCGCCGCTTATTCCGCGTTGAAGTGAGAGGCAACGCGAAAAGCAATTTGCCAGCTGCTGCTGCCGCTCTTTCGCACGCGAGCGTTCCGACAGCGAGCGTCCGCAGTCATCGTGTGAGACGTGTTTATGTCGTACTGTGCGCGCTTGACACCAAGCACGTTAGCTTCGTTAGTAGGCGAATGTATAGAAGATTATACTATGACAAAATTACTATCCTCACTTCGTACTCCTGTCTAAGAATTTGATATCTCAACCAACGTTTTGCCTCTTGGGTAAAACCACCAGATAAATTTTGGTGCCTTAATAACAGACAAAAAAATTCTTGAAGTATAACGAACTCATGATCTCAGGAGGCCTGTTTCACCGTCAACTTAGGTGCTGACTCCACTTTCTCTTTCTAGCATTCTCAAGCGAAATAGCTTCCCTGCTCTAACTCATACTGGAGCGGGAAGTCCGCGTCACGGTCAGGTCAAGGATCCCGCCTTCTTTATTTTCTTTCGTGTTCCTTCTGCGCGGCCCACTTCCGATGACGGTCTTGCGCGCGTGCTGTTGCGTCTGTGTGGCTTCGGGCTGTGCACGAGCAAGCCTGCGTTGTTGTTTGGCTGCTTGTGCCCTACATTGAAATGTACATCACACTGCAAGCACATTAGGAGACAGTTTAGCTTTCTGCGCGCACTAATGCACGACGTGAGAACAAGCAACTTTATATCGTCAAGTGAACCAATTCGTGAGACAGATAACGGTCGTAGCTTACAAGATTTGTGTATATCACGTGTCATGCTAAGTGACGTTTCAGCAATGCGAATTACGCAGGCGCAGTTGTGCGCCGGACGTCGGCCCATCCAGATTGAGACGGGGCTTCCTCGAAAAGAAGGGCGTCCGGCACTTGGTTTGAAATGTCAGCTGTTTACGCGAGGCACAGCCTGTGGCTAATTTGCCGTATGAATTAAACAGAAAACAGGGGCAGGCATGCTCTACACGAACTTATTAGCAATAAATTGACCTTCGTAGACCATGGAGTACTTAGGACACAACTAATAATAAATTAATTTACATAAAAGGTGCCAAGGGAAGAAAAGCGCATCCAACCACTGCCGAAAATGAGATGATGGGATGGAATCGGGAAGTTTTGTGGCACATTCTAAGATAAGCTAGCGCAAGGCAGGGATAATGGAGATCGCTAGGAGAGACTTACGGTCTTGCAGCTGCACAATAATTGGAAGAGGGTGATGTTGACTCCTAATAGTTTTACTCGCGCTTCAAAGAGCAACTGAGAAGCTAGTAAACTCCCATAAGTGCAGCTTCTGCAGTCTAACAACAGAATATTTGTATCCTTACCGCACCGAGGCCACCATAGTTCAGACCAAGTGGTCCGAAAGGATGAAAGAAGGGCCGCAATATTAAGGCCCTCGGAACAACAAGAGTATTGTGGAGGTAATTATAGAAGGCACTCAGCGCCGATTCATCGTAGAACCATGATGTTTGGTCGGCCCACATGTTGTGGGATGAGAGAGAGCGGGCCTTGATCCATACGGGAAAAAGTCGGTCCGGGAGTGCATCCGGGTATTTTTCTGCGCCATGGGAAAAAAAATATCGGACGCCGAACTCAACCTCTTACTGAAAAAATCAAAACATTGCAGAAAAACCATTCTGCTGTAAAGTTCCGTTGCTTAGGCTTCTATTAAAAGTAAAACCCTTTTCCCTGTTAAATTGTAAAGAAAGGAATCCTTAAAAAGGAGGAAAAAAAGCAACTTAAGAAGAAAGAAAGGGCAGAAAAACAATTCCTGTCATATTCCAACTTAGATCTTGCACACAATTTAAACGACTTTCTATTTAAAGGGGCCTTAAATTACTCAGACTAGCGAGTTTTGAGGAATGTCCATTCACATATCTAAGCATTTTAACCCTGCGACGAATTCACAATTATTAACGCGAAAGCTTTACTGGCCGAGAACTTGCGATTTCGCCATGGCGGTGCTCTGAGGAGGAACATGACGTCACAACCTGCGCCTTACCGCGGATATTTCACTCCCGCCCGCTCCCTAGTCACTACTGCGCATGCCCCACTAGTAGCACCGAGCCACATGTGTTCCGCAGCTGCGCATCGCCGCGCCTATCCACCGCCGTTGTTTGGTATGACGTCACACCGCGTTCCTCGTCATTTCGCTCGCCTCCGCTCGCGTCGCCAGCGGCGTCGCATGCCTAATAACATTAAAGCCCCTTGATAATTTGAAAGTAGCGACACTCTCCTCCTCACGGCGATTTCCTCCTCGATTCTCCTCGCCCGCCGGCTGCGCACGGCCCGCTTTTCCTCCTGGGCTCCCGCGGACAGACCGCATGATTCTATGGAGGCGTGTTATTTTGGGCCAGTTGCGCGCCCCAGTGGGGTTGAAAATTTTGAGAAATGCTAATAGCAGCATTGATAATGCTGGCGGCAACGTTTGTGAGGTGTTTGGTTTTTTTCTTAAAGCCGCATGAACGGGGCATACCGATGTAAAGGGAGCTTTTAGGCGACTTCTATACTCCAGACAATTTTTCTGCCACATGATCAGATGCTTAACTTCGTGCGTCTGATATAGTATTTCTTCTGACACATCCCTTTGTGTGTGGCTTAATAAGCGAAAGCCTTACACCTCCGTTTCAAGGTCCCGTTGTGAGCTACAGAAAATATGCCGGGACCGAAGGAAGGCGGGAAGCGAACTAAAGCATGTGCAACCGCTATAAGAGATGATTAATGATTATCAAAGTAATGATTGATTAGTGATTGCAATAAGATGAATTCAGGTGTATTAAGGAGGATTTTAAGGTGGATTAAAGTCGATGAAGATGGATTAGGGTGAATGAAGGTGCATAAAGGAGGACTAGGTTGGATTAAGGTCGATGAAGGTGAATTAGGGTGGATGAAGGTGCTTTGAGGTGTATTAAGGACGATTATAATGGATTAGGGTGGATTAAAGTGCATAAAGAAGGTTAAGGGTGGATTAAGAAGGATGAAGGTGCATTAAGAAGGATTATGGCGGGCTAGGGTGAATTAAAGTGAATGAAGGAGGCTTAGGGTGGATTAACAAGGATTAGCGTGGACTAAGGTGGATGAATGTGGATTCGGGTGGATTAGGGTGAATTAAGGACGATTATAGTGGATTAGGTAGATTAAAGTGAATGAGGAAGGATTAGGGTTGATTAAGGAGGATTACAGTGCATTAAGGAGGGTTAGAGTAGATTAAGGTCGATGAAGGTGGATTAGGGCGCATTAAGGAGGACTTTCGTGGATTATGGTGAATTAAAGTGAATGAAGGAGGATTAATGTCGACGAATGTGGAGTCGATGGATTAATGTGCCTAATGTGGACTAATTATGGTAGACTAATCGGTCCTAATACTCAATGAACCCTAATTCACCTTAGTCCAGCCTAATCCACCTTAATGCTCCTTCATCCACCTTAATCCAGCATAATATTCCCAATCCACCTTAATACAACCTAATCAACCTACATTGCCCCTAATGCACCTTAGCCTACCCTATATGGTCTTAATCCTCCTTTATCAACCCTAATCCATCATAATCCGCCTTAATCCCTTCTAGTCCACCTTAATCCTTATTCATGCACCTTAATCCGGCTTAATAGTTCCAATCTACCTTAATACGCCCTAATACACCTCCATCAACTCTAATCCAGCTCCATGGTCCCCAATCTACCTTAATCGACCATAATCCACCCTAATCGGTCTTAATCCTTCTTTATCAACCCTAATTCACCTTAATCCGCATTAATCGACCTTAATCTCCCTGTAGCCACCTTAATCCACCATAATCTTTGTTCATGCACCATAATCCACCCTAATCGGTCTTAATACCCTTTCATCAACCCTTAATCCACAATATTCCGCCTTAATCCTCCTCCACCTACCTTAATCTTTATTCATGCCTCCTAATCCTTCTTAATGCACTCTAATCCACCTTAATCTTCTTTAATACACTCTAATCAACCTTAATCCTCCCTAATCCACCTTATGTCAATCACTAATGATTCACTAATTAACTTAGGTGATCATTCTCTTATACAGGGGTGGACATGCTTTGGGTCACCTCTGGCCTTCCTTGGGTCACGTGGTACTTCCAGTTTACAACGCGACCTTGAAACATAGAGATCTAAAAGCTTTCGCCTTAAAACTTACAAAAAACTCAATGTTGACTAGCTGGCGCTCATTACCTGCGATACCACGGGTATACTTGCCACTAATTTTTTCAGGGCGCAAAGCAGAATCTATAATCTGCCCTTCCGACTGAATAGCAACAGTCAGCGACGTGCGAGGTGATGGAGCAGCCCCAGAATATTAAGCATACTGAGGACAACCGCAACAAAAACGCTGGTGAGCAGGCCGGAAGAATAAAAAAAATGCAGCATTACAGGATGCTTTGCTACGAGCTATAATAAAGACGCCTCAGCTCGCAAACAACGCTGTTCTTTGTCGGAACAAAGTTCTTTCGGCCAATGTCATGCAGCCACTGCTTCCTGCGCAAGCCGTCACGCTTTCCTTGTGGTATCATAAAAACGGCAAAACCATCTTCAGGCTTCTTGCTGCAGTTATATGCGCGACAGCCTGGCTAAGCGCTAGAACATAGAGCAGGAAACACCGTGTACAACGTTCGCTACGCCGAGCTAAAGTGCCGAGCCAGCCGTGCTGAGGAGGAAAATGGCGCGAACGAAAAAGAAAAACACAAGCAAAACGCAAGATCCGCGCGTTTCCAAGGGCAACGGCAGGGAGACCAATCGTCGTGCAGAAAAACGGGGGCAAAACTGGTTGCCGCGGGGGAACGCGCAAGGGGCGAGGAGGAGGCGAGGAGGTCGCGCGGCGGCGGCAGAGTTCAAAGAGTGTCGCTACTCTCAAATTATCAAGTGACTTTAAATAACATGTCCGAGGATTGAAAAGGAGAGCTCGCGTGCGCCGCAACCGCAACCACAGTTGAGGCGGCAGTATGGACGGCGACAATTCTGGTAAGCAGGATGAAGCCTGGCATCCACATCGGAAGGAGATGAAGAGGAAACGAATCGCCAGGAAATAGAAGAACAACGCGCCAAACGATTGGCTAAATGCCGCAACATAGCTAGACAACCAGACTAACCTGGACTAGCAATCAAGATTAACCGAGGCTAACCATGCTATGCCTTAGCTTTTGCGACGTATATCCTGGCATAACCTAGCTAAGCCACTGCCAGGTTTTTTTTTTTAGTTTACTTAAACAAACATTTTGTTGTCTCGAAATGGGCAGTTAGAAACTGAAACCGTATCCCAGGAATATATTAACTGCGCTGAACCGTTTGTTTTCCAGCGTAATTTCTTCGCAAGTAACTTTTGTTCTGCACAGATCTTCGCTGGAGTTTTGCAAAGGCCGAATACATACTTAGCATTAATGTTGATGTCGTTTCTAATGGCGCTAAAGCCATAGGAAGTGGGACACATATCTCTGTGCCATATATAGAAGAATATACTTCTATATTCGCAGCGGTGGCATAGAGGTAGAACACCCGCATCGCGTGCAAGAGGTCCGTGGTTCGAATCCCGGTGCCGCGCAATTTTCCACCGGATTAAAAAAAATCCGCGTGTTCATAAAATTGCATAAACAGGCCTGGAGTGTGGCCTGATCACGGTGACCAGAACCGGTAACGCACTCCCTCACCAAAGCAGGATTGGCCACCCTGGTGTAGTACCTCCTATATTGGCCACAACCTCCTATATGAACACAACAATCAAACCCCAGGCCCTCAGTCCCCAGCAGCTGCGAATCAACTGACCACGGCGGCGGTCAGACCTGCGACGCAGCAGAGGGTGCTAAGAATCCCTGGCTCCGGACAGGCCGCCATTGGAATATGCACCTGGCAACGTTTAACGCTAGAACGTTATCTAGTGAGGCGAGTCTATTGGAGGAATTAGAGGACAGTAAATGGGATATAATAGGGCTCAGTGAAGTTATGAGGCCAAAAGAAGCATATACAGTGCTAAAAAGCGGGCACGTCCTGCGCTACCGGGGCTTAGCGAAGAGTTGAGAACTATGAGTCGGATTCCTGATTAATAAGAATATAGCTGGTAACATACAGCAATTCTATAGCATTAACGAGAGGGTGTCAGGTCTTGTTGTCAAACTCAATAAGAGGTACAAAATGAAGGTTGTACACGTCTACGCGCCTACATCCTGTCATGATCACCAGGAAGTCGAAAGCTTCTATGAAGACGTGGAATCTGCGATGGGTAAAGTCAAAACAAAATACACTATACTGATGGGCGACTTCAATGCCAAGGTAGGCAAGAAGCAGGCTCGAGACAAGGCAGTGGGGGAATATGGCAGAAGCACTAGGAATAGCAGGGGAGAGTTATTAGTAGAGTTTGCGGAACAGAATAATACGCGGATAATGAATACCTTCATCTGCAAGCGGGAGAGCCGGAAGTGGACGTGGAGGAGCCCGAATGGCGAGACTATAAATGAAGTAGACTTCATACTCTGCGCTAACCCTGGCGTCATACAATATGTGTACGTGCTAAGCAAGGTGCGTTGCAGTGACCATAGGATGGTAAGAACTCGAATTAGCCTAGACCCGAGGAGAGAACGGAAGAAACTGGTACATAAGAAGCCGATCAATGAGTTAGCGGTAAGAGGGAAAATAGAGGAGTTCCAGATCAAGCTACAGAACAGGTATTCGGCTTTAACTCAGAAAGAGAACCTTAGTGTTGAAGCAATGAACGACAATCTTGTGGGCGTCATCAAGGAGTGTGCAATAGAAGTCGGTGGTAACTCCATTAGACAGGATCCCAGTAAGCTATCGTAGGAGACGAAAGACCTGATCAAGAAACGCCAATGTATGAAAGCCTCTAACCCTACAGCTGGAATAGAACTGGCAGAACTTTCGAAGTTAATCAACAAGCGTAAGACAGCTGACATAAGGAAGTATAATATGGATAGAATTCAACATGCTCTCAGGAACGGAGTGTGCCTAAACGCAGTGAAGAAGAAACTAGGAATCGGCAAGAATCAGATGTATGCGTTAAGAGACAAAGCCGGCAATATCATTACTAATATGGATGAGATAGTTCAAGTGGCTGAGGAGTCCTATAGAGATTTATACAGTACCAGTGGCACCCACGACGATAATGGAAGACAGAATAGTATAGAGCAATTCGAAATCCCACAGGTAACGCCGGAAGAAGTAAAAAAAGCCTTGGGAGCTATGCAAAGAGAGAGGGCAGCTGGGGAGGATCAAGTAACAGCAGATTTGTTGAAGGATCGTTGGCAGATTGTTCTAGAGAAACTGGCCACCCTGTATACGCAATGCCTCATGACTTCGAGCGTACCGGAATCTTGGAAAAACGCTAACATAATCCTAATCCATAAGAAAGGGGACGCCAAAGACATGAAAAATTATAGACCGATAAGCTTACTGTCCGTTGCCCACAAAGTATTTACTAAGGTAATTGAAAATAGAATCAGGAACACCTTAGACTTCCGTCAACCAAAGGACCAGGCAGGATTCCGTAAAAGCTACTCAACAATAGACCATATCCATACTATGAATCAAGTGATAGAAAAATGCGCGGAATATAACCAACCTTTATATATAGCTTTCATTGATTACGAGAAAGCGTTTGATTCAGTCGAAACCTCCGCAGTCATGGAGGCATTGCGGAAGCAGGGTGTAGACGAGCCGTTTGTAAAAATACTGAAAGATATCTATAGCGGCTCCACAGCCACCGTAGTCTTCCATAAAGAAAGCAACAAAATCCCAATAAAGAAAGGCGTCAGGCAGGGAGATACGATCTCACCAATGCTATTCACAGCGTGTTTACAGGAGGTATTCAGACACCTGGATAGGGAAGAATTGGGGATAAGAGTTAATGGAGAATACCTTAGTAACTTGCGATTCGCTGATGATATTGCCTTGCTTAGTAACTCAGGGGACCAATTGCAATGCATGCTCACTGACCTGAAGAGGCAAAGCCGGAGGGTGGGTCTACAAATTAATCTGCAGAAAACTAAAGTAATGTTTAACAGTCTCGGAAGAGAACAGCAGTTTACGATCGGTAGTGAGGCACTGGAAGTGGTAATGGAATACATCTACTTAGGGCAGGTAGTGACTGCGGATCCGGATCATGAGAGTGAAATAATAAGAATAATAAGAATGGGCTGAGGTGCGTTTGGCAGGCATTCTCAGATCATTAACAGCAGGTTACCATTATCCCTCAAGAGAAAGGTTTATAATAGCTGTGTCTTACCAGTACTCACGTACGGGGCAGAAACTTGGAGGCTTACGAAAAGGGCTCTACTTAAACTGAGGACGACGCAACGAGCTATGAAAAGAAGAATGATAGGTGTAACGTTATGGGATAAGAAAAGAGCAGATTTGGTGAGGGAACAAACGCGAGTTAATGGTATCTTACTGGAAATCAAGAAAAAGAAAGCGGCATGGGCAGGACACGTAATCAGGAGGGAAGACAACCGATGGTCATTAAGAGTTACAGAATGGGTTCCAAGGGACGGGAAGCGTAGCAGAGGGCGGCAGAAAGTTAGGTTGGCGGATGAAATTAAGAAGTTTGCAGGGACAACATGGCCACAATTATTACATGACCGGGGTAGTTGGAGAAGTATGGGAGAGGCCTTTGCGCTGCAGTGGGCGCAACCAGGATGATGATGATGATGATGAATCATGTTTTGGCATTTCTTCGCTGGAATGCAAATGCCATCAACATTTTAACATACACCATATGATTTAGTGATAGCTAGGTACTACTATATCAAACGCAATCGCTTAAGACAGCAAAATCTGCGCTAGTCTCGCTTGAGCTCCTCCGCTACCTTTGTAAGACCAAACATTGTCACGTTGTAAGCTCCAGTCGAAGGGCTGGCATAGAAATGCTCTTGCTATCATAAGATCATCTTCGACGTTTTCGTCGTCATGCTGTGACATCACACACACGCCCTGTACCGACTCCGCACACGCGTAGCTATTCAACACCATTACATTGGTTTACCTTGGAACGGTTTTCGGAACCCCAAACATTGCTGGATAAACAGGCGCAACCAAAATTAATTACATTACAATGATTTCCACCGGGCGTGGTTTCTGGGGCGCTATAACGAAATGCTATTCCAAACTATTCAACTCCAATTCTGCAATCAGCCCTACATGATTGGTCGCACAATTTCCGTACCATCCGCACTTCATCTTTCTCTGAGGCGACATCACGGAAACGGCAAAAGCGCCCCATCTGATATGATGTGTGCACACTGATTATGCATGATTAGACCGAACGAAAGAAAAATATATATTTCTCATTCGATGACTTTTTCGCCATAATACTCTGCCATTCATCAAACGTATTCATGCTGCTCCCACTTCGCCTGTCTGTCACGCGATGTCACCAAACCGCGAAAACACGTAGGGTCAAAGCGAAGTGTACGCGTTAAAGATCTAATATTATGCCTAATAAAACTGGATATTTTTCTGATTACCAGGAGACTGCCGCCTCCCGAAAGGAATAGATGATGGCTGCCGCCTATTGCTCAGGCACTGGTTACTAACACATGCCGGGGAGCATGGGTTTATTTGCTTATAACACACTTTTTGCGGTTATCGGCATTCGCCGCTTTGCGGTTTCAGGTTATCGAGCCCTTTCGACACATATACGACATCGTGCAGCCAACTTTTCTTTGCTGAGGATATGTTTTAGCGGCCTTTTTAACCTTCCGTTGCACGCTACCATAATTGTCGACAGGCCGCCGCAAGCTAAGTAAGGGAAAGCGCATCAACACAGACACGGCACCAGCCTCTTCAGCCGGTTGTCCGCTTTCGCTGCTCTGGCTCGGCCCTATCGAATCTATCGCCACTTGAGCGTGCTCCTCGCCTCTTGTCAGTCAAATCGATAAGGAAGCCAGCTCATTGCACGCAAAACTATTCACTTTTAAAGCAGAAAAGTGACCTCCTCGAAACGAGGAGCGCATTTCTTTGGGCTTTTCAAACAATGCTGTGGTTTACCGCACGATGCTTGCGTCGGTGGCTACGTAAATTTGACGTCTGGAGGTTGGAATAGAAACAGGCCGGAATAGTTTTACGTCATAGAGCCACGGCAGAAACTTTCTTTAGGGAATAGAGCAGGATTTTTGTTTCAAGTGAAACGTCTCTCAAATTGGTCAAGTCCTGGCGCTGAATAAAAGCTCAAGAAAGTAACGATGACATATTATTATCACTTTTATCATTACAGTCGTACCACCCGTCCTCCTTAATTTTGTACCCTTGAGTATATGAAAAAAAAAACTGCGATTTTTCGATCATGCATGTGTAGCGTGCGGTGATGGTGACGTTGTCGCGCCAAGTATGACGCTATTGGAGCTAAATTTAGCCGGTCACTCCGCGTTCAAAGAGGCAGAGCTCAGCAACACGTTTGTCGACGCGAACGCGTACGGTCGCCTGTGAGAGAGCTCACTATGCCATAGTAGGCATAATTCATCCTGTTGAAACCGGTGCTTATAAAGAGCTTTAAAGCCCAGAAGTGCGCATGTGTTGCAAAAAAAAAAAAATGTTACCAGGCTAGTGCGCCGTGCGATTGGCGCATACGGCCCACAAATGGCGTGAAGAGAGTCGAGAATCAAAGCAGAGGAATTCCGACTCCTTTCACCACGGCACAACATGTCCATAGGCAGCACAAGTGTGGGAGACTGCTGCAAGCGCAGGACCCTCAATCTTCTACAAGTGCGGCAGGCTCGAGCGGAGTATTTATGAGTTATTGTAAACGGGAGCATAACAATAACTCTGGGGCAGTGTAGCACCTGAAACAAACTTTAGGGCACCCATTTCTAAACAGTAGTGCCCAAACACTCCCTGCAAACAAATGAGGAGCGAGCATGAATGCAAACAGAGACTGCAGCCTCACCACTATATGTAAAATAAGTCAAGCATAGCTTTTCTAATGCATGAATGAATCTCATGTATTTATATGGTTATATCATTTTTATGCCCTATTGTACATACAGGTTCTGCAGAACACCCAAGATGTTTCACGCACTCAGTGGTAACGGCGTCGATGATGCAGCCTACGCAACCTGTTGCTCCCCCAGAAGTGCTGTTTCGTCACACAGATGACGTCAAACCCCATTAACCTTCGATGAACCGCCATGCCTAGAACGTATGTGATTCCATGTAATCTTCTCTACCAGGCATATACAACTTGGCGTCTCCCAAAAACGGTTCGACAACTGGCGGACGGTAGGAAATGCGCAATCTAGTAGGCAAAAACGTTGCGCTGCGCGGAGGCGAAGAACATAAACCGTTGCGAATACTTCTCGCACATGCCTGTCACATGATCCGAGCATTTCTCGAACATCGGAGTTCGAAGCTTCGCTCTTCCTCAATGGAAACGCGATGCGGACTACGTGTCACGACACAACACGTCGCCTGGTATTCAAGCTGTCTGCGTTGAGAGATTGGTATTACATGTGGGAGGTGGTCTTTCAGCTCGTGGTTCGCGAGACGGCGCATGGCTCCTGCTCCCGTAATCATTTATTTGGTCACGTGCGGCTCCGTAGATGACTGAACACGAGACGCAAGAGCCGTTCTCGCCGCAGCCTTGCGCCCAATGGTGTCGCCGAACAGTTCCCGTAGCTTCTCTTTGAAATTGTCCCAACTGGTTATCTCGTCGGCATGCTTTTGGTGCGACACGCGTGGGGTGCCGCCGATCTATCCGCTCTCATCCCGGAAAAGTGCGCCGGGATTGTTTCACAAACACAAATTCCTCTGTAATCTGTCTGATCGTTTTTTAATTCAATGCAGAACTAGCACAGCATTACATTGTGGGCCAAACTTCCTTCACGGTACCCTTTATTGGATAGAAGCTTTGTGAAAATTTCGCCAGTGATAGGCGGATTCAAATATACATGAGACAGTGTCCTCGACAACAGCAGCTCTACCATTCAAAGGGCTGAGTCTCAGCCCGCGAGATTTCGAGGTACGCAAACGTTAGCGCGTCGAGGTCGCTCGTCAATTCTTATGCGGCTGAGACATGGCAGAACCGTGTTACATTCCTACAGCGCGAACGGATCGCCGAACTTGAACACTGCAACATCCAAAGTTGCTCCAGTGTAATCAAACCTTTAATCTTTAACAATGCCAGTGATATTCACGCGGCGCCATACATCAGTTGACGTAGACGTTAGAGCTGCGATCTCCATTTAGCTGCAGAAAACTGACACCACTCGAGAGCTTTCTTTCTCTAAACACCAATGAGTTGCACCTCACCGCACCCAAATGAAAATGTGACTGACGATTTTTTTTTTTTCGTCTCACACCACTTATTTCTACAAAAGGGTTTAAGGGAAACGTCCTTGATGCTACTTGACCATGAGATGCAGAGTGAGCAACTTTCGTGGTTCAAAGCGTTGAAGAAGGCGTGGCAATGGAGAGTGGCACCATCGGTTTGACAGGTATATGGTTGTCGGCTGGTAACGGTGAAAAATAGTGGTCTTAATGGTTTAACTGAAAAAATGGCCGTGATTATGGGACGTGCATAGGCAACGAAAGAATTGGGCTGTGCAACCAGTGTAGTGGCGAGGCAAACAAAAAGCCCTACGACGACTACACATCATTTCCGTATATATTGAGAAAGAAAAGTGGAACCTAAAGTTCGAGTGGCGATTGGAACGCCCTTGTCCGCCGTGTTCTGGCATACTACAGTCCGTAGGAGTAAAAGTGTCGCGGTTGAGGAAAACAGCCCTTCAAATGCTACCGCATATGCAGTGTGATCATAGCGTAGGACTGCGTGTCACCGCTTTAAATTTTGATCGCCGACGAGAAACCCCTTGCACGAAGGAAAAAAAAAATGCACGCAGCTAAACGTTCGGCAGAACCAACCTCTCGAATAATGCCTATAGTATAGGTATTTTTATTTCATCATAATACTGCCAAGTTGTTCGAAGCGTCCGGTATCTGGTGAGTTTGCAGCAGGGCTACCCTGTCGCACTTATTACTTGAATTGCGGCGCTATCTAGCGCCGCCAATACGAAGCCTGCAGTTGCTTCGTGTCTGAATGTACAGCGTAGTCGTTCTTATGTTTGAAATATAAAACAAAATCACCTGTTCAAGATAGCACGATTTTTGTCCTTGAGCTGGATAAATTGAACAGGCCGACATTACTTACACGAGATATCGAGGCGCGTATTCAACTAACCAACAAATTCACACTAATTAACTTCCTAATTAATTATATTACGCGGCACATATTGCAATTTACAAGTTTTAGTCGTTGAGCTTTCGAGACGTATAGGGTTTAAATAAATTTTTAAGATGACGGCAGTTTCGAGAATATATTAACCAATGTGTGGAACGAAATACACAGATGTTCTAAATACTGCGGTGCTTCAATGCGCAAAAGATCATTTCCTTAAATAAAGTAAGTGGAGCAACAGGGCATTTTTACGTCAATTTTCATGGCGTGACGCGGCTTACATATTCAGAGAGAGAGTAGAAGCGATGGCACGCACAGTAAAAGTGCGTTAGATATTTTGAAAGACCGGTTGCACGATTATCAGATGATTGTCGTTGTCCCATTCAGGCATTCATTTAAATATCTAAAATACCATGTCTGCTATTTCTGTTCAGAAGTGCTCATAGTTTATGACAGTTCAGGAGGAAAATCATGGATTCCGTTTGTAGTTTTATCCTCGTATTATGTGGGTCGTCAAACGAAGGGACAAATCTAGGTTACCTGGACTCCTCCGGTGGTCAGATTTATTGGGGATATTGTGAAGCGCTCTCTAAATGTTTGCCTGGTCCATTGACGATGATGATGCCATGACACCACGTCGTAGCTTCCCATAAAACGGAATGCGGCCCCTGTCTGTCCTAACGTGATCGGCGAACCCTCAAGCACTTTTCTTTTTCACCTTGACTTCTTTCAACTTGTATTTACGTTGACTTGATAGGCGACCACAAATTATTTACCAGGAATATTTTACGTACAGTTAGTCTGCCTAGCTCGTAGTTTGTACACATTAGTTCCCTCAGTGAAACTTGCACAAGCATGGACATCAGCTTTGCAAGAAGACCCGTTGCATGCATATCTACAGGGCGTTTTCTTTAAGACAACGCAGATTTCTTCATTAAATATCTACCACTTTCACACAGCTGTCGTCTTCGCACTCAAGCTCTACGGCGAAGCAAAAGCTCTTTGCAGCTGCTTAAGTTGTCCTGAATATAATATATATTGTCTTTGATATTAATACCAGTTGTTTGGAACCCGAAATACCAAACGTGATTTGAGATACTCATCATCGAAAGTGAAAGCCAAATCCAAGCAATATTCAGACTTAGCGAATCCGCTTTTATGCGCGATGTCTGAATGATAGCAGGCCGCGACAAATCCTGACGTCAAACACAGTGGCCAAGGCGTTCAATTTGGTCGAGGTGTTCAATTTGAATATTCCTCGTTCTTGCCCCCACACGGCGTTTCGGCCTGATATTATAGCAAGGCCACGTGTCCTGCGCTCCCGTGGGGCTCGGTGGCCTAATGGCTGCATTTATCTTTGAAATGTGGCGGTAAATACATTAGATTACTTGGCATTGCGAAGGTTTTTTTAAAAAAACTGAAGGTGGATTAAATGTGATTGCCTTCAAACTCGTAATATAAACAACTGCCCCTACGGTACAAACAACAAAGCTAATACATTTTCGTTAATTCGCATTTTCCGAATAACTTAAGCAGCGGGAACGTATTCCCGCCTCGCCTTACTGCTTTCATGCGAAGACAATAGGTGTCTTACGGTCATAGCAATTGTATAAAATTTTGTATTGTCTCAAGAAAGAAAAGAAAAATTGGGAAACGCTTAAAGGGAAGCTGAAACGGTTTTCAATTTCCATGAATTGCTGGGATTGGGAAGAACAGACCTAATATTTACGGTTCCGAAATTTTTTTCTTCCTTTTGTTAATATAAGGGCCGGAAATCGCTTTCTAAATCACAACCGTGGACACGCCCCCATCGCTTCCCGGAGCGCCGGGTGAGGTGGTTGCCAGAGGAGAGAACCGGCGAGAGTGACGTCATTCGCGGAGACCGAGCTGCCGGACCGGCGTGCTGGCATGTGCTGGCATGCCTCTTTCTGTCCTGCGCTTTACTGAACGACGCTACAAGAGATCTGCCGCCACCGACGCCGCCGCTCACGTTTGTTTTCTTTTGCGATTTTTGTAAACTGTTCTGTGCTGCGTGAGTGCCTACAGCCAAGGGCTCCCAACATGCCCTCGTTCTGTGCAGCATTCGGCTGCGCGAACACGGGCGGGCGAGACGATGTGGTGTTTCACAGGTTCCCGAAGGACAAGAAGCTTGCAGCGCAGTGGGTCCGTGCGGTGAGAAGAGATAAGTTCGTACCGGCGAAATGAACTGTGCTGTGCTCGGACCATTTCTGTGATAGCCGGATAGCCTTACGACAAACGCAGAAACGCGTTCTTGCTAGCGTTGCTATACTCCGTTTCATACATCAGGTGCAACGCTATGGAGGCTTGAGGTACTTTTTGCAGTGGCTGCGTTCGCACTTAGAAGAAGTTCGGTGTTTCTTGACCCGATTTTTTAGAAAATTTTCCATATATAAGCTCAGTTCTGAGTGAAAAAAAAAAGAATTTACCCATACAAACAATCCGTGTACTCATACGGCTGCTAACACGTTCTATTAAATCAATTTTCGTTTCGGCATTCTTTAATTGCAGCCCGTCGCGGCAGCTTCACGTGCATCCTCGCGCGAGCAAACGCCGCTGGCACGCTGCGAAGCATAGACAGAAACGCGCAGTAATAAATTTAGGTGACCAGACTTCATGCGTAGCTTCCAGAGCGCTGCACCTGAGATATGAAATGGAGTGTAGGCTTGCCTAGTGACGTTCGACGTACGGTTGCAGTTATCGTGTTTACCACAAGGGGATGCTAAAACTGCCTAATATCTTTGTCAACACTAGCATGGAGCACGCATACCGATTCTTGATCGCGCCACAATCGCAAAGTCGTCGAACCATAGTATGAATATTGCACATATAATACCTCTGGCCATCTCTGGATGTGTATGATAAGCAACTTCCATGACTGTACCTCGCAGCAGTGCATGTGCGCGCTTTGAAACGCGGCACTTATGTTCGCGATCGTGTATAAACACTAAAGAAACCACGGGACTTTAGACAAACAGCGGCAATGTGCTTGACATCGCGGAATTGCACCCGTGTTTAAAATCTAATGAGAAGTTAGTGCTTCGGCATTCTTCAGCAGCAAGTTCCCAGTGGCACATTAGCGCTTTTTCTCTCCCGTCATTGGAACGTGCAGCTACATGAAAAAAAAAAGTTCGTACCAGCTAAGATTTCCAACGCGCGAGAAGGTGCACACATCGCTCTCGCTGTTGGCACACTCACCATCGTCGTTGCCGCCGTTGCCGCCATCGTTTTCCGTATCGGCTGTCGGTTCGAACATGTACGGCGAAAATACAAGCTGTCCGACAGTGAGAACATTCCATAATGCTTACAACTCAGCTATGAAGCCAGCACAGAACAGCGTGCTACGCTGTGACATCATTCGCGGCAGTCGCCGACCGGCGACTGCCGCGAATGATGTCACAGCGGCCCCGACCAATCACGGGCAACAGCGGCGTTCCCGCGATGCGCTGAGGTGCTGGTGCGCGTTTTCATGAAAAAACAGCCGCTTACGTTTGTTTCCGCACTTCATGAACCAGATATTTGTGTTCAGGGGTCTCAAAACTGTAAAATGCCCCAGAGAATTCAATTTTTTTTTAAAGTGTTTCAGCTTCCCTTTAAGCATCGCTGTGAGAGTAGTCCGAGAGAGCATTAAAGTGTTCTTGACTGCTCCTCAAACTTCCATGAAACTGCAGACCACACAACCGTAATCTTTACCGGGAAACGCTTGCGGCTAACGCTATGCACGAAGACGATCGAGCTTTCTTGTTCTTTTGTTTTGTTCCCCGCAACGCCGGCACGGTCGCTGCCGTCCATGCGTTAGCGATGCGCGGAGGCGAAACCTATCTGGTAGTGCTGAAAGGGAGAGCGCGAGCACGCACCGCTCTGTGATTGGTAGAAAATTTTCGCTCACGGTAAGCGCGCGGTGAACGTAGGCGATCCGATGCTTTCTGCGTAACGGGGACAATAAATGCATTGCTTTCAAACACCCTACATGTGCCATATTTAGAGTACGACTGAAATGAATACTCACTGTAATGCTTTTCAACAAACTCGGGGTCCAATCGATTTCCACTTCCCACAAGACCGATGAGGCTGTCAATCTTGCGCAAGGCCACTTCTAGATCCCTGCCCTTGAACCAACTCGATGACTCAAAGGACTTGCGGAGGACATCGCGGATTCTGGCAAACATACGCTTAGCCTGGTCAATCGCTCCGAGTGGCACGTCTGTTGATTAAAAAAAGACCAGTTATTCATTGGAATTATGTGGTTTTACGTGCAAAAACCACGATTCACTTATGAGCTACGTCGTATGGGGCACTCCGGATTAATCTTACCACCAGGGGATATCTGACGTGCCCGTACATGCATGGAACGCGGGCGTTTTTTTGCTTTTCGTTCCCATGGAAGTGCGGCCGCCGCGTCCCGGATTTGAAACAGCGACCTGGTTCTTTGTAGCGCGTAGCCGATAAACGACCGCTGCAGATACCAGGTCATCGAGTTACACCAAACCTGATGCTTGTGATGCAAGGTTCTTGTACTTAAATGGTCATCGAGTTACACCAAACCTGATGCTTGTGATGCAAGGTTCTTGTACTTAAAGGTTCTGACAGTTCTCTTATGCGGAGCCTCCGAGAACCCAATTGACAAATCCGTTGGTTTAGAAAACACATACAAACTTTTAATGAAACTAGAAAAGAGCTTAAAAAAATAGAAGAAATAGAAAGCATAAAATAAACACTCAAACAGACATCAAGGCCGTAAGAAACACACTTGGGGCTAGTATGACGTTAACTACTGCGCGTGTCCGGGCTTGCCACGACGGCAGGGACGCATAACAGTCTCGACGCGGAGACGCGGCGACAAGTTGATGAAAGGAGTTGCGCCGGTCTCACCAAAGGTCGGGGTATCGGATGGTTGACCGGGCGACCAGAGCGCCCTAGCTCTGGTTTTGAGATAGAAGGCCGGCGGCTTGGCGGCACAAGCAGACGGCGGCCGCGTTCTGGCCGAGCAGCTTGCGCAGAGCTCGGGCCCGTAGCCCGACTTCCCTCGTCCTGCCCACGGGCACAGAAGCTCGCCGGCCTTGAGCAGCTCGCGGCACGCACGGGTAGACAGGCGACGCAAAGGAACGGGTTGGCAGGAGGCCCCGGTCGAGCGAAGTCATGGTGGCTCGGGTCCGGAACCCTACGGCCCGTCTTCAACTCCCGGTCCGGTGGCCGACCTTTTCCTGGCGTCGCTTCCTGGAACTCTCCCGGCGTCTCCCCCCTTCTGCCAGCGCGCCTCGCCTTTTCTTTCGCTCTGGCCGATTAGTCATTTTCCGATGGTCTGCCTGACGCCCCATGGTCTTTTCTAATTGTAAGGCAATTTACTCTTGTTTTCTTTTCTTGCGCCGCGCTTTCACGTGCCGGACGCTCTTCGGCGTCGTCGTTTTCCTCCAGCACGGAATTCGCCTCGGCGCGCGCACTCCTTGTCGTCTGCTTCTGTCCGTCCCGACCACCGCACCATGTCGCGCACCACACACATCACATAAGCCCCTTTTTTACAAAGTTTTTTCTGAGGGAAAACTGCCGCTCAGTGCGCGACGTAGTTCACATAAGCTCGCAACACTACAGCCATGGTCCGTTCACGAGATTGCGCGGTAAGGTTCCGTGGCACAGTTCACTGAGCACCCTGATATAAACATTAAAGGAAAATACTAACTTAAAGAAAGCACAACAAGTGAAAAGGAAAAAAAATAGCATCGAAGACTAATAGCGTGGCATTGCGATGACACAAGCTTGCTACAGCAACAGTACCAACAAGAGGCGTAGGGTTGTACACCCCCCCCCCCCTGTATTCCACTCAAGTAGTCCGCCCTGCGAAGTTCCGCATGCTGACTTTTTGAAGGTCATCGGCAAGTTTAGTTGCTTCTATGCCCGGGTCCTCATTTGTTAGGAAGGTAGGTATAGGGGTGCCTGTCTCCTCTTCCTCCACCACGATGAATGATGCTGACTGTGGGGAACATTCCGGTTCACGCTCTTCACAGCGCTTCAGCATGTTGATATGGAACAGCTTTGTAGTATGTCCCAAGTCCAACCAGAAATCGAAGTTGCTTTTTTTTCCTGTGATCAAGAAAGGCCCCTTCCAGTGCATCAACAGTTTGTTTGCCGTCGTTGGAAGCAGGATAAGGGCACGGTCACCAACTTTCAGCTGGCGTAATTTTCTAGTAATTTTTCTGGGTCGTTTTAGATCGCGACAAGATTTCTTGTGCCAACCGTAGTGCCTTTTCCAGACGATCTCGGAGATCCAAGACATACCCATATGAAAAGAAAAGAAAGCAGCCAGACGCTTCCTGGGCCTATGCGCATATTACCAGGGATTTATTGCGGGTTTCGCACACATCGCGTCACCGCTCACCTGCCTAGCCAGAGAAGATGTCCCGTTTGTGCGTGGCGAGGAGCAGAGGCGGCATTTAGCGAGTTGCAGCACCGTATACAAACTGCGCCTGTTTTTGCACACTTTGATGTGGATGTGCCGACAATGATCCACACCGATGCCAGCAACGTGGGTCTAGGTGCCGTCCTTGTTCAGCGGCAAGACTGCACTATTCGAGTCATCGCTTACGCGAGTAGAACACTGTCACGTGCCGAGTGGAACTATTCTACCATGGAGAAGGAATGCTTGGCTGTGGTATGGGCAGTTACCAAGTTCCGCCCGTACATATACGACCGCCCATTTCACGTCATAAGTGACCAGCATTCCCTCTGTTATTTGACAAACATGAAAGATCCATCCACATGTTTGGCACGCTGAAACCTATGGCTTCAAGAGTACGACCTGACAGTGGTCTATAAATTAGGAAGGCAGCAGTTAGACGCTGACTGCCTTTCCAGATCACCGATCGAGTAGTCAGGCGGAGATGACAAATCCGCAGGCTATTTAGGAGTTGTTGATGCGGCCATCATCTCTCACCAACAGCAAGAGGACCAGGAGCTCGAATCACTAATTCATTCCTTAGAAGGCCGCACCACAAACAAGCCCGGATTGTTCTCAAGGCACCTGTCATTTTTCTGCATACGCAACAGTGTTATTTTTAGGGGGAACTTCTCTTCAACCGGGAAGCAATATCTACTAGTCGTCCCTAAAAGTCTCCGCAATGAAATCTTGCAGGCCTCTCACGATGAAGCTACCTCAGGCCACCTAGGCTACACAAGAACATTAGCACGGATAAATGAGAATTACTACTGGCCACGGCTCGCAGCACAGGTGAAACACTACGTTCGAACGTACCTTGACTGTCAGCGACGAAAAGTGCCACCTACGAAACCTGCCGGGCTATTACATCCCGTTACAGTGCCGGAAACCCCGTTTGCACAAACTGGAATGGACCTTTTGGGCGCATTCCCAATATCTGCTGCCGAAATAAGTGGATCATAGTTGCGACAGATTACCTCACGCGATATCCTGAAACCAAGGCACTTCCGAGCAGCACAGCAGTCGAGGCTACAGAGTTCTTCTTCAAAAACGTCGTCCTGAGGCACGGTGCTCCAGCGGTCATCGTAACCGTCAGGTGAACCGCGTTCAGGGCTGAACTTTCGCAAACTGTGCTCACCTGCAGTGGCACGGCACGCAGAAGGACGACACTCTATCACCTGCAAAGTAATGGACTTACGGAGCGCCTCAACAACACTCTTGCAGACATGCTGTGCATGTATGTTGATGTGGAACACAATACCTGGGTCCAAATATTACCCTACGTAACGTTTTCTTATAATACGGCTCAGCAAGAAACAAAAAAAATGACGCCATTCAGTTTCCTCCACGGTCGAGCAGTGACTACAATGCTGGATGCTATGCTTCCTCGTGATTCCAGCGATACCGAGAATGACGCGGCAGATTCTACAGAGCGCGCCGAAGAAGCAAGACAGCTCGCGCGCGTTCGCATAGCTAGCCAGCAAGACCGTGATGCCCGACGTTACAATAAACACCATCGATGCGTCGTCTACCAGCCCGGCCAAAGAGCCTGGGTTTGGGCTGCAGTACGCCGCCGACACCTCGCGGAGAAACTTCAACCAGGGTTGGCAAATTTGGCTACTTTGCGCCAAATTGGCTACTTTTTTAGGCTGTTGGCGGGAAAAAAGTCTTGGCTACTTGGCTACCTTTTGGCTACTTTTTAAACAGCTTGACCATTGTAAACATTGGATAGAAAGTTCTGTAGCTCATATGCAGTAAGATTAGCAAATATTTAGGCTAACGCACGACCACGGCACTTCAAGTCTTTTCAAGCTGGTCCACCATCATCCTCAATCTGACTCGGGCGCTTTCATTTCATGCAAAGCATTTCGCTCTAGTGACGACACAGCGTGTTCCATCTTCGCATTGACGTTCCGCGTCAGGCCTGCTACACATTGTGCTTCGAATTTCGTAGTTCTGGCAACCCGCCGGCAGCCAGATGGGAGCCAGCTAGTTCCGGTCCTGATAGGAAGTCATGTGAGCTGGGATCCTAAAACAACCCGAAGCTGCCCGAAGTTTGCAAAATCGAACACTGGCCGCAGGATAAATGTAAACATGCTACCAGTATGGCAGCGGCCGCTGTGGCCGGCGCGCTCTCGACGTAGTTGGTCCGTTTATGCGTTGCGATCTTGAAAATATACAGCTGTATTCGGAAATACGATCACTTTTGCGAGATTCCACGCGAAGCCACCAGGCATGTCACTTTGCACAGCGTAACAAACAGCCTGCGCCATGTCCGCTGCCAAAACGCAAAATCGCACGTAAATTATCGCGAAAGCGATCGCTCGAGGATGCCTCCAGCTTTGACACTCGTCCAGAGATGACTGCCAATATTAAGTCAAACATTTACACATGAACTGGAGCTGTGGCTCTGATTTGTTACAATATTCTAGTCATATTACATGCTGATAAAAGCGCTGTTCGCTGTAGTAATTTATACACGCTTCATAACATTTTTTGTATGTTCCTACATTTACTGAAAGCAGCTTTAAGTGTTGGCTGTGATAATGTCTTCAGAGTTGCTCAATAAATGAAAATGCATAGTTTTTCCATAACGTGGCTGCTTTCTTGGCTACATTTATGTATTTGGCCAAAGTTGGCTGCTTTTGTGGATACTTCCCGGTATTTTTTGGCTACTTTTCATATTTTGGACCTGGCAACCCTGATTTCAACGCCGATACTTCGGACCATACAACGTTCTACGACGCCTCAGCGATGTCAACTCTTTAGTCGCTCCTGACAGCCCATCCTGCTCGAGGCACTGTCAGGACCTGCCTGAGACTGTGCGCGTGGTGCGCATGGAACTTGGACATTGGACAATGGACATGGACACTCTCCAATGGACATTGGAACTTGGACAATGACATGGACACTCTCTGGGTCGCTGGACACCGGGTGCTACTCGCCAAACATCGGGACGATGCTCCTTCTGGAGGGGGGCAAATGCCGCAACGCCATCTGTGGCCAACCACGCTGGCGACGACCTTGTGTGCACAGGCTAAGTGCCAGAAAGGAAGAAGCCTGAACTGAGCGCGTGTCCTATTTGTCTCAATAAAAATACCGCTCTCCGCCCTTGTCTCCAGTGAGCCGTGACTATATATATATATATATATATATATATATATATATATATATATATATATATATATATATATATATATATATATATATATATATATATATATATATATATATATATTGTAATGAAGAAGAGCACAAGAACAAGGCCAGCCAGATCTCGGACGACATCGGCACCTTCGCATCAGAACGGCGAAAGGATCCGTGGGTGGCCTCTCTTTTGGATCTCCTTTCGGGCTCGCCTGCATCTCCCATCTCCCGCTCCCTGCGTCGCCAGGCTGTCCATTTTGCTGTCCGGGATAAACTCTTGTATCGACGGAACTACCAGCCCGATTGTCGCAAGTGGCTCCTGGTTATCCCTAGGACTTTGCGTTCCGACATGTGCGCGTCTTTCCATACTGACCCACATTGTGCACACGCAGGCGTTTTGAAGACGTATGAGCGCCTGCGGCAACGTTACTACTGGCGAGGAATGTTTCCTTTATCCAAAAGTTTGTCCGCTCGTGCCCGCAATGGCAACGCCGCAAATCTCCGCCTCATGCGGCCCATGGTTTATTACAGCTTCTTCCGTGGCCTGCTCGTGCCTTCGACCATGTGGGAATTGACCTGTACGGGCGGCTACCACTAACACCCGCTGGAAAACGATGGATTATTGTCGCAGTTGATCACCTTAAACGCTATGCCAAAACCGCTGCTCTACCTGCAGCGACCGCCAGTCACGTTGCATCCTTTCTGCTCCATCGTTTCATTCTTCGTCATGGCCCACCTCGGGAGCTGCTGAGTGATAGAGGCCGTGTGTTTCTGTCGCAGGTGGTTGAAGCTCTGCTTGCTCAATGCCGCATAGTTCACCGGACCACCACGGCGTACCATCCTCAAACTAACGGACTTACAGAGCGTTTCAATCACACCCTTGGTGATATGCTCGCCATGTACGTTTCATCGGAGCATACAAACTGGGACATCATCCTCCCATTTGTCACGTACGCATATAATACGGCTACACAAAGTACCACGGGATTCTCTCCATACTTTCTTCTCTACGGTCGCGATCCTTTCCATGCCATCAATACGGTTTTGCCTTATACTCCAGACGCGTCAGAATGTGCTCCCGTTTCAACCGTCGCCCGATAGGCCGACGAATACCGTCGATTAGCCCGAAAGTTCACCTCCGCTGACCAACAACGACAAAAAGCCAATCGTGATGGTGACACTACGAATCCGAACTTCGCTCCCGGCCCCATTGTCTTGTTATTCGTGCCTTCTACCACGCCTGGACTTTCAAAAAGACTTCTCTCGCAGTATGATGGGCCATACCGCATCGTCGAACGGACCTCTCCGGTTAACTATGTCACGGAGCTGCTTACATCGACATCCGACAAGCGCCGCCGTGGACGGGACGTTGTTCACGTGCGCCGCCTGAAACAATTCTATGCCCCGCTCGTCTCGACGTCGCAAGTCGCCAGAATGGCTCCACTTTTGCACCGGGGGCAATTGTAATGAAGAAGAAGAGCACAGGAACAAGGCCAGCCAGATCGTCTCTTCCATGCCTGCTGTGCAACCAGTGGGCTAGCCGGATCGACAGTGCTATGCACGAGCGTGAACCGTTCGGGCAACCAGCTGTTCCTGCTTTTCGTCACCTGCCTCCTCGGTTACGAAGACACGTTACCCTCGGAAATGTTCAGTGCACCCATTACAATATATATGGGCATGTTCAGATAAGAACGGTAATCGAGGTCCCATGACCATTTTTTGTTTTCAATAAAATTTTTATATCTGATGGGCAAATGTGTCCACACAAAGGAATGAACGTTAGTTTTGCAAGAAACTTCGTAGTTTTCTCGGAAAAAAATCGTATGTCACAAGAGGTGGAGAACGTCGTTTTTGCCACTTCGCAAAGTTGCAAGTTTGGAGCCTCACTGCATGCACAATAAATTTTTTCCGCACATAAGTATTTTTTCGTGACCTCTTTGCAACATGTACTATACGAACAAATAAAAAAACATTTTCTCGCTGTGTCAATCTTCTAAATAAAAAAGCCCAAACTTCGCTTCCGGAGCTATTCGGTGCAAAAAAGGCACTTTTCAGGGCAGCCTCAGGGCAAGATGCGTAAAGATCTCCACACTGAATCTCTTTCTCAGTATTTTCCAGCTACTTTTACTCACTTTAGGCAAGTTTTGTAGTTTTACACTTGATAGATATTTTTCAATATGGCCTCAAATTCGGCCGAAGATCAAAAACGTCAAAAAAGTGACAACTTTGACTTCGATTAAAAAAAAAACATCTTCGTCGAATTTCATTAAAATTTGCCTGGATAATCCTCAATACTCGATAATATTAGGGTACCAAAAAAGTGTTGCATTATATTGTTTTAAAGTATGAAAATGAATACAAAACTGAGTTCATGATTTCAATCCCTACGATTGCTCAGTATTTTCTCTTAGGATGCGCTATCGTGAGAAGCTGGATTTAGTATTGTATTTTTGTGGGTAACATTTAAACGCTACAGTTGCTGAGTTCATAAGTGTAATTTTTAAGTGTTTTTTTTTTCTTACAATCAAAGGTCTAAAGCTCCTATTCGCTTTCGTACTCTTCTAACAGTGGGACTTAACTTACTGTAAGCATAGTTGAGAACGTTATCTTGGAGTGACGTGTGGTTAGTGGTCGTTTATGCAAACATTTAATGCACCCGTCGCTACTCTCAAGATGCCTTTAACGAGCTGCCGCCGCTCCATGGATGAACCGCGCTTGGCAGCCGCTCCGATAGCTATATAACGCCCGGCGCGGCCCTGAATTTCATAGCACCATGTGTGCCGCCACCGAACCAAGGCTTTAGCCGCCGCTATCATCTTTCCACCGCAACGCACCGAACGCCTGGCAGTTATACCTCAGCCTTGGACCTTCGACCGAGACAGGCCCGATGAGCGGACGTTGTTCGAATCTCGAGTTTCGCGTGTCGTTTTGCAGGCCTGGTAGAGTGCGGTTACGGTGTGTCCTTCAACCGTTACTTTCATGTTAACGGCTGACGTCGCCGGCGGAGTGGCGGAGTCCGAGTGACGCATAGCTCGACGGCTGAGCGTCTCTCCGGAGCTGGGGAGAGACGCTCAGGGTCTCGGGGCGAGCCGTCCCGCTCGCGGTGCCTCGGGGACCCCCGGCTGGGGGCGGCGGTTCGGGCCAACGTACGTGCTGTGGAGCAGTGTTTAGGCACGTCTGACCTCGACGAGCGCGCGTGGTGTTCTCTGGTAGAGGGTGGGGTCGTTTTCTGTACTCACGTGGTTTCTCTGCGCTCGAGGGCTCCCACGACAAGCATTCTTGGTATCTCAGTCTCAGCTCGTACGCCAGACCGAACCAGCGTCAGTGTCGACGGCGGGCAGCCTGTGTTAAAAATCCATCCATCTGTCCATCTCCTTTTTTTGGAAAAGCAGCCCTGGGCCCTGCATCCATCGCCTGCTCTTCTGTCCCACGATAATCTTCGGAAGCGGTGAGCTTTTGCATTCATGAAGAGATTTCCGCGGCGAACGTTTTGTGCCGACTACTCAAAAAGGCACAAACAGAGAATTGAAAAAGGACGTAATTTTCGCAGTGTAAAGACACTCAATGTCGCTGCTCTCAAAAAAGTCCTACTTCCCGAAGAAGCTCTCCGAGTACGAGAAAGTGACTTCATCTGTCAGAATTGTTACCGTCGGTTCAAAGAAGACATAGATAATATGCAGGCAGAGTCGACCGAAACATTCGAAGAATTCCGCCCTGGAGAAGAAATCGTAGAAAATTTAAACTCCAGTGTCAGCCTTACCTCCGAAATCTCGCCCCTAAAGCCACCGAGCGCTCTAAAAAAACGCCTCAGACTTTCCTATGCAAAGCGAAAGCAGGAAGAGGTGGCCAGAGCTATGGTGACGAAAATACGATCAGGGATACAGGCAGCATATAATATCCCAGAGACTTCGCGTGCGTCGCAAGAAAAGTGTGCGCAATGCAGCAGCTGGGAAGACAACCTACATTCTGCCTACAATAGGTGTACGTCCTTTCAAGAGCGTTGCCAGCTGCTGACACTGCTACCACGCAACCTAACTGTGAAATATGTGCAGGAAGTTATTCCAGAGGCAACGAGGTACGTTATTCAAAAATCGAAGAAGATGGTGGATGAAGACGGCGTATGGTCAACACAGGAGCGATATACAAGATGTAAGCTACAACACGAAGACATTACCACCGTTTTAGAATATTACACCATGGATGAACTCGATTGCTCTAGACAGACACCGAACAAAAAGGATGTTGTGAGAATCGAAAAGGAGGGAGAGAAGGAATGGGTACCTAAACGGTTCATGACACGGTCCTTGCGAGAAGCATTCCGCCTCTACAAGCAAGCTCACCCTGCCTCCCAGGTTGGCCTCACAAAATTCATATCCTTGCGTCCTAAGTGGGTGAAATGCTCGCCACAGTGGCAAGTGTGTGTCTGCGTGTGCTGTGCAAACTTTCAGTTGTGCCTCGTGGGACTGCAGAACGCCTCTGGAAGGTCGCTTTCTCCCGACGATATGCAGAGTCTCTGCGTATGCCAGGAACCTACTGCGTCATGTTTCCTCAGGAATTGTGAGCACTGTCCACAAGATGGCATTTTCACTTTGGAAAATTTTGACATGAGCAGCGAGGACGAGGTGTTGATTGCTTCATGGGAATACGGTGAGCTAGTTAAAAAAACTCTGACCGCTTCATCATTTATGAGAGAATTTCTAAGAATGACCATGAAATGGATTCCCCACAACTATATCAGATCTGTGCAAGCAAAAGCAATACATGAAGAAAAACAGAGCTGCGAGAGAGGTGCAATTGTTTTGCATTTTGATTTCGCCGAAAACTGGACAGTTGTGCTTCCAGACGCAGTACAAGCGTACCATTGGCAGAAAAAGCAGGTCACCGTGTTTACCTGCGTTGTCACGTCAAGAAAATCGACTCAGAACTACGCCGTTATTTCCGACGATATGTCTCATGATTCAGCTCATGCATGTTTGGCTCTGTCAAAAATCAAAGCACACCTCGAAGACAACGCGCCAATCTACACCAAGATAACACATGTGAGCGACGGGGCTCCCGCTCACTTCAAGAATAAATATCAGTTTCATGAGCTACAACGCAGTGAATGTCAAGAGATGAAATGGATGTTTTCGGCCACTGGACATGGCAAAAATGCTTGCGACGGCGTTGGTGGCCTTGTGAAACATCGAGCATCACACCACAACTTGCGGAAGCCTGCAAGTGAGGCCATACAAACAGCCAGCGGCTTCGTGGACGCAATTCAAGGAACGCTAAAGAATATCACCATTCTGGAGCTCCCACAGAGGGAGCTTGCAGACTTTCGCGAAATGAAGAAGGAAGAATGGAAAACGGCAAAGAAAGTGCCTGGAGTTCAGACACTCCACATGTGGAAGTACGTTCAATCAAATGAAGGCAGTGCATCCTACGTGGCATCCACCGCTGCTTCGGAATGGAAGAGACTGTGATCTGGTTTGTGCTTCGGGCACGACAATATAATGTGCGCATACCGAAGTCAACTGCTGCCGTTTATTTCTTCTTACGATTTTCTGAATTGCAATCTGCACATAAAGCAGCATTCCATTTGTAAATTGTGTCCCTATTAAAACTCCTGCTGATTAAAAACCTTGCATATCAATTGTCCCCCTCAGAAGACGACGTTTTGTCTCCTGACAGTGCCCTCTCGAACCATTGAACACAGAGGTAAACAGATGCAGGTGCGGACACGTCGGCTTCAGAAACACATTAATATTCATTTTTATATATAAAAACTTTTCTAAGCGCCGATAAATGATCTAATATTTTTAAAGAATCGATTACATACCAATGTAACTTACTATGATAAATTAGGCAATACAAAAAACGTTTGACCGCCGCCAGCCAGTTCTTGAGACATCAGGTGAAATAGCGAATTTATTCCCATTTTGACGCATCAAGAACGCCGCTAACAAGCGAGTAGAAGCTCTACAAACATTGAGGATGGTTCGGATATTGTGGTAAATAAAATGTAACCAAGTTCAGTGAGTGCTAGAACAAATTTCGGAGAGTTACTATTTCTAAGAGGCAGTAATAAGCAACTCTAGATAACAGAATCATAAACTCAGTTTTGTATTCATTTTCATACTTTAAAACAATATAATGCAACACTTTTTTGGTACCCTAATATTATCGAGTATTGAGGATTATTCAGGCAAATTTTAATGAAATTCGACGAAGATGTTTTTTTTTTAATCGAAGTCAAAGTTGTCACTTTTTTGACGTTTTTGATCTTCGGCCGAATTTGAGGCCATATTGAAAAATATCTATCAAGTGTAAAACTACAAAACTTGCCTAAAGTGAGTAAAAGTAGCTGGAAAATACTGAGAAAGAGATTCAGTGTGGAGATCTTTACGCATCTTGCCCTGAGGCTGCCCTGAAAAGTGCCTTTTTTGCACCGAATAGCTCCGGAAGTGAAGTTTGGGCTTTTTTATTTAGAAGATTGACGCAGCGAGAAAATGTTTTTTTATTTGTTCGTATAGTACATGTTGCAAAGAGGTCACGAAAAAATACTTATGTGCGGAAAAAACTTTATTGTGCATGCAGTGAGGCTCCAAACTTGCAACTTTGCGAAGTGGCAAAAACGACGTTCTCCACCTCTTGTGACATACGATTTTTTTCCGAGAAAACTACGAAGTTTCTTGCAAAACTAACGTTCATTCCTTTGTGTGGACACATTTGCCCATCAGATATAAAAATTTCATTGAAAACAAAAAATGGTCATGGGACCTCGATTACCGTTCTTATCTGAACATGCCCATATATATATATATATATATATATATATATATATATATATATATATATATATATATATATATATATATATATATATATATATATATATATATATATCCGCCGTGGTTACTTAGCGGCTATGGTGTTGGGCTGCTAAGCACAAGGTCGCAGGATCGAATCCCGGCCACGGCGGGCTCATTTCGATGGGGACAAAATGCGAAAACACCCGCGAACTTAGATGTAGGGGCACATTAAAGAACCCCAGGTGGTCGGAATGTCAGGAGTCCCCCACTACAGCGCGCGTCATTATCAGAAAATGACTTTGGCACGTAAAACCCGATAATATATATATATATATATATATATATATATATATATATATATATATATATATATATATATATATATATATATATATATATATATATATATATATATAACGCAATGTGAACGCACGCGCGCACGCGCAGTTATATAGCATCCACCTGCCTGCGTATTTCTTTCTGTATTACATGGGCACCACCACTTCTATGACATTTCCGTTTATGCACGATACACTTTCCCAGAGCATTCGTGCTTCCACCATTCATCGAGGGCGCCACACTTTATCGACCACCAGCTCGACAGAGAGCGCGCTTGGGCCGTTGCTTGG
This sequence comes from Dermacentor variabilis, assembly GCF_050947875.1. NCBI lineage: Eukaryota > Metazoa > Arthropoda > Arachnida > Ixodida > Ixodidae > Dermacentor > Dermacentor variabilis. Next base: position 127,047,478 of record NC_134570.1, read on the forward strand.
CCGTTGCAGCTTATGGTAACGTTGTTTTTCTGCAGTGTGTCTTCGAGCTTTCGTTCTCCTTAGCTTCATAACATTTTTTGGGTATTCTGTGGTCATGCATGGCTTTTATGACTCAATGGCCATATTTCGAATAGGATGGAATATATGTTTCATCTGCAGTGATGTTCAATATCAGATGTCAAATGTGTTATCTCATTTCTAGTTGGACTATGAATAGAACACGGGCATGTTAGCCCAAAGTATATTTATTTAGCAAAAAGGCGCTCAAGCCCAATCCGTGAAATGGACTACGCCTTACGTGATAGGACGTTGATAATTACGAACAGTAGCAGACGAAATTTATTGCCGCGAACATTATTACCTTCTGATATTTTAGTTATTATTTCTTTATTTTATTTATTTATTCATACTGGAGGCCAACATACTGGCCCATGCAGGAGGGGCAATACAGATGACAAGTTAATCACAATGCAAGAATGATAATAATAAAAATATACATATAAACAGAGAATAAAAAGGATCCAGCCCACAGCCACGTTACAAAAATCAAAATCCTTGCCTTCGCACAGGAACTTCAAGAAAGGGAATTGCACGTTTTAACTTATATGTGGATGAAAAACGCTGTGCCAAAGAACAATCGCGCACTAAACGTAATAAAACACAGGAAATTTCAAATAAAACACGAGAAAATAGAAATACTGCTTATGGTTGTGTTATTTTATGTGACCAATAGTTTTCCAACTCATTTGTGAAGTTCCCCGATTGAAGTACGTCAACAGCGAGGGAATTTTATTCGTTTATAGTACGCGGACAAAACTATTCATGTGAGATTTTGTTTTAGCAAATAATGACGTAAGAGAAAAGTTGTGTCTATGTTTTGTTTTTTGTGCAATAGGAGGCGTTACATAATGAGGCATTTGAAGCCCGATTTTTCCATTTAGGATGCTATGTAGAAACTGGAGACGACAAGCTTTACGTCTGTGTTCTAGTGAACTGATATTATTGCTAAGCATTAGTAAGGACGGGGATTCCTCTCTTTTATATTTTAAAAAGATAAACCTAACGGCCTTCCTTGGTACACGTTCCGAATTCATGATGTACTTTTTGGTATGAGGATTCCATACAACCTCCGCGTATTCGTTTCAATTGCACGAATGTGTTATATGCTAAAATTTTTGTGTTTACCGGTGCCTTCATAAGTTTCCTTTTCAAGAACCATAATTTGCGCAAAGCTGCTGAACATGTAACGGAAATATGGTCTGACCGGGAGAATCTGTTAGTGAGTGTGACGCCTAAGTATTTGTATTTATCAACATCAGTTATTTTTGTGTCGTTCTTATATAGTAAAAAAATTAAGTCCTTTTTATTTTTATTAGTAAAAAATTAAAGCCTGCTCAAAGAGTAAGCGAATATTTTTAGCCCTGATATTGAGATTTTGTCGCCACGTCACTGCCCCACACGTCCACAGTGAGAACGTCGAATTTCAATATCTGATAAACACCATGCACACGCTTTCGAGAGCACAGTCATTTCGGCAGCAGGTATATCCATAATTGTAATTACTATTGCAAACTTCTGAAGGTATACTTAAACACGTTAAGGGTAGTCCGCCCAAATAAACATTGGCAGCAGAGTAAAAGATGGATGTTGCCGATAAATGAGGTGGGATCTGGACGTCCAGACCACTGGGTGCGAAGTCAAGGATCATGAAACACTTTTTTCTTGAAACCTCAGCAACACGTACGAACGAAGCACTGCTTTTCAAGGAAGATAATTATGCACTTACATCGACAGAAATATGAAGAATGAAATGTTTAGTTTGTTCCGCCTTAAATTATTCGTGTCGCTTAGCGAGGGCGACCTCTGCCAGATTCTGCCTAACAAATACTTCATTTTCTTCGACTGACATACTTATCATACCATTGTAAGAGTAGCTTCTAACGGCGTTACGTAACCGCCCAGAATGGATGGACTAGCAGTAACGAGATCAGAGAACCCATGAAATGCAACAGCTTCCTCCTTTGCAAGGGTAAAAGGGCTATGCACACTTGGGCAAACTTGAGCGCACTAGTAATTTATGCATAGAGTGAACTGCCCCATGCCAAATCTCTATCGTCTGCGCGAAGCTGGAGTCAGCTACAGCCGGTCGGTAGGTCAGAATTTGCCAAGTAGACCTCCCTTAGAAATATGCGGGAGCTATATTTGGAAGCTGTTCTATAGCTGGTGCCTTTAAATCCACGATTAGCATAACTGCCTTATTCAGGATCCTATTAGCGTATTTGCCGGATCTTAGTGCGTACATTTCTTGATAAAGATGTGCGTTCAAATTTCCATGCGCGTTACAATCGCAGCTAATTCAGCTAAAAAAAACGAAACCAATTCTTACTAAAATAAAAAGCTCAGTGCAAGGTGGCTAAGCACAGTGCCATCAAACGGACGTCTTCTTTTTTCTGCCTTTGTTTGGAGTCTCAATTTTCCAGTTTGCTCTGCGGGCGCCATTTATAACGCATTACATGGACCTGATGATGATTTTCTGAGGTCGGTAGAGAGCGAAAAGGAGGTGTCGTCGGACTCCAATAGCGACTAACCGCGAAGATTCGGTTGTGTGTGAATTTCCGTCAATAAAGTTGGTTTAATACGTGAGCGTCCAGTCAAATTTCTTTACTTTATGTGCACGCTAGAATCGGCACCAATGAATTGTTTTGGATGTTTGGGGGTAATATAACTGTGCGTTACATTCGGGGGCGCGGTAGAGTCGTGCGAATACGGTGTTCTTTTGGGACAGCATTCGGGGCGAGCTCCACCACTACAAAGGTAGGCGCCACCGTCGCCGTGACGTGGCATGAAAGATGGTGTGGACACAGCGGCCGCGTCGGCTGCTTCGGAAGCTCCGAAGCAAGCTGAAAACGAAAGTTTAAAGTCCCACCTGCGCCGCGGTTCTGAATAAGTGGTGAGGCTTTACCATCTTGGGTGTCTGCTTGACAACCCTTGAAAGTACTATAATATGTAGTGGCTGCTTGTGGAGGCGTGCAGCATGACAGGCTACTGCTCGGTGCCGCAGAGCCGGACGTACGCAACGGATCCCGGTGTCAGCCTTGTTCACACGTAACCGCAGGGCAAGGAGCTGCGTGAAGCTTGGCTCGCGAAACTTAGAACCGGTAGGCATCCATCGGCATATACAACTCGGGTATGCAGTAAGCACAGACGCGAGTAACATTTCTGCTACGGCGCCGGGACTGCGCGATGTTCGGTGTGTAGCAGAAAACGCGCACTGAGAGAGACACTCGCCGGCGTCCGCTGCCCGGCTGTCATTGCGGCTTGCTCCATGAACATGTTCATTCTAGATACTGGTAAGCTCAATGGAACGTAAAGAGAGCGGTAAGACGCACATTAAAAAAAGCCATGGCATATGATCACGTTTGTGTTATGAATTATTGCACTGGATTACGAAAAAGAAGCAGAGGGAAATCGCACGCTGTGAAGACCGATAAACATACAGCGCGACGCAACTTTAGAAATAATATTGAAATGTCCGAGAATTTAGAAGACAAAAAAAGGTCGAATCCTCGCGACGCCACATCACAGTCGCCGTATACGCGTCGAAGTCTATAACGAAATTAGTTTTGAACAGTTCTGATAGCGTCCGGGCAATAATGGTTGTTGTGTGCTGTCATATGCTTATATGCTGCGGCCTAATGGTCACGGCACGGTGCGAAAACGCGTTCACAGCGAAAGCAAAACTTTCTGCGCGGACATGCATGCAGACGCGCAGTCGGTCGTTGCGAACCCGTGCGATCGCTGCACTAAGGCTTTATACTGTTATGCCCCATTTGGTTATACCCATAGACCACTATAAGAATATATTTCACATAGTTTACTCTCAGCGTCTGCCTACCTTTCACGCAAGAAGCCGGTTCGGGAGACTCCATCGCAGCCACCGCGCGCAGTGGCGCTCAGTGTACGTATTCGGTAAAGAGATAGCGTCTCTAAACAATTCTGTGCTTGCAGTTTGCCCAAGATTATTATATCTACAATCAAAAACTTCCCTCGTTTTTACAGTACCTACATAAATGTCCAGGAGGACTACCGCGTGGTGTTTTTATTGAGCGCCGCAAGCGAAACCTATGAGGAGCACGCCGCGTGATCCCTCATACTACGCAAGGGGGGTGCTTCCGACAGATGGCGATTCCGTAATTTCTCGCCCCCAATAGTGTTTTCCGCATGTCTTTACAAAAAATTCGTTCACTGCTTAAGACCCTGAGAAGTTTGGAAAGTATGAGACGTACGTGACTCAAAGAAGGGTCTGTTCACCGCCAGATGCATCACTTTTCCAACAAGCTCGTAACAAGTTGACTTCACGCGCGAGTTGGTGACACGACGTCTTCCAAAAAGCAGCTCTGGCACTGTATACGTCACCAGCTGCCGGTAGATGCTCCAGGCAACCAGGTATCTCAGTCCGTTTTCACCCACAGCCTCGTTCTCGAACAGCTTCACAAGAATATCGGTCGCCAGTGGATCATGTTTAATATAGTCCAAAACATTATAAGTGCCGTTGGTGTACGTAGAAATAAAGGCGTTCCATTCATCTGGATAGTATAAAAGGATAAGAAAACAGCAAGAGCTTATCGTTAGTGTAGAAACGAGAACAAGACCAACTAAGGGGCCTGGATATTTATGTACAACCATACGAAGCCAAGAATAATAAAGCAAGGCAAGCATAGAGGGAGTTATTTGCAGTGTTTAATTGAAGTCTAGAAGTGATAAGATAAAGATGAATGAAAGCAGACCAAAAAAGCTTCCTGCCATTTTTTAACACTAGCGGCCAGTATCTGCTAAGTTTAAAGCTGTTAACACATTCGCCGCCATAATGTTGAGTGGCTTTAGCCAAAACTGCCAGGTTGTTGTTATCTTGTGAACATAAGTACCAAGACTGAGGGTTCGGTCACCACGCATTGCAAGTCGTGTTGTTTTCTTTTCGTGTAATTCCATTACAACCTACAAGCACGTTCACTTGTACTTTGGTTGGCTGTATTATCTGTTCGCTTCATAGATGACCGCCGCGGTATCACACCATCATATTAGTTATTGGCGCCTATTCTGCGAAGTCCCTTCTACGTAACTTCCTTTTTAAAAGCACTTCTTGTTGGGCTAGTTGGTAGCTATTCAATATAAAATATGAAGACGCCAAATAAACAGACACACACAAGAGAAGAAAACGACAAAACGGGAGGCGCCCTGTCCCGTTTTCTTCTCTTGTGTGTGTCTGTTTATTTGGCGTCTTCATATTTTATAATGAGTAACTTCCTTTATTATATATTCGTCAAGCAAGCACCTTTTTTCGTATCATCAGGCAACAAAAAGACTCGACAGCTTAAATTGTACGTAGCTAATTGGGATATGTGTGAAAGAGCGCTCACATGTTGCGATACGTTGAACAACTAGTCAGTGTGTACTAATGTGATTAGCTTCACTGCTATACTATTCACCCAAGTACAATGCATGCACTGGTTTGGTAACCCTTGATCGAAAAGTCGCAGCGAAGAAAAATGCTTGTCTGTGTAAACCCCATGAGCAAGATTATCTTTTGCAACACCGTGAAGGCTTGAGCTAGTCGGTACATACTGGGCAGGGGAACAGCGCCAAAAGACAAAGGACAAGGAAGGGCAACACACACCAGCGCTCGCTGACGAGCGAATCCTTTATTAAGAAAGGAGCAGAAATATATACCCAAACAGAACACAGGTACATCACTGCGCATGACCAAGAAGAATGAGACACCGATGAGATTTCCCCAAAATTATTGTGAGGAAATCTGTGACGCTTCTAATATCGCAGCGAATGGTGCATCTCGCGTCAACACTCCTTCCATGGCCTTGACTGAAGCACAACTAATTTATCTTAACAACCAGGTCAATTCTAAAGAATGAAATCCGTGACTAGTTCACCTTGGTCATGCGCTGTGCTTTTTACCTATGCTATATATATACCTATGCTTTTTAGGTATATGTTTGTTTTCCTTTCTTAAAACTTCGCAGGACGCTCAAGCTTCCTCTTTAAAAGTGGAATGCGATAGCATTCAAAGCTCGCTGACTGATTCTAAGGCTTCCCGCCAACTGGAGCCTGTGTAACTGTAAAGTTTATTAGGAAACCGTGGCCGCGAAGACTAGTAGACTATGCACGAAGACGGGCTTTCTGGTACAAAGGCGGCCTTTCGCGTAGGCCGCAATAAGAGCGATATGACGGAGGCGAGCGCCATCTATTGCTCGGAACCGGGCGCACCGCTTCGTGAGCTCCAAGATGATCGCGCGCCGGCGCCCGCAAATGGCGGACGCGGTGCCCGGTCTATAAATCGTAAAAGCGCTGGAATAGAGGTTTCTCTGAGTTTTCTCGTAACAGAATTACGTTTTCTGGTATAGAGAAATTACAATACGATGCTGTAATGTCTGTAGGTTGTGGGGAAGGCGTACTTTACGATTTTTCTACGTATTTCAGCTTTAGAAATTCGGTTAGTTCGGCAACTTCCTTGCACCCCCTGGAGCGCCTGAGTATGCGCGGTTCGATTATTAGAGCGCAGCTCTTTGGCGTCTGTTCCTGGGTTTCGCGTCGTCGTCGGCGTTGTCGTCGGCCTCGTAACCAGCTCCGCCCCCCTTTCATCCCCCCAGCGCTAGCAGCGACCGACTGATACCGCTGGATGCCGCTGACGCCGCTAGAGAGTCAAGATAACGTGACTGCATAGAACACCGTCGCCGCCATGCAGAAAGAGGAGGAAAGGGTCCCCCCCCCTGTTCTTGCGTGGCGGATAGGGTGCTCTTCAGTTGCCGACGCGCCGGTTATTTCACGTAGGCCCCGGCACGTCGACGAATACGTGACCACCTTCCCACGGCTAGACCTGGTTCTTAGCGCTGCGGAAGCGAGGGTATCATATTGTTTGTGTCGGCATCGGCGGCGTTGTCCCTGAAACCAACTCCGCAGCTGGCGTTGACTCACTATCGGCGTCAGCGGCATCAGTCAGTCGCTGCTATCTCTTCCCTCCTCCCTTTATCGTGTTGTCCGCTTGCTGCGCGCGCTTCTGCCCCCATCGTTTGCCGCTGGGTGTACACGCCGCCCCCCTCCCCCCTCTTCCTGCGAGTCTCCGGTTGTCAAAGCGCCGGCTCGAACTTAATTCCTTTCTTCGCTCCTCCTCCAATGCAACCCCTGTGCGGTGGCAATCAGAGAGCCAGATCGGTGGCGGCGGATCTGTATATGTGCACCGCCCGAGCCGAAATTGCCGCTGCCGTTCGCCCTGTGCGGTGGCAATCAGAGAGCCAGATCGGTGGCGGCGGATCTGTATATGTGCACCGCCCGAGCCGAAATTGCCGCTGCCGTTCGCCACTGCGAAATTATCTGCCAGTTCTTTCTGAGCCATGAGCGAGACGACCGATGGAAGTCCTCCGTCTGCTGCTGCTGCTGCTGCTGCTGCTGCTAAACGAGCTGCCAGAGCAGAAGCCCAGCGCCGTCGCCGTCAGAATCCAGAGGTGCGTGCCGCCGAAGCAGAAGCTTACCTAGTGGAGTCTTTGTTAAAGGAATACGTGGGAAAATAAAAAAAAAATTCTGTGATAGCGCATACATGTGTTGCTCGATTTCTTTGCCTCAATCTATCGAAAAGGTGAAACAGCTCATTTGCTGCGCTCAAATTTCGCATTAGGAAGTAACGTAATCGTCGGTAATTTTTTTTTTTTTGCCATGACGACGTTCGCCGCCGGTCGTTTGCGAGGGATGCCGACGCCAGATTTTCTGCGACAAGGGGCACATAACGTCATCGCGTTATTAAAGACTTCAGTCGTCAGTCAGCCCTGACCTGTTCCCCCCTTGTTGTCAACGTTTCCGCGCTGTTCCCCAGCCGAAGAATCTGATTTATTTGCTTTATTCTACACGTTTCTCTGTATTTCCGACTGTCCTTCAATATTCGAAACAAAATGCCTGAATAAACCGAGAATTGATTATCCGAGCCGTTATTGTGGAGTAACTCACGCGTCAGGGGTGGTCGCTTGTCAAGAAATATAATGTGCTGTGGCTTTTCCGACCAATTTTCTACCTCTATGGTTCACTACTCCCGCATTTGCATACTTTGTTAAGGCCTTATGATGCACAGAGCGACTTTTGAACACCAAGCTGTTACGAAAGGTAACAAATCTACATTTTTACCCTTGTTATAAGGATGTAATTTTCAATGCTCGCGCGAAGCCGGAAATAATGAACACTACATATTTCATGGGTGATGTCTGTACTCAAGAGCTACTCGAACACCGCGCCTTGTCGTCGTTATCAGTGTAGTCACTACTGGCCCGAGTTCGCCTTCCACGGCGCCCAACTGGAGGTGTCCTTATATTAAAAAAAGTTGATTTATGCCCTATTTTCCGGTTTAGCTACTACAAGATGCTCTGTCTACAAATAAAAAACCGCCATATCATGCATTCAAAAATCACAACTTATTGAAGAAATTCTATACTAAGGTAGTAAACATTATTTTCAGTCACGTTTTAACTGGAACAGTCGCATTGCGGTATTTCACCTAGAAACATCAAAGATTCTGTGCGTCATAGATTGACACCTCCTAATTTGTCTATGAAAATTCATTCCAGGTAATTTCATCTTGTGTGAGGTAAATACTGTACTCCCTTAGCCGCACACTTTTATGCTTCCCCGTGTGATAGAGGGTCAGGGTTTCTCAATCTGTTTTTACAGCTTTTACCTGTCCTCCTCGTAACATTTTCTTGTTGCGGAATAAACTCAAGTTCAATTCAAAATAATTGCAGGACAACCCCTCTCAAAGGGACTGTTCACGATAATAAATTAGCATTCAAGCCATGCAGCGGCGAAACATATTATTAAAGCGAAATTTATCCAGATTGTGCAGTGGCCATATTGAAACTTCGGTTGCTTCGACTATATACCAAGTACTATAATTCTCCTATCGGCCCCATTTTCTATGACATACTCATGCCAAGAAAGCCGACGAGCATGACAGCGTCACGCTGACAGCATGACGAAAGCGCAATGACAAAGAAATCCCATCGATGGAGTGAAGAAAATGAAATGACGAAGAAAGCATGATGAAATAGAGAGGACAATTGTGAAATATTCACCATTGTGCAACGAAGGCCACCAGACTTACGGCATAATGACTACGATGGTGTAACAACAACGGCATCATGACAGTCCGATGACAACGTTGCAGTAGCTACAATGGAACGACCACGACAGCATTATATATATATATATATATATATATATATATATATATATATATATATATATATATATATATATATATATATATATATATATATGACGACGGTATAAGTACCAATGTCTCATATGAGCATGACGGCATGACGAAGAATACTACGACGCACGGATGACGATGGAGTAGCCAAGGAATTATCTCAATTGACCGACGTAGGTGGTAGGGGGACGATGACAAGATTACATTTACATCACAATAGCGACATGATGAGGACAGTGTGACGGCGACATCTTTATGACGAAGTCATGATGACAATATGCCGACGACGAAGAGTGTACAACGATGATGGCGTGATGGACGCTGCATCGCAAACACCATATGACGGCGATGACGTGATGACGAAGACTGGGGATGACTAAGCTGGAACGACCAGGATAGCATGATGATGACGGCAGGACAATACCCGAGGAAAACTGTCTGAACACGACGCAATGACGACGATGGCTAAGAATGGCCGCATAATCACGATCGAAAGACGAGAGCTCGATTAGAATAGAATTAGGAGAATGAAGTAACGTCGATGGAACAGTGAAGGCGGTGTGAATAGGACAGCATGATGACAGTGAGAATCCATTTGTAAAGTGATGACGATAGCGAGGAAACATCATGACGATGATGGAATAAGGATATTGGTGTACCGGCGACTATGTGACGACGACAGCATGGCGAGAGTGGGATGACGAATATAAAAGGACGGAAGGATCGCGATGGCATCGCAAACATGTATGACAGAGAATGCATGACGAGCAATGACTACGACTCAATGATGATATAACGACAAGAGCGTGAGGATATTTAGGTGATTATGAGGGTATGACTACTATATGCCAACGATCCTGTGGTACCGACGGCATGACGAAAACCGGATGTCGAGTTGGGAGAGATGCCAATTGAAAAACCGCAAAAGGACGATGACGAAAGTAGGGCAATTATCCATGGTGATTGTATAACGAGGATGAACCGACGACGGCAGCATGATGAAACTTGGAATGAAGGCGATGCTACGACAATCACTGCATTAACACCATGAGCGCATACGTAAAGGTCTTAGCTATCATATGAAATGAGGCATTGGGTCAGCGTAGAAGCGTGACGATGACGGATGACGAGAGTCAGATGGCCAAGCTGATAAAGAAAACACGACGGAATGACCCTTACTACAACACGACCACAAGGACATGCCGGCCCAAGAATTTTGCCAATAGGCATGTAAGGTATGTGCCGCTCTTAAATGAACGTTTTTGACGTCAACTTATGTAACTAGATACGCTGAATTTGGATTTTTCACCTCTATAATGATGCAAAAGATCCTTTAAATTTGTCCGACGCTGAGAGGAATCGAACCGTCGTCACAAGGTCTGCTCAAGGACGGCAGCCCAACACTTTCGCAAGCTGAACCAAAAATTTACTGGGTACAGGCCACTTTTCAGTGACAAGATGAATGTCCTTCACACCAACGCTATAGCGAAATGCGCCCCCAAACAACTGGACATGTGGAACTCTTCGGCGAACCACTCGCCAACTTGGGTCACGCATAACGCGCCACTGAGTGCGCCGCTAGCAAAAGAACAATTCGCTGCGTTCGCGCGCGCAGGTGCGCCACGCTTTTAGACTCAGAGGCCGCGCACGGACGTCTCGAAAGTGCCGCTGATGGCCCAGCGGGTCGAGAAGGAAGCGTGTGAAAGCAGCTCAGTTGCCGCATGACACACTTCTTTGCATTCACACGCACCCGCGAGCTTTGGATTTCTGATGCCACGCAGTAGGCTTTGAGGCGGCCGCGCTAGATGCCACCGATAGTTCTAAAGGAAGCCTAAAAGAGGAATTTCGCCGAAATGCGCGCTTCTTACATAGCTCGCTTCCATAGTGGAAATACGTTGTGTCATTATATCGATTGCATACTAGCGTATTGCCGTCGAAAGCCGTCGTGAGGTGGGTTGTGCAGTAATTTCCTTCTTTTGCTAAGTTTTGCAGAAGGTACAAGGCCACGAATTGTTTAACTTTCTCTTTCAGAAATTTTAAACATAGTAATGGACATGCTATGGTCTTAGAATGATTGCTCTAACCGCTAAACACTTGACAGTTCTGCCATCAACAGTGCTAAAAATTTTGTTGCGTGATGTCGTAAGGAATTACGGCAGAAAGCAGCTGAGGATGAGTGTCTAGATTAATGCGATGAATCTTGAATCAAGAAACACCCCGTATTGACACTTCAGAAATAACATATGTATGAGCTGTGTAATGCAGCCAAGCCCTGCCCGCACATTCTTGTGGACAAGTCGTGCCTCACGGCGGCAGCAACACAAAGTTCGCGTGTGGCGGACATTTGAATATAAATACCGAGAAGACTGTTGGATATCTGTGACGCTCGTATGATGATGCCCTGCAGGGCAGATATGGTAAAGTAGTTTTTTTTTTTTCAATTGAATAGTCGCATATGCCCAGTGTGACATACCAAATGACTCAAGCTGGTTCAGCGGCAGCAGCGCTATAACGTAAAACTATTCCCAACTTGTCCATTCAAATTCTGCAATCAGCCCTACGCTATTGGTCAAAAACTTTCTTGGACCGCCCCCACTTCGCCGAGCAGTCACGGGACGTCACAAAAACCGCCATAGCTCCCCATCTAATATGACGTGTGCACACTAATTATGCATGATTTGAGCGAAGAAAAGCAAAATAGTTGTTTCCGATTCGACGTCTTTTCGCCGTTAGCATTCGGCTATTGGTCAAAGGCTTTCGGGCTGCATCCAATTCACCTGCCTCTTACGCAACGTCACAGAACCACAAAAACTCACCGCGTCAAAGTGACGTGTACGCGTTAAAGATGCCTTATTATGCCCAACAAAACTGAGTTTCTTTCTGAATAGCCGCAGGCTGCCCCGTTCCGAAAACTAAAAGATGGCTGCCGCCGATCACCCAGGCACTGGCTACTCGCACCTACCGGAAAGCATGGGTTTATTTGCGTATAATAAAACTTTATGCGTGGCCGTGGAACGTAGCGTGGCCGTGTAACTTTCGGCACGTTTAAGACCTCGTTCTGCCAACTCTTTTTTTGCTGAGGATCCATTTTAGCGTCATCATTAAGCTTCTGTTGCATGCCGCCGCGATTTTCAATGAACCATCGCTAGTTAATTAAGGGAAAGCGGACCAATCGCAGACGCCGGCACCTCCCACTTCGTCCGGTTATCGATTGTCAGTGAAGTGGCTCGGTCCCATCAAATCCCTCTCCTCTTGAGCCTGCCCCTCGACTCATGTCAGCCAATTAAATAAAACACGTCGCTCAGCGTAGGCAATGTTATTCGTTTTTGAAGCAAGCAGAAGTGACCTCCTATGAACAAGCAGAGAGTTTAATTGGTCTGGTCAGACAACCCTGCGGGTGACCGCCCGATGCTTGCCTCGGCGGTAACGCAATTTTGACGTCAGGACATTGGAATATAAACATTTTCGAATAGTTTTACGTTATAGGGCCCCAGGTTTCAAACAATGATCCCTCGACACTGCAACCTGATATACTACCAATGCGACCATAAATCACACCGCGACCAAGGGGCCTTAAAAGAGGTTGGACGCGGACGGACGGACGGACGGACGGACGGACAGACAGACAGACGGACAAACGGACGGACGGACGGACAGACAGACTGCGATCTGGGTGAAATTCTCAGCGAGTGCTCCTTGCGCTAAAATTTCATGGCACAAACATGCCGTATTAATGTTTGTGGCAGAACGTTAAAAATTTTTTAAAGACAATGTACAATCTTCAAACTTTCTAAAAATTGTTTTTCAAGATCATAATAAATTAAGCTTAAACCCTGGTACATATTCTGGGATGCAGTCTAGGCAGTCTCTAACGATGACAAACTATTTAACAAAGATTTATTCCCAGCATTCGTTCACAGCGAACTACGCGAGTGTTACATCGATTGTGGCCTGTCCGTCCACCTAAGGTAAAGACAAGGGACGACCCTGTCTACTGAACAGTTATTTTCTGCATAATACATCACGAAAATGGCCGATTCTTTTTTCATTCGCTCGACAAAAACAAAGAAAGAACGAAAAATGCTTGCTCGTATATAAGATTCTAAATTCCTAATTGCTAAATGATTATTCTAGCTTAACAATTCCAGTTACTCGACACTTGAGATGAAGGGGGCTTAAATAAGGCCGGGGCAGCCTGAAGCACATTTGGAACACCGTTTCGAAAAAGACATTGTCAGTAGATACAGTTTGCCTTCACCCTAATTCGTGTATTCCAGCGATGATGCACTCACTGCCGGCCAACGCCTCCGTATGTATGGCCCAAATTTCATAAACTTTCGTCGCCTAAGACGAAAATTACTATGTATAGCTTTCGGAAGCTACGTGTTATGGGTTCTGTGAAACACGCAGCCTCTCCAGTGTTTAGGTTAAAAACCTTAATGAGGCAATTACACCTGAACACATGGCCGAAGTGCAATTTTCTCTACTCGGGGGTGCTCTTCTAATATATTGTTGTTGTCTTGTGACAAAACTGTTTAGCCAAGTTCTATGACACAATACTCATGAAAATATTCAACCCAGTAACTAAGGATACGTGTACACCCTTAACAAAAGATTTCGAAAAATTCCCCAAATTGCCTTTTTTGTAGGATAATTGCTATATCTCAACAAATAAAGTCGAGGCGTACAAAGTATTATGCATTGTAACGCACAGTCCGCCCTAAGGTGCTGTGAGAAAATCTTCGCTCTCAGTCAATTTGGGCTAATTTAATATTTTCTCAGTATCATTGGTTGCTCTCAGTTTACAATTCGAATGCCGCTAAGGCAGATAAACCTGTTTTCGCACAACCTGTCTTTGAAATTCATTTTTAGACTATAAATGCCTTGAAGGTTTTGAAGATTATTTGCAGCGGGTCGCCTTTTTTGACTGGTGCGTTTGACATCAAAGCACCTATGGTTTTACTGAAGTGTGCAGTGTAATGAACCATCACTAGCTTGCGGTAAGCAATGTCCCAAAATTTGCGGAGCAATTCTTTTTCAGGCATGTAGGGAAACTAGTGAAGCAGTTCCACGTACCTGACGTAACGTATGGCTTTGTGTAGTTGCCGAGGAAACGAATTTCTATATACTTAAGGAATCTCTTCTTGCTAATCGCAACATGTCGAACTGGAAAATGAAGAAGACAGAAGATTCAAAAACAATAAATATGATGAAACATAAGCTCGTCATTTTGTTATATTCCAGCTGCAGTGAGGAGGTATATGATTACGAGGCTCTCCAAGCGCCAGAAATAAACGGTGACCCATTTGGCGTGTGACATGTTAGACGCGGTCATACAGACAGATAGCCTCAGAAAATAGAAAAGCAAGAGCAGGGATCACGCATGAATCGAGAGTTCACAGACGCGCTGTGCTCGATGGAAAATTCCTAGACCTCTGATCAAGAAGAACTTTCATTAGCTATCCAAACTGTGCGTAACATCGTTCGTATTTCTCACGCAGACAAAGAAATTATTGCCCACAACAGTGCACCGCCATCCTCAATCTCACGAAGCAGCTCACAATGAAAGCGGCTGCAAAATGGTAATGAAAAGGCTTTATACTACGTCTACCTGGCTGTCCATAACATTCGCTTCTTGCTGAGGGTCTTCTCTCGAACAACCAGAGTGACGACATAAGTCACATTAATTCCACATGAACCCTTCAATGAACAGCTTGTGATCGGCTTTTCGCTGTTGTGCCAATAATATGGTCACTGGTATTTAGCACACTGTTGTGGCAGCCCTTCATTCGCTGCCCCAGCCATTTACTTTTTTCAACTTACTAATAATTCCTTTCCTTCTTTGTTCGTAAATTGGTTCATTTGAGCTATCTTTGAGACATTAAAAAAAGTGGGCAACAGATCCAAATCGAAAGGCGCATCTTTGAAAAAAAAGGCGTTGTTGTATAATAAACAACCACATTTGTGACATAAAACCATGGCACGTACGCATAGGAGACATGGCGGTGGGTGCAAAAACAAAAGGGAACGAAATCGACTGCATCTACCTATGTTCGAGTGCACACAGCATGTGTTCAAAATACTGCAGAGGAGCAGCCGTGTCATGCTGCGATTGCGTTGTCTGTCAGGACACTGAATGTCTAGAAGCTGCATAAAAAAAACAAGCATGGTTTCTCCACCTAAATCGAGAGGCGCCAAAGTTGGACATTTCCTGGTGCTTGGGAGATGCCTGACTGCAGGTGGAAATGAAGAATGTTTAAATGAATTTTTCCTGCAATAACAATGCATCCCACCAACAATATCCAACACTCTCCTATTCGCGCACGCTCGGCAGCCTTGAAATTAATGAACAAACAGATTTATGCACTAAAGACAAGCGCGCACTGCGCAGGCTGGTGTTCAGTGCTGTGCAGAGTTTCGTTCATTGTGGACTCATTTATTTATTTATTTATTTATTTATTTATTTATCTATGTAGGTATGTTTTATTTCCTCAATTTTAGAAAAGGCCAGAACCTCATTGTCCAGGCAGACACGGCTAAAGTTCGAGAAAATGTCTGACTTCTGCATTGCACAGAGACAGCAAAGTAGACGATACAGTGCACAAGGAGAAAAACAAAACAAAATATAACAAGCACTTAAATACACCTTACCGGGGGTCAGGTGTTAACGTACGTACAATAAGTGAGTGCTTGAGAGCTGTGGTAGTAGAATACAAAATCCTAAATGAATATTGCACATCAATTCATGAACAACGCAAAATTTCGCAGACATTGTTCGTTTCGTATTACTCAGCTAATAGCTATAGAAATATCGTAATTTGGCATGTCAGCACTACAATCCCCTGAATAAATTTTGTTTAGACTTATAGAGATTCCGTGTCAGAAGAACTGGGATAAAAATTTGCCTTCAGGAAAGTGCGAGGTACTAGCGGTGGCCGAAGCACATTTCGGATGGCAACCTCTCCCGTCTCCCGCTAAAAACACCTGCCTGGAAGCGAATGGCTACAGTAAATAGGAGGCCAGTCATATTTTTTTTACATGGACATTATTATTGTGTGACACAAATAGAAGCTTTTGCATTGCCGCGTCAATCTTATGCAACAGAAGACCACCCTGCTTTTGTGAGTTCTTACGGAAAACAAAACAACGCAAATTGCCGTAATTCTTGGACAGAAATAGCATCATATCTCATTGTTTCAGAAGTGAGGTTGTTGCTTTCGACTTTCTCACTGACCTAATTGCACTAGTGGCATACCTGTGCCGCATGACCTGTTTAGATTCCGATCAAGCCCAATCCGCTTTGAAATACTCAACTGCGATTGGCTCCATCGCTCAGCTTGCGCAAAGGCGCCAATCACAATCGAGAAATTCGATCCAGAACGGGCTTGATCACGATCAAAAGTGCGCAGTGTGATACCTGTATTATATACTGTGCCACATGGACTCCGCAAAGATAACCTGATGTTGCGGATGTGAATTCTGTAAAATTGTAGTGCTTAACTACCCTTCGAATAAGCAGATCAGTTCAGCCTACACCACTTTGTTCTTGTTTTACGAATATTTGTTTGTACATGGTGGAGCTTTTTAGGGGGATATAGGAATACTACGACTAATGTGCAAACACAACTTTGTGCTAGAACAAGAATAAAAGAAACTAAGGGTCCGCTTTTATGAGTCATATCATAATAAGCCAACAAACAACGGCAATAAGAACAGCATAGGGAATACTTGCCTGTACTTACCAATTGAATTATAGAAACGCTACATTAATGAGAACGAAAGTGCATGAAAGAACAATTGGCCGTAGGTGGGGCACGAACCCGCGTCTTCGCATTACACTCTAAAGAAAGCTTACACCCTTTGGGGTGTATATCTGCCGCACGACAATAATCGTCATCTGCCTTGCTTTCTTTCATTTCTTGAAAACGCCGCGTCCGCTACTTTCCTTTCGACAATGCTATGTCATACTGATAACGCGCATGCCGTCCGTTACTGGGAAGTACCGGGCTCGCAGCTTTAAGGAAAGGAAATGCGGACCAGACAGATGGCATTTATTGTTGTGTGGCAAGGTACCACTCAAAGGGTGTAAACTTTTCTTCGAGTGTACGCGTGCGGTGCCCTTAACGATGAAGCTACCGCGGCTCCGTTTTCCCATCCACTTTCTGGGGTATTAATGTTTGTCTACTACAACTAAACCTGGGAGTGTCAGCCAGCACCACACCTCACAGCATTAACGGTGGATGTGGAACACCGTTTTTTGGTCGCAGGCGTCACGTATACGCGATTTTGTTTTCTTTAGGTGAAGGCAACTGGCAAGCAACCTCAAATATACGCCTGAAGGCGTCAGTGCTGCCGGATTCGGGGCCCCGCTATGTAACGAAGGAGAACAATGGAAGCCGACGGCCCGATGTTTAATAGTCATGCCACAAGAAGCCACTAAACGGCTCACTAAACGCTCCGAGGTTTAGTTCCAGTAGGCAAACATAAATACCCCAGAAAGTGGATGAAAATTGGCGCCGCATCACACGCGTAATTTTTTTATCATTTCTTTAAGTCACTTAATGACTACATGTAATTTCCCGTATGCTGTCCTTGCTGTCTTTCTTTTTTGGCTTCTGATCATCTGATAAATTTGTACGTGTAGTGAACGCAAAAAAATTGCTGAAGTGATGCAAAATAACACGAATCTGAGTTACGCAGTAATGCGGATATAAATACTGCGATTTATGCTTAAACTTTGATCCAATCTAAACAAAACATTTTCACCCGGTTCTTGTTACATTCATAAAGAAATGGGGTGGGGGACCGAAGCATTGGCTTGGAAATTGGCATGTGCAGAGGGCTTTAATTAAGCTAGAGATTGTTCCTGTTACGACTGCCCCTATCAAACGCTAAATAGCCAATGGTAGGAAAAGTACAGGAAGCACTCTTTCTGAAAACCGGGAACTCTAACAAGACAGCGTCGCCGCCTAAGCACACGGTGCAGATTTAAAAAGATCCAAACTTCAAAAAAGGTAAATACGATGCTAACAGGTCCTCAGGACAGAGAATTGCCGCGTTTACACTTAGAATGTGAAAACACACTTTCGTCGAGGAAACACACCTTCACGGGATTTTATTTACAATGTTCAGTACTTTACCGCCGAAGGTCTTATCTTTTATTTGGAATATCTGCCTATATGAAAATGATCAAGGTATCTAATTGTTAGGAAGGTCTTGTTAGGAATATCATAGGAAGATTAGGCAAGAAAAATAATATAAAGGCTTATGTCACTACATGCTAACGATGCTCGCTCTGAGAGAATGACACGTAAGAGGTTGCTCGAAGCAGCGCTTGCGCTATCCACGCTACTGTACACACCCTGAAAAAAAAAAGCACGCGAATACGTCTCACGTTCTCTTTCGTATCCAATTATTTTCAAGGCCAGCTGCGTGTCTTCAGGTGCGTTGACACCATACCGCTGGAGATGACGTACGTAGTAGTCAAAGTTATCACTTTCGCTGGGCCGCTGAATCATCCATTCCTCTTGTTCTTTGCTGTACTCGATCTGTGGATGAAAGCGAAAGGAAGATGTCTCTAATAGTTCCAAATTTCACTGCCACGGCGAGGAAACACGCGCCAAGTTAACGCAACACCTTGCAGCAACGTATATGTCAGCCGCTGGAAGCGAAGCCCTAGGCAAACAACAAAATAATTTGGCACTCGTTTCTAGCTCTTCATGATCCGTTGAGATCCCGTGCCTCTCGAGGCTATAGTTGTCGTGCAGCGTTTATCACCGTTTTGGAAAGGGACTGTGCGCAACAAGTGAGAAGAACGCTCGTAAACGTTATGAGCTTTTATTTTTCTGGCAAAATGAAAGTTGCACCAATAGTAAGGACTTCCGAGACGATAGCACTCTGCACGCACCAGGGATTAAATAAGGCTGTTCCGGAACTCCTCAACATATGAGAGTTAATATAACTCTAGAGGAGAAACTGACGATAGCGTCCGTGCATTGAAATCGGCAACAGTAAGGGCATCCGCATGTTGCTACTTTATGCGCAGGCACGCATACGCAGAATACTAAAGGCGATTCAGACGAGCAGCGCCACGAACGCGATATGGAGCCTCCGTCAGTATAGTGGCGTCATCTAGTTGAGGCGCTTGCATACACACCATTTCTAGCACCGTAAATTTTGAGTCCTAATCCTATAAATGGTCATCGGGTCTGTAAATAAAATGTACACAATGAACTCTGCGCTTTCTCCTAACTTACGTGCTACCTGCAAAGGCCCTTTGTTCCGGCATATTTTGGATGTTTTAAGCCTAAAGAAAATATAAAGTAGTGCGGGCGCCTTCGCAGTTGATGCTTGTTTTCCTCAGATTTTTCACTTGAGTCAGCACACTAACTCTAAGCCGCCAAACCTATAGCGCGGTATTGAGTTCTCACGCGGCAGGACAAAGCATGGAAAGTAACAAGATGAGAGCCGTGACTATACATTGCGTTAAAAGAAACAATGCACGTTTCAACATGCAAGAAAATCATGCTTACAAACTAGCGCACAGGAAGCCGCGGAGGAGTGCGTAAAGTAGTCGGTAGGTACGGTGTAAAAGTCAAGTTGTCTACTGGCCATAAATTATTAAATTCATGCACTCAGTTGAAAAGACGGTTGAGGGGTTTTATGTCAAGCGTAACGATAAGTTTGTAGAACGATGTAAAAAAATTATTTGCTAGATTTTCTCTTAGCTATGACAGCTTTAGTACAGAGGAGCTTGGTCATTGCATAAAAGTCGATATAGCAATTAACAATCACTGACCAGTGGAACGTAGCCGTGTCACAAATATATATATATATACTATGAAATTCAAATAAAAGAAGTCGTAGTTTCTCCTGGAAGGTGCAGCATCGATTGCGATAGAAAATTCCTAGCCAGCTATACGACGCAAGGGTAGTAGTGTTTTTCGGCCGTATAAACTTGGAAACTTTCACTTACTAACTAAATCAACAAGCGGGGTGTCATGCGTGCACAAGTAAACTTCAGCACATGTCGCTCAATGACAGCAGAAACTCGCGGCCCAAGATAGAAAGAGAGACACTATTTATTAGAAAAAGATTATTTCGCCGGCGCGTATACAACCGCTGGCATGCTACTCTGTATAGGGACGGGGAATGGGATTAACAGATTCCAGAGGAGAGTTATATAAAAAGAGAAGAAGTGAGGTAGCACGGCAGCAGCAGCGAGCAAATTCATTCCTTTTAGCACTATTGTATACACCTCTAATTTTCTTTATCTACCTTGTACCGCTGCCTATGTCTGTAATGGGTTCGGTCGTATCAGTCTCTCCCCTGCTTTCTTTCTACCAAGACTACCTCGCGTGCGCAAATGAGTAAATCGAGGAGGCAGCGGGAGGGGGGGGGGGATGAGGCAGCCGCATTGTACTCTGGGCCGCTATAACGTAAAACTATTCCAAACTTTTCTATTCCAATTCTGCTATCAGCCATCCACGATTGGTCAAAAACTTTTTTCGACCACCCCCACTTCACCTGTCTGTCACGCGACGTCACGAAAACCGCGATACGTCCCCATCTGATGTTATGTGTGCAGACTGATTATGCATGATTTGACAGAAAAAAGAAAAACAGATGTTTCTTATTCGACCCCTTTTCGCCATTAGCTCTCGGCTATTGGTAAAAAGTTTTCGGGCTGCACCCACTTCACCTGCCTGTCACGCGACGTTACAAAACCGCAAAAACTCACCGCGTCAAAGTGACGTGTACGCGATAAAGATGCATTATTATGCCGAACAAAACTGAGTCTGCTTCGGAATAGCCGCATGCTGCCCCGTTCCGAAAGGAATAGAATATGGCTGCCGCCGATCCCTCAGACGCTGGCTACTCGCACCTGCCGGAGAGCATGGGTGTATTTGCGTATAATAAAGCTTCGTGCGTGGCCGTGTAACGTTTTCGAGCACTTTCGGCACGTTTACCCCCTCATTCTGCCAACTCTTCTTTGCTGAGGGTCCGTTTTAGCGTCATTCTTGAGCTTCCGTTGCATGCCGCCGCGATTTTCGACCAGCCACCGCAAGCTAAGTAAGGGAAAGCCGACCAATCGTAGCCGCCGGCACCACCCTCTTCATCCGGTTATCGACTTTCAGTGCAGTGGCTCGGCCCCATCGAATCCCTCTCCACTTGAGCCTTCTGCTCGCCTCTTGTCAGCCAATTAGATACGACAAGCCGCTCAGTGTAGGCAATGTTATTCGTTTTTCAAGCAAACAAAAGTGAGCTCCTATGAACGAGGAGAGCGTTTGATTGGTCTGTTCAGACAATCCTGCGGGTGATCGCGAGGTGCTTGCGTTTGTGGTTACGCAAATTTGACGTCAGGAGATTGGAATAGAAACATATTGGAATAGTTTTACGTTATAGGGCCCCTGGCAACAACAGTGTACAGCATTTCCGATATGCTGAGTGCAGAGGTGTGCCAACGGCTCATGCGTCTGGTGTTCTTGCCGCTCAGTCTGCGTTGAAGCGATAGAGAGCACGAACTTTCGCTTTCTGCTGCTGCCGCGCTTCCTTACTTCAGCGTTTTGACAAGGAGTTTCCACAGTGAACGAGTCTGATTTGTTCTTGTTTACTTGTGCACGCTAACACCATGCTTGTTAATATAGTTATTAAGCTAATATTTCCGAGTTTATACGGCCGATAAAATTACTGCCCTCACTTCGTACCGAAGTCTACTAATTTTCAATCACAATAAATGCTTCGCCTTGCGGACAAAACCGCCACTTATATTGTTACACGTCTGCACTGTTGGCAGAGCCACAGTACATTCTTTTTGTTTTTGTAAGAATGCTCAGTTTAAACTTTTGAACTTGTTGTGATAACACTGTGAGAGTCAAAAAAGAACGGACGTTTCGAAGTTAAAAGTAAAGCTACCACGAAAATGATTGGAGAGAGACTTGACAGGTAAAATCCATGTGCTCTGTAAATACCAAAGAATTGCGACTGAAAACCTTGAATTCTCACAAAGTGCTATACAATCGTTGAATTAAATGTCTTCGAACAGAAGGGGCAAGACAATATGCTATAGCCGAAAAGCGAAAATGACGACTCCAAACAGAATGTGAAACTCTTGGAAAGCATGCTATTGAATTTGATAAACGGGTCACAAATCTAGATCAGTACTCGATAAACGGTATTTTTAAATTAAAGGTGTCAAGAAGCGCGAGGCTGAACAAGTCATTGGCACTGTTTTCCGAATTGGCACGATTTCATACGTCCAATCTTGCCATTGTGTGCCCGCAAGAAATTTCACTAAAACAAACATTATAACCCAATTGAAATCTCGAGCCAAACGTTTTGAAACGCTAGGGAAAGCCAAGGAGGATAAGGCTGACTAATTCGAATGTCGTACTTAGCACAAGTGAAGTGTTCGTGAGTCAGCGTTTATGGTCTCTTTGAAACGCGCTCTGTGCTTGGCTGCTTCTGATGATGATTTATTGGCATCGCTTTGACCAGAGGCACGGACAAATGGTCACTGCGCCTGGTTAAGGCACGCTGGTATGCTATCAATGCGTGTCCTTCTAGCATCCTTGTATACATCTCTAATATTCTCTATCTACCTTGTACCGTTGTCTATGCTTGCAATTAAATTAGTCGTATAAGTCTCTCCCCTGCTTTCTTTATTCCAATACTATAAACGTTTCTTGCTTTTCTAGAGTGCTGACCGGCTGATACTTCCGTCTAAATTAAACACAAGCACTTGTGCAAGCAGTACGTCACGTACTGGTCGTTCTGGGTATATCCCTTCGAATTCCATTAGAGTGTGCCTCACCTGATTGCGAATATTTTCTCCTGCATGTTTTTGTCCTTAGACAACCAAAACGAGCCACTATTAGCAAGGCATTTCCTTTCGTGTTATCAT
This sequence comes from Dermacentor variabilis, assembly GCF_050947875.1. Classification (NCBI taxonomy): domain Eukaryota; kingdom Metazoa; phylum Arthropoda; class Arachnida; order Ixodida; family Ixodidae; genus Dermacentor; species Dermacentor variabilis. The sequence continues at coordinate 127,070,646 of NC_134570.1, forward strand.
ACAGATTTTCTCTTATAATTTATTTTTTCTCATTCTTGTGAATCTTCACATTATTTTTCGTTTGCATTTTGTGCATCCAATTCGCTGTCTCTGTTTCTCTCACGTTCTTTCTCATTACTCCTAGTTTTCTATCTTCACTTTTGATTCCGCGGTACATAGTTGCAAACTTTCTTGTTCTTATCGTTCGTTCTGTGCCCACGCTTGTACGTATAGATATTGTCCACTTTAGCCGCCCATTTTATATCGGTCTTCGTGAGCCTTTCTTCAAAACAAATTTTCTCTGCGCTTTTCTGGCTTAAAACAAGATGAAATCCAAGTCCCCTTGCAATGCATCAGTTGTGGTCTTGTCCTGAGCTCCCAAAACCAACTGGCCCACCTATGCTCGGTAAAACCCGGCAATATATACCATTTTAGACACAGAATGGCATTTGCGAATGTGAGCGCTGGCCCCATGACTTCTTTTCAGATTCGGTGCACCACCTCATATTAACGCGATAGCGTTATGGAGCTCGTGTCGCAGAAAAGCCGGTGTCGTCGGCGTCGGTGTCGGCGTCCGCGGCGTTGGCCGTGAGCGATAAATCACGGCACGCACTTCATAAATAAAAAGCAACTTCCAAGATGGGCTGGGTGGGAATCGAACCAGGGTCTCCGGAGTGTGAGACGGAGACGTTACCACTGAGCCACGAGTTTTTTTTTTCTTTATTTCCAATGTGACAACACAAAATAGAGAAACCAACACAAAAAAGTTAAACGCGCCAACCAGTAGCTTGTTGACGCGACATTGCTAAAAATGTTTTAATGACACTAGGTTATTAAGTACAGGATACCATGTTGGCTGTTCGTCCTGGGACTGGTACACATCTCGGATATAGGCAATGCTTTCAATGAAGTTTTCTCTTACCGATCACTGAGCCACGAGTTCGATGCTTCAAAGCGGTACAAAAGCGCCTCTAGTGAACGCGGTGTTGCCTTAGAAACGAGCTGTTTCTAAGGCTCAGGCGTGCGTCGCTTGCTCAGGCGCACATTGCGTTGTCGCGCCTAACGCTGCGTTGCTCGACGCTCACCGCTTCCGATGCGGGGCGCGTAGTCGCTGCGCCGTAGCCCATTGTCTTACACCCCTTGGCGGGTCGACGGGAACGCTCTCGCGTTCCACTCTTGAAGACGAACCTTAAGCGTCCTCCAATTTTTTATTGTTACCCCGAATCGCCCTATGCTTAATTAGTTTTGCATTCCACTTCCCTTTTAATTACAGATTATCTTGGTAGTTGCTTGAATAAGTATTTGCTTCGTTTATATAAACACCAAGGTGTTTATATTGCTTGCTCTTGAATCGACACCGCGTTGTTACTTGTCTCTTCAATTACGATAATAATTCCCTACTTCCCTGTCCTAAGTTTAAGGCCTAAATTTGTCATTGCATTGCCACACATATTGACCAGTGCACGTAAATATCTTGCATTCCCCACTAATAGCACTATGTCGTTCGCATATATCAATGCGGGCACCTTCTGCTTCACCATTTGTTCATTGCGCGCCTATGATGAATAAAAAAATTTTATTATGGGGTTTTATGGACCAAAACACGACCTGATAATGAGGCACGACGTAGTGGGGTACTCTGGAAATTTGGACCACCTGAGGTTCTTTAACGTGCACCTAAATCTAAGTACACAGTTGTTTTCATCCCCATCAAAAAGCGGACGCCGTGGCCGGGATTCGATTCCCCGACCTCGTGCTCAGCAGCCCAACACCATAGCCACTGAGCAACCATGGCGGGTGTATTATGAATCAAATCTGAAGTGATTCTTTTTTAGTTGTCTCTCTATGCCCTTAACATGAAGCAAGAAGAACATGGAGACCGAGGGCTTCCTTGCTTTATTTCTTTATGAATTCATGCAACTTGATTACAACTTCGGCCTTCCCATACAATTTCTGATCGGTTGTCTCTATATACGTATCTTCCTAAGCAACTCCACAAAATCGTCATATATGCCGTTTTGCTTGAGAATACCCCGCAACAAGTCATTGTCTACGTTGTCGTAGGCTCCGTCCTTATGTAGAAAGGCTACCCATAGAAGTATATTCTGAGCTACTGAAATCTCTACGCCCTGAGTTAGTACAAAATTTGCGAAGCGTCTGCCTGGTCTGGGCTCAATCCGTAGTTGCCGCACTCCATCATTTTTTCCCGCCCATTTCGACATTACTAATTGTATGGTTTGCATTGTCAGTCTATATAGCACCGACGTTACTGTAAATGACCTGCACAAGGTCGAGCAATCCCTCTCGCCTTTGCCTTTGTAGAGGAGGTTCATCTTGATTTCACGCCATCCAACTGGTATTTTCTTCGTTTTAATCACATGTTCAATGACATTAGTCAGCACTGCCTCGCTTTCTGCACTGAGGTTTTTGATTAGTTGTATTTGGACTTCGTCATCGGGTGTTGCAGCGGTCGTATTAAGGATATTTCCGCCTGCCTTTTTTCAGCTAAAATTTCTATGGGAAATATCGATCTCTCAGGCTTCGATGTTGATGATAGATTTATTTGCGTCCGAACTATGCTTTCGTTTGTGCCAAAGTTAGCCCTAACAGTGTCTGTGACATACCGAAGCGCAACGTCTGGTGAGACGGTTACGATGTTACCGTCTTCAATCCTTATAATCGTCTGCGAAGTTTTAGTTGTGGCTTTGAGGGCTCTCACGTGGTTACAAAGTGGTTACAGAATCCTTCTTGTGCGCCTTTTCCTCCTTCGCAAATGTCATGCATCCAATGCTGAATAGTGTACTTATTCTTACCTTACGCAGGCTCACTCCCTATGCCTTTCTTTTATGAGGATTTGTTCCATCTGAGGAGCACTTCTTCTTCTTTTACTCCGAACTTTTTGACTTCTCGTTGATCTATAGACGCCTGCTTACGCCCTTTTATATCCTACATTATTTACTTGTTTCACCACTTGCGTCGTTCCCTCTTTTCAATCCAACAGTTTTTGTTTTCTTTTACTGTCTTATCTCCTTCTGTATAGCGTCTACCAGTTCGTTATATTGCCAGAATACTGCAGGAAACGCCTACACTTTTTTCTCCGTGTTTCTTGCAATCTCTGTTATTTGCTTTTGATTCAGTTCTAGAAATTATCATGATACTTGTTCGTGTTTTGCGTCACTACGTCTCCTAAATTTCAAACTTAAACCTCTATAATGGCTACATAGGCTATCTTTTGCGTGTTCATGTATCATCACTCGGTCTAATCGTTCGTAGGCAGTTTCTGAGACTGCGGCGTAATCGATACTTGACTGCCTGTTTCCGCACCGCCATCTTACCTGTCCATGACACGTAATCTCACTTTGAACTATTGTAAGGTTCTGTTAATCGCGCAGATCCAGAACTAGAGAGCCGTTGTAATCAGTATGTCCGTCTCAATCACTCATGTACGCGTTCATATTTCCCAGTGATATAACCTGGTCCGATTTTTTTAACTCATTAATACTGATTCTAATGCAATCAATCAATTCCTCATTTTTCTGTCTGCTATCACTACCTGTGCAGAGGTAAGCTACTCCCAGCCACGTCTTCTTCCTTTGTCATGAGCTGCTAATCCATAAATACTCCTTACATGTCTCTATGTCCCTTTGCCACTTCAGACTTCGCCTAATCAGCATGCCCGCACCCACACGTTTCTTTGGCCCTGTCATTCCGTTGTACCCTTCCCATACAATATTGTCAATAATAAGCGGCTGCTGCATGTGCACACACTAAACCACGTGGAAATGTGTGTGGACATTCGATTTTTGGATTTTTGGTCCCCTTCTATAGAATGTATAGATGAAGAATCTCAAAAATATTCACAAAACAGCAAAATTTTTATATATATGACGACAACAGCACCACACTATTTTGTTAAGCTTATGTGAATGATTTCTTATATAAATGTATCAACGCACTTCCAAATCTCGCTACAGGATCAGGCTTCAATATCGCTATTATTCCTCTAAAACAATAGTATATGTTCTTAGTCAAAAATGAACCACCTCAAGTGATAAACGCTATTTTATATGAAAGTCGGAACATCGCTTCAGCGCGCTAGTGCAAGACACTCGGCGTTACGTTTTCCGCACACCTAAGTTGCAATTCACTTGTACAAGAGCCGTACAATAAAACTTTCATCCACTACTGCAGAGTCATCACGATGGCAACACTTATTTACTTCGAAGGTAAAACTTCAAGTGGATTGCGTGCAATTCTCATCGTATCTCAATTACTGCAACCTAGTCTGCACTGCTACAACCAAATATACCCGAAATATAATTGGTCTTTTGCAACAGAAGCCTCTTCGACAAATCGCAAAAATTCCTCGCTTCAGAGCCAAGTTACGCAATCGCGCACGCAAGCTTCGGGCGGTGACTCGCTGCGTTGTTTGAAAAGCCCAGTCAAACGCTATCCTAGTTTATAGGAGATCCATTATGTGTTCTTACAAAGCATTTCAAAGCAAACAAGATTCTTTACCTTGACACTTCAGCTACCTAATTGACTGACAAGAGGTAACTAACATGCAAAACGCTAAAGGGTATCGGTGAGGCCAAGCTATCGTAGTGAATGTACATAACCGTATTAGGAAGGTTGTGCAGGCGGCTGCGATTGGTCAAGATACCCATCATTGCCGTGTCGAATATAGGTAGGAGGACTCAACAACGTTGTAATGCCCCGCCAAACATTATATATCATGCACAAATAAATCCAATCCCTCCAGTAGCTCAGAGTAGCCAGTGGCACAGCATTCGGCGGGCAGCCATCTTCTTATCGGAATGGGGCAGTTTTCAGCAAGTCCGAAAAATGCTTTGTTCAGTATATTAATGCATTTTTTAGGATTACACGCCACTTGCACGTCGTGAGTTCTCGCGGATTTCAGACGTCACGTGTCTGACAATCGAAGTGCCCGTAAACTTTTGGCCAACAGAGGAGAGCTGTTGACTAAAAAGGCGTAGGAACACGAAATAATCGTCATTTTGCTCAGCCTAATTGTGTACTATCTGTGCGTGCACGTCATAGCAGATGGGTAGTTCTCGCTGTTTTCGTGACGTCACATGACAGGCAGACGAAGAGAGGGTCCATTATTTAAAAACGTTTTGTTTTTAAATAATGGACGACAGACGAAGCAGGAACTTCTTCGAAAATAAAACCAGTTGTTAGAAAGCGCTCGCCCTTGTGTTGCCCCTCTTTTTTGTCCTTGTCTATTTGCGCACAAAAAGTATTTAGATAATGAATCTGTTCCAACTAGGCCGACTCGCAGTTATGTTGAAGAGAGGGTATTCCGCAAAATGTTCGACGAATCACTGACCACTCAAAGCAGAAATGGCATAGAAACGTTTGGACTAGCTTTGCATCACAGCACTCCTGCAGTTCCTGGCCCTTCGCTAAGTGGAAGCTGAGCTCCAAGCAGGCTTCTTCACTACACAACCTTCACTATACGCACCACCACACAAGAGCGCTCGTGTTGCAAATGAACACAATAAAATTTTTGGCATGCATGAACACTGACCTACATCCCCGAGATTATGTTTTAAAGAGGCGCCGAACCACTCATCAGGCTTCGCAAAGAAAGCACATACAGCGGATGGCTTGAGCTGCTGTGCAAACCTGCGCCAAATATTGCATTCGTGCGCGCCACGCGGGGCTGGAAAGCGGAGCATGAAGTTGTGTTCTTCTGAAACACACCCGTTGAAAAAAAATTCTCCTCACCGTTGTCTAGCTTCCATATTGGCTGCTGTTAGCCTTCATCAATCGAGAACGGTGTCTTATTCAGGGCGTTCTACCTACTGTTACTGTGTGTACTCATTGACGCAGCTTAGAACCAGGCTAATGTAAGCGAAATTCGGCATTTTGAGTTTTGATGAGAATTATTTACTTCCCTTAGTACCATTATCCTGCTTTTGCCGAGTGTCGTTATATAACCCTTGGCAATGCCGAGCCGGTAAAGACTGCATCTTTCGCAACACTGCTTATTAGTTTCATAGCGGTTGGGTCTCGATAACTTATGTTAGTTTTGAACACTCAAGAAGCCTCGAAACGTCCGTTATTTCAGGTCACGCCAGACGTACGCTTCCCAAAACACGCTCACTCTTGACCACACCTGGCTAGACCGCCTTTGTAGACTTCATTTCTTATTGAGCTGTTGATGGCGTTTCAAAACGCGCAATTTGCAGGCCGCTACTATCCGTTGGTCAAGCTGGTGCAGGTAAAAGCTGGTCCGCATGACATAAGCTGTCACATCGGAGCACATGAGTGCGAACACGTGGGCTAGCCCTGTCATGCACATATCTATCCACCAATTTGCATTAAACTGCGTTTTTAGCGTAGCATACATACAGCGGCTGCGGTGGGCTGTTGCGAGAAGCGCGCTCGCAGTATTCTTGCGGCTAGTTGGGAACAGCAGCGCGCTCTGATCGGTATCTGTCGGTGACGTAATTGAAGGTGTGAACGCCAGCATCTGACGAACAGGTCGTCTGCTTCACGAGTTGGACACGGTCGAGGTACGATGCTATCATGGTCAGAGCCCATTACGTTAGGACACGGAGCCAATGCGGTAGGAATTCCTAATTTCACGTTTTCATGCTAGAAGTTCATGTTCTCTAGGAAAACGTGAAGTTTTCCTGACCCTCGGCTAGTGTAGAATTTTTATGAAGATAAGTTGGAACAGGAATGTTCTGATCATGTCACACGACGTGATAACAGTCGCGCGTAGCTATCTAGTAGCAGAGCGAAGGAATGAGACACGGTGAACTCAACCGCAAGCGGATGGATAGCGTCTGTGTTTGGCGTGTCCTAGGCACCAAGTCAGAAGTACTGGCGTCTTTGTCATCATCATCATCAGCAGCAGCAGCAGCAGCAGCAGCAGCCTGGTTACGCCCACTGCAGGGCAAAGGCATCTCCCATACTTCTCCAACAACCCCGGTCATGTACTAATTGTGGCCATGTCGTCCCTGCAAACTTCTTAATCTCATCCACCCACCTAACTTTCTGCCGCCCCCTGCTACGCTTCCCTTCCCTTGGAATCCAGTCCGTAACCCTTAATGACCATCGGTTATCTTCCCTCCTCATCACATGTACTGCCCATGCCCCCCCCCCCATTTCTTTTTCTTGATTTCAACTAAGATATCATTAACTCGCGTTTGTTCCCGCACCCAATCTGCTATTTTCTTATCCCTTAACGTTACACCTATCATTCTTCTTTCCATAGCTCGTTGCCTCGTCCTCAATTTGAGTAGAACCCTTTTCGTAAGCCTCCAGGTTTCTGCCCGTAGGTGAGTACTGGTAAGACACAGCTATTATACACTTTTCTCTTTAGGGATAATGGCAACCTGCTGTTCATGATCTGAGAATGCCTGCCAAACGCACCCCAGCCCATTCTCTGGTTACGTTAAGTAAGCGGATACTTGTTGACACTACTCGTTCCGCCGTACCAATTGCAGTGGAAGCAACTGAAAAGGACGGAGAGCACAACGAAGGGAATCAACGATCGTGGACAGTCAGTAATGCTTTTTCTGTTGAACGCATTGAATTACTTTCTGCGGCAAAGCATTTTGGAAATAGTCTGTTTTGACAAAAAAAAATGTATTTCTCGACTTCTATAAATGGCAGTTTAGGACCCCCTCGGGACTTTATCTACGCATTCCAGAGCGTTGGTCCCCAGAAGAGGAACCAACTTACACATAGTAGATGTACCAGAGCTCTCTGGATATACGCCACCTTGTCAGCTCATCAGCATGTGCAGTGGTGCATGATGCAACATTGTCAAATAACTACCGGTATGGTAAGTAGTAGTAAAACAGACATATTTGACGTCGTTGCTGCGCGATACTGTTTCCTGTATATTACGATGAAAATTTTGTTAAGCGCGCAGCATAAGGTATTGCAAAGGTGACACCTGTGTTCAGTGAGGACGACTGGAGAGTTTGAAAGCAGGCTGAAACTTCATGCCGCCATGCGCTTTTTTTCAGAAACTATTGCCCAATGCTCAGTCTGATGAGTCTTCACGGAGCAAGACACGAGTAGCTTAAAAACCTTTGCTCTTTTAAAACGCGGGAAAAGTATTTCTGAGTTAGTTGCAGCCCCAAAGAATATCTAACGTGGTTTCTAAAAGCTATGAGATGTTGGTGAATCGGCCGAAAACTTTCAGAAAACAAAGTGAACATGTTCAAAAATGTCAGAAGTAAACTTAGACACCAAACGTAACGCACCTAAACTCACACGTAGACTAAAGATGTCGCTAGTTCTTATGAGGCTTATGTGGCCTTTCCTGCTTTGGCCTACTAGGTGCGAGTTGCCAGGCTGTACAAAGGCAAGCACGGCGAAAGCATTTATTTTCCGCGGTATTTTGGAAGGTCGAAAATAAAACTAAGTATTTTTTTTTGGAAACTGTGTTGGTCTTTCCACAGTGTACATATGATAGACAGACCGAGGCATTGATGTTAGGCTAAGCGAACGTTCTTTTGTGGCCTCCCGTAAATACCACAATTATGCGCATATGTCTACGCATTACCATTCTTAAAAGTGCTCCTCAATATTCCCGCGCAATTTTGTATTGCTTAAACAAAGATATGAGAGTTCAAGGTAAACAGCTAAAGTCGCAACATCACTCCCTAGTGCATTAATAAATCCCTAGTGCATTATTAAGGCTCACGTATCGCTTCACACATAAATACCTCGCAAGCCTAACAGCTCTTTGTGCTCGTTCTAACTCGTAACTCGTTCTTTTGCTTGCGCATGTGTAAAGGGCCCTCATTTCATAGCGTGCAGTTATACGTTATATAGTTGTGCTCGAATAAGACTTATGGTCAGTCAGCTCTTTTATAGAAATTATTTCGTCGCTATGTGTTGCATCTTTGTAGTATATCTACAGAATGAATTATACACATGACTGACCACCTGGAACATTAATGAAGCTATACCGTTGAACGTCAGTGCATTAAGTCAAATAATTGCAAATATTCCGCTTAGTACGAGGAGTGGCTTAAATACAAGCACACGTGATCGACGTGAGGCCACGCCGCATGGAACAGATCCACGTGTATTATTTTTCGCTTTAATACTTACATCGATTGATATCTACCACTAACAACCGCTCGCCTTCCACTAACCTAATTTCGCTTCCAACGTTCGTATTCCTTCAGCCTATCTAAAACGCACACACTACTATGCATCCTGGTCACACGAACAGCACGGCGCAGAAGCCTAATTCGGTGTGCAAGACCAGCAGCCCACACACTATGTTGGAGCTCCGTTAGATGAGCTATATTTTGTGAACATGCCTTATTGTTCTTTATCACTAGTACCCAGTGGCGTAGCCAGTAATTTCATTCGGGGAGGTTGGGGGGGGGGGGGTTCACGTTGCAGCTTGGCCTCCTCCTTTAGAGGAAGCTCTAGCTCGGGTGCCCCTATCTAAGTACATGTAGAAGGTGAATTAGTTTTTCTCCGCAACCACTGCATGAAATTTGACGAGGATTCTTGCATAAAATAATTAGATTGTACTTACTTATGGTATCGACTTGTTCATTTAGCTTGTCAATTCTTTATTAAAAATGAGCAAAAATCGCAAAATTTCAGAAAACGAAACATCACGTTTAAAGCTCTGTAGCTTCACAATGAAAAATATTATCACAATTTTGTTAATCACATCTAATAGTACATCTACAGCGGACAAAATTGATATGTTAAGAATGGGTCTAAAAAATGTTGTATTATCGAAATACGGCTTTTGCAGAACCCTTGTGCCCCACGTATCTTATTCACGTAAGATACAAATTGACATAGCAAATGTGTCCGCTTTGACTGTTATAATAGATGCCGTTTGAAGAACCAGGATGTTTGTTCTTGATGCAGAGCCATTATTAGTTCGTAAACGTCGTGCTTGTTTCTTTTTCGCAATTTCAAATTTTTCAAAATATTTTAAACAATATTCAGGCCCTAAATCGGAATTCCGCTTCCAAAAGATACTAGAATTTAACTTTCTCTCTCACATGCAGCAAATTTTGTTAAAAACTATCCAGGGGTTATCTCAGAAAAGCGTTTCTGCCTTTTACATTTATTTGAATAGGCCGCGTCGGAGTTGGGCCCGAGCTAAAGCTTCCTCTTAAACAATTTCTCGAGGAATCAACTGCATGAATAATAACACCATTGCCATTGCGAAAGATGCTGCAAACGAATTCCTGTATGCTACGCACTGTCAAAAGAAGTAATATATGTATTTTTAATAAAAAGATGTGCCCGTATGTGCGGAGGAGGAAGAAGAAGAAGCCGTGGAGTGCGGATGCACATCGCGTCAGCTCCGCATTTTCTTATGATTGTCGGCGGAAAATCGCATTTTGTGGAGAAATCCATTGATCTTCACAAGAACAGGTGCCAATGAGTCCAAGGACACCATTCTCTACCAGGTGGGCCCGTTTTTCGGCCGTCAATCGTTCCTTCCTCTCGCTACGCGTGGCGGGAGATCTACACCTAACTAGAACGCCTCGACACCTCGAACGGCACCGCCGCAGCGGTGGCTGAGAGAGCTCGGCCTACCGACGGAGATACCCAGGCCCTGCTCCATTATGGAAGTCGTGAGCGTGGAAGGCGAAGAAATGCAACCGGAGGAGTTCGGAAAAGAATCAGGTTGGTGCGAAGTTAGAAGAGGCACAAAGAAGCGATGCAGCGGTGGGGCCGGATTGGCGGGACACGAGCAGCAGGGACGAACCTTCGTCGGGGAAGCAAAAAATAGAAACAAATGGAAGAACGAACGCAAGGTGCGACAAATCATCAAAGCAAGTAGGCTGCCTAACCTGCCAAAAGAAGACTACAGGGTCATCGTGCGTCCACGTGGCGGACTTAAGGTATCAGACTACAAGCTGGATCGCATTTACTACTGTCTGCGCAACGCTGCCGGGGTCGGCCGAGAGACAGCGGAGGAAGACAGCATATGCATAAACAGCAAACAAAATATAGTGGTCCTCAGCACACCTTCCGAGGAGCGGGCCAGGAAATATGGGGCTATCAATAAGCTACGCCTTGGAGAACAAGAATTTGAAGCAAGTGCTTATAGAGCAGCTCCTGATAATACATCCAAGGGTCTCATCAGAGGAATATCCCAGGAGGAGAGTCGGGAGGACATAGTGGCCAGTCTGGTCACGCCACGCAATCCTGGAGTCTTGCACGCCAAGAGAATGGGTAACACAGACAACGTGATCATTTTATTTGAAGGTTTTCACGTCCCCAGATATGTGAGGTATGGAGCGATGCTTATCCAATGCTCCTTGTATAAAAAAAACACATCGACATATGCTATGGATGCGGAAGAACAGGGCACAGGGCTGACGTGTGCCCCAACCCTGAAGACAAGATTTGCCGGGGGTGTGGGTGCAAGAATCCTCAGCAGGATCACAACTGCGACGCGGAGTGCCAACTGTGCGGCAAAGACCACCTCACGGGAGACAAGAAGTGCCAAGCAAGATACAAGATACCGTACCTGGTCAGGAGACGCCGCTGGGAGCGACGGAGGAGGGAAGAAGAAGAGGCCGAAGAGGAAGAGTACTCCTACCACAACTACAAAAAAACCAGAGGGAGCAACAACAATAATCATAAGACTGTAGCGAGCAAGCAGCCCTCAACCGACAAAGAAGAAACAAGCAGGAAAAACTATGGAATACACCGCTCTGGTTCCTTCCCGAGACTGCCAGGGGAAGCCGGTCGCGAACGCTCCAGGTCCAGGTCCAGGACCAGATCGTGGACGAGATCAAGGTCGAGGTCCGGTTCGAGAACTAATCGAGGGGGAGACGGGAGCAAAGCACAGGTGAGCTGGGCAAGCGCGGTCTCCGGCACTGCTACTCAATCGCCTAAAGTTAAAGGGTCCGCCCTAGAACAGGAAATGACACAGATTAGAAACATGTTAGAACAGATTACCCGAGAGAATGCAACGCTTAAAGATGAGATCAAGCAGCTTAGGGCAGAAAACGCGAAGCTTCAGCAACAAAAGAATGTCAACGCACCCTCCGCCAGTACGACGTCGACGCGTAGTCGGGCTCCAACGCCCGTTCCCACGCAAGCGAACGGAGAAGCACCACCACACAAAAGGAGGGCGCAAGAAACGGCTGAAGAAAAGAGTGTATTTGCAATCTGCGAGGTTATGGGAACGTTTAAAGGAATGTTCGATGGGTTACAGCAACAAATCACAAACATGTATGTAGAGATTAAACAACGATTCGATGGATTAGAGAATAGAGTAGCGGCACTAGAAAGCACACCAAAGGATATTAGGCCGGCAGGCGCAGGACCGGTTAAAAGCAAACTGTATAGCAGGCCGAATGCGGTAGAAAATAGCAAGGCCACCGGGGAAGAACAGATAAATCAACATGGCGCCGCGTAACCAATACGCGATTTGGCAATGGAACTGCCGCGGGTATCGTCGCAAGCGAGGAAACCTGCAGCAGTTCGTAACAAGTAAGGAGGCGCCAGATGTCATTGCCCTGCAGGAAACCGGGGGGATCGCAAAATTATCGGGGTATAAATCGTACAGTGCTTCCGGCCAGAAGGCAACCGTCACGACGCTGATACACAGAAACCTCTCGGCTGTCGAGCACGATACCGGTGTGCGCGGCATAGACCACGTCCTGATTGAAATAATCCCCTCCCGTAAAGAAGAGGGAAGTCTATTTATTCTGAACATATATAGTCCACCCCGGCACAAGCCCAAATTCGGCCCACCCTTCCGCAAAGTGTTGAGCGTAGCGCAGAAGCAGGCACTAGTCGTGGTCGGCGATTTTAACGCGCCACACGCGGCTTGGGGATACAGGATAGAGAACATTAAGGGCCGAAGCCTATGGGCAGACGCTCAGCACGAAGGACTAACGCTCATAACTGACCCTCAGACACCAACCAGAATAGGAAACAGCGTAACCAACGACACGACACCAGATCTAACATTTACGAAGAATCTAGCAGTTTCTCAGTGGACAAACATGTAGGAAAGCTTAGGTAGTGACCACTACATCGTCGTCACAACGGTACAAGCAGGCCCAAGGAAAAAGAGGGGGAGAGAACTCAAGCTAGTAGAATGGGACTCTTTCCGCAAAATCCGACAAGATGATGCGAAAGACACTATAACGGACATTGAGAAATGGGCAGAGAAACTGCAAGAAAACATTAAACGAGCTACCAAAACTGTTCCAGAGGAGGCAGGTATAGAGGAGATGGATAGCAGATTATTGCACATGTGGGAAGCGAAAGGTAGCATGCTGAAAAGATGGAAAAAGCAAAAACATAATCGGAAATTAAGGAAGAGAATTGTGGAATTAAACAAGGAAATCGAGATATATGCAAATAGGTTAACCCAACAGAAGTGGGAAGCCACGTGCGACTTGATGGAAAGGCAGATAGGAATGTCCAAGACCTGGAACATTCTCCGATGTCTCTTGGACCCCGGAAGTACAAAAACCATACAAAGACACAATCTACAGAAGGTTATGCACAGCTACAACGGTACAGAAGAAGAGCTCTTTCGAGAGCTCCAAAAGATGTACGTTGGAGATGCGGAGAGAGAACTACTTCCGGATTACCTAGGTAACGAGAATCCTGATCTTGATACCCCTATTACGGAGGCAGAAGTCAGATATGAACTCACGAGGCTCAACTCGAAATCTGCACCAGGACCTGATGGGATAAGCAACAAAACACTCAGGAACCTAGACGATGTATCCATCCGAGCTCTCACGGACTACATGAATAACTGCTGGGAGCAAGGCAGCATTCCAAGTCAATGGAAATCAGCCCAAATCATTTTTATACCAAAGCCTGGAAAAAAACCACAACTGACGAACTTAAGGCCGATATCACTGACATCCTGCGTCGGTAAACTCATGGAACATGTGGTTCTCACACGTCTCACGAGATACATGGATGATGGAGGACTTTACCCACATACCATGGTTGGATTTCGACCAAAGTTATCGACGCAGGATGTTATGCTCAAACTAAAACATCAGATCATAGATGCGGGTGAGAAAAGTCTAGACACTAAGGCAATACTAGGTCTCGATCTAACTAAGGCCTTTGACACCGTCACGCACAAGGCCATACTACAAAATCTCCAAAAGCTGGATGTAGGACGTAAAACATACGCGTACATCAAAGACTTCTTGACAGATCGTACCGCAAAGATTTCAATTGGAGAATCCAAATCGGACGCGCTCAAGCTAGGTAATAGGGGTACCCCGCAGGGTTCAGTCCTATCTCCCTTTCTATTCAACGTGGCAATGATCGGTCTTCCTGCGAGACTTGACAAGATAGAAGGACTCGGACACAGCCTCTACGCGGACGACATCACCCTTTGGGTGGCGGGTGGAAGCGATGGGCATGTGGAAGAGATCCTTCAAACAGCAGTAAACACGGTGGAAGACTACATCAAAGACAAGGGACTGAGATGCTCCTCACAAAAATCAGAACTTCTGCTCTATAGGCCCACATGCCGGGGTCGAAAAAGCATTAGCGAAAGGCCGGGCATTGTGGTCACAGTAGAAGGCACCAGGATACCGATAGTGGAGAGCCTGAGAATACTGGGACTCCGCATATCCGAAAACGGCCATAACGGAGAAACGATTAGACTACTTGACAATAGTGTTCAACAAACAATCAGACTAATAAAGCGGATATCCAACAGGCACTATGGCATGAAAGAGCACAATCTCATCCGATTAATAGAAACATTCGTAATCAGTCGCATTGTATATGTGGTTCCTTACCTCAAGCTCTACGCTGCGGAGAAAACCAAGATAGATTGCATTATTAGAAGGGCGTATAAGCAAGCCTTGGGACTTCCGGCAAATACGTCAAACGAGAAATTCTTGGCGCTCGGCGTGCACAACACATTAGACGAACTTATTGAGGCCCAGAGAGTAGCGCAGTATGAAAGGCTTACACAGAGTTTGACGGGGAGACACATCTTAGATGACATCGGAATAACCTACGAAGCACAGCACGGAGTGCGGAGAGACATCCCAAGGAAAATAGGGGAACATCTATCAATACCCCCACTCCCCAGAAACATGCACCCGGAGTTTCACCAAGATCGAAGAAACGCACGAGCGAGAGCTCTCCACAAAAGATTCCGTAGTGCCAGGGACGTTGTCTATGTGGACGCGGCGGAGTACGCAAATGGACATAGTATGTCCATAGCTGCTACGAGTCTAGAGGGTGACTGCAGAGTTAGTGGGACGGTAAAAACATGGAAGGCAGAGGTGGCGGAGGAAGCTGCCTTAGCACTGGCAATAGCCTCCACGGAAGCTAACATCGTAGTAAGCGACTGCAAGACAGCCGTAAAGAACTATGCAAAGGGAAGAATCTCGCCGGAAGCACTGAGAATTTTAAACAACTTTCGTGGAGATCGCGACATCCACATTATTTGGGCACCCGCACACTCCTCCCTTCCCGGGAACGAAATAGCGCACAACCTGGCTCGAGAACTGACAGGCCGAGCAGGTGACACGCAACAAATACTGGGAACGGAGAGAGACCGGATGACTAGCTTTAACGAGATCACCAAACACTATAAATTGGGAAGGGCCCATTTCCCCCCGGCACACTCCTCGTTAAATAGACGGCAAGCGACGGCATGGCGCCTCTTACAAACAGATACATATCCGAACCCGGTGGCCTACCACCGCTACTACCCGGACCTTTACACGGATAGATGTAGATTCTGTGAAGAAAGGGCGGACCTACAACATATTGTTTGGGCTTGTCCTCGTACACCCATACAGAATAAAATAATTAAGACCAGAGAGCAGTGGGAGACCGCGTTGCTCAGCAGTGCACCGGAAGACCAACTCAAGGCAATCCAGCAGGCCGAAGATGCCGCCAGGGCCCAAGGGCTCGAGGCCGTCATTTAGGTAGAGGCCTAGGTCTCAAATCTGCTGTGCACAAATAAAGTTTATTCCTCCTCCTCCTCCTCCCGTATGTGCCAAAAATTGTGCCCAAAATTACTGATAGTAATGCTTCCATGTTTCTATAATTCACTTTGAAACCAGTAAGCCCGTGCATGACAGTGATATGAAAAATGTAAAGGCCATGAAATGAACAAGTTGAGGGCAAATATGTTAATGAAACTTTGTCATTCAAGAACCTTGTTTACATTTTGATATATATGCAACGCCTACTGAAAAATCTCAATGACGCTGTCGTTTATTTCAATGTATTATGCAGAAGCACCTGTTACCGCTCGTGTATCTTTTCTAATTGCACCGAAATTATTGTCCCAACAAAGAGCACTTATATAAAACCATTCTAAAAAATATACGAGGTCGAGTCTAATGAGAGTCAGTCAATGCGAATATATGACAAACGGGGTATTTTATTTAAAAGTAGTCTCTATGAGCATTCAGACATTTGTGCCATTGACTAAGGAGTCGGGAGATTCTGGTCTCATAAAACTCATTGGATTGCTGCTTCAAAAAATCTGCAACTGACTTTATCACGTCATCGTCCGATGCGAATCTGTTTCCCTTGAGCTGTTTTTTTCATTTGCCCCAAAATGTGGAAGTCGCAAGGAGACAGGTCTCAGCTGTATGGCGGATGTTGCAGCGTTTCCCACTTGAACTTTTCCACTTCTGTATTAACCACATCAGCGACCTGGGGATGGGCATTGTCGTGGAAAATTAAAATTATTATATGTGGCTTTACGTGCCAAAACCACTTTCTGATTATGAGGCACGCCGTAGTGTAGGACTCCGGAAATTTCGACCTCCTGGCGTTCTTTAACGTGCACCTAAATCTAAGTAGCAACGGGTGCTTTTGCATTTCGCCCCCATCGAAAGGCGGCCGCCGTGGCCGGGATTCGATTCCGCGACCTTGTCGCGGAATCGGAATCATCCGGCGCAGGGAGTCGCAGGAAATCCAGAATCATTTCCGGCGCAGGGAGTCGCTTTGGTCGACGGTGCATGCACAGCATAAAAAAATTTCGGGAAGAGCTGAAGCCCCATAAGCCGCCCCCCTCCCTCCCCTGGCTACGCCCCTGCTACTACCTCTCTAGAGCAAGTTGCGATGGAGCTTCGTCATCGAAAGTGCATGTTGTACAAACTTCATTCCACATTCATCAGCAGCATTGCTACAGCAGGCGCACGTGGATCTCACATCGTTATGCAACCTTCATATATAAGAATGATTGATTACCAGACCTGTATCACTCTCTTGCCGGCTAGGAAGTCCTGGTTCCTAAGAACAATGGCGATTACAGCCTTGACACCTAGGTCAAGAGAAGCGCGCACCATCATTTCAACAGGGTTCACTGCAGCCAATCTGGTCTTGTTCATCAGGTCCAGGTTCAAGGATATCATCCATTCGACGAGACTTGTAGTCTGCAATGGACATAAAAAAATTATTGGGTTTTTACGTGCCAAAACCACTTTCTGATTATGAGGGACGCCGTAGCGGAGGACTCCGGAAATTTCGACCACCTGGGGATCTTTAACGTGCACCTAAGTCTAAGTACACGGGTGCTTTCGCATTTCGCCTCCATCGAAATGCGACCGCCATGGCCGGGATTCGATCCCGCTACCTCGTGCTCAGCAGCCTAACACCATAGCCACTGAGCAACCACGGCGGGTAATGGACATAAGTCAAAACATCATCAAATAAAATACCCTGTTGCATCAGAACTCGCTTACTGTTACGAGCGCTTCTTTTCAGCAGATATGTGAAGACGTAATGAAGGTACCATGCTGGAAAAAACAGCGCGATATGAACATGTACAATGGAGGAACGCAGGACGAGCGCTGACTATGTCTTTAAAGGGGGGCATTTGGGGAGTAAGAATTGTTATGCACTTCCATAGGCATATGAGTGTCAAGTGATTATGAAGTTAACTCGGAAAGATAAAACTAAAATGCACTGTCATATTACTGTCGGAGATACCTAAGCTCGTTGTAAGTATAAGAGCGATCGAAGAAGTCCTGACACATTCGCCATCTTTACACGTCCCGGAAAACGCGTCAAAAATCTCGCGTGAAGCTCGGTCTCCCCTTTTAGGTGTAAGCAACCAATCAGAAAGGAAATCTAAATCCGAAAAAAAAAAGATTGTTTAGTTGCTTGGTTACAATAAAGCGCCGCGCAATTAAGCCCGCGTTAGGCAACATTTCCACATCTCTCTTTTGGTAACCGCCGGAGCCATTTTTATTACTTTTTTTTTACTGAACCTGTCACGTAACATGACTTGACTCAATGCAGGAAACACATAAAGTATACAGCGGGCCCAAATAATTCATACACGTACTGCGTTGGCTTATGCATATTAGTCGTCTGTATAGCGCTAGATCTTTCCTATGCCTGCATCTGTAGAAACACTTCTTCTCTTTTCTGTTATATACGCAATCCGGTAGCCGAACAAAACACGCTACCAAAATATACCACTGCAACAAACTGCGGCCTACAAAGGCATCTTTTTGCAAATAAGGCAAATCTATTTCTTTCGTTATTACTACCATTTAACAGAGGGGAACAGATGACGTCTGCTGGTTCGTCTGTTTTAGCATACTCGCATTCTCTCCACTTAGGGCACGTGATCTTGTTCAAGCTAGTCGCGCGGTGCGATAGTGGTGGCCGAATGCCAAATACAGGGCTCTCAACATCATGCCTGTCGCCATATCACAGCCGCGCTTTGCCCCATCTGAGAGCCTCATCTCTATTGGGCGAGCACGGAGCCGGCGCCGTCAGGCGCTCGCATTGAAATAAGTGCAACCGTCTTCCTGGCCTCACTTTTGTTTCACGTTGCTTGTAGCGGACTCGCCCACGCCGGATAGTCAAGGAGGGTGGTAGTGTTGTGTGATGAAGCGCCACATCAACCACAAGAAGAACCCGAGCCTACAACCACCTGTGAAGCTTTATGTATTCCCACGTAAATGGCAGGAAAAACAGCGCCGGCGCCAGTAGGCAATAGCCCTGCGCAGAATCCGAATGTCAAACTGGCTGTTTTTCCACCTGCCTGCTATTTACTTCTCGCATGTATCAGTGTTACTTCGCCTTGTAGCTATTTCACGATAGTTTGCTCGTGACAACAATAATGTTGATGAAGTTCTTTCGCCGGCCTTGATCGACTCTGGGAGCACCGCCTGATTTGCGCGTGCAACGCCAACTTTACTTACTCGTGTATCATTGAGAGCGCGCTCTCTCTATTTATAATCGCGTTTTGATAGATGAAACCCTTGTAGTAGAAAGTTGCCCGCAGTTGAGCATTTTAGCGTGAGCTCATGGTTAGGTAGCCCGCTTGTCAATAGAAAGCGAACCGTGATGTTTGAACTTCTGACTCCGCGAGTTGTATTGCAAAGACGGGCAGCACCAGTTGGAATCGTTTTGGCTTTCGGTCGTTCTAGAATACCAATCCAACCGTGGTGCGATCGAGATAAAGCCCAACCTGGAATATTATTTTTAAATGCGATCAAATGTGATAACTTCAGCGCTGTCCAACACTCAATATGGCCTTGGTTGAGTTCGCTCATCATGAAGGTGCAGACAACAGCCTAGAATGAAGATCCGCTGTGCCGGGATGGTCGGAAATCTTGGGAGAAAGGCTCGAGCAGAATCACCCTATGACGACTGGACATGGGCCTTGTGCCTAGGGTTCGCCCTATCGAGACGAGATGTCTAACGAGAGGAAATGCCCAAACGAGTCTAAATGTATGGAGATCCTGAAGGTTCAACACTTTTCAATGTGCACTATTGGGCAGTCCCTCTCTTTGAGCACTCTGTTGCACTGATGATTCAGGCTGCAAGCGAACTCCATCGGAATACGGGGCTCGTAAGGTAGAGCTTACAGAGCGCGCTGGATCTGCCATTGGAATTCAGCATTAGACCGACTACCACTGTGCGTCGGGTGTACACGGCTTCACAATAGATGCAGCACGTGCCATTAGCTTATGCTGACTGTGCTTCTGGCAGCAAAGAACAATAATAAGCATTTTTACTTCGTGAAACAGCTATCGGATGTGTCAGATTTGTTTGTTAAATACCTCAGGACTCGTCTATCTATGGCCTATTGACCATGTAGCGTAATTCGATTCTCGAGCCTTCTTTATGAGCAGCGCTCATAGCCTTAGACTTCTTTTCTGATATATATATATATATATATATATATATATATATATATATATATATATATTGCGCTTTGTTGTCTATTGTGTGGTAATGTGCTCGTCTGGCGTAGTTATGAAACTTTCCATTGCAATCAGCGAGAAGGCAGCGGATTAACCGAAAAGCCCCATTTTATTAATTATATCACGAGAAGCCGGGAAACAAAAACGCCAGGGACAACACAGGGCAAATCACCTCTACCTATAATAATTAAATCACAGTATTTATAAGTTATTCAAAAATGAAATCGGACGAAAGAACAACTTGCCTTCTGCTTCGGTTCGCATTGCATGCGTAATGTGAAGACGTGGGGCAGTTCCCCACCTGCGGTAAGTTGGTTTATCATCTGCTTTCATTGCCATTAACTTATAATTTGTTTAATCCAATTAGTAAGTACAAGTAATGTCTCCTATGTGGTTCTTGGTGTCGTTGGCTTCTCACGATATACTTTTCAATGTCATCGTCATCATCATCAGCCTATTTTATGTCCACTGCAGGACGATGGCCTCTCCCTGCGACCTCCAATTACTCCTGCACTGCGCCAACGGATTCCAACTAGCACCTGAAAAATTCTTAATTTCATCACCCCGCCCAGTCATTCGCCGCCCACGACTGCGCTTCCTCTCTCCTGGCACCCATTCTGTAATCCTTCTGCTCCACCGGCTGTCTAACCTACGCATTACATGAGCTGCCCAGCCACATTTTTTTTCCTAATGCCAATTAAAATATCGGCTATGTCCGTTTGCTCTCTAATGCACAGCACTCTCTTCATGTCTCTTAACGTTACGCCTAACATTGTTCGTATCACTGCTCTTTACGCGGTCCTTGTTCTCGGGCTCCTTCGTCAGTCTCCGAGCTTCTGCCCCATATGTTAGCACCGGCAAAATGCACTAATTTTACGCCTTTCTTATAATTTTAATGGTAGGCTTCCAGTCTGGATCCCACCATGTCTTTCGCATGCGCTCCAACCCATTTTTATTGTTCTGTAAATTTGCTTCTCATAATAAACATCCCCTGTGAATAATTAACATAGGCAAGCGTACTCCTTCAGCTACTCTAGAGGCTGAATGGCTATCCTGAATTCTTGTTGCTATTGATAATTATCTTTGTTTTCTGCATACTGATCTTGAACCCCGCTTTCATACTCTCGGTGTTAAGGCCCTCAGTCATTTGTTGTAACTGATCCCCAGTGTTGCTGAACCGGACAATGTCATCTGCAAACCGAAAGTTGAAGAGGTATTAACCGTTATTCCTTACTCCTAAGCCTTCCCAGTTTACAAGCTTAAATACTCCTTCCAGGCACGCCGTAAATAGCATTGGAGAGATTGTATTTCCTTGTCTGACCTATTTCTTTATAGTTGTCTTTCTACTGTTTTTTGTTGAATTAAGGTATCTGTAGAATCTCTGCAGATATTTTCAAAGATTTTTACGTAAGTCTCCTGTATTCCTTGATAACGTAATCTCTACTGAATGAAATGTATTTTCGTAGTATATGAAATATATAGAGTCTCATTGTACTCTGCATATTTCTCGGTTATCTGATCGATCACATGGATGCGAACCACTGTAGAATATACCGTCCTGAAGCCAGCCTTTTTTCTTGGTTGGCTGAATCCCAGGGCTGCCCTGTTTCTATTGGAAATTATCTTGGTGAATAATTTATACAATACATGAAGTGGGCTAATGGGTCTCTAATTGTTCCATTCTTGAGGTTCTCACTTTTTGTGGATTAGTGTAATGTTGGCATTCTTTTAGTTTTCAGGCGACCGTGAAGTTATGTAGCAATTCGTACAGAGGACCGCCAGATTTTCAAGCCTGGTGTCTCCTTCATCTAGGAATAAATAGACTGCTTTTCCATCTTCTCTTGCCGCTGTTCGCCGTTTCATGTCTTGCCAGGCCCTTGTAGCTTCATCGCTAGTTACAGAAGGAACGTCTGTACCCTGTTCATTAGTACTTCGAACGAAAGTATTGTGGCTGCTCTGAGTACTGTACAGGTCATTATAGAATTATGCCGCTTCTTTTGCTATATCTTTTAAACCCTGATGACAGTACCCTGCTTGTCTTCCACTGCATATATCTTGGCATGTCCTAGGCTAAGTATTCGTCTCCCTGATTTCATGTTTCATCCAATTTTTATTGCTTACTCAGTCTTTCTTACGTTATCATTTCGAATATCCCTTATTTTCTACTTCATTAGTTCTTGCAATTCTGCGTCTACCTGATCTCTTCAGTTGGACACTCATGTTTTGTCATTTCATTATTAGGTCCTTCGTTACTTGGCAGAACTTACTTATTGGTTGCCTTGGTGCGTTACCTCCCATTTCAGTTGCTGCTTCTGAAGTCCGTACAGTTAGGTTTCATTCATTACTTCTATGTGATCTTCATCTCGTGGTTCTAAGAGTGCATAGTCATTTGCAAGTACCAGCCTGAATTGGTCTGCTTTTATCCCTGCTGCGGCTAGGCTGCTCTGTTTCTTTTTGTCTGGTTTTACTCTTCCTCTCTCCATATTGAGGTAGCGCGTAAACCTCACTGCATATGATCACTGCACTTCACCCTACCTAACACTTCTACAACCTGCACTACGCTGAGATCGGCACGAAGTTTGAAATCTACTTCATTTCTTGTTCTCCATTGGGGCTTTTGTAGGTCCACTTTCTGTTGCTACATTTCCTGAAGAACGTATTCATTCTACAGAGTTTATTCCTTTCCGTGAATCAACCAACATCTCTCCTCTAGTGTTCCTAGAATCCATGCGGTAGTTGCCAATCGCTTTTTTACCAGCTTGTTCTTCCCCACCTTTGCATTGAAGTGTCTCATTACTACAGTATAATGAGTTTGCGCTTTTCTCATCGCTAACTTAACATCTTCATAAGACTGTTCTATTTCCTTATCGTGATGACTGGAGGTTAGATCATAGCCTTGTCCTACCTTTAATTTATACTTGTTAGTAAATTTTATTGCGGCTTCCAAAGCCCTCTGATTAATCCTGTAGAATTCGTCAAAGTAGCCCGCTTTGTCCTTATGGACGAAAATCCTACTCCGCACTGTTTCTTATCTGGAAGTCCATATAGCCGAGGACATGGCTGCTGGTCAGCACAGTATAAGCCTCACCAGTCTGTCTAACCTCAATAAGGCCCATGATAAACCAAGAAATGCTTGATAGTTCAAAAAGTCCTGCTTAACTAGCTTCGATCGAGAGAGTTCGGGTGTTAACGGTTGCCACGATCAGGTTACATTCGCGGCCTGTCCGGGTCCAGAGATTCTTAGCACCCTCTGCTTCGTTATAGATCTGACGCCCTTGGCCAGATGCTCCGCAGCTGCTGGGGACTGAGGGTCATTGGCTCATCGAATGAATCATCTTGCAGGGGGTAATTGAATAGTGTACGAGGGAGGCCAATTTAAAAAAAACGAGGATTTGAAAATTTTGACTAAGGTAACCAAGCTTCCAAGATAGCTCAGTCAGGTAACCCTGCAGACTGAGCGGCCCCCTTATGGCTGAGATGTCCAGCTCAGAAGATCCTACCAGCCTAAAACATGCTTCAATTATCCGTATAGTCGGGTTAACATGATAATGAGATAAGGAGTCGGAACCCTGTGCCTCCGAAGGTGAAGTCATCGTGTGTGAGAAGGGTGGATTGGCACATACATATGCTGAAATATATAGGAAAACTTTCGCTCGCGATCAGCTCCTAAGAGTTGCGGAACGGGCCAAAAGAACATTGTGGTTCACAGCCGCGAGTAAAACAGGCGACCTTGAAAGCGGCCTTACCATAGGCTTGGACAGCGCTTATACGACGCCCCTATTAAGCTGCAGCAATACGCGTCTGTGATAAATCAGACATCGTTTGTACACTTCCCGCGGGGAAGCAATTGACATTATTGTTACCGCCCCACTCGAAGTACAGCAATTGCGAATACACGCTCCAGATCAACGGCAACCCACAAGGAGGCACGCGAAAACGAATATATGTGCTACCAATGTTCCTATGACACTCAGTGACCGCACCATTCGGTTAACTCGTTTAATTCAATTTTTATCATTTATTAGTTTTATGTGCACGAATGTTTGATTAAATCTAGGGCCAATCATACACGAACAAAGAGTACATCTACCTGCCAAATGGGAGAGTTGTTTAGTAGGCAGCTCTCTCAGAAATATACCCGAACAAGCTAACTGTAAAAGCTAATTAATTTCTAAACTTTAACGGCGCACTTTACTAGTTCAGGTTGGTAAGTGCTACACAGTTGCGAACAAATTATCTCCGACTTTATGAAAGTGTCGCATGGAAGGCAAGTGTGCGTGACTTGCATCAGTCCTTTCTTATTATCAAGACTTAGCGGCATTCATTCCAAAAGTAAAGTTTTTATGTTGCTCATCCGATGCGATTCGCTTTCGTCATCGCTTTGTAAGTGAGTATGTTTGCGGTTATTTATACAAAACTTCACGTGATCCGAGTACATGTGCAAGCACACAGGCTTATATGATCGCTACATAAACCCCCAGCCAGGTAGTGCGAGTAAGGTCGTATTTTCTGTGCTAAGAATTGGCTATCTACTACGGGGAATTAAACTTGTCAGGTTCACTATTTAATTCTTTTATAAAAAATAATCTGACTGTGTCACCTCATACGCATTTCTATATATACGCATTCTGTTAACAGAATTGCGGCATATATTGAGCAGCTTCTCTGATATACTGAATTTTCGTGACCTATACTGTTTGCATGTCCCAATTTTGGCTAATCCGCCAGAATGGGGCTGTGGCACTGCAATTCATGACATGTAGAAATTACGATTGCACCACATTACACGTGGCATATGATGAAACTAAACTCAAATGTACACATCTTTGTTAGTTCTGTAGCATTTATTCAACACCATGACTACTTACAGATGCTTAAAATATTTGGTGTTCAGATTAAGTGCTGCAACATGTCATAGGACGTCCAATGAGAGGTATTGTTATGCTTCATTGAAATGAAGAGATATTAAGGCCCAGATAAATGAAAGCGCATGAAAGAATAACTTGGCGCAGGTGAAGACCAAATGCAAGTGTTGGGCATTACGAGTGTGCTGTTTTATATATTATTATGCTACGGCGAGGTTACTTTGTCCATTTCCTTGGTTGCTTGACTTTACGCTTAGCCCTGGCTGTGATAGGCAACACCGCTGACATCCGAGGCAGTGAATGTGGCACATCGACTTAAACAATGAATGCAACTTGATTTTCAATGATAGATCTTTTCATTCGCTAATGTAGAGCCATGACAGTATGCTCTAAGATGCAGACGAATCTGTTGTACTATGTAGTTTAGTTTAGACGACGTAGTAGCTGCAATATCAGTTCAGTCAAATCATCCTTCAATCAGACACCGTCTATTATGATCACGTCTAAAAATACGCTTCCCCCTTTGCTATTGAAATAAGAATTATGTTTACCTCCTTCCTGCCTGACCATGCAAAGGCAACGCAAGCCTGGTACATTCCGGCTGCTTTCTGCTGGGAGTTTTGATTGGAAGATGGTACCCTTAAATTGCCGAGGAACGCTTTGGTGGTGACTTCAATGCCTCGTGCAACCTGAAAGCACACAAGAAAACGAACGACCTCTTTGTCGGCTTATGGTTCATACGCAGACTAAAAACGTCGTTCATTGGGTGAGCGTTCATATTCGTTAAAGCGTGCGACCTAATCCTTGGTGCTCGCATTGCGACTGCTAGCTTTCACTGTTGTTACATGAAACTTGCAATCATTCCACCTGATTTGGAAGAGCTACTGAATAGGAACAAATAGATGCGCTTAGGTGACATACACATGTCTTCGTCGGGTTGAAGTAACCACATATTCGTTGGCAGGGAAACAACATTCTCTCAGTCATCCACTCACAACACTCCCTGTTACAATGACAAGTGAAGAAAGTTATCAGCTCGATCTGAAGACGATAAGACATGACCTGCTGCGATTTAATCGGAGACTGCGCTAACTGATAAATATCCTCTGCGAGGGCTGTTTCAGCAACAAGTGCTTGCGGTGCAGGACATCGCAGATACTATGATTAATTTGCCGCAGAGGCCAGCGCCTTCAAGTTGTCGCGAATGGGTGGCAGCGAAATTCAGCCATGCGCCTAATAGGTGGTTATAGTTGAGGTGATAATGCGCTCTAACAGAATTGGAACTAATGCCTAGAGAATCCGCGCAAAGCGGGAAACCAGACAGTGCCGCGACATGCCTGCATCATCTACGGCTACAATAATAATTGAGATTTGGTAATCATACTGTTGCACATAATGTGGTAAAATGGATGGTTTCTCGACAACTGCCCAACCAAGTAACTGATAATGACCACAACATCCATTACTAAGGCCAGTTGAGTGATTTGGTTGAGCGTTGAAAGTGTCTAAACACGCCTAACCGACATATATGAAAGGAAGCACGGCACAGACGTAGTTCAACTGCATCCGTACTCCATTTCGTCCACTTCACTAAAACGCGTTTACACTCTTATATTCCATCGCAGCCCATTAACATCTGGTTTCCTGACAAACAAGCGCATCAAATGGAATTTGTCCCTGACGAGTGCGTCATATAAACACAAAGAACTAGCCCTACTGACTATCTAGAACTTTAATGTAATCTGGATAGCATCGTTGCTTGCTGTAGCCATCCTAATCTTAAGAATTGCAAAGTGGTGAGAAAAACTGAAAAGACCAATCGTTCTTATGCATACAAATACCACTTTATAGTTCCTGATGAGGATAGAATAACACACCGTATGGGCGGACTGATACCAAGACAGTGTGATAACGATTCCTTTGCTACCTCAAATAAAGGCTTTCATTCGTGGTCCGCCAGCTCTTGATGCTTACCTGAACGCCGTAAAGATGTTGTACTCAGCCACGCAGCTCTGATCCTTCAGAATGTTGGCCAGCCACCAGCCAGCTAGACTGATTAGGCCTCTATACAGCACTCCACGGCTTAACCCTACGCAAGGTGCTTCAGACGCTCTCACCGTACTTCTGGCCACAAGGTCCTTGGCGCACGAAGGACGATCTGGCAATATTGTTGGCCGGAGTTTTCGTGCGTCGCGTGCTGCGCCATCGTTGCCAATCCGTCTGCTACTGAAAGCTACCAGGGTGTTGAGCCGAACCCGTCGCTTAACTTCTGGACGCTTGCCAGAGCAACCATCGTTCGCCACCAGAGCGTTTCTGCTCTCTATCGTCTCTGCAGTTAGCGTATCGAAACGCCAAAAGGCTCCGCTGTCACCACGAAGTACTATTGAAGCACAGGTCGAAGGAGGTGCTACATTTCCACTTGTCGAGTTTGGCGCAGTAGTTTTGTGTGATAAATGAGGCTCTTTGTTGGAACTCATGAAGGCTACAATGTCTTTTTGTGGCATTGTACTGTACTTCCCAGCACTAGCACCCAGCCATCATAAATCTTCTGTGTAAACCGGTAAATGGTTTAGTAAGAAGATTTTTTACGTGATAGACTGTTTTTGTAACGGCAACTTTGAGGATGTGGCTCTTCGATTAGACTTTTTATCGGGTCATGGCACTGTCATTGATGGCGCCTCCACTGAAATCGTGCTGTCTGAACTCTGCAACACTGTTTCAGGATGCCGCTCCCATCCCACTTAATATTGTTGTTGCCACTGATACCAACTCGCATACGGCAATACGACGCTTATCGCTTAGCATTTCCCAGTGGTATCAAACGCACTTATACAGCTCACAGGCTCATCACTTTTTCTTCAGCGCAAACCTCTAACCCTTCTATTGCGTTTCTTAAAGTAACCGCATGTGCCGCAACAATGCTAGTGAACAATCCGCATGCCTTTCTGGTCACTTTCCATTGTGGTTACTCCTCCTTTGACCCCGTTTTAAGCTTTTTTAAACATTGGTAGTCCACATATTATCGAATATTGTCACCTTTTCCGGTACTAATACAACCACAGACGATCATGGAATTGGGCGTGCGATCCAGTTTCGACGTTTCGCATGAGAGTATCTGTCTGACCCAAGGTCACTGCGGTGCATTCGAAGGAACAGCGGAACTGTTATATTAGAGAAGGGAGCTGCTCGCGGTGTTCTAAGGAAAAATTTGCGTCTCTCCAAGAATGAAAGACTGCGGGAGCAACCGGTGTGCCCTCTGAAAGTTATGGTGTCGAGTGCGACGGTGAAAGATGGACGAATCGCTTTCAGTGACTGCAAGAGGTCAATAACATACGAAGCAAGGGCTGTCATGCTATTGGAATCTAAAAGCCCTCAACGAAGCCCATCGAATGTGATTGACGTGTTTGTGGACGGTGTTCATGCATCTGTACTTGTGGACACTGGCATAGCCGTGTCCGTTATGACCGCGCAACTTAGCCATTCGCTTCTAAAAGTGACGACGCCACTTCCTTGACGATCCCTCCGCGAAGTTAGTGCCAAGTGCACTCACCCCACAGAGGCGTGTACCACTCGTGTTGTTATTGCGGGCGTTCTATGCGCCGTCTAATACATCATTCTCTCATGCTCGCATGACCTCAACTCAGGCGGGGATTTTCTCTCCTACCACAATGCTGTGATTTAGTGCGCACGCGCCGAAATAGAATTCTTGCTGTTACACTTGACGCTGGCAGACAGTACTTCGACTTCGCACAAGATACTCCTCAAAGACGACACCACAGTCTCCTCAAACTCGTCAATGGTTGTGTCCCTCTATTGCAGTAGCCTCTCCGACACTGTTTATCCGACCACGTTTGCACCCGGAAAGGTCTGCTGCTGCCTTTTGCGACTATAGAAGTAATTGGGGGACTAAGCGCTAACTTTGTTAGCAGTCTGTCCCCATGCACTGTGATGCTACTGCGAGGGGAATGTCAGTATGGAAGCCATTGAAACAGCGCAAGTTATGGACGTGCACTATGAAAAGCACTGCAGCACTTACAGTACGCTCAGTGCTATTTCTACGTCTGCTCTGTGGAACCAAATACACTCTGTGGTGTATTGGGTTCCTCCAACCTTACGCCGTCCCAACGTTCCCAGCGTATGTGCCCGTTGGAAGAATTTCGTGCATCTTTCGACGTCCTTCAACCTTGCCGAACATTGAGCCGTTACCGACGTCCCTTAGTCTACATCTGTCAAAAAGCTGCACCGTTTTGTACGTCTGTGTTCCTAATTATGTGCTTCAACCGAAACTTTGCCACCATCATGTCGTCCTTGACAAAGCTCCTTGGCAGCAGCGGGCGCCTCACTTCGTGGTCGTCAGAGTGCGACGAGGCATTTGCGATCCTGAGCCGTTTGCCTCCGTCTCCTCCAATTTTCCGTTGCTATAACCCGACGGCCCCTACAGAGGTGTATAGTGATGCCAGCAGTGTTGGCCTTGACGCATTCCTTGCGCAGCGCCAACGCGTGTTTTCTAATAGGTTGTGGCTTATGCAAGTCACACGCTTACGAAACCTGAGAGTAACTGCACCGTCAAGGAAAAAGGGTGTTCGGCGATCATTTCGGCTCTTACTAAGTTCCGGTCATATATGTGAGGCCACCCATTTGATGTCCTCACGAACCACCACACAGTTTTATTGGTTGTCGTCACTGATGGACCCCTCAAGGCCTACTTGCCCGTTGGGCGTGCTCCACCGTAGCAGCCGCCACCACTATGATGCTGACGCACTCTCGCGCTGCACCTTGCCTGACGACAACGGTCGCTGCTCCGTATCCCAGCTTCCCGTTTCTTCCAACGACCTTCGCACCATCGCTTCCGAACAGCGCGAGGACCACTGCATCACGTCACCGATAGACTTGCTCTCTGGTCTATCGGCACAATGATCTATCGGCTCACGCGTTACATCGTCGAGCACACCATTTTCCCCATTCGCAACGACCTACACCATCGACGCAATTACACCGCCGATGCCCGCCAGTGGTGGCTAGTAGTATCCCGTAGTCTGCGCTCTGAAATATGCGCGTCATTCCACTCTGATCTACAGTGTTTACACTTGGCAGTATTCAAAACTTATCTGCGCATTCGACAGCGGATGTACTGCCGCGGGATGTACAGCTACGTTCAGAAATTTGTTCTCTCGTGCCAGAATTGTCAGCATCGGAAATCTTCAAAGCGCCTCTCGCCATTACCTTGCCGTTACCTGGCCGTTCGGGCGCGTCAGCATTGACCTGTACGTGTCACTTCCCCTGACATCTGCTCGTAACCGATGGGCCATCGTGGCCGTTGAGCACCTCACGTAATACGCCGAAACTCCCGCTCTACTGGCAGCTACAGCGCGCGATTTTGTCACCTTCCCGCTTCGCCGATTCATACTGCGTCATGGTTCACCACAGGAGTTGCTTAGCGATTGCGGATGTGTCTTCTTGTCGGAAGTCGTCGAATCCATCATGAAAGAGTGCCACCTAGTGCACCACACAACTACTGCTTACCATGCGCGCACCAATAGCCCCGCAGGACGCTTTAACCGTACGCTTGATGACATAGTCGCAATGTACGCAGCCTCAGACCACATAAATTGGGATGCCATTCTGCCCGTATCAACCTACGCCTACAATACCGCCACTCAGAACGCCACTGGTTTTTCACCCTTTTTCTTATTGCACAGGCCGGCACACGTAACAGACAATCAAAACAATCCTTCCGTATAAGCCGGATGCATCTGAGTGTACGCCTATTTCTGCGACAGCCAGAGATGCCGAAGAGCGTCGCAATCTCGCGTGGGCCTTTACATTAAATGAAGAAGATCGCAAGAACGGCTTTGGTGGTGACATCACTTCGGCGCCCACGTTCCTCCCCGAAGCACTTGTGTGGCTCTCGGTTCCTTCTACTGCACCCAGTCTTGCGACGAAACTATTGCCTAGGCATGAAGGCCCCTACCGCATCATTGAACGCACATCTCTGGTCAACTACGTGATGGAGCCCGTTTGACCGTCTTCGGACACGCGTTGTCGTGGACGAGATATTGTCAATGTCGAATTCCTCAAGACCTACCATGACTAAACGATAGGGATAACCTGTTAGGTCGCCGGGTGTACTGAGGGATTGGATATAGTGGGTCGTCCTCTTCAGCGCTTTTCCTCGTGACAGCCGCTGGTGCTCGGAGTCCGTGCTCTGCCTCTGCCTAGACTGTCGCCGTTGCACTGCTCCTAGCCCGATCAAACGAACGCCTTAACATTATATATATATATATATAGTCCTATCCTAAGAAACCAACAAACACTACACCAAGGACAACATAGGGGAAATTACTTGTGCTGAACAAATGAAGTAAAGAAACAATAAATCAATGGAAACTAAAGTGGATGAAAAAACAACTTGCCGCAGGTGGGAAGCGAACCCACAATATATACATATATATATATATATATATATATATATATATATATATATATATATATATCTATATCGAAGCACTAAATGTAGTTGTTCGGTGCGCGCTTTTTATGTATACTGGTTCCACTCCCCTCCAGAACATTACTTCTGGGAGTTTCCAACTTGCTCGACACAGTCTAAGAGCGTGTGAATAGCATGCTGCGTTGCAAGCGCCCATTACAAAAAAGAATTCTGCACGGTGCAGTGTGTCTTCAAAGCGATGTTCATTGGTCTAGTAGATGTTTTCTGATACAGGTAATTCCCACAAGGAGCCCGTAACGGAAAGGTAAAAATATCACTTTCTCCGCTCATGCCGACCCCAATGTTTCTAGTCCTAGACGGGGCTTTTTTTAAAGGCAAGTTTGTTTATTTACATTTTGCCGCGTATGTTACTGACGTACAACGTCGTTTTTTGCTCATTATTGTCCTTACAGCTAAAAAAAAAAGACATCGGCTAATATCACTAAATTTAAGCTTTCTACATTTCTTAAAGGGACATTAAAGGGAAATAGTCGACGTGAACTGTTTAAATACCATTCCAGAAACCTCTCAATGCCTGTTTCCTGCCAAGAACATGCTTAGTTTTAGAGAAAATTGCATCTGAATGGTCCGAATATTTCTTTTTGGAATTCCAGCCTTCCGCCACCCAACTGAGGGAGTGGTGACATTGTAAACGGAATCACCACTGTTTGCGGCCATCGGTGAGTTAAGGGACGTCCGACAAACGGTGGTACCGAGCCCAGGCAGAGCGGTGGATTCGCTGCTGCAGCTGCTTAATTCTTGGTTAAATGACGTAGCACTCCCGACAGGAAAGTAGCGGGTGCGGTGTTTTTTAAAAAAAAAGGAAACGCAAGCAAGACAGATGACGATTATCGCTGTGGAATAGATATGCCCCAAAGGGTGTAACGTCACCTAAGAGTGTACACCGTTCAGAAATCCCGTGGCGTCACGTGGAAAATTAATTCTCTGCTACTTCCAGTTTTTGATAGTTCCGCGAGCCAGTAAAACCGGCACAGCAATTCGCGGTAACATAACTGTGGAAACGCGAAAGCGTGGGCAGTGCAGAGTCGACTGGAAACAAAATCTTTCAACCGCCCGCGTCTTTGTCAAGGGTAATTTCAATGAGTTGCTTTTCATAAAAAAAGAAATAGAGTGGAGAAGCGGCACTTTATTTCGTCTAATAATAGACTGCAATGATATTTTTTTTTACAATGAGTGGTTGAGTACTAGCGACATAATTTAAATGATGGGGTGCTTTCGTCATCGGGGAAGTACTTGAATGTTCCAGGGAAGCCTCGATTGATGCCCTGCATTTACCTCAATTGCTGCATTATGAAGGCTCTGTTCGCGATAATAATGACGCCTGAGTTATTCTCGAGTACTAATCTGTCAATTTAGCTTGACATAATATTTGCCTTTAGTGTCCCTTTAATGGGACACTAAAGGCAAATGCTAAGTTGATGTGGACTGCCTAAGTACCATTCCAGAAACTAGGCAACCCTTCTCTCGTCCCAAGAGAATTCTTAGTTTACGAAAAAAAATTCACCCAAAGGATTCGAACGCCTTTATCGCAATTCAATTCCCCAGTTCCACAACCAGAAAGTGGTCACGTCGCATGTGCATTTGCAGCCTTTTTCTGCCTCTCTGTGAGTAAAACGGTGCCCGCAGACGGCGGTACGGCTTTTTGCACCAAACGAAAACGCGTGGCCATGGCCCAACGGGGGCTAAGACCGAGCGGTAGATTCGCCACTGCAGCTGCTGCTGGTCAAATGGCGTGCACCGTTCTGGCAGCCCGTGACATCTCGTGCAAGTAGGAATCTGTGCTACCTTCAGTTTCTGCGAGTTTCACGAGTCAGCCAAACCAGACTAGGTTTGCGCAATAAGTAAATTAGAGAAACGCGCAAGCGCGAGCGTCCATAGTTGAGTGAGAACCAAATCTTTTGACTAGCTGTTACGTTGTCAAATGTAATGCCAATGATTTCCTTTTCTATAAAATTAAATATGACTGTACCGGGAACATATTGTCAGAATGCACTGCAATGATGATTGTATAACCGGTCCTTGAGTACTAGTGGCCGAACCTAAATCAGGAATGTATTTCCTATCGGGCAAGTACTTGAACGTCCCGGGGGAACCTCTAAACGTGTCCCTGTATTTACCTCAATTTTCCGAATATTAAGGCTCTGTTCGCGATATTATTGACGTCTTAGAGATCCTCGAGCACTAATAATCACTTTAACTTAACTTACTATTTGACTTAATGTACCGTTAAGCACAATAACAAGCACGTTATCGCAACAGAAGTACACTGTGCAAAGAGCCAACCGCAGGCGATGACACTCACGTGGACGAACTCGTCGAATCCCCGGAAGGAGCCACAGACGAATTTATAGAAATCTTTGCACGGGTCGACGCTGTAGTCGAGTTTGGAGCGCAACCACTGCGCTGCGTAGCGGCAGTCAAACGTTGTGCAGACTCCGCCGCGTGATGTTGGAGGGGTCGGTACAATACGTGCAGGTGTGAGTGATCTGTTCACTAGAGCAGGTGATGACCACAGTTCATGCTCTTCTGGTGGGCGCTTTATGTCAGGCGTGTTTTTTGTCTCAACGTAGAACGGCGCCAATGTGTCCACCTGGCGGTCAGGGCAGGGCACAGACAGGTATAATCAGCAGTCGTTGCCTAATTTCTTAAACGTGTGGGACCAGTTTTACACAAGAGTACACATGTGCACTGAGAAATACTTGAACAAAGCTAAACAGCCCGTCCCCTAGACATCTCCTGAGAAAAGCGGAATTTCCGACTTCAGGAGCTTCACGTGGTCGAAATGTTTTGTTGGAGTGAGGCAACGTGCAGTTTTAACACAGAGTTTTGATCACTTCATCATCAGCGTTGTGTCTGTTGTTTTCAGTATTCCAGAGACAACCTATTGCCTATTTCATGGAATATGGATATTGTATTTTTGTACGCTCCTTAAATGGTTCAATTTCTAGCATGCAATAAATATCTGCTTTAGCGAGAGCGCAAATCGCATATTTAAAGCCGGTTTCCTTCGCCCAATTCATTTTTTTCATCGTGCTCAAGAAGCGTTTCCTCGTACATTAGGAATATTGAACAAGAAATAGATTGAATTGAATGCGTGTACGCGTAGAAAAAATCTTAAAGATACAAATTGTGTACAGAAACTGATGGCGATAGCATTCTGCTATGCGGGGGCTGCATACTTGTGAATCATGGCATCCATGTGAATCATGGAAAGGAACTCAGGAGCGCGAATGCTACGGAGTCTACCGTGCATTTGCATGAGGCCCAAAAAAAGTCTAGACACTGGCTGGCGCATTGTGCGTCTGTTGGAAGGCATGTCCGTACGTGACCACGAAACCAGCCTTTCCTTCAGGAAAGGCCTTTCCCTTTACAGGGCGATCATAAAAGCAGGAAATTTTCCAACAAGGCGACAAAATACGGCGAATGCATTCAGCCTGCTCAGGTGAAATGTTCGACAGAGTCATTTTCAGCATATTGGAATGTGTCTCAGTGCGTGGCTTCAGCGGCCTGCTAGGCTCGTAGGAAGCGACGGTTGACAAAGCCGCCGCGTGACCGCCACCTAGAGGATGAAGTGTGGCAAGTCAAACCCCTTAAGATAGGATTTGCTTTTCTGAGACAAAACTAACACTCGGGATGCAAATTCTGTAAGCCAAAATAGCAAAGCATTGTAACTGCTCTGGAATGTTGCAAGAGGGGTGATGATGTTATTTCCACCAGGTAAAGCTGGGGAAGAAGTAAGTTTAATATAGGCTGATTACTTTTGTGGTAGGCGAATCAATTCAGTGAGGTGTATGCAGTTTGAGGTTGCAGTAGTAAGTTCCGTAAGAACAGCGAAATCAAGGCGAAGTAACCCGGCTGGGTAGTAAATGCGAGGCAAATCCACGGAAAAAACATCGACGTCGAGATTGTGCTCTTGTGAGTCTTGTCCAACAACTGTACAGAGTACAAAGGTTTAGACCCCGACGATGCTGACACAGGTTGTATGCATTCCGGCGAGAGAAACAGAACAACCAGCCGCAGCGCGGAGATGTAAGGTCAAGGCTGCAGGGAGGAATTTACCACGTCGTCGTCCAAAGGCAGCGCTGATAATGGAGGCATGAGCTCCTCTATCGATCAGCACAGTGACATGAAAGCAGTCAACATCAACGTGAAGGAGGCTTTGGTTGGCCGGCAACGTCAAGGGAGAATTTGAGGGCCATGTAGACAATGCACATTTTACCTCCCCAAGCTGCAGTGCCTAGTTTTCCGCTTAGGTGCGTACGGGGATGTACGACGAACATGAGCGAGTAGCGGTGACGGCGAACGTTTGGCGAACATGATCAATGGCGTTGATGTGAAGCCGGTTGGGCGCAGCGAAGGTTCGCAGCTGTGTGGTTAGCGACAGCACACTCATTACGAGTTGCACAGGGCGGAGCTGGTCCATATGAACAGATTTAAATACCGGTGTGCGTCGTTGTAGGTGGTGGCCATCAGTTGCGGCAGAGATGAGCGAGGTGGTCAAGGCATCAGTAGTTTAATCAGATATGCCTGTCGTACAAGGTCCGTCATTCAGACGGGCTGCGTGAAGTTGAGGGAGAGAGCTGCCGAGTACGAGATGGGCCGCGAGAGAAGTGTTGGACAGTGGGCTGCATCGACTAACTCATCACGTTGAGACCAGTTCTCAAAGTCTTGTCTCAAAATTCCATGAATCATCGGAAACGTGGATAGTGATGGATAGGTAGGCACTACAAAGAAGGATGGGCAACGGAGCGCCTCGACTTCACAGAGGAGAATACGGTTTAGGCTGGCACAGCTGGTTGGTTAATGAATGTCGTCATCAAACGTAGACGTCGCAGCGGTATTGGACAGGCGCGAGATGTCATGACTAATACTATAGCTCTTAGCTTGTGCCAAATGAGAGCAGTTTTTTACGATGACATCTAAAATTCATAAGAGGCCGAAAACAAGCACATTGGATGCTTCGTCTCTGACTTCTTTTAGTATGCTAGCGATTTTGTCTGTTTAAGTAATCGTCTGGTCAGCATTGTGGCTAAGCACGAAGACGTCTTGGATTTACTAAATACACGGCTCTGTATGTGTGTCAGTATGGATTTAAAACGCCTTTTTTGAGGAAAACTTACCCCCCAGGGGGTCACCAAGCAGGGGTCACTACCTTTGGAATTGTGCCAGCTGGTTATTATCGACATAACTTCAAGCGCAAAAAATAAGGACAGAAGAAAGGACACAGCACACTCTTCGTCGTTTTCTTACGTCCTCGACCAACTCGCCCAAGCTCCCATTATACCAGCTCCTTCACTCGTATTCGTGAGTTCGGCACCACACGCATGGAGTGACGTTAAGCTAAGGTGTGACACTCGCGAGCACAATAGTTGCGTCTCGCCTGATCTTAGCGGCGACGTATTCAAAAAGCTTGATGCATTGAACGACGCCAGCTTCGTCGACGTCGTAAAACACAACAGCATCGAGCAAGTGGGCAAGGGTGACTATTGGAGTAGTAAGGCGATTTGCAGGGCCTTTTCAACGACAGGCATTGTGCCAGTTTGATGTAGTGACCGCTGCGGAGCGCCATGACGAGGACGCAGATCGCACACCTGTAACAAAACTATAATAGATTACATGATTTTACTTACAAGATAATCGATAGTTATCGAAGTGTAAGGAACCGGAAGATCAGAGAAGGCCAATAGACAGCGGCCTGGTATTTGCCCACCATTTCTGCATACTGTACATTCTGATACGCCATGGAATGTGGCATCCCTGTGCACCGACGCAGCACTCCGACCGAAAGACAAAGCACGATGGCGGAAAAATTTCTATCTGGCACCGCACAAGATTTGCGTTTTACGTATTACCGGTTGTGAGAAGTCCGTCTAGCGATGGCGTATCTCACGTCACTCAAACATATCAATACGATATATGGGTATATTTCTATCTTGTTAGAAATTTTCTGTACAGCCCCTTTTGCCGTGATGGCGTAAAAAGCCAAACAATATTTCCAGGAGCGAATGTGATGGGCACATGTGGAGCGTCATTGCGCTCCGTGGCTGGATTTTGTGAGAAAAGAGTCCTGAAGCGTACCAGCCAACGAGTCTTCATGAGGGCATAAAGAATTATTGGTGTCGATAAAGCTTTGCGGTTGCCGATTGCGGAGCACGAAGAAAGGTGCATAGCCTCTACCTTTCGGCTTGGCCGTGTTGTATGCCTAAAAACCAATTGGGAAACAGAATGCAATGTCTTGTGATCTGTGCACATACATGGCACGCATGTTCGTGAGCGTTCGATTCGTGCGCTCAGTGAGGCCGTTTGTGCGCGGATGGCAAGCTGCACAGTGCCAATAATCAGACCCACAATGATGTAGTAGTTGTTCAGAACCTACTACGACCTGCCGTGCGCCATCAGTAATGAGGAAACGCGGTGAACCGTGGCTGATAATGACGGAATACAGCAGGAAGGGTCAAAATTTCAGCTCCTGTAGCCGGAGTGAACGTCTCCGTCTTAGTATTATGGTGAAATACTCCAAACACACACACAATAATCCAGTTACGCGTGGCAATGGCCCTAGAAAAGGAGCCATAGAAGTCAACGCTTTTTCGAAGAGAAAGGTCGGCGGCGGAAACGAAAGGCCGACACTTCGATAGCCACCCACACGAGGCATTGCTGGCTTTTTATGGCTTTGGAAAACTGTGGATCTGGCGACGCATTATTTTCCTGTCTTCCATAACTGAAGCCACCATGAATGCTGCCGCAGTCGGCGCAGTGTCCGAGCAAAGCAAACGGCGGCCGACGCGATAACATTGTCCATGGTGCGAAGGATCATAAGGTACGAAGCCCTGCGGAACAACAAAGACGAGTTTCGAGAAAGTGTTGGAAGGGAGAAAGTCAGTTTAGTAGTATCGGCGGCTGACCTGCACCGCGAATTTACATAAGTAGTACCCGGCAGGCCAATGTCCGAAAACCGGGTCCTTGGGAACAAGACCGACACCTGGGCCGAGTCTTAGGCAGTTATAAGGGTAACGAAACACGAACAGAATGCGCTTTTTATTCCTTTGGCATTCTTTGGCCATTCAACGCACCTTTCTGGGGCTATCTATGCTTTTTCGTAACTATAACCGTTTTCCCGCAAACGTGGTCACCGGGCTGATCGTGGTCGAAAAGGTAGTGCACCCCGCTTCTGTGGTGACGTAATGTATTTCCAAGCCAACCGTGACACCAACTTGGATGAGTGAGTATGTTGCAACTCGTGCAACTTGTTCTTCAGCGAACCTGTTTCACTCCGACATTGGTCATTGTGGAAGCGGGACTGGGTATCCATGACTATTCTATGACACTGATTTCGAGAACTGGTTAAGTACGGTTTCGTCAGTATTGGTCTTCATTGAACCTCTTTGATGCCAACTTCGTCAAGCTGCACGTTCGAGTAGCTCTGCCCCGCTCTCCAATAAACGTATCTGACTCTAACTTCGGTAAACAGGCGTGTCCTATAGGGAATGCGCCACTACAGAATAAACAAATAGATCCCTTGAATTTGTTCGTTGCTAAGCGGAATCGAAGGCACGTCACTTTATCTCCTCAAGGCGAACCCCACGCTTTAACAGGCTGCGCAACAAATGCACTTTGTACGTGCCGCCTTACAGTCGACGCGTTTCAAGCCAACGCATTAGCAAGCTAGGCCATGAAGGCATTGGATATCGGCCGCTCTTCAATGAACCTCTCGCCATATTGAGTCGGTTAGGATGCGCTACTGAGTGCGCGGCAAGTGAGGAAAGAATTGTGAGCGTTCGCAGGCAGCGGTGTGCCACGCTCCTTGCCTCAGATGCCATGCACGGACTTCCTGGCTGTGTCACTAGATGCCGCATCGTGTCCAAGATGAAGCGCAGAAAGAGAGAGAGAGAATCAACTTTTGTGCTGAGCCCTTAGTGACGGTTCGTGCGCGCTGGCACCAGATGGGGTGGAAGCTTCTTCTCAGGTCCCATATGCGTCCAGCAGTTCCTGGCCCCTAGCCGCCAGCGCGAGCTGGGTCGGTAGGTCGGGGCTGGACAACAAGGTCTCCCATCGCTCGGGGGGGTTGGGACTGGGGAGGGTGGGGGGTAGGGATGGTGGGGGGTTCTTGAGCTTAGTGCACTCTGCAAGGATGTGTGCTAGAGTGCCTTTTGACCGTCTGCAAAAAGGGCATGAAGTGTCATGCTCTGTTGGGAACATCTTGTGCAAGAGCACGGGATGCGCTAGCGACCCCGCTTGCGTGCGTCGCACGATCGTTTGCTGCATTCGGTTGAGTTGCGGATGCGGACGGGGAAGCCTACATCTGCCGCTTCTGTACATTTGCGTGATTTCTTTGTAGCTTGTCACGGGGTGCGGTAGCTCTGGCTCGTCCTCGGCCCGGATTGAAAGTTCCTCGGGTCGGCGAGTGCGTTGCCTTCCACGTGCGAGTGAGCCGGGACCCACACGAGCTCAACGGCCCGTCCCGGTGATTTGCATTTGGTGAGGATCGCTAGTGCCGCGGGAGAGATGTTCCCCTTGCGGTAGCTTGCGTAGGCGGTCTGGGAGTCTGTGACCACGGTCCTCACTCCCGGTTGTGCGAGTGCGAGGGCCACGGCCACTTCTTCTGCTTCGGCTGTATTCGTCGTCCGTATCGACGCGCCTGTGACCAGTTTATCAATGGTGGTGACGACCGCCGTTGCTCTGGTTCCGTGCTTGGGAAGCGAGGCGTCCGCGTAGAGGACCTCGGGGTACTCTTCCAGCTGTCGAGCCAGTGCCTTGGCCCGCGCAGAGCGTCTCTCGTTGTTCCTCCCCGGCTGCATGTTCCGGGGGAGGGGCTTGGTTTTAATAATGTCTCTCCAAGTTGTGGGGAGCGGCTCCGTTGTCGGTAGCTGTTCAATTTGCCATCCTATCTTGCGTAGGACGGCCCGACCGTGCTCTGTCCGGCTCAGCCTTACTCTCTGCTGGGATAGGTGAGCTTCCACCAGCTCTTCCACCGTGTTGTGGGCACCCATTTCCAGCAGCTTCTGCGTTGACGAGTAGACTGGGATGCCCATGGCGAGTTTGACTGCTTTTGGCGAGTTTGTGCGCCTTGCCGTCGCTGCGCAACAGCAGGCCCAGTATACGGATCTGCTGCGTTGGTTTGATCTCTGTGCCGTCGATGGTGATGATTATGTTCGGCGGCGGCTCTTTCTTTGGTCTTCCGGGCTGTACCAAGAGCAGCTCCGATTTCTGTGGAGCGCAGCTCAGGCCGCAGGTCCTGGCATACTCGTGGACGGTCGTTGCCGCTCTCTGCAGGGCTTCCTCCGCCCAGGCATCGGATCCCGCGCGGTTCGTCCACACCGTTATATCGTCGGCACAGAACGCGTGGTCCACGCCCTCGATCTGATTGAGTAGTTCGGGCAGGGGCAGGAGTGCTAGGTTGAAAAGCAGAGGCGACAGGACAGACCCCTGTGGGGTACCCCTGTCTCCGAGCTCCACAGGCTCTGACCGTTCATTTCCTATCCGGATAGTTGCTGTTCTATTGGTTAGGAAATCTTTAATATAGCCGTAGGTCTTGCGGCAACACCCCGTCTTGCGCAGGTTCTCGAGCACGCTGCCGTGGGACACATTGTCGAAGGCCCCTTTGAGGTCCAAAGCCAGTATACCCCGGGGCGCGTGCCTCGTTGCTCTTTTAAACACTAGTTCGTGTAATTGGATCAGGACGTCTTGGGTGCTCAGGTGCTGGCGGAATCCATACATGGTCGCCGGCATCTGACTTGTCTCGTCCAGGTGTGCTTGAAGTCTTCTGGTGCCGTATGGCAAGTTCCTCAGTATCTTCAGGCAACAACGCGCCACGCATTTCGGAGTATACGCGCAGGCTTCGCGGCGGCGACGCAAGATACCGCCCAGTTTTCTCAGAGAAGAGCGGCTGCAGTATACGCATCATACATAACTCGTTCCGATGGTGACAAGTCATCCTGGCGCTATATTCATTCAATACAAACGAATTACTGTCGCAGACACTGCCAGAGGCATTCTGCCGCAATTTTTCGCATCAGATATTCGATGTGCACGCGGCAGTTATAGTAACTGTTTCAACTGCCCTCGAACTTTCCGTTGGACTTTATATTTTGTGTAAGCGCTCAATTACGCTGATCAACGCTTATTCCTGTTGGTAAATATTTTTTATGCCGTGTTCGTCGCATTTATGGTACTCATGTTCTTTTACTTGCTCGCGTATGTTTCTGTTTCTATTTTTATTTTGTATCAAATCAATATGAAATGCCACGTGTTGAGGTCTCTTGTATGCGTCCCTGGAGTGTTTTCTATTATTTCTTAACCTCTTACCTATGTCAATGTGTTTGCGTTTGTGTTAATTTCTTCCTAATGTTGTGCCGCATAATCTGTTTTTAATTATCTCCTTAGCTTTTATCGTGTCACTTCTCGTCTCACCCCTCACGGACCGCGACTGATAAGCCGTGGACCTGCCGCTAGACAGCCGTCGAAATTTCCTTGAACCTCACGTGAGGATGGTAGGTTTGTCGCCCTAGTCCCTCATTTCCATGGAGTGGAGATACATCACCACCATATATTGGCAGTGTCTATGTGGAGCAGCCAGAACTTTTAAGCTCCGGCCTTACAGAATTACCGAACAGCGCTTGAAATGAAGCAAGCTTTCTGCCCGGGCAATGTCACATTGAGTGTCAGTTGTTATAAAAAAATGTTAACATTCAGCGATTTTCGGTGCTCACCGTGATGATGGCTTCGTCTGATGACTGTATGGAGAGCATAGATATGATCTGGAATATAACGCACAAGACAACTAGCACCACAACGGACAACCACACGAGGGGAAGGAGTATCCAAACGGGACCGAGCGCCTCCTCATTGTGGTAATTGAGGAAGCGTTGCCTGCGCAGCCATTGTCCCTTTGATTCCTGCGTTAAAAGTGTTACAAGTAAACAGCCGGTTCCAAAATTGCTAACCATATTAGGGTACTCCTTAGACCCGTACGCTGGATTTGAAGCACACGGAGAATTTCAAATGACTGAAAGTCGTACGAGTTGCAAAAGCTTGTGTCACGAAAGGCAGGCGTTGATGCACGACTGCACGACCAGAAGTAACAAGGTCGTGTTTGTGTTGTTGTTTTAGTTCCTCGTGTTCGTGTTTACACGCCTGCATTTCGTTGTAACTAATAGCGACATAGTGAAATTTTACGGTAGAAGTGCGTGACAATGTGAGATCTTATACAGTCCTCATAAGCTGTGCAATTCATGGCTTAATTCACTCAAACAGAACTGTGAGCCGTACTCTGGGTGACCCCGTATCAGTACACTTTTAGCGAGTCGCAGTTAGAGAGTTTGCTTATCGTTAAACTGATTTAAAATGAGCCCGAAGTTAACGGTATATTTAGGGTGTGAGTCTCCGCGGGTTCTGTTTATTTTGTCAATATGTGCCAGCAATATGGCAAACAGAGCGAAAAATCTCACTTCACCGAACCCGTTTTACGAAATAAAAACGAACCAGGGGCGCGACCAGTGATCGTTGTTCGGGACGCGCGTTCAGTTTCGCCTCACACGAATGGCCTAGGTGGATGCACCAGTGCGTTTACATGACTGAGTGCCCTTGAGGATAAAATGGCCTGAGCTTGATTAGTGCGTAGCTGGTTGAGGTCATGTTTCGTTACTATGAGTGCTATACACGTACAGCCACCCCACCATATTAAATAAGATATATGAAAGTATATGACATCATGTATTTCACGTGGGTAAGAGAACTGCAAGCATAAATACTGCAATCATTGAGCGTGGGCTCTTTATTTCTACTGAGGAAAACTGCATTGCTTCTCGAGAACGGTAGGTTCAGAGCCTCCATTTCATTTTCTTGCGCGAAACGTTCAGCTTGCTGCGTTACGTCACTAAACCTAAGCAGAGCCATGAACGCCATTTGGTACGCGTTGCGCCCACGTGCAACCTCGAAGAAAATAGCAGAATGTATAAAATACTTTCACTTACGCGAGATTTTCATACACTAGCGCTTGATTATGCGGTCGGCGTCTACAGGCCACGTCGTTCGGGCACTGAATCAACTGTGCTATGTTAGCTCGGCAAGAACGCTGTCGCTCCTAGACGCGGATGCGTACGGCGCAAGCTTCCTGAAATCTCGCGAAGTTGAACGTATCTGCGAAAGAATTTGCCGAAGATTATTCCCGATAACTGCTCAGTTGATGTCGCGGACTTACTTCACATTGATGTGATCCTGCAGAACATCGTTACTAGGTAGGTAGTTACCCAACATTAGTTAAGTCGTAATAACACCTCAATATCACATCGTGGCCAGTCTAACAGCTTGGTGAGCAAATGGTCAACCCACCGTTATAGTGTTTAGGGGAATGTGGATCCACGATATGACCTATTTAAGAACTTGAACAGTCAGAATTCAAAGGTCGAGCAATGTGGTCGGAACTGTCATTACATAACTCATGCTAGTTCTGAATGCTCACTAGAATCGCAAAATTTTCGATAGCAATCTTTGCGGCATCTTATGTAGCAAGTGCGCTGCACTGGAAGCTAGTTCCTTAAATTAGTCAATAACGAAGAGTCACATCACCATGGTTCACCAGAGTGCGCGCGGAGGCTCCGAAACAGAGGCGATGACCTTGTGCGGCGAAAAGCGAATTGGTTCGCTTGTCTGAGATCAGCCAGCATCAACGCGTACGAAGCGTATCCTAAATATGGAACGTTCCTATACCCCACGAGCGACACTAATCGCGATGATATTGATGATAATGATTGTAGTCTCTGGCGCATACCCTCTGTAGGTAATAGGCTAGGAAACCGATGGCATTAGAAAACGAGAATGACATGTTTAAAGTACGTTAAAAATGAGCATATAAAATTGTAGTATACGATTGCGAGATTATTAGGGATGCAGTGAGATGCATGTAAGAACGCGGAGCCAGAAAAATAAATGTATAGTAGACCTGACCGCCAAACAAATGAAATGTATGTATGTATGTATGTATGTATGTATGTATGTATGTATGTATGTATGTATGTATGTATGTGTGTGTGTGTGTATAAAGCTGCGATACCGATCTTTCTCAATACCCTTGAGCTATTCGAATATCCAATCACTATATATATATATATATATATATATATATATATATATATATATATATATATATATATATATATATGTGTGTGTGTGTGTGTGTGTGTGTGTGTGTGTGTGTAGATGGAGAGATTAAGCAGCTAAAATCTACGCATATTTATGACGAAACGAAGAGTTGA
The DNA here is from genome assembly GCF_050947875.1 of Dermacentor variabilis. Lineage (NCBI taxonomy): Eukaryota > Metazoa > Arthropoda > Arachnida > Ixodida > Ixodidae > Dermacentor > Dermacentor variabilis. The sequence continues at coordinate 127,115,431 of NC_134570.1, forward strand.
AGCCTAAAAAAAGCAGGAAAAGTGTGCTTATGCTTAGCTACTTCAGTAGTCCAATAACTTTGCTCAATAACCTAGTTCAATCACCTAGGTCTTTGAAAGATATAACGCTGAGACACTAAATATGACTGAACGCTTCAAGGTCATTGCTCAAAAACATAGGGCTGAATTGCCAAGCTCCGAATGTGCCTGTAGAACTTAGTAGTTCGAGCACTGTACCGAATCCTCGTGCAGGTGATCCCAATGTGGTAGGTTCTAAAAATTTTCTATTCGCATTAGCCCGATGATGATCGAGCGAAGCTTGATGGTTAATTCACTCGTTCTTGCTATTCTCAGACGAATACAAGTTAATACAAATAAATTATTAATAAAATACAACAACTGTGGAGAAAGATTGGAACGATAGAGTGGGCCGTCTTCTCCAGCACTTTTTAGTGGGTCGTCCTCATCAGCGTCCTCGCTCGTGAATGCCGCCCGCACTCGGAGTCCATCCTCTGCCTAGACTGTCGCCGCTGCGCTGCTCCTTGTCCGATCACATAAATGCCTTAACATTTGGTAGAGAGTGCTGGAGAGCCCTCGTCATCAACGAGGCACGAGCTGCCACGCTGTAGAAATCTGGAAGCCCCGAATGAAGCCCATCGAATGTGATTGACGTCTTTGTGGACGGTGTTCACAAATCTGCGCTTGAGGACACTGGAGCAGCCGTACAAGTTACGACCGCGCAACTTAGCAGTTTGCTTCGAAAAGTGACCACGGCACTGTCTAAACGGTCCATCTGTACAGCTAGCGCCATGCGTATTCACCTGACAGCGGTGTGCGCCGCTCGTGTTGTTATTGCGGTCGTTCTATGTGACGTTGAATTCATCATTTCCTCATGCTCGCATGACCTTATCTTAGACTGGGATCTTAGGCAGGGCGGCTAGCACTCCCCTCGGCCACTTTTTGTGAGTGCAGACACAGCCGGGACCCTCGGGCGAGCGTGGGCGTCTACTTCGTCCGTCCAGCCGCCTTTCGCTGAAGTCCACGTGGGATCTATCACGGAGCTCCTGCGACTGCGCGGTCCTTGCACTTCTTGCGCCAAAACCTCATTGCGACGCGGCTGACAAGAGCGAGCGCTTCCACGACATTCCCTCCTGTGGAATTACTATCTGGCAGTAGCGGTGACGACGTAAAAGTGCCGCCTTTCTGTTGTGGCATTAAGGCACTGCTCCCTCCGGTCGTCACTACTACAAACAATAGAACCATGGGTGATCTACTTGAAAACCTCCAAAAGGCTTCGCATAGAGCGGAGAAGTGGAGAGACACTCGTGATAGCATACTAGACTACCATGTACAGGGATTCTGGGCATTCTCCTTTGGAATTTCCCGGCAATGCCCAAGCTTAGATCTTTGGTTTTCAGATACATTTCAGATTATCGGTCGAGGATAAAAAGTTTCAACTGACTACAATGACAGCATATTCCCTTCTAACAACAATGCATTTATGGCACTTATATTCGGAATACTGGTGGTGCGTTGATGCAGTTCTTTGGTTAGGGATGGGGGGTGAAAATCACACGACAGGAGCAAATACTTTTTCACCCTCCCGACAGAGAGCACATTGAATTGAAGAAGCGCTAAGTTTAAACAGTAAATCGATATATTGCAGCTGGCCTTAATGGTAATTGCAAGAGGAGTTTTATGCAGTTGTTTGCTCGCGCATGTTGTTGAGAGGCAGTCTAGGCAGTAGAGTGATCATGCGTGTGCCCGCCTTCGGCGTGCCTCTGTATGGTTGTATTCACGCGTGCACGCGTGTATGTGTGCGCGTGCGTGTGCCTCCGTATTTGCGTTTACATGCGTACGACTGCTTGTGTGCGGTTGTTCGGCCGAGGCAGAAAGAGTGCATGTTGCTGTTTGTGAGTGCGTGTTTGTGGGTATGAGCGAACATTTTCTTGCTTACACCTACTCTTCGAAACAAATGCAACGTGGAGATCATTTAAACCCATTTTAAATCCACGAGGCAAGAGGGAATGACACTGCATAGGCAGCATTCCCTTTTTCTGAAAGTTAAACCGACAAAAATATAAGAAAACGCCTGTGACGTCAGTATGGTCCCCTATGGTTGGCCCGGTCCCTTGAGAGACTGTTAAGTGGCTCGCCTTTGTTATCTTGCTTCCATCGGTGGAAGCGCAATGTCTTGAGGGCAACGACGCGCCAAATCTGCGCCATCATTGAAACCTGTAAGCTTTCTGTGACCAACCGAGCTATCGGCAGCGCACGCTCGCTGTTCCATTGAATTTGAACTTTTAACTGTTAGTACAGTCGCTTTATGGAAGCACAGTCAATCTTTTTACAACCTTGTGCTTATGATAGTGTCATACCAATTTTCCAGGATATTTTGCTTCGAGAGTGGTCTACCGTCGAAACGGCTAATAGTAGCTCACGGTGGTGGTGGTGGTGGTGGTGGTAAACTTTATTGAAAGGGGGAAGGGTAAAGTGGGACGTGGCTGAGCGGTGGGGCGCAACTAAGGCCTTGGGCCTGCTTGGCCTTCGCCGCCCCGTCCACTAGTTGAATCGGTCGGTCTACGTCCCCGGAACTGAGACAGGCTGTCCACTCAGTCTCGCAGCGGAACATACCATTAAGTGTAGAAATGCACAGAAAGTGCTCTACGGTCTTGTCACCCAATTGCACGTCACGCTGTTGGCCATTGCTAATATAATATACGACGCCCAGCCATACGCATCATAGCAACATCGTCTTGCGATGGGAGACTCCAGGTGAGACGGAAGGTGATTACAGAAATGAAGAGGCGCTATTTTCTCCACTCGCTGTGCATTACAAGTCCACCATCGCGACAACAAATTACAACTTAGAGAACGAGTAATAGGCTTGACTCTTGCAATTGTGGGAATACTTGAAAGATGGGTTCATCGAAACGATATTCTAAACACACACTTTGGAACACCTTTTCTCGCTTTACATACGTTAAACGCAAGCAACTCTGTAGCATGCTACGGTACGCGTTCCTCCAGGACTGAGTTTTCTGTATTGCAACCTCAACATAATAGAACTCAGAAGACAGCCTGTTATCTTGGGTCTCTTGACAAACATATGAAAGACAACACAACGGATTAGCAAGAATACTCGCGTTTCTAGGCCAACGCGACTCGTTAGACCTATGGAGACCAGGATGCTCGAGGCTTTGCTCCGGAAGCTTATCATTAGGTACTTGGATGGCAGACTGCGCTCGAAGGAAAATGTCCTGAGAACTTATCCTCAGTACTAGTAGAGGCGGAAGACCGCAAAGTCCAACTGCGCTTTTCCAAAACGACTGCACACTGTATACGAACGCTTGCGACTGCTAGCGATTTCATTCATTTTAGAGTATGTCCCCTCTTGCTATACCTTCATTATTCCTGTCTTCTTTTCTTTTGTTTATTGTTTCCTCTTCCTGCCTCTAGTCAGTATATCAGCGTGCAACAAAGGAACACAAGTGAATCACTTTGAAGCAGACAGAGTTTTAAGTATGCTAAGGATATTGTAGTTGAATTCCCCTTTTCTGTTCTCCGGTGAAACAAGAATAAAAATCAACATTTTCTTTTCTCTTAAGACCTCCTGCTAAGATCCAATGTCGTTTCTCCATGTCCAAGCTCACATCGCTGTGTTCTGAGTTTCTGGGCCCTCGAACTTTCACATTAGGTCGTCGGCAACTCTTCGATGGCCTCGGGACTTCACAGCGGTGCGCTGCTAAGGACGCTATAAGCAGATGATCCTCAAGAGTTTCCTATCAAGGCTCGTGCTTCATTGCAGATTATTTTATGTATTGTGGGCTGTGTTGGGTAGCTCAGCGATAGACTTCCCGAACAGGAAGCGTTCAATCAGCGCACTTTTCGAGCTAAAGGCAGACAACAAGCCGAGTTCGCACCCGGCCTCAATAACGAATAATTTCGTGTTTCTTCTCAACTAGTCTCATGCAAAACTTCGAAATATGTTGCGTATAGTATAGGCAAAGTGGCTTTTAATTTCGCCTATCATGATATAGTCATTCGGTCATTCGGTAGGCTGCGAGATATCCGTCATAAATTTGACACCACGCCTGGTATTTTCGCGTGCAGATGCGCGCATCTTTGTAGAACGTCACGCCGTCTTTGGAACGAAGATTACTGCGTGTGGCACATTGTTCGGAGCTTGAGCAAAGCTGTTAATAGTTGTGCTCTAACCGTCGTCTGGTGAAAAGAAGCAGCAATAAACTGTTTTTTCTTCCTTTCGAGCGCGCTGCAGCATCGTCCTCAAGCTTGAGGTACTTTAGAAATACATGTCCTTGAATGCGAAATTTACTTTCGCTATATCAATGTTGAAGAATATCTTGCGACAGAAGCGCTCAAGTTAAATAAAAAAAAAAACTAAGGTACTCTTGCATTGCGATTCTCTTAATGTTTAAAGTGCCAGTTTAATATGTTATCCTTTATGCAAGACGGTAATTAATGGCTTGGGTTGACTATGCATTTGCTTAGTGTAAGTGTTCGGTAACATTCACAAGCGCCTAAAGCGCCTGAGAAAGCAAGTTCTGCCTTGTCATCACTGTGTATTTAAAGTTAGCGTTAGCTTAATTTAATGACCCTCTATGGTAATGTGTACGCCGTGGTTGTGGAGTGCCGTTCAGGATGCGCTGCTAAGCACGAGGTCACGGGATGAAATGTCAGGCGCAGCGGCCGCATTTCGAGGTCTGTGTACTGTGCATTGGGTGCTCGTTAAAGAGCCTCAGGTGGTCTAATTAAACCACGCTCGCTCAAGGCGTTTGTCTCGTAATCAGATACTGCTTTTGGCACGCAAAACTCCAGAAATAAATTATTTTGGTAAAATACACAGCTGCATTTACTCACAACCGATCTGTGCGACCGCCGCAGGCACAGGGCCCTTTGAATGTATTCCCCTATAATATCGGTCGAGTTGCAGGGTTTGTACGCTTCGTCGTGTTTTATCCCTACTACGTCAAATGCGTGCATCATCTCGTGAGCCATAATCTGCAATGAGAAAAATTTCGTAGAGATAATCAAAAATTAATGCATGCATCTACGTAGCAATGTCGTCAGTTGTGGAACGGACTTCATGTATGAAGACTATTTAAAGCGACGCTTCATTTCACTCTTCCTCTGACTTCTCAGTTGCGGCTGCTGCTATTTTCTTGCATTTCGCGTCGGCAGGTGGTTGTAAGGTGCGTAGCAGAGAAGAAAGGCAACGTGAGAAGATCGTTGGGCCTTTCCATCGCGACGTCACAATGACCTCTCGACTCCTGATTATGCAGGAAAGCCAGCAAATATATTGCAGAAAATGCAGTGCTTAGCTTTGTTTTAATGCGCAACAGTCAAGAGGGGAGATAGATATAATGACAGAGAGGTACTTACGAAAGGAGGCAGAGAATGGGTAAAACCTACCTGGCCACGAAACGAGTAAATAACAGAATTTCCATTGTTTGCTCGCAGTTCGCGTATATGGAGGAGGGCGGGGGAAGGAAAGGTGACGTAAGAAGGCAAGGACATGTCATACTGGGCACGGCGCAGTAGTTGCGGACAAACTGGATAGATTTAACTGAATATACGCAAGGATACGTTTCTATTTTTTTTTCTGAAAAACACTGCGCAAATTTGTCAAGTGCACAACTAACGCAGGACGTGCAGACTCAAAGACGCAATACAGCACCGAACCGTCTAGGTGACACTACAACAAATCAACAGTCCTGCACCGGCCGGGGTAGCTTCGTAGCTATGGCCTTGTTCAAGGTTGCGAATTCGATTCCATACGCAGAAGGTGCCTTTCGATGAGGGTGACATGTAAAAATGCTGGCATAGTCAGATTCAAGTACACAGTAAAGAATCCCAGGTGCTCAAAATAAAACAAAGTCTCCACCTGCCGCGTGCCTGATAATCAAATTGGGAACTTGGCATGTAGAGCCCTATTATCTTATTCAGCTATAACACTTCTTTCAGGCGCTGCCCCGCCCTAGGCAATAGCAGTGCTAGCCATCCAAAAAGCTATGAACAATGGCTCACAAAATCGTCTCCAACAAACAATTGTCGCTGTGTTTCTAACAGAAAGGCGAGGCTGCTGTGTACAAGTTAGTAAAACTGACGATCATAGCGTGTCTACCTTCGGGATTTCCATCGAATCTATTGATTTAAAATGGCCTTTCAGAGCCCCAATGTCTAATTACCTCGATAAGTAATATTCTGCAATTATGCAAATTCAGCTAAAGCACGCAAACAACCGACATTTTCACCTGTGTGTGGTCTCTTTCTTTTTAGGGCTAGTTAAGCTCCGAAGACATGAACCGAAATAATAACAAAAAAGAAACGACACTTCTTTCTGTGACGATCGCCGCAACACTTCCCAAGCTCTTGGTTTTCACCAATTTCAAGACCTGTGTCGGCGTCGTGGATGGTCTGTTTACTGGTACCCTTCAAAGATAGCGGTACAAGGTGTCCTAGATTTTGGAAATCTTGGATTTACGAGGAAAAAGCAAACATGGCAAAAATAGCGTAAAACTATTCGGATATGTCTTTATTCCAATCTCCTGAAGTCAAATTTGCGTAACCGCCGACGCAAGAATCTGGCGATAACCTGCAGGGTTGTCTGAACAGACCAATCAAACGCTCTCCGCGTTCACAGGAGGTCCCTTTTGTTTGCTTGAAAAACAAATAACATTGCCTACACTGAGCGGCTTGTCTTATCTAATTGGCTGACAAGAGGCGAGCAGCGCGCTCAAGTGGAGAGGGTAATGTAATTGCCGCTGTGGCAATCGGTTCTCTCAGGACCCTACAGAAACTTTCTACGCTCTCCATACAGGACCTGTAAACAAGCAGAATATATTTCTGTGTTTTCACCGCTTACTCCGAGTTCAAACCATAGACAGCACGAAGTGCAATTCGCCAGATCCTGCTGTCGCTCTTGCGCGCGCTAGCGTTGCAGCGAGTGTCCGCGGTTATTTTGTAATATGCGTTTGTTTTACTTTGCGCGCGTGACATCCTGCTTGTTAATTTAGTTAGTAGGCGAATGTGTACAAGATTATACGGTCGCTAGAAGTGCGATTCTTACTTCTTACAGCTGTGCAAGAATTTGATATCGCCATCAATTCTTCTTTATTCGGGCCAAATGAGGAGGAGGAATAAACTTTTATTTTACAACCAGCACTTTATGATGGCCGGGCCTAGGCCTCCCATGAAGGGACGCCGAGGGCTTGCCCCGCCGCCGCCTCACGGGTGTGCTGGGTCGCCCAGATTTGGTCGTCGAGGGCGGAGCTCCGCAGAGCCTCATGCAACCTCGACGAGGGAGTCGTGGTGTTAGTCTGTGTGTACTGTGCTGGGCACTCCCACAGCATATGCGGAAGCGTAGCCGGGTGAATGCCACGGCACCGGCAGTTGGGGTTAGTGTAGACGTCTGAAAATATCATGTGGAGGCGGGCGGGTGAAGGGTACGTGTTTGTTTGTAGCAGACGCAGGGTGGTAGCCTGCGCCCGGCTGAACTTGGGGTGAGGCGGGGGGAAGGTTCGGCGACTGAGGTAAAAGGCCTTAACGAGGTCGTTATAAGTTGTCAGATTGTCCCTCGTGTCTAACTCATCTCCATTGACGCCGGCGCGGTTGACTAGGGCTCGCGCAATGGAGTGGGTGACCTCGTTGAGATTGGGGAGGTGTGGGTGGACAGGGCCCGCATGGGCCGGGATCCATGTTAGGGAGATTATGTTGTCTTTAGAGTGTGGTGCCTGGCAGATGATGCGAAGAGCTTGCGGAGAAATACGGCCTTTGCTGAGGTTAGTGACGGCTGAGCGAGAGTCGCACACGATGGTGTGACAGGTGGGATCTAGAGTGGTCAGGGCGATGGCCACTTCTTCAGCCGTCTCGGCATGGGCGTAGTGACGCTGGAGGCGTGGTGTAGGACTCCATCGCGTGTGACAACGGCCACAAATCGTGTCCAATGGGAATATTGGGCTGCATCAACAAATATGACGCCAGGTACGTGAGCAAGGGCTTTTATGATAGCTCCGGCCCAACCTTAGCGCCAGGCCCTGTTATATTCAGGGTGCATGTTTCTAGGGATAGGGTCTATGTAGATCCAGCTACGGATGTCGGTCAGGATTGGTTGTTTGGGGCCCTCTTGCTGATGGTAGGTGAAGCCAAGCGTGGATAGAATAAAGCGTCCCGTTTCAGTAAGGGTGAACCGTTCAAGCTTAGAGCGTTGATGGGCTGCAATGAGTTCGGAAATGTTGTTGTGAACTCCCAGTTTGTTGAACAGTTCAGTGCTGGTGCAATACGGGAGGCCAAGTGCTTGCTTGCCAAACTGCGTCAAATTTTTTCCTTTGTTAATAAGATAAAATGCGTGAAATATCACGAACTAATGATTTCAGGAGGTGAGCTTCCCCGCCAACATATACGCGCTCTCCCCTTGCTCTTTCTAGCCTTCGAAACAGAACTTGCTTTCCTGCTCCAACTCATACTGGAGTCGGAGGATCACGCGCCACGTATAAGACACGAATCCTGACTTGTTCTTTTTTTTCTTTCTTATGTTTCTGCTCCGCTCCGCTCTTACGATGACTGTATCGTGCGCCCGCTGTTGTGTCTACATGGCTTCGCGCTGTGCACGAGTAGGCCTGCGTTGCTGCCTGCCTGATTCTGCACTATATTAAGAAGAATGTCGCAGTGCAAGCCCATTTGAAGACAGTTTCGCTTTCTGCACGCACGAATGCACGACGTGAGAACAAGCAACTTTATATCGCCCAGTGAAGGAACGCGTCAAACACATAACTGCGGCAGCCTATGACATTTTTCGAAGTCACGCGTCATGGTAAGTGATGTTTCAGCAATGAGAATTACGCAGGCGCAGTTGTGCGTCTGACATCGAGTGACCGAGACTGAGACCGGGCTTCCTCATGAAGGGCGCGTGGCGTTTGGTTTGAAATTTCAGCTGTTCCCCAAGGCGCACCGCGGGTTAATAATTTCCAATCACGATTATCACCAGGCATCGTTAGCACTGCGCTTGCCTGTTTAAAATCGCCAAGTCTGGTGAGGGGCGATCAAATGAGCGACCAAATAAAAGCACTTAAGCCTTACATTAGGAGCGTGAATAAAGCGATGTGTATTAGAGAGAAAATAGGGCCAGCCATATTTTACTTTAAAGTAAAGGCAAGAAATGCAGCTTTGTAGACCACAGAATATGTAGGCCAGACAACCTATTATATCTTAGAGCTCAAGAATAGGTGCCAGAGGAAGGAAAGCGCATTCGAGGACTGCCAAAGCTAGATGGTGCGATGAAATCGGGAAGTTTGCTGGCATATCTTGAAATCAGCTTGCGCAAGGCGATTTAATGGCGATCGCTAGGAGAGACGTTCGTCGGGCAACTTGCAAAAAATGAAAAGGAAAATGATGATGATGATGATAATTATTTTCGCTTTTTAATGGTTCTACTAAGAATGTTAGATGCAGACTACCAATTAACATCGGTCAAGTTCTCTGAGAGTAATCACTCGCCATCGCAATACAATTAAGGTGCGCCCATTCGCATATACCATACTAACCATGCCGCCCGACAGACAGGCTATTCCTCCCGAAAGAGTACCTGGAGGCCGGAATGGTGCGAGGTGGTTGACCTTCGTCCCGCCTTAAGCTGCTTTGCAGCACTAGAACGTCCTTCGTTGAAGGACTAGCAGGCAAGGAGGCAACGCCGGTCGCATGCGGCCATCGCAGGATAGAGCCCAGGAAGTGTCCCCGTTGGACGAACATGACGTCGCATGCACGGGCCCAACAATTGGATGAAAATGACGACACCTGTACGGTTTCGCCAATTGGATGGAAATGAGACCGCTGCACGGGCTCGACGAGTGCCTGAAAATCACGTCCCCCCGACGGACTAAAGGGCATTACAAGCCAGCGGATCATCAGCAAGGCAGAGACGTTCTTCTTGCCATGGGCCGCAACGTACGATTTGCTGCCGACCCTCAATAAAATTTTACTGATATCTTACCGGTTTCTAATGCTGTACATAACGTAAATAAACCTTCATTTCTCCAAGTCCCCCTCAACGTCGGCCAACTCACGTACTCGACGGGAAGGTCCAAAAGAGCAACAATAAAGTTACTAATCTTCCGGAAGCGCAGCTTGTGTACAGCCTAACAACAGAATACATATGCTTACCACTCCGAGACCGCCATAATTCAGGCCAAGTGGTCCGTGCAGATGAAAGAAGGGTCGCAGAAGTAAGCTCCTCGCTACCGCAAGAGTCTTGTAGTTGTAATTATAGAAGGCATCCATGTCCGCCTCGTCGTAGAGCCATGACTTTGTGTTGGGCCACGTATAGTGGGACGAGAGAGAGAGCCTTGATCCATGTGGGGAAGAGTTGGTCCGGGAGCGCATCCGGGTATGGTTCTACAGCATGCGAAAAGCAAAAAAGTATTCGATGCCAAACTCGTCCACTTACTGATGAAATTAAAACATTGCAGCAAGAATATTCTGCTGTGAAATTCCATAGCTTGGGATTATACCAAAACATAGATTCCCTTTAGCTGCTAAGGTGTAGGGAAAGAAATCTGCAAAAAGTAAAAACGGAAAGAAAGAAAGGCCAGAAACAAACATCTTGTAGAAATTTCGTGTAAAGTCTGTAGAAGCATCTTGGAGCACCTTGTAGAAGTTTCTAGTCGTCGTTGATCACGTTGGTTGTCTGTGGTGCATGCGCCCTCTCTTGCCAAAGCCGTCGAGGGCCGACATGCTCCTTTGCTGGCTTCGGGGATACGCGGCGCGCGCTTTGATTATGCGCACTTTTTTGACAATAACTGACAAAGCAGACCGTAACCGCGTCACTGGCTGTAACATCAGTCAAATAGCCTTTTAATGCGCGAATAAATGACACGTCTTTATATGGTTACATCATTTTTATACCCTAGTGTCAAAACACGTTCCGCAGAACTCACATGTCTGCGTGCCCCACAGTGACATGCCTGGAACGTATGTGATTCCATGGAATCTTCACTACCACGAATATTCAGCTTGGCAGCCCACAGAAACAGTTTGACAGCTGGGAGACGGCAGGAAATCAACGCTGTAGTCGACAAAAACGTTGCGCTCCGCGGAGGCGAAGAAAATAAACCACTGCGAGTTCTCCTCGCAGAAGCGCGCCACATGATTAGAGCCATTCTCTATGGTCGCAGTTCTAAGCTCCACTTTCTCTTGCTGGACACCCGGCGCAGACTACGTGCCGGTTTATGTCGCCTGGTATTCATGATGTCTGCATTAAAACAGGAATGCTAGATTGGTAAAACATGTGGGAGGTGGTGTTTCAGCTCATCGTTCCGTTAGGCAGTGCGTGTCTCTAGCTTCTGAAATCCTATATTCGTTTACGTGCGCAGAGAATATTCTGAACACGTTCCACCTCATAAATTAACCGTATTTCGCGTGGCGTGATCTTGTCCTATGCCAGCGGGGGGCAATATCCATTTTCCAATAAACACGTTGTATTAACATGGCCTGTCGCAATGCAGTTGTTCTGTTTAGCGTAATTTGTTCTCGCGCCACGAAATGGCATGAAGACTACACGTCTTTCCTCCTTTTTTTCTGTTTCGGTTGTTATTGACTGCGAATCAATAGCCATCTGCTTTGAATAGACTATTCATTTCACATGACTCGCCATTTGTCTCATTACATGTGCTGCAACAACTTTGTCGGCCTGCCATTTGAAACCGAAACGTCCTTTGACTCATTCGAGGTACTTCGCGGAAGGTAAGCATGTTCTGCCGCGCTCCACTTAGGGGGCGGCCTCTGAAATGAAAGGAAATACTTTACCGACAGTGGAATCTAATATCTGACTTTCAGCCCTGCACCCTAATGTTCTAACCACTAGGCCACGACCGCACGCATGCTCCTTTTGGACCAAAGCCAACTAGGTATTTGACACTTTTAGGCGGGCGCGTCATGTGCCAGTTTCTGGTGTTCTATCTTCTTTACTGCACGCGCTTTGAGACGTTGTGCTAGACTGTGTCGTTCCCGGGATCGGCCTAAATTTCCTATAACTTTTCTCGTAGCCGCTAACACTAGTTACAGTTTGTTCGATGCTGTACAAGGTTCATGATCGGCTGAAGTCGAACAGGTTTCAAAGTTTTGTCTGCGGAGTGCAAATGCCTTCGTCGTTATAAGATACACCGCACCACACGTAGGTTCTGACAACATCGCGATCCGATATTTTGCTTAGGTCTCGTCTAGTACCTATGTGTAAGCCAGCATTAAGCATGTCGTAGGCTGGCGTCACACAGCCAAGGTAGAAATCATGCCGTCGGCCTAACGTGATCGTCGTGACCGTCGTTTTCTTGTTGTGGTCACACACACGCTCACGACGGATATATAGCTGGTCGTCTGACACAAAGACATTTGTGCACCTTGCAACGTTTTGGGTAACAACAACGAAAGAGGGTACCTAGTTGCCATCAAAATACTTCGTAACACCAATTTCCAATGTGCGAGGGATCTGCTTCACTTTGCAAACTTTGAAGAGATATCAGGCTTATAAACCATTTCTAAAAGCTCAGAAGGTTTATCTGAATATATTCACTGACTGAAAGGATGCATACTTGTGCTTTATAGACGTGGACTAATGGGTAACTTAATCTACATATATTTTATAGAAGCACTGTCTAGGACCGATCAGTTCTTCTAGTTACGCGAAGTGTTAATAGTGTGACGAAGATCTGCACGCTGAAAATCCCCGTTGCCATCGCATGGCCCGTACTTAGTTCGCTCTCTGGCTGAGCCCCAGCTGCTGGTGCTGCGTTTGTCGCTGCTGCTCTGCGTCCCGAATATAAACCCCTTTACAGAGGTGCCATTTGTCAGTGGCCTCAGTTTCAGCAATCTGAAAATATGGCATGTTACTCTGATGAGAGGTATTCTTGCCCTGACAAGATATTACAAATACCGATGATAAAGATGGAGCAAATATGAAAAAAAAAATTCGCCCTTCAATTACCAGTGCATAGGTTAAATGTTTAAGCGATAGCTGTCGGCGGGCTAGGTATTCTCGCTCCCGATCTCCAGCTCGCTAATAGCCCTGGCCGTCTAAATGTCCCACTTCCTTCATGGCAAAAAGCCGCGTCGCCAAGGACTCACGAAAGGAAAGCGATGCTGGTCGCTTCATAGGCCGCCAAGACTCACGCTGGGCACAATCACACAAAGACAGTAAGTGAGAAATTATCTGGTGCTCAAAACACACTATTTTGACTGAATAGTTTGAGCTAAGATGAAACACGCCTTCAAAAACAATTCCACTAGAATTCACGCACGCAATCACAACTAAAAAAACTAAAATAAAGGCATGAGAGGGGGCCTATAATAGCAGATTAACTTTACGGGTTCTTGCCTTTCTTCGTCGCTCATATACATAATTTATTCTAACTTTTATTTGCGTTGAAGGAAACAAATGTGTCTATTGTTCTCCAATTAAACGCGTTTTTTAGCAACCTCTCTTGCCTCCCCGCCTTTTTACGCTTCAAGCGCTACTCCCATAACCCTCGTTGCTTTTGCCGAAGGCAGCTTCTTATGGACCGCATTGCCCGAAACTGCGCGGCCCATTTCAATCGGCCATTAGTCCCAACTCTAATGCAGTTCCATCTAAAACTTTAAGCCAATGGAGAAGACACCAACCAAAGTGCAGGGAAAAGAATGTGCGAACACCATCGCTTGATCTAATCACTCTAGACATCCCGGAAAAGGACACCGGCATTGTACCGCAAGGGGCAACTGCTCTTGTCATGTGCCTGACCGTTTCTTCAGGTGAATGCAGAATAGCGCTGGATAAAAATATGGGTCTAACGTCTTTCACGGCGCCCTTTATTGGATAAAAGCTTGGCGAAATTTTCTCTATTGGCAGGCGGATTCCAATCTACATTAGACAATGTCCTCGAGCACAGCAGCCCTACGATTTGAAGGGCTGTGCCTGAGCTCGCCAGAGTTCGAGGTACGCAAACGTTAGCACGTCAAGGTCGCTTGTTGTTCTGATGCGGCTGAGACGCTGCAGATCCGTGCAACATTACTGCAACGCAAACGGATCGCCGCGCGTGAACACAGCGTTATTGAAGCAAAGTTACTTCAATGTAGTAAAACATGTCATCTCTAATAATCAAGGTGCCATTCTCACTGATCCATACGTCAGTTGACACAGACGCTACAACTGGGATCTCGGTTTAGCTCTAGAAAGCTGACACCATTCGAGAAAATTCTTCCTTTCTCGTAACACCAATGACAGGCATCTCGCCGCGCTCCACAGAAATTGTCAGTGAGGAATTTTTTTTCGCCCCAAAATCGTTATTCTTACAGGATGGTTTCAAGGAACGCCCGCAATTTTACTTGATCATAACAAGCTGGGTGATCAATTGTTGGGGCGTAAAACTTTGAATATGGCCTGGCAACGCAGAGCACGGCTTTGACAGGTATACGTTCCTCGGCAGGCCGATGGTACGTGGCTGGTAACGGCAAAAATAGTGGGATTAGTGCTTGAACTAAAAATGAGCGTCATGACGGGACGGACACAGGCAACGGAAGAAGTGAGATACGCGACCAGTTCGGTAGCAAAGGAACCAAAAACTGTGACGTCAGCGACACGTCCTTACTGTAGAAACCAAAATCTCACCGGTGATCAGGTTACCTTCGTTCACCATGTTCGGAAACCGCCTGAAGTAGCGAAAGCGGAGAGGGGGGGGGGGGTGCTCAAAGCTGCACTTCAAAAGCTACCGGATATGCTATGTGATCATGGCGTAGGATTACACGCCACCGCTTCAACTTCTGATCGCCGACAAATGACAGTTCGCACGAAGAAAAAATGCATGAAGGTAAAATTTCGGTAGAACCAACCTCTCGAGTGATGCCTATGGTATAGCTACTAGTATTTTAGCATTGTATCGCAAAGCTGCGTGAAGCGAAGCGTATCTGGTGCGTCTGCAGCAGGGCTCCCCTGTCGCGCTTCGCACTGTACTCGCGATGCCATCTAGAGCCGCCATTACGAAGCCCCCATGTGCCTGGTATATGAATACCCAGCGTGATCGCTTTTAAGGTATATAGAATTTTTCTAGAAATCGCCTATTGCAGATAGCATAATTCTTGTCTTCGAGCTCATTTATTCGAAGAGGCGGACATTAGTAGCAATACATACCTGGGCACATATTAAACTAAAAAACAAATTTGCACTACTTAACTTCTTAATTATTTAATTTATGCGGCACATATTGCAATTTACGGATTGTAGCGGGTGAGCTTGCATGACGTATACAATTGTACTTAATTTTGAAGATGACACCAGTTTCCAGATAATGTTACTTATAGTGTGGAATGAAATACATAGGCATTCCAGGTACTTTTGTGCTTTAATGCGTAAACGATCCTTTTCTCAAAAATGTAAGTGGAGCAACATTGCATTTTTACGACAAGTTTTACGGGGGTTACCTCCAATCTAGCACACTCCGGTAATTCATTACAATTGCATGCGCCTTGCAAAATCATCGTATACAATCCATAGGTTGCAGTATGTGACCCCCAAGTAATTAGTTCAAAATAGAATCCAGGAGTTTTAGTAATTACTTGCATATGTGTTTCAATTTCTTGTGAAAGCAATGTCCGCTTCTCTGAATAATCCAGCTCAAGGACTTGAATTGCGTTGTCTGCGATAGGCTATTGAAAAATTCAATAAACATTAAAAACGATGGAACTGTGCATGACGCTGTTTGTTCTGCACCCATAACTGGAGAACGGGCCCTGTAACGCAAAACTATTCCAATATGTTTTTATTCCACTGTCCTGACGTCAAATTTGCGTAACCACCGACGCAAGCATCGGGCGGTCACCCGCAGGGCTGTCTGAACAGACAAATCAAACGCTCTCCTCGTTCATAGGAGGTCACTTTTGTTTGCTTCAATAGCGAATAACGTTGCCTACACTGAGCCGCTTGTCTTATCTAATTGGCCCACAGGAGGCGAGGAGCGCGCACAAGTGGAGAGGGACTCGATGGGGCCGAGTCACTGCACTGAAAATCGATAACCCGATGAAGAAGGTGGTGCCGCAGTCTGCGATTGGTCCGCTTTCCCTCACTTACCTTGCGGTGGCCCGTCGACAATCGCGACGGCATGCAACGGAAGCTTAAGAATGACGCTAAAACGGATCATCAGCCGAGAAGAGTTGGCAGAACCGGGTCGTAAAAGTGCCGAAAGTACTCGACAACGTTACACGGCCGCGAAAAAGGTTTTATTACACGCAGATAAACCCATATTCTTCGGCAGGTGCGAGAGCCAGTGCCTAAGCGGTCGGCGGCAGCCATGTTTTATTGTTTTCGGAACGGGGCAGCCTGCGGATATTCAGAAGAAAATTGAGTTCGGCTCGGCATATTAATGCACGTTTAACGCGTACACGTCACTTTGACACGGTGAGTTCTTGCGGTTTTGTAACGTCGCGTGAGAGGCAGGTGAAGTGGGTGCAGCCCGTATACTTTTGACCAATAGCCGAAAAAATTTGGACATACAAGAGAAGCGAATGGTATCATCATAGACTCTATTTTACGAATAATTCAGTTGTATTACTAAAGCGGAGAGCTGATATGCATGAAAGTCAGATTGTATTGATACTCAGCTGGAACAAAGTAACTTATCATTTTTTTTCAATTTTCATTTTCAGTTTATTGCTACTCTTGCCATACAAATCATCAAAACACTGACTGAACCCATAGCCAGAGGCTAGTGTGGGGTTCAGAAACAAAAATAGGCTATGGCAATGACACAGCACTTGTGTAAAACGGAAAGCCCAAAATGACGGCGAAAGACCAAAGTACAGCATACAATGAGGAGAAAATAAAATAATATGCATTTTACAGCCCAATGAATAAAGATCTGTAATGAACAACATGGTACAACAAACCCATACCGCGAACGACTGTCACATAGATCAAATAAGGCTCATAAAGTATGTTCTTAATGCTTTATCTGTTTCGCGGGGCAGTTTTATTTCTGGGGGCAAAGCATTTCAAACCTTGGCTACTGAAAACTGTACTAATTTTCACTGTAAATGTTATTATTCGGTGGCAGATTAAAGTTACTATATGTGAGGTTTCTCGTGAGTCGAGAAGGTGAGCGGAACAGGGAGGCATTGAAAGGTTGGTTATATTTTACTATGATGTTTACACACACCGCTATCTTTAAAGACCGCAAAAGTTCAAAAGGAAGGATATTTAATAACTGGAAAATTGGTTTACTTGGTTCAGTATACTTGCTTTGTGTTATAATTCGGATAGCCCGTTTTTGTAATCGCCGGATAGGATCAAGGTAAGTGTTGTATGTTAAATCCCATGATTCTACAAAGTATGGTAAATGACTGTTAATAAGGGCAAAATAAAGGACACGCATTGTATGTGTGTTAAAACAATCACGGGCCTATAATAAGGCATAACAGCCCGAAGCCAACTTCGAACAGACGGCGCTTATCTGATTTTTCCAGTGAAGATGTTCATCTAGGATGACGCCAAGATACCCAAATGAGTGTGTTCGTTCGAGTAAGTGGTCGTTAATGAAAATGTTAATTTGGAAGCTATCAATCACTTTTGCTCGTGAGCTAAATACCATATATTTGGTTTTGCTTGAATTATTCGTTAGCTTTTTGGTGAAAAACCAGCTTGTAATTTTTTTCAATTCAGCGTTTGTCTTTGCTTCTAGATCATCATGGTTGTCAGATGTTACTATGATCCCAGTGTCATCAGCATACATTAAAATACCAGAGCAACTTAGGACCTTCGGCAAATCATTCAAGTATAACGAAAATAACATGGGCCTTAAAACGGATCGTTGAGGAACCCCGGTCTGTAAATATTGAAGTGATGATATGATGTTATTGATAACTACAGCTTGTTGGTGGTTTTCGATGTAACTTGAAAGTAAGCTGTCGACTTCAGCGCGAAATCCATAGTGGTTTAATTTGTTGAGCGTAATAGCGTGATCCACGGTATCAAACGCTTTCTTTAAATCAACGAATACAACGGCGGCCAGTTTGTTTTCATGTAATGCTATATTAACTAATTGAGTCAGGCTTAGGACTGCAGATGCCGTTAGATAACCCAACAGTTGTTTGCTTATGTTGATGTACAAATTTATGATGAAATAAATAATGTCTAATGATGTTTTCGAAATCCATGTTGCTGTTGACAAAGTAAGTTATATTTTTCTAAGAATTTGCTAATATTATTGGGTAGAATCTTTTCGTAAATACTATTATTAACACTTAGGACAGAAATGGGTCCTTAGCTTCACGGGTTGGATCGGTCTCCATCTTTGTATACCAGGACAACTTTGGCAATCTTTAGTGCAGAGGGGTACTTTGCACATTTTAATTAATGATTAAGAAGTTTGCATAAGATGGGGGGTACCAAGATATCAGTGTTTTCCTTAAGTATGCGTGGGTAAATTCCGTCCAGTCCGGCAGATTTATTGCCTGGTAATTGCCTGGTAATTAATCATTTTCTTTTACTGAAAGGCAAGTTACTGTTGTTCTGCTGGAGCTGAGAAGAGGTCTGCTACCTGCAATGGGTCCATCTGTCTCAAGTTATCGAAGTATTGTAGCTCTCAAAGTGAGTGTATTTTTTTCTCTTAGCTATTTGCTACCTGAATCATGACCATCTACTTAGCTGTGTAGGTGATCACTGTTAGTGACATTGGAGTGCTGGTGGATAAGCACTCCATCATTGTTGCAACACATATGACAGAGTGCAGCTGTGGCAGTATGCGAAGGTGTTGATATATAAGCCAAATTAGGTTCTCTGAGTTGATATGTTAATATATTGATGTCATTGGATTGTGGTCTAGAAGGGAAAAATGCTAAACAAGGAGAAGTAATCTTAATTTGCACTTGGTAAGATGTGCAAGCTAGTCAGGCTGGTATACATGAAACGGGACATTTGTAGATGTCTTCTACAATGCTGCAGTCCTGAATAGCTTCAGAGCTAGATGATACCACCATAATTTCTCTGTAAAGCATGCAGCATGGTTCAGCATTCGGGGAGACTGGCATCAACAGACGTTTACTTACTGTGAAGTTCAAATGAGGTGTTACTGTTATCGAGACTATATATAATTTATGCTTTAGTTCTAATCTTGTATGAGGCAGGCATAGTTTAACCACATGGTTAAAGAATAGTAATGTAATATCTATGTATACAAGTATTACCCATTCATTTTGCAATTTGGACAATGGCAGAAATGCATGGGTAATACGTGTACACATAGACATTACATCACTGTTGTTTAACCAAGTGGTGTCCCTGCATGCTAAAATTTACAGGGCTAATATTAGGTAATGTCAACTTTTGTTGTAACATTAAGGCCACACCTTTTATATTATCACAGATTACCATCATTGTGTACTATCATAGTGTGATATTTGCAATAAATATATTTGACTTTGTCTACAAAACCCTGCACAGTGATGCGTCATGAAAATTTATCGTGTTTTACGTGTCATGGAGCTTACCAATTTGCATGAATATAATGCAAGATTCTTTTTCTATAGTTTGTGGCATCGGAATGCCCTTCACGTGATATTCTTGTTTGCAAAAAGACTATAATGCAGTTTTCTCTCCTTATATTTTGTGGCACTTCAAACTGCCGCGAACTAAACCACTGGGCAGCAATACTGGAATCGCTACTGCGTGTGGAGATGTCTTCAAACACACACAAGGAATACATAATTGCTTTGTTCAGCGGAAAACAACGGACACAACAAAGACGACCAGGACAAGGCGCTATTCTCAACTGACATCACTTTATAGACAGCGGAATCTAGAAGAAGATGCGCATTGAGCACCATGTGCAGGAACCACCAACATCCGATCACAAGATCGCACTCATGCGACAGAATCCAAAAAACCACATTCAGCACTGTACAAGGGTAAAGAAGGCAAACTAATGCACTACATGGATCACATAGGCAATCAAACGCAAACAATGTGTAAACTTGGGACATTTATTGTACATTTTGGCGACTCAAAATAAGTAGAAATATACCATAAACGATTGACAATTAACTTTTACTTGACAGAGGGCTAGAGCATGCAGTAAGCATGCTGTATGCTCATACGGTGTCACATAAATTTAAATTTTAGTGTAGCTTTCCAGTGTATGCTTCTATTGTTGCATTATGTCAAAGGGATGGTCACGTTTCACATGTCTAGCAGCTAGACTGCCTATATACAGTAGTAAAAATGTGCGAACTGTATTTTTTTAATGATTTGATAGAGTGTGTAGAAAAATAAAGCCATACAATTAACGCACAGTGATGTAATTTTGTCTGCACATGTTTCAGGTTCAAAAAAGTAAAGTAGAAGCTGTTGCCAAGGTTCAGACCAGAGAGGAAGGCCAGTATAAAAGGGTCCGCACCACTGATCTCTAGTACAAGGGAGGACAGCACATCAAGCGCCCTCGACTGAAGCCAACCTTGTCCCGGAAGTTCGCGCTTCACAACTTTGCAGCAACACTTCGTCTGCATGGGTGTGTGGCGTTTATCCCCCTAAAATGCCTGCCTGATGTTCCATAAACTACTCAAGCAGGCCAGATCAGTGTTGCGATGTGTCCAGAATTTTACCATTGCAGTGTCCACAGTGTCGCTAACATAAGTGCCGTACAATGGAAGCACTGGTAAATGAGAAAAAACGATGTCAGAGAACACGCGTATGCGGGTCCAGATTGTCATAAAAACGCTTACCAGACATGTATAGCCAACACCTCTTAAAATGTGACAAACCACAAAGAAAAATTTTTACGGCAGCAATATTGTCTGATTGCACGTACTAGTTAGTCCACCATACGCCCTGCTTCCAGGACAAGCGACAGCACGACACCGTATTTCCATTGGCTTCACCTGCAGCCGGTGCGGCGTGCTGCATCCAGCAAAACACATTAGAAATCAGTGGTGCGCAGTGTTTTCTGTCCCCTTTCTCGACGCCAACTGAACATATAGTAAACTGTTTCCGAAGCATAAAAACAGAGGGAAAGGCCTCTGAACACATTGCATTTTAAAGTGGCTGTAGTGGGCAACGCAAACACTGCGGCATAGTAGATTGGCACCAGGCAACCTAGGAGCCCAAAAGGACTGCTGGTTACTTGCAAATGGCCAATGCATTTTTAGCATATTTAAGTTTTTTTTTTATTCTCCTCGCTTATTTAGTTAGTGGAGACAGCTTTCATAACTGGAGAAGAAGTCTTGGAAGCATGAAACACTTCACGAAACCAGCTTCAATATATTATGTGTCTACGTCACATAATTTCGTGGCTACATGAGTGAACCCTCTGGTTAATATGTAAGAGTGTTAATGATGTTTGCCATGCATTATCCACTTTATCTACAGGTCAACCCTATCTTGAGACTTAAGCTGATGTTGCGTTTAGAGAAATTATGGCCGAGAGCCAGCTTTTGAGAATGCAGACTGAGCTCGACGGATTAAACGCCAGAGCAAGTCGTTGAGGATTTCAGATCGAGAATTTTCAAAGGTCAGTTCATTTAGTGGTGTTAATATTCTGCTCAAAGTTGTTGATATGATATGATGCCCAAGCATTGTGGTAACAACTTCACTTGGAGTACATAGCAAGGGTGTACTCGACGTAAGCTCGTGGCTTTTTTCTGCATTTTCAAAAACTGGTTTCTTGTTCAGTTCAGATCTTCAAATTTTGAATTGTTTATTAGGTGTGTCCCGTTTTCTTTTCCTGTAGCTTCTTAGTTAAGCATCTTAATGGTGAACACAACTTGACCTTTTGCTTGATTATCTAGATTACACGCCCTTGATGCAAAACTATTTTACTTTAAAACTGTTTGTACCTTACTTAAAGAATCACTTGAAGCAGCCATAGCCACCAATAACACGCAAGAGATGATTATGAAAATTGCAATATTGTTTTTTGATCTACAGGGTGTCCTAATTATCGTGCACCAAGACTTTGAAGTATGTAAATGCGATGTAACTAGACAAAACGAAGGTAATGTTGTTTGCCGTCGTTTGGAGATACTCGGATTATTTTTTACATTCTGCCTAATTACGTATTTCTTAATTGGTTAATAAATATCTCAAATAATTAAATGAAAAGTGTCAATGAAAAGTTGCAGAACAATATCAAAGCCTCCCGATACAATTTCCTGTTACTCATTGTGTGCTACATAAAATGTTTTTTCAAAGAAAGAAGCCTCTGAATACACGTAAAGTGTCTTGAGTGGCCAGTCTCGTGGCAATTTTGTGGTGCAAAGCCATGAATACAACGTAAATAGGTTAAGAAAAAGACTTAGCTCAGAAAATTATCCTCCTTTATGCAGCCTGTAGAGACAAAGTTTCTTAGACATGGCCATGGCCCTCAAGGAAGATGACGAGGCCACAGGCAGTTCCTCCAGTGACTGAAAAGGTGCCCTGGGGCACTAGTCTAATTTGGCACCCCCACCTTTCTCCTGCAGCTTTTCTGTCTACTTAGCTAACCAGGTGGGTCAAAGATCGCAAAGGGAAAAAGGATCAACAGCTTCAAACATAGAACTCACTCAAGCTCAATGCATTTCAGTGTGAAGTTTTTCCCTTATCATTTACCAAAAAACGGGTATTAAGTATATCATATGGTCTTCATACGGACACCTTTTTCCTGCAGAGAATTACAGTAAAAAAGTAGCTTATGAAGGCTTTGTAATAAAGAAGAAGAGCACAAGAACAAGGCCAGCCAGATCGTCTTTTCCTTGCCTGCAGTGCAACCAGTGGGCCAGACGCATAGCCAGAACTTAGCACGAGTGTGAGCCGTTCGGGCAACCAGCTGTTTCTGCTCTGCGTCACCTACCTTGTCGTTCACGATCAGGCACTACCATCTTACTGTTCAATACACCCCATTACAATTGATGGAGGTGTGCAGTATTCAAGAACATCTACACACTGGAACTCCGGTCTCGGACTCTGCCTCCCGTCATGCCTGACCCTCCCCAGCCGACATCGCCGCCACCATCCGTTGCCAGCTCTGGCGCTGTCCCGCAATGCCATCCAGCGGTTTTGAGCGGTACGGATGAGCAGGTCGTCAATGACTGGTTGCCTACCTACGAACGGGTGAGCTTGCACAATCGATAGGAAGATACCACCAAGTTATATGCCGTCATCTTCTACCTTGCGGGAGTGGCTCACCTGTGGTTTAAAAATCACGAAGCCGACTTTCAATCCCGGTCCGCGTTCAAGAACAGCTTCGCTGCGGTTTTCACTCACCCCGCCGTCCACAAGTTGCGCGCCGAGCAGCGGTTACGAGAGCGAGCGCAACAACCCGGTGAAACATTCGCCAGTTATATCGAAGAGGTCATCGACCTATGCAAACGTGTGGATGCTTCTATGCCCGAAAATAACACATCGAAGCACATTTTGAAAGGCATCGCCGATGAAATTTTCCAAATCTTGATCGCCAAGAGTCCTCGCACAGTAGCAGAGCTCATAAACTTGCGCCAACGCTACGACAAGTTGAGAAGGCAGCGCGAGTTGACCAGGCGCCCCTCTGTGGCTGACGAGGCCCTCTCTTCCATGACAGTCTTCTCTGATCGTTCCCCCTTGCTTAAACAAATTCAAGCTTTCGTGCGGAAGTTGCATGTCAGCTTTCTCTACTACCCTTCGCTGAGCTACCCCAACAGCAGCCGCTGCCGCAACAGCCTCCTACACAGCTCGCCCCTACGCTCCGGCGGGTTATTGACTACCAAGTTGCTGAGGCTCTACCAACGCAGCATCAGCAGTACCCTGTCGCCGCGCCACTTACGCATCCGTCGTCGCGCAGCCTCCTCGTCAACCACTCGTTGCGCTACATCCTCGGCCGCTACCACCCGTTCATCATACCGCTCATCGGCCTGCTCCTGCCTTCGCTAATCCTTGGCGCACGCAAGACAACAGGCCCATATGTTATGCCGGCGATATTCCTGGACATGTTGCACGACGCTGACGCCGCCGCATGCTGTACTCTGATGGGTTTGTGCAGTCGCCTCTCTACGCCGACGTACAACCTTTCCACGAGACTTATTTTAGTCGGCAGTCGAACAGGCCACCAGCCGAGCGCCAGGTCCTTACACGTCGTTCACCTCCCCCACGTCGCCGCTCGCTGTCCCCCATGCGCCGGGGCCCTTCACCCACGCAAGAGGAAAACTACGCGCCGCAGTTCATGAGGCAGCAACTGCGTCGCCATCGATCTGTACAAGTCCTCCATTGTCGCCTTCGAACGTTGTCGACCTTACTGTTGACGGCGTCCCAACCGTTGCGCTGATTGATACTGGAGCAGCCGTGTCTGTTCTAAACGAACGCCTCTCTCGCGCTTTACGAGAAGTTACGACGCCACTTTCTGGGTTTTCTCTTCGCACAGTAAGCGCCCAGCCAGTTCATCCTTCAGCAGCATGCGCAGCTAGAGTCGTTATTCAAGGCGTCCTCTATATTGTGGAGTTCGTGGTTCTGCAGTCCTGCTCTCACGACGTAATACTTGAGTGAGACTTTCCTTCGCGAAATAACACCGTCATCAATTGTGCACGTGCTGAAGTCGAATTATCGCCCCTGTGTGACGCGCCTCTCGTAGGCGCCACTTCTCTTCCCGCTAATCTTGTCCTTCCGGAAGACATGGTCATACCGCCGTACTCGTCTGCCCTTGTTCCCTTCTTCTGTGGCGCTATCTCTGAAGGCGCTGTCCTCTTCACCCCTTCGGAACTCTCCATAACCCGCCAAGACGTTCCCCTCCCTTTCGCCACGCTTGACATTTCAGCCGGTTTCAGTTCCTTCGCTGTCTGCAATCCGCTTCCTACAGCCCTGAAGGCTCTTTGCGGCGAAGCACTTGGCCGTGTTCAACCTCTTGATGACATGTTCATCACCAACGTGCCGGAGAGAGAAGTGGTTCTTGTGGGAAAGGAGGAAATGCTGGCACTATCTTCTGCAACCCACAGCTCAGCGCCAGCAGGGTGGGGGAGATGGGATTAAAAGAAAGAGAGGGTAGGAGTGAGAAAGGTAGAGGGTCGTCCCAGCAGCATCACAGCAGCCTGGCCGGGAGGGCGCAGTGGTTTCGACCGGAGCTGGAGGTAGACCGTATAGGAGGTGGCCCAGTAGAAGTGAATTGTGGCGGATGAGGAAGCCCGTGGTGGTGGGATGACCGCTAGGCCATCTGTCTTTGTAGAAATTTCCTATAGTGTCGACGTGCCGGATGCTTTGTATGCAGAGCTCACTGACTCCTGTGCACTTTCCACTTCTGCTCCGCCATCACCTGACTTATTCACACTTTTCATTGCCGATGAACCTCACTTCTGAGCAGCGCTCCCAGCTTCTTCACCTACTTGTCCAGTTCCGTTCTTCTTTTGATGCCGCTAAGCCTACTCTGGGTCGCAAGTCAACCGTCAGCCACCACATCGACATTGGCACCAACGCGCCATTGCGGCAGTGCCCGTACCGCGTCTCCGCGAAGGAGCGTCAGGTGATCAGTGAGCACGTGGCCGACATGATTCAGCGCGGCGTCATTCGATCTTCCAATATCCCCTGGGCATCATCGGTGGTTCTCGTCAAAAAAAAAGGTTCTATTCGGTTCTGCGTCGATTATCGCAGTCCTAATAAGATAACGCGAAAAGACGTCTACCCTCTACCGCGCATTGACGACGCTCTGGACAGCTTGCAAGGCGCTGAATTTTTTCCTTCGTTCGATTTACGCTCGGGCTTCTGGCAAGTCCCGATGTCAGCAGTTGATCGCCCTAAAACTGCATTCATTACTCCAGATGGTTCATACAAATTTAATGTGATGCTATTTGGCCTATGCAATGCGCCTGCTACATTTGAACGAATGATGGACAATATCTTGCGCGGTCTAAAATGGAGCACGTGTTTATGCTACCTCGAAGACATCGTTTTGTTCGCCCTTGATTTCAACACGCTTCTTCTTCGCCTTAGGCAAGTGTTGACGTCCTTGATCAACGCAGTCCTGCAACTGAACCTGAAAAAGTGACAGTTCGCCGCGCGCAAGCTCATCATTCTAGGTCACGTCGTATCACACGACGGCATTTCCCCCAACCCATCAAAACTTCGCGCTGTGGCAGAGTTTCCAAAACCTAAGACACTCAAAGAATTCCGCGCCTTCATCGGCATCTGTTTCTACTTCAGACGCTTTGTTCACAATTTTGACTCAATTATATCACCTCTGACACAACTCTTAAGTGGCGCCAACGACCTATACTCCTGGTCTCCTGCATGCGACACCGCGTTCGTGACCTTACGCCTTCTCCTGACGTCTCCGCATATAGTGCGACACCACGGCCCCACCGCCCCAACTGAAGTTCGGGCCTGTCTCCAGGAGGCTCTGGGCGCCGCTGCCTTGCATCCGTCGGCGCCTCGGGTTCCCCAGCCAAGACCGAGGCCTTTCTGGCGCATCCCAAGGCAGCCATCAGTGTGGGTGGCACGTCTAGTCGTAGGTGGCAGGATGCTACCATGGCGTAGTATGGTCACCTACCTCGGCCTGCAGATGAACGACTTGCTGTGAAGGCGATTGTGGCACAGGTCAGGAGGGTCCAGAGACCCGTGAGAAGCATGCTTCTCTGGGGCTGTGGATGCTCCCCATCCTGGGCATTGCGTCTACACACAGCAGCTGTACCCTCAAAAGGCTGCTCTACGCCCTCTCCCTGGTCAGCCTCTGGTCCTCCACGCCTTCCGAGCCTGCGGCATCGACGTCTTGTTACTCCGGATCCTCGCCCACGTGGGAATCCCGGGCAATAAACAGACCGATTTTCTTTAAAAATAGGCGCATTGCACGGATACCAAATCAGCCATGCAGTCGTCGCATCGGACATTTCGAAAGGCATCGGCGTGGCAGCAGCTGCTGAGCTGCCATGCCGATGCAGACACCGCCAAGTGGAAGGCACCGGCATTGCTGGCGGACCGTGGGTTGACAAGAAGGAAACGGTCCATTCTTTTCCTCCTACGAATCGGCTGCAGTTGGACAGCCTCCGGAGCTTCTGTCTGGGCACAACGTACTCGCCAGCGTGCAGCAATTGCAGGGCAGATGAAAGACTAGATCACCTGCTGTGCTGTTTCGCCGCGCTCAACACACAACGAAGCACCATGGTCACTCAACCACGCGGCATAGAACTAACAACGGCCTCCGAAAAAGGCCTTCTCTTCCCATCTCGCCGTCACAAACAAGTCTTGAAGGCAGTCCTCACCTTCCTTGGGGATAATCATGCTGAACGAACAGCTGTTGACGACTCCTCCCCAGACCGGGGACAGTAATCTCTCCCTTCGCCACCCCCTATTCATCTGTTTCCCGCCACCACCATTACCTTTCGCGAACAGGTATTTAACAGAGCTCCCTAAAAGCGCTGCAGAAAAGCGTCTTACCGCAAGCCCCTGCACGCCCACCCGCCCCCACCTCGGCATCCATTTAGTTCCCTCCCAGAAGTTTCGGTTGCTGCCATTGTCGGCAAGTTACCTTTGGCCTGCATGGACATTTCTGTGGTCCTGGCTCGGCGTGTGCTGCGTGTTGCGTTCGCCGCGATGTCTCACGACTCGCACCATTCGAGCATCGTGCTATGGAGCACAAATACTTCTAAAACCAATCCTGCCAGATTTTTCAGGGTCCCTATACAAGAGGTCAGCGGGCAGTATATTCCTATATTTCATTTGTGCAACCATGCTGAGGTGTTCTGCACGGAGGTAACAGTCATTATCAGAAAAATAAGGCTTATTCGAGGAGAGGAGGAGGCTGTAGCATTATCGTTATCCTAACAAGCAGCGAACATAAGCGCTTGAGCATCACATTCCCGTATGTCATGTAACCGCTTGCCTGATTGTGGGATTCGCATTTTTCTCCCGCTAATCTCTTGTCATCTTTAATAAAAACGGCTTTCTGAGACGAAAGATAGAGGTATCACAAATTGTACTGTGGCGAGACATGACACGATCTCACTTTTGCATCATACGACTATGCTTTTTACCTCGTATAAAATTAAGGTTGTCACTTATTTCTACCGGGTGGAAGCGTTTTTCGAGCATTCTTGAAAGCCGGAGCTGATGGCCACGAGACGGTTTTTTTCTGGACAGCTGGACGATTCCAGATGTCCTATATGAAGATTAATTAAGCTCGTGTTTTTTTACGAGGAGCGCCTTGTATAAAGCGATGAAATAGTGACTTCAGTCACATAAGTTTACTGCTAAACTTTCATTTGCGGTGAAAGAAAAGCTGGGTTCTTGGTTTATTTCACCATGCGATAGTTTACGGGTGCTACTGCTACAAGTGACTACGTTCTGGACCCCCTCAGCATTACTCAAATTGCGCCTAAGTGCAAAAAAATGTCTGTCCGTGTTTAGTGCAATGGTATTTTTTTCTTGCCGGTCTGTGTTTCTTTTTTCATTTTGTTTGGTACAGATGACCAACTAATGCGTATCATATACCTTTTTCCAATGTCTCAGTAAGTATTTCAGTAGCTAATTTGCTCATATACTTGGTTAGCTACTTCACAAAACTGCATAAATGTAGCGCACGTCTTATGCCTTTGTGGATATCTGAGCAAGTATGCGAGTAGCTAATTTTGACATGCAGTTGACACGTATGCACAAATTTGTATACGTGTCGTGCTTGTCCTTCGTTTCTGCAATGTCTCAATAAGTATATGAGCAATTATTTTCTTAAACACATGCTCAGATATTGCGCAAATATATATGGAATGCATGACATGTTAATTACTGCGAAAGAAAATGAAAGTAGTGAAAATAAAAATTAATTAATTTTAGTATGGTTATCAATAAAGCGACGTTTACTTTATTACTCTTTCTCCCTTTTCTTTGGAGGGGGAGGGGGGAAGGTTGCATGTCTTCTATATTTTTTCTATTGCCAGTAAATTTTTGCTTTAGGTAGCTGTTACGTCTGTCATACACGTCGTCCACTTTTGCGCAATGTCTGAGTGCACATATCACAAGCTGTTATGCAATTTGGTTGTTTAGACCATTATGTAAAAATAAAAAATAACACAACCGCCTTCGCATGCTACTGAGTTATTTCTCGCTACAGCGCTCTGACTTCTAAATTTTATGTTAAATCTTGTTTTTTAGTATTTATAAACATGTATTGCATCCCTCACTTCTGTTCATTTTGTGAGCGTGTATCATACCCTAATGTGAAAAACTTCGTTTTCCGAAACAAAGTCTATGAACCGATGCCGCAGTTTGGCCTGTATAACGTTGAACTATGCCATTCTGATTTTATTCCAAGCTCCTGACGTAAAATTTACGCAATCGCCAATGCAAGCATCGGGCGGTAACCGCAGAGTCGTTTAGCCAGCCCAAACAAACGCTCTCCTTGTTTATGGGAGGTCACTTTTGTTCGCTCTCAGACGAATAACAATGCCTGCATTAAGAGGTTTTTCTTATCAAATTAGTTGGCTGACAAGAAGAAAGGAGGACGCTGAACTGGAGAGGATTTCAGTGCCAGCGCACTGAAAATAGATTACCGGATGAATCACGGAGAGGCCAGCGTCTACGATTGGTCCGCTTTCCTTACTTAGCTTGCGGCGGCTTGTTGAAAATTGCGACGACGTGTAACGGAAGGTTAATAATGCCAATAAAACGGATTATTAACAAGTAATAGTTGGCCAAGTTATCAGGGCTTCATAACATTGCGCTGCCACGCAGAACCATTTTTCATACGTAAGTAGTCCACGCTCTCGAGCTGCGAGTAGCCAGTGCCTGAGCTATCCGTGGGCCACCGTCATGTGTTGCTTTCTGAACTGGGCAGCCTCCGTATATTCAGGAAAAAAGTTTTCTTAGGCATATTAATACACCTTTAACGCGCACAAGTCACCCTGACGCGGTGAGTTTACGCCGTTTGTGATGTCGCCATCCAGACAGGCGAAGAGGGTGCATCCCTAGAACTTTTGACCAATAGCCGAGGGAGAATGGTAAAAAGGCGTCCAATTATAAATAATTTTTCTTCTGTCCGGACTACTCATACATAATCTGTGTATACATGTGATATCAAATGTGGACCTAGCACGGTATTTTCGATTCCGCGTAACAGGCAGGCGAATTGGGAGCGGCCCGAAAATTTTTTTGACCAATTGTGGAGGGCTGATTCCAGAATTGGAATATAGAAATTTTTTGAATAATATTTCTTTATAGCACCTTTGCATCGTTTCATAAGTGGAATTGATTTTTTTAACCTTCTGGCATGATTGCAAGAATGGACGTGACTACATGGAAACAGACCTATACCGCCCGGCGCACGACACGTGAGTACAACAATGCTGTAATGTGCAGCGTAGCGCACAGGCGCAGTTACACACACACAAACATACAAAAGCCGCACATATTAAAAAGAAGGAAGAAAAGCTGCGCGAGGCATGGCGAGGAGAAAGGCGAGAACAAGAGGAAGGGGTCGGCATTATAATAAATAAAAAAAACGATAAGGCGAGGAGGTGCAACGCAGCTGCACTTCCTGTTGCCATGACGGCGATAGCAACCATGTGCGCCGCCATTTTCCTAGAGTACCACCCGCCCGCTAGGGCCGTAAATGAAGGCGCTCGCGTCGGTGGAGCGTCTGCATTAGGAAAGCCACGGAAGCTATGCGGAGATTCATTCCAGTACCCGGGTACCTAGGCACATAATGGCTGCTTTGAATAAGTTTCGAAGCTCTGCCTAAAAGAGCTAGACATTGACAGCGATAGTAACCTGCACGGCTACTGGATGAAAAAAGAAACTTCTCTTTTTTTATTGCGAAAGCAATACGGCTTGCACTTTCGGCCCATCGGTGGTCGTGGCGCCTCCTTACACAGCTGCGTGTCACGTGACCGTGTGACGTCACGCCAGACCGAGAGACGGGGCCCCAGCTCGCGGCATCGATCGTGGAAGCGAAGCCTTGCGCACCGCAGCTGCGGCGCTACCGAGAGAGAGCGCTCGCTGGTGTGACGTCACGCTAGGAGGATAAATGGGGCTACAGCTCGGCTCCTCGCAGTGGTCGGCGCGATGCCTTGCGCTATGTCGGGTGATGTATTGACCTCGAGCTGCACCACTGGAAAAGCTGGCGCCACCGTCGGCGTGACGTGCTATTACGGATCACGTGGACATAGCGGCCGCGTCGGCTGCTTCGGGAGCGCTGGAGCGAGCTGAAAACGAGAGTTCAAATTCCGTCGTACGCTGCGGTCCTCATTTAGTGGCGAGATTTTCACGCTTCGAGTGTCTCCTTTACAACGCTTGAAAGCACTACAATAGGTAGTGGCTGCCTTTGAAGGCGCGCAACATGGTAGGCTACTGGTCGGTGCCGCAGTGCTGGACGTACGCAACGGAGCCCGGTGCCAGCCTTATTCACACGTAGCCGCAGGACAAGAAGCTGCGTGAAGCTTGGCTCGCGAAACATAAAACCGGCAAACAGCCATCGGCTACAACTCGGGTATGCAGCGAGCACAGACGCGAGGAAGATTTCTGCTACGGGGCCGGGTCTGTGATGTTCGGAAAACGCGCACTGAGACGCTCGCCCGAGTCCGCTGCCCGTCTGATGTCATGACGGTTTGGTCTATAAACTTGTCCATACTATAGATGCTGGCAAGTTCACTGGAGTGGAAAGGGAGCGGTAAGAAGAACATTAAAGAAATAATAGCATATGGTCATGTTTGTGTTATGAATTAATGCACTGGATTACAAAAAAGGAGCAGCGGGAAATCGCACGCTGAGAAGACCGATAAACATACAGTGCGACGCAACTCGAGAAATAATATTGAAACGTCCAAGAGTTTAGAAGAGGACAAAAAGATTGAATCATCGCGACGGCACATCACAATCCCCGTCGAAGTCTCTACAATGAAATAATTTTTGAACAACTCTGATAGCGCCCACGCAAAAATGGTTGCTTGTATACTGTCAAATGCTCATATTGTGCGGCCTAAAGCTCATGGCACGGTGCGAAAACGCGCACGCGGTGAAACCGAAACAGTGCGCGGACAAGCATGCAGACGCGCAGTCGGTCGCTGCGAATCTGTGCGATCGCTGCATTAAGGCTTCATTCTCTACGCTCCATTCAGTCATACAAACACTATAAGAACATATTTCACATAGTTTACTCTGAGCGTTCGGCTACCCTTCACGCAAGAAGCCGGTTCGGGAGACTCCATCGCGGCGACCGCGCGCAGTGGCGTTCACTGTACGTATTCGGTAAAGAGATAGCGTCTGTAAACGATTATGTGGTTTCAGTTTGCCCATGATTATTATTTAGACAGTAACAAACTTCTCTCGTTTCGAAAGTACTTACAGAAATGTCCGGGAGAGCTCGTGCGTGGTGTTTTCAGTGAGCGCTGACAGCAAAACCTATGAGGAGCGCGCTACCTGATCCCTCATACTACGCCAGCCAGGCGCTTCCTATAGATGGCGACTCCGTAACTCCTCGCCGCCAATAGCCATATTATTAGCAAAGGGCAACCATGTCCACGCCATCAGCCGAACCAAGGCGCAGCCAAGGGTATTGCTTTCGCAATCTTCCAGGCTTAAACAAGCTAAGCCTTCAGCCAATTTTTTATGCAGCGGTCATGGCAAGGATTTCTGGCTGATACAGCGGTGCAGTATGCTCAAGAGATTTGGGTAAGTCACCCAACTCCAAGATTAGTAGCTTAAGTCGCGTGTATATAGAAGGCTGCGACTCTTCACTACAGTTAATCCATTTCTTTTTATCCAATGTATCATGTATCAATGAGGGCACCTTATCCCGACTGTAAAATAGTTTAACTTCAGCCTTTGTTGAAACTTTCTTTTCAAAATCCTGATGAATTAATCTTTGCCTCCCAAGAAAAAGGAACAAGATGGTTTAAGTGATAGACGTATAGTGTAGATTACATTAGTCTTAATTTGATGGGATATCCGGTACACCCAATACAATATGCTCTTTAAACCACACTTATTCTGCCTAGTGTCCTAGGCCCCTGCTGTTTGAATCGTTGCAAGTAACAAAGGTTTAAACACGGAGTATAGAAATTCTGTCCGATATGCATTTTGTCCCTTAGAAGTAGGTAATCACAGTATCGGAAACAATCAAATATCATTGAATCAATTTTGGTAACGTCTATACCGTGAGTTGGTGCCCTTCCTGGAAGTTGCAAAATCCACAGTGTTGCCGCTGTTATTGCGCAGGAGTGCCCACATACATATTAGCCAAATTTTGCAAAGTGAAGAGTCGTGACATTATGCATACAGTCTGGGAACCGCAATCATAAGTGTGAGGAGTTCCTGCCAAAAAAAATGGGGCGTACTACCTGTCGAACACTAGACATCTGTGGTTTAAGAGCGCGATCTTGCCCCCCTCCCCCATTACTACTATATTTTGATAGTTTTCCTTCTTTCGAATTGGTCGTAGTTGTCTAAAGTCACCGCAATGCTGACAATCTTGATTTTTTTCTGTCGGTTATATGCGAATGTATCTGATGGAATATAATCGTATTCATTTATTTAACTCATTGTTGCACGTGCGCTCTGAATGCGTCTCGGCTCTTACCTTTCGCTGAGATTGCCCAGTGTATTTTTTAAGACACCGTAATACTAGAAGAATCTCCTGCGTCTTTACCATGGCAGATAAAACGCAAGAAATTGTGACGTATGAAAACTGCTAAAAAAATGTGCGTGAAATTGTACGGAGATTCGCTAATCATTTGCACTCACGCGCACTTTATTAATACTTACTCAGACACTATGGAAACATGGGGTGAACACCGCCACTAGCAGATCACGCAGCTGCAGTGAAGTGAACTGTAGATGCTGTGGCTGTGGTGGTGGTTATACCAGAGAACCCAGAAGGACAGATGATAAAAAGGTGAGTGCAGGCGTTCAGAAAAATTTTTTTTAATTGCAGCGTGAGAGATCATGAAGAAGGGATGCCCCGGGATGACACCTTAACAGTGCACGTATCACATGTTGGCTTAGGATAATCATCCTTGGCGACATGGTTTAGTTTGTTTATGGTAGTTTTGATACCACATAAGCATTCTGCAAAGCATCTTGACTTTTACGTTACATCATCATCAAACACGGTTGGCCGCTTTCATAGCTAGTAAATAAGATTTATGAACCCGAAACATACCACTGCTTCGCCCGTTTGCTAACAACTAATTTAGGAAATATCATTGTCACTGGCTCTTCCGTCTAAGACTCCGCCCCTAGAAATAAATATTCCTACGCAGAATTCCCAATTCGCTTTTATTTCAGCTTTCATCGAGCTTGCTACATGCTGTAGCTGTAGCTATTGCTACAGCAATAGTGATGCAAACAGGATGAGCGGCTGCGAACAGTTTACTTCCAGAAGGTGCACTTCTTTCGTGGATTCATGGGTTCACCTGCGCCGCAGCCATAGGCACTCGAGAACTCGGGCATGTTCATAAGGGGCACTATACAGCGGGATCGGAATGGGGCATAGCGCGGTGTTAACTTGCTGGACTGATGGCACCATTTCACACAGTGGTTGACGAAGAACAAGCGCTCCGCCGACATGTCGAGCCGGGCGAGCGTGACGTCTCTCTCTGATGGGGACAACGAAGCGAACGCCGTGTACGCAGTCATTGTGCCCACCAAGTCGGCCAGGTTCTCCGAGTCCGCCGTGTCATTCAACACCTCCTGGCGGGCCCTGATTGGTTGCTGCGAATGGCGGTCACGGTTGGGATTACATTTCGGAGGAAACTGTTGACGTGAATGAAGCCACTGTGCGGGCTAGAAAATGCCAATAAAGAAGGGCGTCAGGCAGGGATATACGCTCTCTCCAGCGCTATTCACAGCTTGTTTACAGGACGTATTCAGAGACCTGGACTGGAAAGAATTGCGGATAGGAGTTAATAGAGAATACCTTAGCAACGCGTGAATCGCTGATGATATTGCCTTGCTTAGTAACTCCTGGGACCAATTACAATGCATGCGCACTGACCTGGACAGACAAAGCAGAAGGGTGGGTCTAAAAATTAATCTGCAGAAAAGCAAAGTAATGTTTAATAGTTTCGGAAGAGAAGAGCAGTTTACGATAGGTAGTGAGGCAGTGGAAGTGGTAAGGGAATACATCTACTTAGGGCAGGTAGTGACCGCGGATTTAGATCATGAGCCTGAAATAATCAGAAGAATAAGAAGGACCTGGGCTGCGTTTAGCAGGCCTTCTCAGCAGGTTGCCATTATTCCTCAAGAGAAGAGTGTATAACAGCTGTGTCTTACCAGTACTCACCTACGGGGCAAAACCTGGAGACTTACGAATGAATGATGGGTGTAACGTTAAGGGATAAGAAGAGAGCAGATTGGGTGAGGGAGCAAACGCGAGCTAATGACATCTTAGTTGAAATCAAGAAAAAGAAATAGGCAGGTCATGTAATGAGGAGGGAAGATAACCGGTGGTCATTAAGGGTTACGGACTGGATTCCATAGAAGGGAAGCGTAGCAGAGGGCAGCAGAAAGTTACCGTGGACGGAAGAGATTAAGAAGTTTGCAGGGACAACATGGCCACAGTTAGCACATGAACGGGGTAGTTGGAGAAGTATTGGAGAGGCCTTTGCCCTGCAGTGGGCGTAGCCAGGCTGATGATGAAAATGATGATAAGTGGCCAATGCATTTCTTTATGTGTGCCTTGAGATAACGTAAAAAATATACGTGTGCAGTTCAACTAGGTTAGGGCAGCCATATGCTCTGTCTTGAAGCTCTTAGACTGGCAATAAAGACGTCACTACGTAGCGTTGCGGAAAACTAGTAACAGCTTCGACAACATGGACAGCTGCAAATGATACATAGCTCTGCAGTTCTGACACTACTCTCATATGCACACGCTGTATATAGTGAACATGAAAAATTCTCTCACTCCACAGAAGGTAGTATCTAACGTTATTCTCCTAGCTTTAGGAAAAACAAACAAACAAACAAAACTGCACAGACGGAACACCAAGGCGTCGGCGTAACTTTACACGGCTATCGACGGTGCGAAGGTTGTCCTTGCCGCGCCACTTCCAAAATTACTGTTCCAACGAGACACTAATAGGTTATCATTAACTAGGTGATTCAATTGCTTGAGAAGAGAATAATTGGTGGTGACTCTAGACGTTGTTCTCTGGAAGGCGTGTTCCATTTCTGGGCATGTCCTTACGATAGGCGTAGAACCACACCCCTGCGCGCATTGCATCTGTAAAAAGGTGGCGGCAGAGCGCAAAGAGGATGTTCTTAATGGGCGGCAAAATTTGCTTTTTTTATCGTGACGATTCAGGGACGGGGGTGCGGAGGTCAGAATACAGCGATTCAAGTACGGCTACGCAAAGAATGATATTTATAAGCCGCGATGTTTCCAGTGGCGCATCATACATTTAAATACATAATCACTACATTTTACGGGGCTAGCAGTAACTTTAATAACACCGTCCGGTCCTTGAATTGCAGTTGACTATGGCGAGCGTTTCTTTTCGTTCAATAGCCCCATGCGAAGTTTTCAAGTGGCGGCCGAGTGCCTGACTCAGGCTACTTTGTCGTAATGGTGACACAAGGTGTGACGCCGCCACTGAGGTGGTGCTGTGACACCCAAGGCTGGTCGTTGCATGGAACGAACGGCTATTTTCATCAGTCTCGCACCGAGTCTACTGGGAACACTGGTGAACAGTAAAGCGTCAATGGGCTAATATTTAGTGACCGCTTCGTAACTAGTCTCACATGGTGATCGTATGCCTTCACGACTACGTGGCCACCTCTGTTGTGAAGCGCTATATTTGGACCACCTTGTTTAATCTTTGACGACGTCTTCGTGACTACGCACCGAGTAGAACTCGTTTTATTCAGTTGTTTCTGCCATTTCTTCGTTTGTGTGTTCCCCTGTTTTCATCAGAGGTAAACACCAGGACATG
This sequence comes from Dermacentor variabilis, assembly GCF_050947875.1. Classification (NCBI taxonomy): domain Eukaryota; kingdom Metazoa; phylum Arthropoda; class Arachnida; order Ixodida; family Ixodidae; genus Dermacentor; species Dermacentor variabilis. Next base: position 127,152,286 of record NC_134570.1, read on the forward strand.
AAAGAAAGCTTGCTTGTGGACCTGTTTATGATTACACAATTTGCGCGACAGTTTCAATCATGCTTATACGTTATCGTGCTTGTTGTTGTGTTCTGAAAAGCCTGCTGCATCGTTGTCAGTGGCATATTCTTTCTTGTGTAAAACATTTCTACCAACGTTTCAGCTTTGGTCATCGTTCTTAGTATGTGCTGCGTTTTTCTGCGCCTGTGGACCATAATTCTGCCTTCTAATTTGCCACATTTAAATGGACGGCTAGCCCAACTTATACCGAATAAAAGCATACTCGACTATCCCGTCTTCAAGTATCAGTACGCTTCTTTGTAAAGTGGCTCGTTGTGTGGACCACTTGAAGAAGATCATCCAAAATGCACCTTACTTTCTAAAACGCTGATAGTGGGAGGGTGGAGGGGGAGCGGGTAATGTTTAGAATAGGTACAGCCACGCCGCAGCTACGTTACTATCACACACGGAGCAAGGGAATATCAGGACAGGTCGCGGCTAGCCCGCATCAGTTGAAGAGTGTGGTGGCAGTCACGTGGTGTTTTTCGCAAAGTAACACTGGGACGGCTGTGCTATACACCAACGTTGCCATATCAGCCGCGCTGCAGAAGTTCCTGCTGCTGTTCTCGGCCTATGAAAAATGACACGTTTTCTTTTTCGGCCTGTGTCTTTGTCACAGCCCATTCTGTTCGTGAGCCAAGCGGACTTTGGAGTAAGATGTGTGAGCTTGAAAATTGTGTCTGGGGTCTACGAGTGTGAGTGTCAGCCAAGAAAAGAAGGACTGAAGTAATCATGACGCGGAACTTTGGCGTCTTCTTCATCATGCTACGGAAAAGCACAAAAGCACGTATGCTTCTATAAAGATGTTAAATTTCTGCAGGCTCTGTTCTGACGCCCTTCGGCAGCACACACTTCCTGCGTCTCGTAGGAATGCAAATTCAAACCTCGCCCCTATCTGCTCCAGTGAGTTGATTGGAGGTGCAAGGAAGATAGTACACCACCATGGCTGATGATTAGGCTTCAAAAATGTGACGTCGGGGCCTCTTCTATTTTATTTGTTTCCTTTGCGCCATGACACAGAAATCAAAAAAGAAAAAGTGCATGCGTGGGAGCAGAGTGGCGCATGAAGTGAGCGCGAAAGCTACCTTTCGATTTGGACTAGATAGATTCCACGAGGGCTGCTGGTAGCAGCGTCACATCAGCTAAGTCACGCAGGCAATCGCAAGCGGCTATCTGTCCGCTCTGGCGCACGTATTCTGCAGCTTTTGGCCATAACTGCTAGTGTGCGCAAGCAGCTGCCGGCCTGCTCGGCCACCTTGTGTTTGTGCAGCATCAGCCCGGTGCCATGCGCGAGGGTAGGCGGCTGCTTGGTCCGTCGAGTTACCTTTTCTTAGAGTGCAGGTAAGATCTCATGGCTGAGCTTGTGCGACTCCGCGGTCTGTGCACTTGTTGAGCCAAACCCTCATTTCGAGGCTGCCGAAAATAGCGGGCGGTTCCACGACATGCCCGCCTGTCGAATTACTAGCGGGCCATAACTGTGACGACGTCACAGTCCTGCCCTTCTGTTGCGGCGTCAAGGCACTGCTCACTCCTGTTGCCACAACAACCACTACAACCATGTTTGATCTACTCGACAGCCGCCACGAGGCTTCGTATAGAGCTGTGAAGTGGAGAGACGCTCATGGTAGTGAACTACCCCGTGGTGCTCCGGATGCAATAACCAGTTTCCTGCCAATCGTAAACGGTTCGCTATGTATTGGTAAGTGTGTTGTGGCACCCTAAACATTGCAGCAGAACTGATAGTTGGGCGAGTTGTTACGAATTTATAGTAAAATATTTAGCGCGCACAATTGAGAGGGACACAGTGAAGGGGAACACACGAGCGCTTACAACTATTTTATTTTTGGAAAGACACAGAACATATATACCCCAGCTATCAGCGCCAAGCATGTGCAACAAGAGTCGTCAGTAGAACGGAAGCAGATTCAAAATAGATAAAGAAGGTTCAACCCGTAGTTAAAAAAGCAAATTCATTTTCAGTGATTGCAACCGATGGTTGGCTTATGCATTTTTTACGAGCGTATTTTGATAAGAAACGCTTCTGTGACTCCACGTGTTTGTTTTTATCTGAAAACAAAATGTCAGTGTCAGAAAATACCGAGTCACAATGACATAGATTACAGTGGTTCGACAAGTCCAAATAGTTTTCTTTACGAGAGAACGTTCATGTTCTTTTAGACGGATGTTTATGCACCGACCTGTTTGTCCTATGTACATGTTGCCACAAATCCAAGGAACAGGCTTTGCACGAACAAAAAGCGCCTTGCGTTTATACCTTACGTCCATTATTTTTCCCATGGGCTAAAGAATATTGCCAGCCGGTATGGCGTTGAAGTGGTTTTCAGCGCTCCTAACAAGGTGCAAAAACGGTGCCAAGCGATTTCCAATAAGTTTGACAATAGAGCAAAAAAATGCAGCTGCGATGTAAAAGAAGATACAAATTCACAAAATGCAGAATAGGAGTTGTGTACCGGCTTCCATTAACCTGTGGCAAAATGTACATAGCACAAACTGGTCGGTATATAAACACCCGTCTAAAAGAACATGAACGTTCTCTTGGTAAACAAAACTATTCGCACTTGTCGAATCACTGTAATCTATGTCATTGTGATCCGGAATTTTCTGACCCTGACATTTTGTTTTCAGATAAAAAATAACTAACACGTAAAATCAGAAGCGTTTGATATCGAAAAGTGCTCTGAAAATGCATAAGCCAACCATCGGTTGCAATCTCTGAAAATGAATTTGCTTTTTTAAATACTGGTTGAACCTCCTCAATCTGTTTTTAATCTGCTTCTGTTCTACTGACGACTCTTGTTGCACATGCTCAGCGCTGATAGCTGGGGTATATATGTTCTGTATCTTTTCGAAAATAAAATAGTTGTGTGTAAGTGCTCGTGTCTCCCCCTTCACTGTGTCCTTGTCAATTGTGTGCGCTAAATATTTTACTATGACCTCAAACATTGTCTCTGATAAACGTCCTTTCTCCATGTCCATGCTTCCATCACGGTGCTCTGAGTTCCTGGGCCCGCGAACCTTCACATTAAGTCGTCGGCAACTCTTAGATTGGCCTCGGGACTTCACTGCTTAGGGACGTTACAAACAGATGATCCTGAAAAATTTGCTATCAACGCTAGCGCTTCCTTGTAGGCTATTTTAACTATAGTGGGCAGGTCGGGGAGCTCAGGAGTAGACTTCCAAAATAGGAAGCGTTTAATCAGCGCACTTTCCCACCTATAGCCAGACGACAAGCCGACTTGGCACCCGCCCCCAATAACAAATAATTTCTTGTTTGTTCTCATCCGATCCCATGCCAACTTACGAAACAAATTGCGTCTAGGAAAGGCAAAGTAGCTTTGAATGGCGCCTATGATGGTGTAATGACAGCCGCGCACCAGCAACGTCACGCGCAGCTATTTTCTTTTGCTGATCGCGTTTACAGCACATACGATCGCTACAGAAGTCCTGCCACGTTGTTGCTATCGCATCAGTCCGGTTCTCTTAATAAAGAAAATTTTTCTTTAGTATTTAGTCAACGTTATAGCTTAACCAAACTCTCTTTGAATGCAGTTTCCAGTGTTGTAATTGTGTTGTACAGCTTTTTCACGTGCGGTCCCACGAATAGGCGAACTGATAATAAAACCGACGCGCCGTGTTTTAGTTAGAAAATGAAACGTAGAGCACAACATTAAAGAAAAAACGATTTCTCTTTTTCAGCACTTCAGAGCATTCATTTTATAATACAAAATTCTGTCTGTTTACTCGCGAAAACCGCAATATGATATTGAGGTGGCCGTAGAGGCGGACTTAGGCTCAAATTCAACGATCTGTGCATTTTTGTTTTTCGTTGCCATCGAAAGACGGCTGGCAAGGCTAGGTCTGATCCCGTGGACTGGGTCTCAGCATCGCAACACCATGGCAACTACGCCACCACGGTGGTTTCGAGAATATTTGACGTTTGGGAAGCGGCATGTCTACCCCATAATCAATTGTGGGTCGGTATCGCCTTGTCACGCGATCTTTCATTTGAACTACTGCTGCACCTACACAAAGAGAGTGCTACAGGAGCTGAAAAATAATTTTACCGAGAACGCATCCTCACCGAGCTCTAACAGCAGCGCACTTCGCTTCAATTTATATCTAAGTATGAAGCACACACAGACATATATATTTTTATGGAACGCTGAAAGTAATGTAATGGGTCTCAAATGGTTCAATTCTCTAATGCCGGTCTTATATATTGACATATTCGTGCCCTTCTGACAGGTCTCTGGTAAACTTTACGCCATTAGGCATTGCGAGTAAAGGGCCACAAGCTTCTCAAGTATATTTTCCGCTTTTGAATTAATCGACTGTAGCTCCATCTTCCTGGTATTGTTTATAACGCGAACGCTCTCTCGTGAGGCTAACATAGCAGGGCTCCTCGACGCATGATAATGTATAGCCTGGAATGCTACTGGTCTTAGTATAGTCAGAAAAACTGCTGCGGTCTATAAATTTTCACCTTATAGCCACGTCACATGCTAGGTTTTCCTGGTAAGAGGGAATATTACGCATTATTTCTAATGAATAAGGTGATAGCGGGCAATATTCATGAATTCTACAGGTATAGTAGGAGGGTGGTCCTAATAAAGCTAAAGGACGAGGACATACAGAATGCAGCTAGCACAAGCCTACACTTCAGCCTCCAGTCAAGATGGTGAAGGATGTTACATTAATAATGAGAAAGCTGCAAACTCTGCATACGGTATTTATAGGTGATTTCACTGCAAAAGTAGAAGGAAAACAGCCTGGAGAATAGGCAAGAGGCCACCGCGACGTCGATTCTAAAAATAGTAGAGGAGTGAAGTAGGTAGAATAACCGGAAAGTGACAGAATCCGAATAAGGAACACCTTCTTCAGGAAGCGCCGTAACAGGAAGTGGACTTAGAAGAGCCCTATTGGAGAAAGACAAAAGGAAATCGATTTAATAATAACATGCCTACTTGTTTATTCGGTAACCTCATTTCACGGGCTGAGCGATACAAGGTTATCGCTAAGCGCAAGGCGCGCCTTTCTGTATCTGAAGTATTGCGAATGTTATCGATTGTTGTATTTGTTGTTTTATTTGTTGTTTGTGTTCTCGGCGACCCTTGCGTAATGAAATTCTGTGAGCCACGCAAATTCTGGCGTGTAATCTAGAACTTACACGAGCACCATCAATATCGCGTGAAGGTTCATTGAGATATGTATAAATAGGCCACATGCCTGGCCAGCATACCAGATTTTAACAGTGGAGCTGTACTAATTCGAGCCTTCGCCATCCGGTGTCACGCAGGGGGAGTTTCCAAAGCTCGCCGCAAGAGGGTGCGCCGAGGGCCCCGGTGGAATGGGAGCGGACCAAGCAGAGGGCGCGCCGGGGGGGAGAGGGGGTGGCAAGGGCAGACCAATTAGACCGCGCCAGAAGAGGAGGATAAAAGGGGTATAGGAGCAGTTGTTTCGCCGGCTCGCACCTTTTTGCACCATGGATTCCGCTAGGCTCGAGCGGCAGCGCCAACGTCGCGCGAATCCGGAGCTCCTATAGCAAGAAGCGTAAGCGAAGCGCCAGCGGAGGGAAGCAGCTATCGCCGAGGATCGAAAACGGGAAGCGCAAGCCAGGCACTGGTGGAGGCAAGCTAGCCCTCGCTTTCAAGAGAAGGCAACCCAAGCCAGATGCCAGCAGATGAAAGCTCACCCCCAACGTCGAGAGTAGGAGGCCGAGCAGAGACGTCGATGGAGAGAGATTCCCCCCGCAGAGGGTGGCGATGTACAGTTCAAGAGAGAATTCCTCGACCGTGACTGCGGCCACAGCTGCAAGTTGTGTGATAGACTGTGGTTTGATTGATCAAACCGTGACGTAACTGAAGAGTGTGCTTAATCCGGAACTGAATCTCGAGTCTAGCAAAACGAGGAAGAGACAAGATATTTTGATGAAAATCGTTCTAACACGAGTTCAAGGTTGAAAAGACGACCACCAGCATCGCTGTTTTGACAGCTTTCACTGAGTGGAACTGTCCTTATATTTTGATGATCGGCGACTGTGCTCGCCACAATCGTTATGTTTGAAGGTTACTTGTTAACAGCCGCGTCGGCTTAGAGGCTATTGTGTTGCGCCTCTAAGCGCGAGGTTGCGAACCAAAATACCGGCGGCGGGGGCCGCATCTCCGTGGAGGCGAAATGCATGAGCGTCCGTGTCCCGGGCGCTGGAGCACGATAAAGATCCCTAGGTGGTCTCAATTAATCCAGAGTTGCCGAGTACGGCGTGGCGCATAATAAAATCGTGGGTTTGGCACGTAAAACCGCACAATTTATTTCACTAGTTAAGTGGTTCTCTAGGCACAACTTCACCCAATATATTGTTAGCTTCGTGGCTCACACATTTCCCTCTTGTGTTGCTCACCGTCCCTTCACGGTGACATATGGTGTAGGTGTTTCGCATTCATACCGTACGCCCCAGCAAGAACGTCTACCAAAAGGATAGAAAGTTGGGCGAGTTGGTACGGTAACATGATCTTGGGTTGCAGCGCAAAGTGACACGGACACAGACTAGAAGCAGACAGGACTGCGCTTTCTTCTTTTTTTGGCTTCCCGACCTCTTGATGTGTTTAACTGATGTCTTTAGACCTTGCCATGTTCATATGCTGCGGTATTTGAAATCACATATATATATGTTGTTCGTTTCCATAAAACTTTAGTTGAGAGTTAGAGCTCGTCCTGTCTGCTTCTAGACTGTCTCCGTGTCACTTCGCGCTACAATCCAAGATCAAGTTAACGTGTACCAAGCCCGAAACGCGAAGACAATACCAACGTCGTCCCGGGCCATTAGTCTCAGATTTCAATACCTGCCCTCTGAATACGGATTTCTTCCCGAGAAGACCAGGAGGAACACGGCTACGACAGGAGCCACTATGACAGCTCCTGTGCCACCTTCCCAATTCGCGTTACATCAGGCCAGGGAGCCACCGACCTTCCACAAATTGTCATTCGATGACACGGAAAGTTCTCTGTAAACGTACGGAACGGTCACTTCATTCAACAGTTCAACAACTTGAACTACGATGACAAGTCGGGCCATGTCTACTTTTTTTGGGGGCGACGCTGCTCGAACATGGTTTCTGAATCAACACTGATCAGATAGACAACTTTCGCAGCACCTTCTCCCAAATTTTCGCGAACCTCGTGCGGAAAGAAAAGGCCGAATCACTGCTAGAAACCCAAGTGCAACTACCCAACGAGAACATCGCGATTTTCGCCGAATAGCTGGCTCACACGTTCACACCCGCCGACCCGACATATCAATAGAAAAAAAATGTTCGCTTCCTGATGCGGGATGAGAAGCGAGAACTCCTCGTGGCATTAATACGCAACCCACCCAAGACCTATTGCTGAATTCGTTTTCGAGGCCACAACCATAGCGCTTGTCCTTGTCGCCTTTTTATGTACCGCGTCCACTCTTGCGCTAGTCACTTCAGCATGGAACACCAACTTGCCCGGTTTCACACCCTACCATAGAAAAAAACGCTCGATATGCGCACAGCGAAATAGAACCACCGAGCACTCACGCCAAACTGCACCGATGTTAATGCGCTCGGTACCGACGAGCTGCGCGAGACCCTCAGAGTGGTCGATGGAGACGAACTACAGAAGCTCTTTCGAAGATCACAGCCACAAGCGGCCTCAATCTCTGACATTTTATGCGAAGCATATTACTAGAGCTCAACCCAGCTCCTCAGGCGCGGCGGTGTCGCCTTCAATACCACGTGACACCATGACGTCACGACAGAGGAGAAACGGGGCTCCAACTCGCGCCGTCGCTCGCGGCGTCGCGGCGGTATATAAGCAGCTGCGCTTGTTTCTAGTGGCTTTGGCTCAACTCTTGCAAGATGGGCTTGGTGGGAATCGAACCAGGGTCTCCGGAGTGTGAGACGGAGACGCTACCACTGAGCCACGAGTACGATGCTTCAAAGCGGTACAAAAGCGCCTCTAGTGAATGCGGTGTTGCCTTAGAAACGAGCTGTTTCTAAGGCTCGGGCGTGCGTCGCTTGCTCAGGCGCACATTTCGTTGCCGCGCCGAACGCTGCGTTGCTCGACGCTCACCGCGTCCAATGCGGGGCGCGTAGTCGCTGCGCCGTAGCCCATTGTCTTACACCCCTTAGCGGGTCGACGGGAACGCTGTCGCGTTCCACTCTTGAAGGCGGAGCAGAGTAACGGATGAGTTGTTTCTTCGTCTAGCCGAACCAAATATAGCAAAGCAACAGCAGTTCACCAGGCTAAACAGTGGTTCAACAACTAAAATAAAGGCTAGTATGCTTCGCATCCTGGGCTTAACCTTAGCTAAGCCACAGCCATTTTTTTAAGAAGTTCAATGATCAGTAGGAGTTTCTCATGTGCTGCTGGAATCGTCGCAGCCCTAACTGGAACTAATGACGTACGCCTACATCGCTCGCCGCCAGGGATCGTAATGTTGTAAATCTGTCATCTACCGCTACCGCCAGCACGCCAGCCTTTCGCCCAGCGCGTCTTGCCAAGGAAGACAGATGTATGGCATGCAGTGGACCCTCGCACGCTCTATCACGGTGGTTAAGCCAACCAGCTCTATGTCTGATGCCCGTATCGCTAGATGACACTGAATGGCGTCACTAATAATGCGCCGCGACACACGGCTAGGCGAATGATCGCATGTGTGACACTACCGAATGCATCGCCGCAACTCAATGGGGATACCAGCGGCCTGCGCGATTGCCCTGTCGCCTAGCCGTTACCTCTCTCCATACTAAATCGTCACCCAATAAAGAGGTATGTTGCCGATTCACAGATTCTCCTACTCTGTAGCTAGCCGTCACCACGACGTGAAAACATATTCTGCTGAATCCCAACAAAGTGCAGGATGTTAAAGTGTTCTGTAGGGTAAAGGGGGGAGCAGTGATCACAGTTTAATTAGGTCTAGCGCTGCTCTCAATTTCAAGTGATAAAGTGCAAAATTATACAAGGAGCAGGCCACCCTAGATGCAGTAAGGGTAAAAGAAAAATTAATCTGTCTTGTGCTCGCAAGCCAATATGCAATTTTAGAAGAAAAAGAAAATAATATAGAGGTAAGGAATGAAACCATAACAAGGCTGATTTAAGAAGCAGTTGAAATGTGAGTTAACGCACCAAGAAAAGCAGCAGGAAAGGTCGCCCAAATTACAAAGCTCGTAAAAAAAACACCGCTTGAAAGTGTCTAACTGAAGAAATTAGATAGAATTCGGTGAACCAGAATCCTACAATGCGAGAATGTCAGCCTGTTGGCAGGAAAACAGCCCCTGTGAAAAGGGCTTGAGCCCGGGCCGTTTCATGCCCTCTCTTCAACAGCTGCGCCACTAGCGGCAAGCGCTGTCCCTACAGGAGACGTTGGGCGGAGTTTGGTGACCTGAATAAGCATTAAAAGACCCTGGCTTTACAGTTAGCAGCTGGTACAAAGGTGAAAAATAATAACCACTATTTCAAACTATAACATCGGAAATATCGAGGGAGCAACGGAAAACGGCTGCAGCATGAAAAAGGTGAAAAGAAAAGTTGAGATAGGACAGGGAAAGATGTATCCAGTGGAGGATAAACAAGGTAATGTCATTAGCAATTTCGGTGTTATTGTAAAAGGAACAGAAGGATTCTAAATTGCCATGTATACAGTTGCCAGTGTAGTCATGTAACCTTCATTAGAAATAGCGATGAACACGATACACAGGCTCGTTCTGTAACTTGCGGTGAAGTGACAATGACGTTGCAAGACATGTCCCAGGGAAATCTGGCAGGCTGCGAAATATCCTATAATTTTGACACCACGTCCGCATGAGGTGCGTGCAAGTTGCTACCCCAAGCCCCCTTCATAACGCGGGTGACCCCGTGTGGCACATGGTTTGGAACTTTAGGGAAGCTGTTATTAGCTGCGCTCTAGCTGTCTACTGGTGAGAAGAAGCTACAATGCCGTTTTTTTCTTTCTTCTCTTCTAGCGCAATGCAGATTCGTTATCCAGCTTGACGTGCTGTCGCGATTCATGTAGGTGAATGCGAAATTCGTTGTCCCAATATCAACGTTGATGAATACCTCGCAACACAAGCGCTCAAGTAGGATATAACAAGCTGAAAGTGTCTTCATATGCAGTTGCCTTAATCTTTAAAGCGTCAGTATCAAATATTATAGTAAAAACATAAAGCTAGTTAAAGGTTTTCCTTGGCAACGCATTTGCGAACTGTAGTTTTTTGGTGACATTGCTTCAGCACGATGGCCTAAACCGCATATGAAAGTTGAATTTGCCTTGTCAGCATATATTTGTAGTAGAGTTACCGTTATCCTAATTTTACAGACCCTCTATGGTAAAGTGCACGCCGTAGTTGCTTAGTGCCTTGGAGGATGCGCTGCTGAGCACGAATTCACGGGATTAAATGGTGGCTGCAGAGCCGCATTTAGATGTCCGTGTACTGTGCCTTGGGTGCACGTTAAAAAACTCCAGGTGGTCGAATCATGGTGGACTCGCCACAGACGGTTGCCACGTAATCAGATTGTGGTCTTGGCACGCAAAACTCTATAATTAAATTTTTTTTTTGGTAAAGTACGCCACTCCATGTACTCACCACGGATCTGTGCGACCGCCTCAGGCACAGCGCCCTTTGAGTATATTCCTTTATAATAGCGCTCGAGTCCCACGTTTTGTACGCTTCGTCGAGCTTGATCCCTGTTACGTCGAATGCGTGCATCAGCTCGTGACCCATAATCTGCAAGCAGGAAAAATTTGTATGGATTAGCACAAATAAGTGCACGCATTCAAGAAGCAAACTGGGCAGTTCAGGAAGAGACTTTGCCTAATAATACTTTTTTAAAGCGGCACTTCCTTCACTTTTGCACCGGCTTTTGAGCTGCGACTGCTGCTGCTGCTGCTATCTTGCATTCCGCGTCCGCACGTGGTTCAGAGTTACGTAGCAGAAAGGAAAGGTAACGCGAGAACCTCGTCTGGATCTTTCCGTCAAGTCGTCACAAAGCTCTATCGACTCCTGGTTATGCGTGAAACCTCGCGAAAGTATAGCAGGAGCTGCAGCGCCTACTTTTGTACTAACGCGCAACCGTCCAGAGGGGCGATAGATATAATTGTAGAGAGGTTCTTAAGAAAGGAGACAGAGAATGAGTAAAACCGACATAGTCATGAAACGAGTGAATAAAATTTTTTCCATTGTTTGCACGCAGTTCACATATATTGGGGAGGGCAAGAGAAGGACAACGTGACGTATGAAGGCAAGGAGAAGTTATACTAAGCACGGTGCAGCTTGTGCGGACAAACTGGATAGATTTGACCGAATGAACGCTGGGGCACATTTCTATTTCTTCTAAAAAAACACTGTACAAATTGGTCAAATGCGCAATAGACCCAGGACGTGCAGACTCAAAGCCGCAATGCCGAAGCGCAGCGTCTAGGCGATACTACACAGGTGGCTGTTCAATAAATGAGAACTCCTCTAGAATTGTGGCTATGGCATTGCCCAAGGTCGCAGATTCGATCCCAAACGCGGAAGCCACATTCCGATGGGGCCATAATGCAAAATCGCTCGTACACTCTGATTTAGGTGTACAATAAAGAATCCCAGATGGTAAGAACAAAACAGAGTCCCCGGCTGTCGCATGCCTGAGAATAGAATTGTGAACATGACATGCAAGTCGATATTACCTCATTAAAGTTTAGCAATTTTTCCAGGCGTTGCGCCACCTTAGATAATGACAGTAGAACCGCGCACAAGAACGCCTCAAACAAACATGTTTCGCTTTATCTTCTATGTACTACGGAGTAAAAGCAAGTGGTACACACAAGTAAGGCAAGTAAGATCAACTGAAAATTATAGTAGTGCACTAACCCCTGCCTAACCTAAACATTTGCAGAACACATCACCGCCAATTGTCCTCAGTAACGCCAACAGCAAGCGAAGCTTTGTTTACCTTGATTTCCACAGTGCGTGGGGCACGTGTGATATAAACATACCGGTTCGCCTCCGCACATCTTTTTTGGAACCAATAAAGAGTCAGTATTGTGTCATGACGATAAGTACGCCGCGCGAAATAGCTTTGTGGAGCGTGGTAGCACGTTACCCGATAGGGCTTTTAGTACATAGGAGTAACCACTTACGGAAACGTATGTTTGTTGCGCCAACCGGAAGATCCAAAATGAAGGCGTTTGCTGACTGTAGCCAAGCTAAACCAATCCGAACATGTTAGCGGGATTCCTAGCCAGGTTACAGCATGTACCCAGATTTCGAACGTGCACTTTCAGAAGCACCTGACCGGAATTCTGCATTGGGCAATCACTTGACACCGCGAAGGATCTTAATATGGGTTTTTCGCGTTGGCTTCACGCAGCAAAGCAAATTTATGGCCATCGAAAGACGGCGCCTTCCGTCTGTCGCCTTTGACACCACCACTTTAAGAAAATGAAGTTTCTGACGCTGCCTCGGGCACGCGCGGTGCCCCACGTACGCGCTCGAGTAGCGGGTTCAGGCGTAGGTGGCAAACGTGTACGCACCACGTACGTTTCCTGTTGCATTCTGCGCATGCGCACTAAGCAGAACGCCGCGCTCTCACTTAGCCAACGTCGTTGTATACACAAAGTATGCAGTACTAAATCTGTCTAATGTTTTATCAAGTTACGATGAACTATTCTGTATCAAGTACGTTGTTTTCGCGGAAATAGGGCAGTCTAAATACAAGTGCCGCCACTGCCACGGCGTTTCCACCACTGTGATATAGCCACTAGGGCCACTGTATATGTCCCACCATTATGTATGCGTGGGGTTAGTGAATGTGTGCCACTTAGTATGTGCCGCTGGGGCCACTGGGTACGTGATGAAGATGATGATCAAAATAATTACAACTAGTATAATGATGGAGATGATTATGACCAACTTACGTCAAAACTTCGACAGCGATTTAACCTCCATTTCAAGCTGAACAAACGTTGTCCCTAAGTGCGGCTGGCTAAATAAACTAAACAGTTCATAAACCCTATTGTCACCCACGATTCACCCGGGAAGGCAGTCTTTCGGAGACTTCAACTAGACGTTGAATCTCCTGCTGAACAACAGGAGCCGCAGAAAGTGTTTAGAATCAAATTATTTTAGGACCTGCAAAGATGCTTTTTTCGAACTGCACAAGTGAAAACTGGGAGGTAGTATTCGAGTAGAATAGGTTTCTCGTGCGAAGCACAATGCCTAATATTTTGGGCACTGGGACTCTGCACAGTGTTAACGCAATAGCGTTAAGGAGCGTGTGTCGCAGAAAAGCCGGTGTCGGCGGCGTTGGCCGTGAGCAAAAAATCCCGGAAGGCAATTCATAAATAAAAACAACTTGCAAGATAGGCTGGGTGGGAATCCAACCAGGGTCTCCACAGTGTGACACGAAGAGGCTACCACTTAGTCATGAGTTTGATGGTTCAAAGCGTGACAACACCCTCTAGAGAACTTAAGGCCTTCGGGCTGACCCTCTCCCCTTGAGCTACGTCACGCAGAAGAGGCCTACATAGAAGTTCCGTGCAGCGTGCTACGAAGCTACGAGCGGCGCACCTGCGTTGATAAGAAAGCGCGGAAGATATACAATGGTTAACACCGGCCATTCGCAGAAGACCGAGGGGACGATGGCGGCTACCGGTACGCGGATGCCCCAATACCCTTGCGTTTAATAAGTTTTCTCGCTCTCTCGGGACGCCGCTAGGGGGCCGAGCCGACAAGACGGGATACACATGGGCTCCGAAAACTTTCCCTGATTGTGGCGGAGAAAGGCAGTTCTCGAGTCTAGAACTACCACATCTCACACAGGAAGGTCGACGGACTACGAAGACATCGGGATTATCCCAGGTGGGCGATTTTTTGAGCCACAAAGGCAGTTTTAATACACTGCCACGCCGGCGGCCTGGCTAACCCTAACTAGCTGGGTCTACGACGCCACTGTTCCCACCACTTCGGCGGGAACGCCGCCTGTCTCGGGTGCGGTCGGGCCCCCGCTTCGCCACGAGACGCGAGGATGGACGTCGTGGAAGTGGAAGGGGAGACAATTTCCCCGGAAGAATATGACGACCAGGGCTGGATTGCGGCTCACGAACGCCGCAGTAACGCCAAGAGACGCCCAGACCTCGATGAACGATCCAAGAACATCGGAGACTCGCCGGTTTCAACGGCGTGGAAAACCACGAACGCACGAATTCTACAGCGACCAATGGCCCCGAGGCAACCGCAGCTACCGGAGGATGACTACAAGGTCGTGATCCGCCCGAGAGGTGGGCTCGACATGGCGCAACAACGCATTGCGTACATAAAGGATGGCGTTCTGCTGGCAGCCGCATTGACACCAGAAAATGCCGGAGAAGATACGCTACGCATCAATCCAAGACAAAACACCACGATCATGAGCACGCCGAAACTGGAGAATGCGAAACGCTACAGCAAAATACAGGAAATCCAACTTGGATCGAACACCTACAGTACGGCCGCTTACATTACTGCGCCGGAGAACACCTCCAAGGGAGTCATACACGGTATACCAGAATACGACACGCCTGAAGACGTTGAAAAAAGCCTGCTGAACTGCAGAAACCCGACTATACTACACGCAAGACGCATGGGACGCACCGATTCGGTTGTGATACTATTTGAAGGAACGTACGTACCACACTACGTGTACTACCGTTGAGCTGAATACCGATGCCTACTATATCGTAAGCAGTACGAAACATGTACCACCTGTGGCCGCCTCGGCCACCGAGCGCATGTCTGCCCGACACCGAACAGCAAGAAATGTCGCGGGTGCGGAACTTTCAATCCACCCGAAGATCATCAGTGCGAGCCAAGATGCTTCATGTGTGGGAAGGGACACCTCACAGGAGACAAAAAGTGCCGTGAACGGTTCAAGATCCCATATCTTCTCATAAAAAGGCAGTGGAAACAACAACAACAACAACGGAATGAACATCCACCGAAGAAAGCTATGGCGGACAATCGCCCAAGTCGGTCCAGGGAGCGGTCGGGCAGCACCGAATCGCACAAGGGATCGACATGGACCAACAGCCACGGCAGCAGACACCGCGACAGGAGCCGCTCTAGCTCCTTCCCAAGACTCCCCGGTGGAGGCGGTGGCGGCCACTCCAACTCCAAGTCCCGGTCCAGGTCCCGGCCCAGGTCTGAATCGAGATCGAGAGGATTCCCACTACGCGGAACCCCGGAGGGCTCTGGCGGGTACGACGGCAACAAAACGCAGGTGAGCTGGGCAGACACGGTCTCCGGCGCTGTTTCTCCGTCTAATATAACACCTAAAATAGAAGGGTCCGCCCTGGAGCAGGAAATGATCCAAATTAGAAAATTACTAGCGCAAATTACTCGTGAAAATGCTAAGCAGAGGGAGGAAATTCAACAATTAAAGCAAGAAAACGCTAGGCTTCAGCAGAATAGGACACACGAGCCAAGTCACACGCCTACCGCCAGTACGGCACAGACGCCTAGCCGCGAGTCAACGCGCGCTCTCGCGCAAATGACAGGAACGCCGCCCCACAAAAGAAAAGCCGAAGACGCGCCAGACGCGCAAAGCAGCGTCTCAACGCAGTTAGAAAAGCAAGTAGAGGGAATGTTTGTGGAGTTAACCAAGACGCTACAACAACAATTCGCCGGGTTACAAGCACAGTTCGCGGAAATTATACAAAGAATAGAAGGCATTGAAACCCGATTAACAGTTGTTGAAAACGCGCAAAAGGACTTGAGGCCTGCGGGAGTGGGACCGGTAAAAGCGACCACCAAACCATATCATCGACCCGTAGTGACAGAAACCAGTAAAGTCACCGGGGAGAATCAAACAATTAAACATGGCTACGCGTAATAAATACATAATATGGCAATGGAACTGTCGCGGGTATCGCCGGAAACGGGGACACCTGCAGCAGTTCCTAAGTAGCAAGGAGGCCCCAGACGTCATCGCCCTGCAAGAAACGGGGGGACTGGCTAAATTATCCGGTTACAAAGCATACGGTGCTTCCGACGAGAAGGCGTCTGTTACAACTCTCGTAAACCTTACGGTCATAGAACACACCACTCGCGTGACCGGTGTAGACCACGTCCTGATTGAAATCATTCCCATGCGCAAGGGAGAAGGAAGCCTTTTCATCTTAAATGTATACAGTAGCCCTCGACACAAGATGAGATTCGGCCCACTTTTTCGTAAATCTTTAAATTTAGCAGAAAGAAATGCAATGGTAATTGTAGGGGACATTAATGCACCCCACGCGGCTTGGGGATACCGTTTGGAGAGCGTCAAGGGTCGTAATCTGTGGCTAGACGCTCAGCAGGAGGGTCTCACTCTCATAACAGATCCACAGGCGCCCACTAGAATGGGTAACAGTGTCAGCAATGACACCACACCAGACCTAACTTTTACAAAGAACACACCTGATGCAAAATGGATAAACACGCAAGAAAATCTGGGTAGTGATCACTTCATTGTAGCAACAACTGTACACGCAGGCCCATCACGAAAGAAAGGCAGAAAAATAACAATTGTCGAATGGGACTCCTTCCGCAAAATCCGGGAGGAGGAAGCTGATGAAGTCATACATGACATCGATATTTGGACTAAAAAACTTCATCAAAGTGTGATACGAGCCACTAAGACTATTCCGGAAAAAGCAGGGATAGAGGAGGCGGACAGCAAACTCCTACATATGTGGGAGGCAAAAAGCAGTATGCAGAAACGCTGGAAGCAGCAAAAACTTAATAGAAACCTGAGAAAGAAAATCGCCATGCTCAATAAGGAAATAGAGGACTATGCGAATAGATTAAGCCGTCAAAATTGGGAGGCCACGTGCAACGCCATGGAGCGACAGATAGGGCTACCTAAAACCTGGAATCTTCTGCGTTATCTTTTAGACCCGGAAAACAGCAAGTCCACACAACGACACTGCCTGTACAAAATAATTCACAGATACAAAGGCATGGAAGAAGAACTTTTACAGGAACTACAAAGTCTCTACGTAGGAAATACAACCAAAGAACACCAACATCCGTATACTGGTAAGGAAAACCCGCATCTTGACAGCCCCATAACCGAGGCTGAAGTTCAAGCGGAACTCATCAGGCTCAACACGAAATCCACGCCAGGCCCGGATGGAATCACCAACAAGATCCTGAGAAATCTCGATGGTGAATCTATCTCGGCCCTCACCAAGTATATTAATACCTGCTGGGAACAGGGTAATATTCCACGTCAATGGAAAACCGCCCGGGTTATAATGATTCCAAAGCCGGGAAAGAAACTTCAACTTGAGAATCTCAGGCCTATATCGTTAACGTCGTGTGCTGGCAAGCTCATGGAGCACGTCATCCTCACACGTCTAACTAATTACATGGAAGATAACGGCCCTTTCCCGCACACCATGATTGGATTTAGACCAAAACTGTCTACACAAGACATTATGTTGCAAATCAAACACCAAATAATAGACGCGGGACCTCAAACACTAGATACAAAAGCTATCCTTGGTCTTGATCTTACGAAGACCTTTGATAATATCACCCACAGGGCTATTTTAGAAAACTTGCAAGGCCTAGGAGTGGGCCAACGAACCCACGCGTATGTTAAAGACTTCCTCTCTGACCGTGTTGCGCAAATCACAATCGGTGAAGTGAAATCCAAAGAGATAAAACTCGGAAGCCGGGGCACACCACAAGGATCAGTCTTATCTCCCTTTCTTTTCAATGTAGCTATGATTGGCCTGCCAGCAGAACTAGAAAATATAGAAGGATTACAGCATAGCCTGTACGCCGATGATATCACCCTTTGGGTAACAGGTGGAAGTGATGGGCAGATTGAGGAAATCCTCCAAACAGCCGTACATACAGTTGAGTAATGTGTTGTGGATAAAGGATTGAGATGCTCGCCGCAAAAATCAGAATTACTTCTATACCGACCGACACGGAGGGGCCGTAAGAGTTCTACGGATAAACCAAACATCACGCTTTTTGTAAATGGCAACCAAATACCTATTGTCGACAGCATTAGAGTCCTCGGACTCCACGTATCAGCTAACGGTCACAACGGGGAAACAATCAGAATACTAGAAAACAGCGCACAACAAACAATGAGACTAATTAAGAGAATAGCTAATCGCCATTATGGGATGAAAGAGAACAATCTGGTACGACTAGTCCAGGCTTTTGTCATCAGCCGCATAGTATATGTAACCCCTTACCTAAATCTCCGAATAGCAGAAAAGACAAAAATCGACGGCATCATTAGACGATCATTGAAACAAGCCATAGGTTTGCCGATAAACACATCAAATGACAGGCTCCTAGCCTTAGGTGTCCACAACACGCTCGAAGAACTCATAGAAGCCCATACGATAGCGCAATATGAAAGACTCTCACAAACACCTACTGGCAGACACATACTTAACAAGCTTAGAGTAACATACGCATCACAGTATGGCACTAAAGTAGACATTCCCCACGACATAAGGAAGCAGCTTATTATCCCACCGCTACCCAAAAACATGCATCCCGAACACCACAGGGAAAGGCGGGAGGAAAGGGCAAGGGCTATACAGAGGAGATTCCAACGCTCTCAGGACGTGGTGCACGTCGACGCGGCAGAGTACACGACTACTCAGAATATGTGTATCGTTGCAGTGAACTCGGAAGGTGAGCGTAAGGTCAGCGGATCTATTAAAACTAACAGAGCCGAGGTGGCTGAGGAATCGGCCATTGCTCTCGCAATGACTTCCACACTGGCCACGATAATAGTCAGTGATTCTAAAACCGCCATTTAAATTACGCAAAGGGACGCATCTCGCCGGAATCACGACGTATCCTGGAAAACTTTCGCGGTGAGCGGGTTGTCCATATCATCTGGGCGCCTGCGCACTCCTCTCTCCCCGGCAATGAGGCGGCCGACACCGTGGCTCGAGGACTCACAAACCGAGCCACCGGGGCGCCGCGGTTGGGGCTGACAGGGGACCGGATAGTTGGCTATAGGGAGATAACTAATCATTACAGATTGGGGAGGGTGCGTTTTCCTCCCGCACACCCATCACTTAATAAGCAGCAGGCGGTGGCATGGCGCCTCCTTCAAACAAATACATATCCGAATCCGGTGACTTACAATCATTATTACCCAGACCAATATTCGGCCAATTGTAAACTCTGTCAAGGAAGGGCGGACCTGGATCACATTATCTGGGCCTGCCCTCGGGCGCCCCGACAGGGCCAAAAAATTCAGGATAGGAATCAGTGGGAGACCGTGTTGCTCAGCTCGGCCCCCGAAGACCAACTTTTGGCTGTCCGGCAGGCCGAGGATGCCGCTAGAGCTCAAGGGCTTCTGGCCGCCATCTAGGCGGGGTTGGCCCCCCCCCACGAATCTGCCGGCTATATAAATAAAAGTTATTTCTCTCTCTCTCGCTCTCTCCTCTTCCAACTTCCAGCGTGAGTCACTCGAACCCTCGTGTTTAGGCGACGCGCCTCCTCTTTCCGCTCACAGCGCGATTCCTAGGTGCAGCGTCCGATGTGGGGCGCCTCTGGCGTGATCGCTGCGCCGTAGCGCGTCGGGTGGGAAAGCGTCCCCTGCGATGTGTTCCGTGCTGCTGGCGAGGAGTCATGCGTCTGCGTGGTGCTCTCAAGCCAGATAGAGGACGATCCCACCGAGGCGCCAGTCGCATGATCGCGTCCGCCTTCATGGCGCGTCGCGGCCCAGCTGACCGTGCCGATCACGACGTATGGCTCGCGTAGATCGTTTCTGCCTCAGACACACCGAGTTCTTCGGTTCGTTATGCTTGCTCAGACGCACGTTTCGTCTTTGCGTTACTTAAGAGCATGCCGAGCGAATGAGTGGGCGGTGCGAAGGTGGTGCGATAAACGCTATCGCGTTCCACTCTTGAAGGCGAAGCTGTAGCGTCCTTCAATTTTTTTCTGAGGCTGATTGCGCACCCTGAAAAGTGGCAGTTATACATACATGTAAACTAGCTCTAGTGCTAAGGTACTTTTTAAAAGCAAAAGGAGAAATAAATGCAATAGTGGCAGTTCCTCTTCTCGAGAAAACGTTGTATGCCCATGTCGCGCATATCTGTGCATTTTCATGAGGAAACTCAAAACACATCTCCTTTGACTCCCCTGCGGAACAAACAACACATACTACACAAGCACTTTAGTTTCATGCTGGAACACTCAGGATTGAACAAGCATCGTTACACGCCTTTGGCATTATTAAAAAATTTTATAATGGCCGTGTATTTCATCTAACTGTGGGTGCTGCACAAAGGATGCGCGGAGTTTGACGAAACTCGTGATCTTCACGAGTTCTGGCGCCGCCCGAGGTTAAAGAACTAATGGTAACAAGACGAACTTTATTCTTCGGCTCGCCTCAACTTTCATTCGTTTATCTAGATTCAGTCCGGGTGGCCATCATCCCTTAGGCATTGCCTTATGAGCCATCGACAAACTTGGGCCTACGTGATCATACATCGATGTATGGTCGGTGCCTTCTTTCACTTATTTGTCGTTCCACCGAGTGCATGTAATGCACTCGGTGCATGTAATCAAGCAAGTTATACTACAAATGCGTTTAATACAGTATTATTAGTCACTTTAGTGTGATTTCTAAGCATTTTAAAGTTTACAAGATGTACTCTGAACGTGTATTAGATTAATCTCTCAGTTATTACATTTCGCGTTATACCACAAGGAAACGCCCCACGTCTTCTTTCCTGTGGATTGATTGCGCGGCTGGCAACGTGCCCTCGCTCGCATTGCCGAGCACAGATTGGTGTGCGCCTGGTTTTTGTGCTGGGATTTCAACACATCGCGCATTGCTAAGAATTAAGTAAGGCTGCGAGATGGGGACGTGAGCTTCGGCTAGCGCCGAAGGGGTTTGCCGCGCGCTCACCTAGTAGGGATGAATGAATGCCTGAAAATACTCATACAAGCAAATGGTCACAAAACTACGCATTATTTTCGTTAACATTGTGATGCACCCTCATACCGGGTAGCGCGAGTGATGGCTTCTAACAAACGCAGAAAAGAGACTTTGCAGCACACGTGGCCGTGAATTGACTGCCACAACATCCATGTCATGTGGGATTGCAGTAGCGATGCAGTTACCCTGTACCCGCCGCTGACAAGGTGGCGCTTCACTTTTTGACAATAGAGTTTTAGAAGTGCGGACCCAAGACTCTGGGTCCCTAAGCCGCGTTGCGTAGGCTGCTCTTGGGATTAGAGGAGCAGCAGAGTTTGAGAATTGGTTCAAACTCAGACAGCCTTGGGTCGCGCGCTCAGGACGCCACAGTGGCGAAAATAGAAAGATGCTTGGAAGCAAAAATAAAGAGCTTTTCTTACTAGTGAAAACAAACACAATGAATTTTTAAACAAAACGGGCAAACAATAAGGTGTAATAAACATAATTACTGTGTTAGTACCATGAACTGAGTACCCTGCTTTAAGAGCCAAGTGTGTTCGGGAACCGAGGCTAGTTTTAAATGTTTGGGTCTCGGGTCAACGCGAACGCAAGAATCCAAGACTGGCTTGGATTCTGAGCCAGCGCACTTGGGGCCTGCAACTTTTTTGGGTCGCAGAGCCGCTTGGGTCTTCAGTTCTAAAACTCTCTAAATCGTCTATTCTCTCGCATGCGTGTGCCCATGATGGGGTCCACAAAGTTCTCGTTGTGGTTGAATGTCTCCGAATGCAGATTGAGGCTCGCCCAGTTATCATTCATTATATCTAGGATACAGTTGTAGGCGACCCATTCATCGCTGTGAATAAAAGCCCTCGGTTCAACATTGGCTGCAATAATGTGGCCTAGCCTCAGCGCATCTCGTCTATCGACCTTGAAAAGTCCCAGCTCGCTTGTGGCCACGCAGTAGGCCGAAGACCCATCGTGCACGATCTGCAACACCAATGTAATTTTCGTGGTTGTATTGCTGCTTATTAGCTGACCATTTCTCCGGCACTCTGGACATTGCTCGTGATCTAATACGAATTGCCACAAGATGATACATCGCAATGAAATTTATCTCTCTCAGGGCTATGCTTCATAACGCTTTCATGAACCTCAGTAGGCATTACGTGTGAAGGTTGTATCTAGCCCACACACTTCCGCCTTTTCTTTTCGTTCATAAATAACATACAAAATTGAACGGTTAGTTCACCACGGAAACCTCCTGCTGATGTCGTCCGAATACGTGCACAGGACGAGCATGAAGTGACCCTCTGCAAATCTTCTAACCCATGGCGCCTTTGCTATATATTGACACATGTTCACAATGTCTAACAAACGTGACCTCTATGGTGCATGCCGTTCTCTGAGCATACCTGGAAGTATTGGGTATAACACTCGTATCAAGCTCTCTCACGTTTGCATAAGCATTTTATTGTAGAGGCTGTTGTTAAGAGGCGGATCTTTAACTCTGTTTTTAAGCCATATACACGGTGTTTCAGCGAGCAATTAAAAAAAAAATTAAGCATTGCATGTAGCAGATAACGCAATTCTATTCTATGAGCTAGCCTAAATGAAGAAGCGGACATTATATTTGCACCAAAAACTGATATGCATGATCGGCTAATTAACAAATATTTAACGTTCTACCAGGTGGGACTGCAGGGCATATCCACTTTAAATGAATTGTGCATATGACACCATTTATGAAATATGCGCTGTTTAACGCAGCTCCACTTACTTTCTATCAAGATGTCATTTTATACATTGAAGCACAAAAGTAACTGGGACGCGAATGCATTTCTCTGCAAAGTTGGGCAATTATTATCTTGAAACTGGTGTCATTTTGAGAATTCGTTCCAAGTGGATCCGCCTCGCGAGCTCCTCGGTTAGAATTTGTAAATTGCAATATGTGCCATAAGGTGATTAGTTAAAAGCATAATTATTTATTTTCCTTATACGATCATGTATTTCACTTGTTTCTGAAAGATATGTACGCCCCTTCGATTAGACGAGCTCTTGGACTAGAATAGTGCGGCCACATGCAACTTTTTTTTCATTTGAAAGTGTTCAGTGAGACATCCGGTATATTGGTTTCAAGAACTACAAGAAATTCAGTATATAGGAATCACTTGTAATAGCACGAGGTAATATGAGAGATTTCTACGTTCGATGGGCATAACTCATAACGAGTCTACCTTCTTCTCCAAATATAATTGCCGCTGTGGCAATTGGTTCCCTCAGGACCCGACAGAAACTTTCTATACCTTTCATATAGGGCCTGTAAACAAGCAGAACAGATTTCTGTGTTCTCGCCACTTACTCCGCGTTGAAACCAGAGGCGAAATTAAGTGCAGTTCGCCCCAGTATGTGCTACCGCTCATTCGCACGGCAACGTTCTGACAGTGAGTCTCCGCGGTAATTGGGTAAGGTGTGTTTGATTTTCTTTGCGCGCTTGACATCATGCTTGTTAATTTCTTTAGTAGGCGAATGTGTACAAGACTACGCAGCCGATGAAACTACGATCCTTACTTCGTACAACTGTGTAATAATTTAATATCGCAATCGATGCTTCGCCTTTCGTGCGCAACAGTGATACATATTTTGGTTGCTATTAACAGATATAAAAATTTGGCTGTGGCTTAGCTCAACTAACTCTGGATATGCGAAGCGAAAGCTTGGTTTAGCCTACTTTAGTGTTGGCTTCATTTGGTTAACCTTTCATTTAGCTGTAATTATTATACTTAGGTATACAATCATGGTTAAGCCAGGTGTGACGGCTGTGCCTAGGTTGGTGGCTAGACATGACAGTGATTACGCTTGGGTAGACATGCATCATTCGACAGTGCGAAGCCTGTTGTGCCACACGGAAAGCGCAAGTGCTAGACATGCAAAGAGACACCGCGAACATGCGCAGCGTAGAAGTACGAGCGGAGAGGGTGCGAACGCGGTCGCTACGTTTATCTTGACGGTGCGACGCTTCCTGCATTCGGGACCTTCTCCATTAAGGCAGCTCGCCGGGCGATATCCGCAGGGTGTTCAGACACCGCATGGCGACGACAGCTCAAAGCCTCCCGCTGCCGCACAACGCTCAGAGAAGACGACCCTGCCTCCCTGTCATCCACGGCCCAGCACGTACTGACTAGGCGAGCCCGGCGCTCCTCTTAGTCAGGCGCGCGAGGACTCACGTGGTCAGGCGGCGGCTAAAGCACGCGGCGGCGCCGGAGCTCGGCGCGGCGAGTCACGTAATGCGTAGCCAAGACTACGGCGCAGCGGCGGCCAAATCAAAGTCGACGTCGTGGCGGTGGCGAATCTCGGCTCGACGAGGTTTGTAAAGCTTTTGCTTTAAAATACTTCAAGTGACACGAAATCATGATGTCAGGAGGTAATCTTCACCGCAAACATATACGCTCTCTACACTTGCTCTTTCTACCCTTCCGAAGCGAAATTGCTTCCCTGCTCTAACCCATACTGAAGCAGGAGGATCACGCGTCACGTATGAATCTTGGGTCCCGCATTGTTTATTTCCTTTCGCGTTACTCGTGGGTAGAACACATCCGATCACTGTCTCGTGCGCGTGCTGTTGCGTTTGTCTGGCTTCGCGCTGTGCACGAGAAGGCCTGCGTTGATGTTTGCCTGCTTGTGCACTATATTGAAATGAATCTGGCCGTAGAAGCACATTTAGACGTAGTTTCGCTTTCTGCGCGCACGAGTACATGGTGTGTGATCCAGCAACGTTATATCGCCTAGTGAAGCAACGGGTCAAACACGTAACTGCAGGTAGCTATATCAATTCGCGATATCACGCGTCACGGCGAATTACGATTCAGCTATACAAATTGCGCCGGCGCACTTGTGCGTCTGACGTCGACCCACCGCTACTGAGAGGGGGCTTCCTCAGAAAGAAGAGCGTCCGGCGCTTGGTTTGAAATTTCAGGTGTTTTCGCGGGCGCACAGCGGGGTAATAGTTTGCGATGTGAATTAGACAGGAAAGAAGGGTAGTCATATTCTTCTTGAGATTAATACAACGGAATACAGCTTTCTAGACCTTGTTATACGTACGGCAGAGAACCGATGTTAAATTGGATCTACACAATAAAAAATATGAAATTATATGGTTTTACGTGCCAAAACCAATATCAGATTAAGAGGCACGCCGTACTCGGGGACTCCGGATATTTGGACAACCTGGGGTTCTTTACCATGCACCTGGGACCCTCTAATGTAAACTATTCCAATATATTTTTATTCCAATCCCCTGATGTCAAATTTCCGTAACCGCCGACGCAAGCATCAGGCAGTGCCTGACCCGCAGGGTTGTCTAAACAGACCACTCAAACGCTCTCCTCGTTATTAGGAGGTCAGTTTTGTTTGCATTAAAAACGAATATCAATGCCTGCACTGAGTGGCTTGTCTTACCTAAAATGGCAAGTGGCGAGCAGCAGGCTCAAGTGGAGAGGGATTCGATGGGGCCGAGCAAGTGCACTGAAAATCGATAACCGGATGGAGAGGGCGCTGCTGGCATCGGCGATTGGTCCACTTTCCCTTATTTTGATTGCGGTGGCTGGCCGAAAAAGCGGCGGCATGCAACGGAATATTAAGAATGTCGCTTAAATGGATCCTCAGCAAAGAACAGTTGGCAGAGCAAGGTCGTAAACGTGTCATAAGTGCTCGAAAACGCTACACAGCCGCGCAAAAGTTTAATTCTACGCAAATAAACCCATTCTCTCCGTCAGGTGCGAGTAGCCAGTGTCCGAACGATTGGTGGCAGCCATCTTTTATTCCTTTTGGAAAGGGCAGCCTAAGGATATTCAGAGAAAAATTCAGTTTTTTTTCGGCGCAATAATGCATTTATAACGAGTACATGTCACTTTGACGCGTTGATTTTCGCGGTTTTATGACGTCGCGTTACAGCCAGGTGAAGTGGATTCAGCCCGAAAACTTTTGACCAATAACCGAGGGCTAATGGCGAAAAGGCGTCCAATTGGAAATAACCATTTTTCTTCTGTTCGGCCTACTCATGCATAATAAGTGTGTAGACGTCATATCAGGTGGGGAGCTGTCGCGGTTTGCGTGACGTCAGGTGACTGCCAGGCTGAGTGGGGGCGGTCCAAAATGTTTTTGACCCATTGCGGAGGGCTGATTCCAGAATTGGAATAGAAAAGTTTCGAATAGCTTGACGTTATAACGCTCCTGATCTAGATGATATGGGCGAATGGAAGGAAAGCGGATACGTCGACTTCCGAAAATTAGACGGTGCGATGAAGTCGGGAGGTTCGCTGGGACACCATAAAATAAGCTAGCGCGAGGCAGGGGTAATGGAGATCGCTAGGAGAGAGGTTCGTTGAGCAACGTGCACAAATATTGGAAGGAAAATGATGTTGATGACAATTATTTTCATTTTTTACTGGCGGTTCTAAGAGCAACAAAGAAGTTAGAAATCTTCCAGAAGTGCGGTTTCTGTACAGCCTGACAACATATCTGCATGCTTACCATTCCGACGCCACCATAATTCAGACCGAGTGGTCTCTCCGTATAGAAGAAGGGTCGCAGTAACGTGCCTCTCGACAGGACAAGAGTACTGAAGTTGTAATTATAGAAGGCAGCTAAGTCCGTCTCGTCGTACAGCCATGACGTCTGGTCGGTCCAAACGTAGTGGAACCAGAGAGAGAGAGCCTTGATCCACATAGGGAAAAGTCGGTCCGGGAGTGCATCAGGGTATGGTTCTGCGGCATGGCGAAAACAAATAAAATATCTGATTCCGAAATCCTCCGCTTAGTCATGAAATTCTAACATTGCAGCAAAAATATTTTGCTGTGAAGTTCCGTAACTTAGCATTGTAGTAAAAGATAGAACCCTGTTCCTTGTTAAAGTGTAAAGAAAGAAATGCGAACAGAAGAAGATAAGAAACAAAGAACGAATGAAATGACAGAAACAAACAATTACCTGTCATATTCTAAGATCCCACAGACAATGTAAATCAGGATTTATATTTAAAGACATTTTAATTTACTTATTCTAGGTAGTTTTGGGGAACGTATGCTTAAACTTCCAAGCATTTTAACCCTGCGACGTAGTCACATTTATTCAGTTTACTTAAACAAATGTTTTCTTGTTTCCACATGGGCAGTTGGAAACTGAAAGCGCATTCTATGACTTTAATAAATGCGCTGTAAAGTTTGATTTGCTGCATAATGTCTGCGCAAGTAGCCTGTTTATTCTGCATAGATCTTCCCTGAAAATTTGCAAAGTTGGATTAGCTCCCTACCTGTAACGTTGATGCCATCTGTAACAGCGTTATGACCGTAACAAATGGCACCATCATGTGCTAGCAGAGTTCATTTTTTAAGAGATTGCTTTTTTTTAAGCCTCCTTTTCCAGTTTTGCGTCGTCATCGTCTGCGTTGCCGCGCACACTGACCATGTGATCGCCCCTTTAACCATTTAGTATCACCATCACAGTATAACCATCACTGATAGCTACCGGCTCGGCAGCTATTGCGTGCTGGAACAGCAATCGACACGCAATATGACACGCGGTAAACACCAACTAGGCCAAACTGAAGTTCGTCTGATGAAATACGTGGGCGATCCAGGTATTTTTGTGACTGATTGCGTAACACATAGGTGGAAAGTTTTCATTTTTCCGAGGAGGGGGGAGCTGGAGCCCGACCAGCTTTCCGAACCTCACACACACACACACACACACACACACACACACACACACACACACACACACACACACACACACAAATATATATATATATATATATATACATATCTATATATATATATATATATATATATATATATACATATCTATATATATATATATATATATATTTATATTTCTTTTTCTCGCACCTGAAGAAGCTTGGTGTGACCTCGAAGAATTGTTCACAGAAACGACGGCCTTATTTGAGAATTTAGAAGACCTTATAGCAGGAAAGAATTCTATTTCACAGCCTGAGCCTTCTCACACCATCAAGAATCTATCCTCTCTCAGTGGTGCACTCTTCCTTCATGTAATTATCGCATACTTCGCTATCACTAATACTGCTTCGCCTTTCCGGAGAAACTGCTGCCTCTGTCTCGCGCTCTTTCTTTTTCTGTGAGTCTGAGTATAAGCGCTGTGGTGTATGACTGCTGCTGATTCTGTTTTCTAGTGACTCCGGGTTGGCCTCATTTCGATCACTGAGTGAATTATACAGGGTTCCACAATTATCAGACACAAAGACTGGAGAAAAGAGCAGTTGCGTTACTCGAAGGAAGCCTAGTGCATATTGTCTCCAGTAAAGTGGAGTAGCCGCCATTAATTCTTTCGTTACTTAGAATTAATTCGGTAATTGAAATGAAATATCTAACTCGAGAAGTACTGTCCTAATTTGAAAGTTTTAATGAGGCATCTGTAGGCACCCCAAAATGACATGTAACTGCGGTGTTTTCAACGATGTACTAATTGGGTACAATTTCTTCCGCCTGGCAAACAAACGTAACGAAATATGAAGGAAACCTCGTGACTGCTCTCCCACCGTCGTCATAAAGCAGCTCCCTCAGATAAGCTCACTGAAAGCAACTGCATTGCCTCTGGCAAACTCGAAGACAGAACGCATCCCCTTGATAATGGTACGGCAGGAGCACCAATAACAGGCTTCGCAGCTATTCCTCTGTCTCATTTCTACGTCGCATTTATTATCTCTCTTTGAAGACCAACTGATTACAATAATAATAAGAGCGCCTTGATAACGCGGCCCACGTACCGCTCTGCTGACGCACGGAACGTGAGAAGCAATGGAATAGGCACATAAGGAGACAAAGAAAAAGACGACGAGCGATAGGCTCGCTTCCGAGCACCCGTCTGTAATTTTAAGTCCTTTTTAGCAAGTGCAGAGTTCATTTTTACTCTGTCTGCCCCTCTCTCTCACAGAACGCCCATCTGGGGGTCACCGTTCTGGGAGATAAGCACAGCAAGCGGCTCCCGAAGCGCAGCGGACCGAAGCAGCACGGCGAGCCTCTGCCGTCGGCCGCCTTTCGTGATGCTCTGATGGCATCCGTCGCAAGCAATCAGCAATCAGGTCAGCGTGTTGCTTCTGTAGACCACAGAGAAGATGAGCAAGCAAGGAAAAGGCTGCGTGGACATGAGATCGACACACGGCAATCTACAGTAGATAACGAAGACATGGACCAGACAGCTTTCACTATCGTCTCTTACAAAAAGAAAAGAGCCGCAGGTGTTCCTGTTATATTCAAGCCAACTCAGCCTGACAGCAGCTTATGTAAAGTAAACCCAAACTTCTGGCTTCTGCAGTCGTGACAACAGCCCCAGAAAAGACACTCAGCCACCGTCTCAACCAGGATGGCAGCCTCATTGTGACAGTGTCTCGACTTCCTCCAGCCAATCGCCTCCTCACAATGACAGATCTATCGGGGCTTCCTGTAGAAGCTCGAGTTCCATACTCCTACTCTGCCACGTACGGGAGGATACAGGACGTTCCTTTTGAGTACTCGAATGACGACCTCAAGGAATATTTGAGCGAACAAGGAGTCATATATGCTAAAAGGCAAGTTTTGCACGTCCCTAACGAAGATGGCGTAGTAACGAAAACCTGAAGACGCTCGGTCATCCTGGAATTTTCTAAGGACGCCCCTTTACCAAACCGATTGTCGCTTGGATTCTGCAGATATCCTGTGACGGAATACATGTGGTCTGGTACTCAATGTTTGAGATGTCCAAGACATGGGCATATAGCGAAAATTTTGAAGGCCCCATCCGCTGCAAGTTATGCGCTGGTGCACATACGCATAAGGAGTATACGTCACGTTCCCAGCCTCGGAGTGCAAGCTGAGCAAGCTGCATCATACGGAGGGTGTCCTAAAAAGAAATCAACCATTCTTGCACGGACGATGGAGCAAATCCAAGGAAAAGTGTGGAAACGGCGAGAACCACCACCGTATCTTGATGTGATATTAGATCTACAAACCAAAAGCAACACGCCACGGTGGAGCGCCGCGACACGACTTCGAAAAAGTCCTTCGCCTCAGTAGTGACATAAAACCAGCAAAGGCCTTCAACTACAAATAGTCAATAAAAGCCCTCAAGTGATATAACCGCAAGCCCACAACAACAAGTGTCCCCATGGTCGCAGCAGAAGAGCAGGATGAACCAAGAAAAGCTGTTAGATGGTAGCACTGTAAATGAGATATCAAGTATGCTGATTCCCATGATGCTCACAACAATCAAGGCTATTCTCCGTGCCAGCCCATCGTTTAAAAGCATCCCTGAGGTAGAGGCCGTACTGGCTTTGGAACCGCTGGTGTCTTCTTCTTTCACGGCGCAACGCCGTGATTCTTCACAGTAGCAACGATGGCTTCGCCAGCAATCGTATCATAAGCAGTGTCCACCAATAAACACTTCCGTACATATACTATATTCCAGTGGAACGGTCGCGGCTTGCGCTCGAAGTCAGCAGACTTTAAGCATCTTGCGCGAGTGTACGGATTCCCTTTTAAGGTCATTTCCGAGTCACGCGTCGACGAGCAGTTTAGGATAAATGGTTATTATTTTCATCAATGAATGCGACAAAACGGAGTTACGCGACTGCTTGTTGGATTTCGCAACGACATGCCTGCCTCTGCGATTCACGTTGCACCACATGACAAGAATGAATATATTTGCGCAACCACAATGATTGCATCTAAAGTATTTACCCTGATTGGCGCCTACTTGGAACCAGGATCACCTTGTGACGTGACAAGATTGGAAGACATGTTGACAAACATTCAATCTCCACATATTATTTGTGGCGATTTTAACGCACCTAACGAGATCTGGGGCAGTTCACATACATGGGCTCGGGGTGCTAAGCTGGGGAAGCTTCTTGAAGAATACAATATAGAGCCCTTGAACGATGGAAGCATAACATACCTGGAAAATCCGAAGACTGTTAGCTGCATTGACGTCACATTCGTATCAAGTCAAGTGGCACCTATGTTCGGATGGTGTACAGATTACGAGACTCGAGGTAGTGATCACTACCCGATCCTAGTCTCTGCCCTTCATTTTCCGACGTCGTCCAGAAAAGTGACAGTGAAGTTGGTAGACTGGGAAGCTTACACAGCTGCCGTATACAAAGGGATCACAGCCTCGACTACGAATGCAGAATTAATACCGACAATAGCTCATTGCCTTAAACAAAGTACCCGCTCTGCCGCTAAGCATTGTAATGTAGCAACTAACGACGAGGAATTAGAAAGTTTATGTGCCATTCGAAGGCGTGCCGAAAGGAAGGCTCTACGTACTAAGAATATCGAAGACCTGAGAACTTGTCGACGGGCACAAAGACATATACGACGTTACCTCAGCAAACTGAAACGAAAAAGGTGGAGGGATTTTTGTGGGTCACTAGACATACGACAACGGCTGAGCAAAATCTGGCCAGTCGTCAGAGGCATTCGCAAAGAGCCGCAACAGTTTTATCCTCTTATCGCCATCTCATTACATGAGCGCGCATCCCTGAAAGAGGTGGCAGAGCAGTACTGCAGGCTCCTTTCCAACAGGGGGCACAACTTTCTCGGCAAATTGCAAGTCATAAGCCTAGTCAATCCCGAGCTACCCTTCCTGACATAGAATTACCATTCACCATCGAAGAGCTCACGGCAGCAATCGGCGACGTACACAAGCGATCATCACCTGGCCATGACGGTGTGAGTTATGAAGCGCTCGTAAATTTATGCCACACAACTTGCCTACGCCTTGTGGAGTACTACAACGCCTGATGGATAACTGGGAAGGCTTCTACGGAATGGAAGGTTGCGAAAGTTATTCCTATATTCAAGGCAGGGACGCAGCCAACAAATTACACCTCTTTCAGACCCATATCTCTGCTCAGCTGCGTAGGGAAGCTATGTGAAAAAATGATCTACAAACGACTAAATTTGTTCCTGGAAACTACAAAAGTTTACCCGGAGGACATGAATGGCTTCTGGCAAAATAGATTTGCAATTGATAATGTCATAGCCTAGGTCTCAGTAATTGAAGAGGAATTGGTCTGTGGAAACACACCTACTGCATTATTTTTGGACCTTAAGGCAGCATATGATTTGGTCTATCATAAAGCAATACTTGACGCTTTGGAAACCCTTGGTCTTGTAGGACGACTTCATGCACGGATTCAAGAGTATCTTCAAGGACGCCAACTTTTCATGTGTACCTCGAAGGACCCCACGGCGCTTTATGCCGTCGAGAAGGGAGTGCCACAAGGGGCAGTGTTAAGCCCGGTATTATTTAATTTATTCCTCATCCATCTGAGAAGAAACCTGCCCCGTGGCGTCAAGATCACACTGTAGGCGGACGACATCTGCATTTGGAGCGCGGCGCGTTCCCGCAGTACCACCCAACAACGTCTCTAGCGAGCGCTAACAAATATATCGGCCTACCTAAATTCAAGGAGTCTGTAATTGTCCTCCCGAAAAAGCGTTGCCATGGCTTTCACGCGGAGGTGTATGAAAAAATAACCACTAGTGTTGGGTGGTCGTAACTGTGTGAGAAGATTTTCTCGGCATCGCACGTATTCCGATTTTTAGCCGGATCAGCAACTGTCGATCAATGGTGCTCATCCATAAGCCCTACGTCGACGGAACACTACGGTATTAGCTCCCGATCCTGCACAATATGTCTCCCACAAGCAAGAAAAAACTTGAGACAGCACGGAACAACTGCATTCACGTATGTCTTGGCCTGCCGAAGGGGTCGTTCCGCTCAGGAACTGTAGCAGAAGCTGGATGTCTGCCTCTTGAAGTGCTATCTTTTGAGGAGACACTTCGAATTCAACTCCGCCACGTTATTCATACGAAGACTCACTTTTTAAGTTATGTTTCTAGAACCCGTGCTACATCTAGCTTTGGGCTGGCCGTCGGAAGCATATCTATTTCGATTCCTGCTCAGGCCCCGTCCCAAACTATGCCACGAAACATTTCACCATGGACACTGTCCCCACTGGAAATGTGCCATATATTCCTGGAACCAGTGCGAAAAAGAAAACGTCTCAAGCAGCGACTTATCAGATAGCTTTGGAATATATGCACAAAGAATATGCAGCCGCAACGCACAATTTCACAGATGGCTCTACAACTCCACATCGCTCATCGTGTCGACTCTTTGTTCCCTCTACAGGGCGGTGATTCTCGTTTCGTCTAGAGCAAGCGACCTCATCTACTTCAGCCGAGCTATGCGGCACTAAGGAGGCCCTTGTGTATGTACTTCGACAGCAGCCGCGAAAGACATGGGTGACTTTCACGGATTCAACAGCAGCCCTACAAAGTATGTAGAACAGGCAGATACGTTCCAATAATCAACCTGCCGCATTTTACATTGCTTATCTTCACCAGAAGGCTAATATTTCTGGGCATTACATCTAGTTCCAGTGGATACCTTGCCATGCCGGCATTTCTGGAAATGAAACAGCTGATGAAGCTGCCAGAAAAGTACTCCAATACCGCAAATTCAAAAGAACATTTTTACAAAAGCAGACGCTTCAAACATGGCAAAAAAATATGCCCATCAAGAAAAAGACCGCATCTGGAATCTGCCGCTTCATCAAGATTACTTCCTGCGTTACATTGACCTAGAAATGAGACCGAAAATTTCACTACCACTTCCTCGACACTTAGAGACATTGTACCATCGTCTTCGACTGAACGTGGCATACACGAACAATCATCTGTACCGCATAGGGCTGACCACTAACCCATACTGTGATAACTGTCACTCACAACTTTCAGACAATAGAGCACATATTACTAGAATGACCCGCGTACCGCGACGAGACACAATTTCTTTAGCAACAAATGAACATGATCCGCCACGAACCGCTAACATTAGCGAGCATCTTATGTCCAATGTCCAGCCCTTCAAATCAGCGGCGGGTTTCGTATTTATTGTTCAAATACCTGTCAGAAATTTGTCTAACAGGAAAGCTTTAAAGTTTGCACACTACATATACAAAAGGCTAAATTTACCCGCCATGTCACCTGTAAATATTAGTATCAGGTCCACTTCAATATCTCATATTTATTTTTATTCTCTTTTTCTCTCACTCTCATCTGGAATCTTTTAATCCCATTCTCCATCCCTATACAGAGTAGCATGTCAGCGGTTATATACGCGCCGGCAAAATTCTCTGTTTTTCTAATAAAGGGCCCTCTCTCTCTCATAGGCATATAATGTTTCAGAATCTTGGCTTTGCTCGCACCGCATCGAAAGAGTGCATGCGCAGCTATATTTCGCGCCAGAAACTTGCTTCGAACCAAAGCCAAACTAAAGGGACAGTCTTATTGTTTATGAGAGTGTATACGTGCTGCAAGAACAGCTTCGTGCAAAAAATAAAAGTGAAATAAACAGGCCGGGAGGCGACCCATGTGTACAGAAAACGCAAAACCGTTGTGTTCAAGGAAGTAAATATACCAGTTCCAAATGAGCCGAATTGGCACTCGGAACGCCTACACACAAAAAAAAAAGAACATCAGATTTAAGTATGCCCTTATCTATGAATTCGTAAGCGCCGTTATATGTGTCGCTGCTGAATTGAGGACGTGTTCGAATAGGCCTCCTTCAGCAGCTACGCAGTACTGGGTCCGCTTTATCACATCAGTGGCTTTCTTGAAGACCGACGCTTGCATTCTAAATCAGACATCCATTATTCTTTCCTTGAGCTCATCTGACGTCCACCTCGATCCCGTAAGCACGATTTTCCACATAACCCCAGTGAGATAAATCGAGTAGAGAGAGGTCAGGTGACTTAGCCGGCCAATTTACCGGCCCGTGCCTTCCAATCTAT
Source organism: Dermacentor variabilis (assembly GCF_050947875.1). Taxonomy (NCBI): domain Eukaryota; kingdom Metazoa; phylum Arthropoda; class Arachnida; order Ixodida; family Ixodidae; genus Dermacentor; species Dermacentor variabilis. The sequence goes on from NC_134570.1 coordinate 127,187,171, forward strand.
AGCGCATGAAAAGTCGCATCCAGCCAGTTTCGTGTTCGGCTGCCGCTGTTGGCATCTTGCTAAGACCACAGAAGTGGAAGACGTGGCAGCCGGACTTCGCTGTATAACTCATCCACCACTCCTTCAAGGATTTCGTCCACGTAACGCTGTCCAGTCAGCGTGTCATCGAAGATGGGACCGATTATAGCACCAGTGCAAATTCCGAAACGCACGTCCAACGACTACTGGTACTGGTGCCGAGTGCGCTTTATACAGTGTCGCTTGTATTCAATCCAATGTGTGCATTATGAAAATTTTTCTGGGCGTTTTAGCGAAAATTGGCGGCATCTGTGCACATGATGCTGTTCGAAAAGTCCGGAGACTCATCAGCTTCTGTGAGGACCCAATTTGTGAAATCTAGACGATTCTACAAGTCCCTATCTTCCAGGCGTAGGTGCTGGTTAAGGTGGCTTGGTTGAAAGGCTGTCATTTCGAATTCTCCAAACTGATTACTTGAAAACTGATACCTGGGCGGCCACGTCCCGCACGCTAGCATGAGGGTTTGAGTCCATAAATGCTAGAACATACGCGCGTAGGCTAGTGCTCAAAGATGGAGTCTTCCACCGCTGTTTCTGCAAGTTACTAGATTGTCTTAGGTTTTCTGAATTTCCGATAAAAGTCGATGCGCTTGGTCTACTATCACACTTCCATGGCTGGTAAATATTTCTGGTGTTCCTCTTGTCATTTGCAGCTCCAAAACCACGAATCATGTTTACCTTCTGTTCATTTGAGAAAGACATGGCAACTGAGACGAAACAAAATGCACATTTCAACATTTGCACTGATTTTTTCAATTCATTCTTGCGATTATAGGTTTCGTTTCAAATAAGAAACATCCCTGCACTTTACCTATTCTGAAACAACAGCTATCAGAGCTTGCTTCTAACACCAACCGTGATGTGTTACTGTTCCAGGGTGCTACCTTATGATGCGGGTCGCAGCGCAGTCACATCGTATTCTCCATATTTCTGCGGGGCTTACTTATGAGTTGGAAAAAATTAGTACGCAATTAGTACGTCGCTAAAATTACCAAAGTGAAAAGCCCCTTGACTGCGTCTACAAATGCCTGATTGGCACATTGGTAATTAGGATAATACGTCCAGAGTTTGATAGTAAATTAGAATTTCTTCTTAAATCTCAGTAAAGGAAAGATTACTGGCAGCTACTCCACTGTGCTGGAAACAATATGCACTAGGTATGCTTCGAGCAAAGCATTGACACTTTTTTTTAAATCTTGGTGAATGATTGTTCATTAGGACGTCCTGAAATTATATACCTGTGTGTGTGTGTAACGATGTTTACATCCCTAATAAGACTTGTAAATTATTAAATGTGGTTTTAATGGGTCGTTAGCATTGCTTACTGGAAATAGAAACAATAGTGAGACACATACTATTCACGCGCATTTCACACGTCGTTCATAAAAGACGGTGCCAAAAGGGTCACTGAAGTCTACAGATATTGTTCAATGACAAACACAGCCCGCAAAGCAGCTTGAAGTGAGGTGAACATACAGCAATATATTCATTCTGTACACCAGGCTACCATGCCTTTAGAAATAATTGTTAATCGGCTACCTCCTTCTCTTTCAAAAATATAATTGTTTTCCTGTGTATGTATTTAAATGTATTGGGTATGTGCATATGTTTACAGTGGAAATCCAAAACAATGGTGAAGTGTGAAAATACGGAGGAGGCAGTCACCGCTAGTGGTTCTTATGCGCTTGTCCTCCTATTGTCAGGATTTGCAGAAATAAAGCGGGACAATGAATTAAAATCCGTGTATTTCTGCGCCAGCAGTATTGCAGCAAGCTTTTAGCACATAATTTTAAGAGAAAAAGTTGAGGAAAGTCAAAAGAAACCTCAAATAATGCGGGTGACAAAGCTCCATCATTAACACCTTAGGTAGGGGGGGGGTCAGGTGTGACATCGCTGTGGGGAGCTGAGCCCATGCCGGAATATTCCGGAGGGGCTCGCACCAGGAAACCCCGGCCTACCCCCGTAGTCGGCGCTTATGGCGTAAAAGATCGTTTTCACGAAACTGTAAGTGGAGAAACATTGCATTTTTACGGCAAGTTTCGCGGCAATTATCTCGAAAGCGGCGCCATACCGGAAATTTATTCCAATTGGATACGCCTTGCAAACTCATCGTATACACTTCATAAGATGCAGTATGTTCTGCGTAGTTATTAGTTCAGAAGATAACTCGGAATTTTCAGAAGTTACTTCAATATGCGTTTCCATTTCTCGTGACAGCAATGTCCACCTCTTGGAATACTACAGCTCAAGGACTGGAATTGCGTTATCTGCAACCAGCCATTTTAAAGATTCAATAAAATTTAAAAATGACGGAACTGTACCTGACGCTGGTTGGACTATACACCTAACCAGAGGAAGTTTCACGAACTTTTCCTGTCGCTAAAGAGCGGCGCATATCCGGTGGAATGTAACCAATGAACTAAGTTGGGGTGAGCGAGGTTTATTGCAGAGGAGTACCGACGCAGCTTTGAGTAATCAATCACCTAAACTGCTCAGACTGTTAGTTTTGAAGCTCGTTCCCTCAGGACAACAGCCCTGAGCTCTGTCCCTCACACCATGGACTGCACAGTGAGACGAGTTGGTGTGACAATGGTTACAAACTTGTACAGAGAGGAGAGGCAATGGCGCGTACAATAAATATGTGTTTAATATTTCAGAGAGCAGTGGAAGAATTATCAGATAATCTTTTTAGCCGCTGTATAAACATTCATTTCAATATCATAAATACCATGTGCGCTTTTCCTTTTCACCACTGCTCATAATTTCTTACAGCTCAGATGAGAAATCACGGCTTGGATTTGTAGTTTTGCGCTGCTGTAATGCATGTCACGAATCGAAGGAGCGAATATTAGTGGCGTCTCCTTCGGTGGTTAGATTTGTTAGGGACGTATTGCAGTGTTCGTGCAACGTTTCTGAGTTCAAAATTGCTATGACAATGAAAAAAGTGCCATGACACTACATCGTAGCCCACCATAAAACCGACAAGCGGTTTTTGTCTGACCAAATGTGACGAGCAGATCCTCATGGTCTTTTCTTTTTCTCTTTGGCTCCATTTCATCTTTTGTTTTTTACCTTGCCGTGATCAGTGGCGGCAAATTATTCTCCAGGGAACATTTTAAGTGCACATAGCTTGCCTACCATGTAGTAGGTATAAGTTAGTAACATGAATGTAGCCGGCACAAACATGGGCATAGGCGTGCAAGAACAGCCATTTCCTTCATATCTGCACGGCACTTCTTTGTGCACAATGTAGGTGTTTCATTAAAAAATATTTCACTGTGACACAGCTGTCGTCTTCGCAAAGAAGCTCTGCGCTGAAGCTCTTTGCCGCTGCCTATGTTAGTCTCAATAGTATAATTAATGAAAATTTGTGTATTCTCTTTCTTAACAATAAATTAAGGGCGATTTACACAGAAAATTGGTAGGGCGCCACCACTTATGGCATGCCCATTTTTTGCAATTATTAATACTGCACGTCATTTCAGATATTCATCATCGAAAATGAAAGCCAAATACGCGATGCCTGAATAATAGTATGCCAGGGCAAACTCTAATTTGACACACAGCGGCAGATGCTTGCCAGGTAATGGGAGCCGTAAACTTAGCTGTCGCAACTGGCCGAGGCGTTCAGTTTGAGTATTCCTCGCTCTAGTCGTCACACGGCGTTTGGCTCTGATATGATAGCGGGGCCACCTGTGCTTCACTCCCACAGCGCCCGGTTTCGAAATGACGTGGATTTACCGTTAAATTTGGTTGTAAGTATATTGAATCGGGTGCAATTTTCAAGATCTCTGAAAAAATTACCGCGCATTGAATCCGACTGCCTTGAAATACGTAACCTAAAAAACATAAGGCCATAAGGTATATCATAAGAAGCCAACAAACACTGACACCAAGGACAACATAGGGGAAATTACTTATGCTTAATAAATGATGTAATAAAACGATAAACTAATGGAAATTAAAGTGGATGGAAAAACAACATGCGGCAGGTGGGAGCCGAACCCACAACCTTCGCATTTCGCGTGCGATGCTCCACCAATTGAGCTACCGCGGCGCTGTTTTCCCATCCATTTTCTTGGGTATTTATGTGTCCTAGTAGAACCCTGGGAGTGTTAGCCAGCGCCGCCACTCACAGACCTTGGCGGCGGACGTGGAACGTCCTTCATGCCGCAGGCGTCACGAGAACGTGATCTTTTTGGGTGAAGGCAACTGGTCAATAAACCCACATATGCTACCTAAAGGCATCAATGTTGCCGGATTCGGGACCCTCGTTATGTAATCAACGAGAAGAAAGGGGGTTAACCGAGGGGCCCGATTTTTATTAGTCATATCATAAGAAGCCAACAAACACTGACACCAAGGACAACAAAGGGGAAATTACTTGTGCTTAATAAATGAAGTACTGAAACAATAAATTAATTGAAATTAAAGTGGATGAAAAAACAACTTGCCGTTTTTATCGTTTTATTACTTCATTTATTAAGCACAAGTAATTTCCCCTATGTTGTCCTTGGTGTCAGTGTTTGTCGGCTTCTTATGATATGACTAATAGAAATCGGGCCCCTCGGTTAACCCCCTTTCTTCTAGTTGGCCATAAGGTAGCAACACAAAAAGTTACTTAATCAAGTTTCGCTAATTAGCATTTTCAGAACAACTTTGGCAGTGTAGAACCATTTTTGCCTCGCCGTACAGGGCATGTGCGAAGGAGAGAGGTGCCTTACGGTCATAGCATTTTTATAAAAGATCTGTATTGTGTCGGTTAGTGAGCAGCGTATGCAAGAACGTTTACTGTCAGATACGGCCCTGTTTATAAAGGGCATGTGAAAAGCGGGACGCGCGCAGTAGGTGCCACCTAGAGGCGTGTGCGCATCATGAAGCACCTAGTTACGTCTTCCTTTTTTTTTTTCGAAGAGAAATTATACATACAAACACAAAAGAAGGTAAGAAGTCAAATTCAAGTGTGCAGGCACTATAACTGCGTTCTTTCTGGCAATTAATAACGGTGTAGTGCTCTACGGACGCGACTACTTCTACGAAGGGCATCTGATTGTTGCAGCGCCGTCTCCGCGTCAGGCTGGGAGGATGTCTCAGCAGAATCAGTGGTAGATTTAGCCACCTGTCACATTCGTGTGGAAGTTAGGTGCTTATTGATGCGCCTCAGCTGTTGTTCGCTCTCTGACTAGATTGTACGACGGTGTTGGGCCTGCAGTGCCAATGACCTCAGCTGGGGACACGGTTCTGCGTGTGGCGTCGTATACAGACACTGTAGAACCAGTGCGAAGCGCTGGCTGGCGCTTGGGAGTCCGGATATAGAAGATTCGTTGCTTTTGTCTAATATCTCGAAGACGGTTGCGATCGGACTCTGTTGGGACATTTCGAGGCTCAAGGTGCTAAGGAAGCACTGGCAGTCTAGTTCTGGTTTGCCCCGCAGGGGCGTCTGCGCAAGCAGGCGTTTGGTGTGTTGCGACACCACGTACCCGAGCACACGAGGGTTGGACCCTCCCGCGTGTAGCCGTGCGCGGCTTAGCCGTGTCCGGGGAAAAGGGGATCCTGGGGGTTGAGCCAATGCCGGGTGTTTGGACCTTTACGGCCCCTCGGCGGCGGCAACACACCTCTTTGGCCTCTGCTTCACGTAAACGGCACCCCCGGACTGACCCACCCGGGGGAAACCGGTAGTCGCCTTTTCCTGTCTCTCTCTTCTCAAACCTTCGTCTTTATCTCTCACTTTACATCTTTCCTGTCTTCTTCTCTCTTCTATTTACTTCCTTTCTCCTTGGCGGCAAGGGTTACCCTGTGTGGCTATCCAACCTTGGGTAAACCATATTCGGTTATAGTGACGGCGTACGACTGGCGTCGTGCAGACTTGTATGCAAGCTCTGCCGCGTCCCCTCGTTGGGCTCCATGGTGGGCGGTCGGCGCTGTTGCCGAATGTACACATATTTTCATGGAAACTTCTTTCCCCTCCCTTGTTGATCGCCCTCAGAAACGAGGGCGCACCGAAGATGTCTTCAAGTTTTTTGGACACCAAATCCAGAATTTCCCGCGCTTCCACGTTATCCACTCTGAAAAGCCAAACAAAGCAGTTCCAAACATTTCCCCATTCCTTGTCTCAAAGTCCTTGACTGATGTTTTTGGTCCAGGTTACAAGGTGTCGAGAATGGGAAGCGGTGACCTCCTCTTGGAGCTCCGCGATCTGAAACAATATGAGAATATACAGAAACTAGTGTCATTTGGGCAGACCCCCATAACAGTAACCTCACACCGTACAATGAACACCACCCGTGGTGTTGTGTCAGATGATGATTTGATTGACCTGACTGAGGCGGAGCTCCTGGAGGGCTTCAGCGAACAAAATGTGATCAACGTCAGAAGAATTAAGATGAGGCGGGATGGTAAAGAGATCCAGACGAAGCACCTAATAATTACTTTTGGATCAAGTATCTTGCCCGAGTCAATCGAGGCCGGGTACATCAAGCTCCGTGTTAGGCCGTACGTGCCAAACCCACTCCGTTGTTTCAAATGCCAGCGCTTCGGTCACAGCTCGCAGAGCTGCCGAGGCCGCCAGACTTGTGCTAAATGTAGTGCCCAAGAACACACCTCTGAAGCTTGTGAGAACGCTTTCCACTGTGTAAACTGTGACGGGGATCACGCCGCGTACTCGCGGTCGTGCCCCTCATGGAAGAAGGAAAAAGAAATAGTAACGATCAAAGTAAAAGAGAATATATCCTTCAAAGAGGCACGCAGGCGGGTAGTGTACCTGCCAAAGAAAAGCTTTGCCGAAGTGGCGCGTCAGGGGGCAGCGTCACAGCGGCCTCCGGTGGCTGTCCGACCCACAGGCAGTGAGTCGGCAGCTACGCCATCTGCCCCCGCGGCGGTTGCAGCTAGCGCTGCTCCGCCTACTCAGCAAACGGGGCCATCGACCCCGAAGGTGGGCGCAGCCGAGGCTGCCCCAACCTCCCCGGCCCTTTCCAGCGCTGGCAACAGCCGGCGCAGCCAAATCCCTCAGGGAGCCCCATCGACCTCCGGGCTGGTGGGCACAGGGGTCTTGCCCTCCAAGGCGGGATCTTCCCTGGTAACTTCTCGCTCGCAAGAGCACGTGTCCGGCGCCTCATTAGAGGCAATGGACACAACACCTATCCTCAAGGCGCACCTAGCGCCGAAGGAGCGTCGACACTCGCTCGAACGCTTCAGAAAGAGCAAAACCCCTGTTACAGGGCCTCGAAAGGGCTCTGTAATCTAAGGCATCTCTTCCATTTCCGTAAACACAGCACCTATTGACCTCCAATATGGATATACAGATAATTCAGTGGAACGTCAGAGGTCTCCTTAGAAACCTTGATGATGTTCAAGAACTAATCCACAAACAGAATCCCAAAGTGCTGTGTTTACAAGAAACAAACTTAAAACCCAAACACACAAACTTTCTCCGACAGTATATAACATTTCGCAAAGATCGCGATGGTGCTGTCGCATCATCGGGCGGCGTTGCCATTGCTATCCATAAGAGCATTGCATGTCAACTTTTACAGCTACAAACGCCTCTCGAAGCAGTGGCGGTTCGAGCTGTACTCCTAAACAAACTCATCACCATTAGCTCTCTTTACATACCCCCACATTACAAATTAACGAAGCACGAATTCCAATCCTTTATTGATCAATTGCCAGAACCTTACGTTGTTCTTGGCGATTTCAATGCGCACAGCTCTCTGTGGGGCGACTCTCGTATAGATTCGCAAGGTCGTCTTATTGAACAGTTCCTTTTTTCTTCTGGTGCGTGCCTTCTCAATAAGAAGAAACCCACATATTACTGTCTTGCAAACAATACTTTTTCTTCAATTGATCTGAGCATAGTTTCTCCGTCCATACTGCCTGAACTAGAATGGGAAGTTACCAGCGATCCCTACGGAGGCGACCACTTCCCCGTACTATTAAGAACACTTAAAGAAGACGAATATCCACCACAGGCTCCTAGGTGGAAGACTGAGACAGCAGACTGGGAGAAATTCCAAAACTTAACCAGTATATCATGGGATGACATGTCCTCGTTAGGAATTGATGCTGCCGTGGAATATTTTACAGCCTTCATAATAGATGCCGCAACTAAATGTATATCACAAGTAAATGGATTGGCATGCAAACGGCGTGTCCCGTGGTGGAACGACGATTGTAGGATTGCTCGTAGGAAACAGAACAAAGCGTGGGGGATGCTACGCGCCTCCCCCACTGCGGAGAAACTTATCAATTTTAAAAAAGTAAAATCCCAAGGTAGGCGAACCCGCCGACAAGCCAGAAGAGAGAGTTGGCAGAAGTTTTTATCTGGTATCAACTCCTATACAGATGAGACCAAAGTCTGGAACAGGGTCAATAGGATAAAAGGGCGACAAACATATTCACTCCCTTTGGTGAACACACAAGGTGAAACACTGAAAGATCAGGCAGACTCACTTGGAGAACACTTTGAGAGCGTGTCGAGTTCAAACCACTATTCGCAATCATTCTTGAAATACAAACAAATAGAAGAATGTAAGCCAATAATACAAAAATCCAGACAAAATGAACCTTATAACCGGCCGTTCAGTATTGCAGAGTTGAGAGCTGCTTTGACCACATGCAAAAGCTCTGCACCGGGACCTGATAGAGTCATGTACGAAATGATCAGAAACTTACACACTGACACCAAACTTACACTACTCACGCTCTTCAACGTTATTTGGGCTACGGGATACCTCCCATCCACATGGAAAGAAGCGATTGTGGTCCCTGTTCTTAAGCACGGTAAAGACCCTTCCTTGGCGGCAAGCTACCGTCCGATAGCTCTTACAAATTGTCTTTGTAAGCTTTTTGAAAAAATGGTTAACCGCAGACTAGTACATTTCCTTGAACTCAACAATATCCTCGATCCCTTTCAGTGTGGCTTCAGAGAAGGGCGGTCCACAACCGATCACCTTGTGCGCATTGAGGGAAACATTCGCGACGCCTTTCTACATAAACAATATTTCCTATCCGTATTCCTCGATATGGAGAAGGCGTACGACACTACGTGGCGCTATGGAATCTTGAGAGACTTGTCGGGAATTGGCATCCGTGGCAATATGCTCGTGCTAATAGAAAGCTATTTGTCCGACCGTACATTCCGCGTGAAAGTCGGCAATGTATTGTCGCGACCTTTTATACAGGAAACTGGTGTACCTCAAGGAGGTGTACTCAGCTGCACTCTCTTCATCGTGAAAATGAACACCCTTCGTGCTTCATTACCGCCAGCCATTTTTTATTCTGTTTACGTAGACGACATACAGATAGGTTTCAAATCCTGCAACCTTACTGTATGTGAGAGGCAAGTTCAACAGGGCTTGAACAAAGTGTCCAAATGGGCAGAAGAAAACGGATTTAAAGTTAACCCCAACAAAAGTTCTTGTGTGCTTTTCACAAGAAAGAGAGGGCTTACTGCAGAACCCAGTATCGTAATGTATGGCCAGCAAATTCCTGTGAACAAAGAACACAAGTTCTTAGGCATCATACTTGATTCGAAATTAACTTTTATTCCACACATAAAGTACCTCAAGGCCAAATGCTTAAAAACAATGAACTTACTTAAAGTGCTATCCCACACAACATGGGGCAGCGACAGGAAATGTTTAATGAACCTTTACAAGAGCCTCATTCGATCACGGTTGGACTATGGTGCCGTGATCTATCATTCTGCAGCCCCGAGCGCGCTAAAGATGCTAGATCCGGTCCACCATCTAGGAATCCGACTGGCCACTGGAGCTTTCAGAACAAGTCCCATCGAAAGTTTATATGCAGAATCAAATGAGTGGTCACTACATCTGCAGAGAACATACATCAGCCAAACATATTTCCTGAAAGTCCACTCTAACCCTCAACATCCATGTTTCAATACCGTTAACGATATGACATATGCTACACTCTTTCATAATCGTCCCTCCGTAAGACAGCCTTTCTCGCTGCGTGTGAGGGAGCTTAGTGATCAAATGCATGTCCCACTCCTCGAGATCCGCCTAATGCATCCAGCGAAGCTGATACCTCCTTGGGAGTGGCAGCTCATACAATGCGATATATCTTTTGTGCAAGTGACAAAGCATGCTCCTGAGATAGAAATCCAAATGCATTTCCGGGAACTCCAGTACAAATATTCCTGCACGGAGTTCTACACAGATGCATCGAAGTCACGCGACGGGGTGTCCTATGCAGCCGTCGGTCCATCCTTCTCGGAATCCGACGTACTACATCCGGAAACCAGTATCTTTACGGCTGAGGCCTACGCACTCTTGTCGGTTGTAAAGCATATAAAGAAATCAAACCTCCAGAAATCAATTATATATACGGACTCCCTTAGTGTTGTGAAGGCCTTGATGTCATTCTGTAACCACAAAAATCCGGTAATTAACGAACTCTACTCCGTACTGTGTAAAGCATATATATCCAACCAACATGTGATTGTATGCTGGGTGCCTGGGCATAGGGGCATTGAGGGAAACGTACTAGCGGACCAGATGGCCACATCCATTTCATTGCATGCAGTTAGTCCTACTGCTTCGGTCCCTGTCACAAACCTGAAGCCTTTCTTAAGAAGAAAACTGCGAAACCACTGGCAACGTATGTGGGACGCAGAAGTAAATAATAAACTGCACGTAATAAAGCCACAGTTAGTTTCTTGGCCCTCCGTAACAAAATCACGGCGAACAGATGTCCTATTCTGTCGCCTCAGAATAGGACACACGTTTGGCACGCATAACTTTCTGCTCACTGGAAATGATCCTCCAACCTGTGGTAGATGGGGGGAGAGGCTGACCGTCCTCCACGTCCTCCTGGAGTGTCGGGCAGCCGAATCTGAAAGAAGGAAACATTTTTCCCTAGCATGCCGGCAGCACATCCCCCTGCATCCCGTAATGCTGCTCGGCCCAGAACCTTTATTTGACACCAGCGCAGTCCTGGGTTTTCTGAAAGATGTTGTCTTGCATGTTTTTGGCCCCACATGTTCGTAGCGGGTCCTCTCTTCGGAGGATGCCGCTGCGATAGCTGTTTAGTATAGCACATGCCTCTAGGCCCTTGTGTTTCAAGGGCTCTGGCGAGGCAGCAGTGCTCCATGTAATTTTACGATCTTATATATTTTGTATTTTGCATCATTCTTCTACTATGGATTTTAATCTTCATAGTGTTCGTCACAGGTCATCGCCATAATTTTATACCACGTAGACTTTACGCACTTTACAGCGACTATTTTGGGCCACTTTACAGCCAGGTCACATCTTCGTCACAGAGCTCATCATTCCACCGCGAAGTCACTAACACTGTCTTGGCGCTCTTTGGCCATATCTGGCCCTTGCGCCACTAAACCACACACATTCATTCATTCATTAGTTCTGGTTTGATACCCCATCAGCCGCTGGTCAGGCGACTTCAGTTCTTCATTCCTTGGCCAGTTTCTCCATTCCAGTAGAGTGGTGTAAAAATCAAACTTTGCAAAAGGGCATTTTTAGCAGCTCGTTCGCCTCTGTAACTGCACGCTCCACCATGCCGCTACCGCGAAGATTATATGGGCTTGATGTTATATGGGCGATTCGTAGCTGGGCCGCAAAACATCGGAAGCAAGCACTGTTGAACGGCGGTTCATTGTGGCTGCACAGCTTTGTCGGAATCCCATGACTCGCGAAAACAAGCAAGCGGGCGTTGTTTACGGCTTGTGCTGTTGATTGACGTAAGTTTTGAATCTCGAAAAAGAACGAGTAGAGATCAACGAGAATTAGGCACGCCTGGCCATCGCGGTAAAACATATTAAGCCCGACGACTTGCCATGGCCCACTTTGTACCTCGTCGCTCAGCATAAGCAGTACAGTGTTTTTGTGCTTGTACATGACTTGGCTAGAGCTGCAATGTACGCGTTCATTCCCCGCCAAAACAATACCTGTCTGGCTCTCATCTTTTTTTCTTCCCCTCCGTGGGTGGAGTGTAGCAAACGGAGAACCTCCGGTCACTCGGCTGGAGGAATGACGATTTTGCTGCTCCTGTGTAGTAGGGCGTCCTCAACGTGCAGCTCCTCCCAGTAGCTTCAGTAAGGGCGCAGGGCATGCGACAGTACGTCCTTAGTTTCGGGCTATTCTATACTTGCGTAGCGGCGCAGTTCAGCCATGGCAGTATGTTTGTTGTTTTCGTTGCGGATGCTCTCGAGCTGTTGGTCTGATACCGGAAGAGAAGCGTTAACGTTAACTCGGAATTGCTCTGTCTCATCTTTTAGTTCAATTGGACTTGGAAAACCAGAAAGCATATCAGCTAGAAACAGCTGCTTTCCCGGTTTACAAGTCACTTTGCAAATATTTGCAAAACAAGCCTCATGCGTTGCAATCCCAGCGGGCGTTCGCACAGCGCTTTTTTGAATATTGATTCTAAAGGTCTGTGATCGGACTTGACGATAACTTCGGACTACTCAAAGATATATTCTTCTAATTTATTGCAAAAGTGAACAATGGCCAGCGTTTCTTTTTTCGCTCTGCGCTTACCGCTCCGGTTTTTCTGTTGGGGAACGCAATGGGTAGGCAAGCGATGGCCCATCCTACAGAAGAACAGCTCCTGCACCGCGCTTACTGGCGTCTAGAGACAAACTCACCGGTTGTGCTTGGTTAAAATAAGCAAGGACAGGTGCAAGTATGAGAGTTTCTCAAAGCTGGCGAAAACTGTCGTCTTGATCGTTGGTCCAGACCCATGCAAGGTTCTGTTTCAAGAGATCACGAAGCGGCGCAGAGAAGGTAGACGTGTTCGAGACGAAGCGGGCCACAAGGTTTATCATGCCGAGAAATATGTGGAGTTCCTTACGGCTTGTGGGGGTGGCACCTGCATGAGGCCTTCCACTCTGCTGGTGTCGAGGCAAAGCCCTTCTTTAGTAAGAACGTGGCCCATGTAGAGGACTCCAGGCTGCAGGAAATTAGATTTTTTTTCTTATTAAGCCTCAAAATTTGTTGTCTACTTCGTGGCAGTAAGGCGTTGAAATTGTTGTCGTGCTGCTCTCGTGACTGTCCCCAACGAAGGATGTCGTCCATTACGACAACAACACCCATCAAGCCCTCCAGTATTTGATGCATCACACGCTGAAAAACTACTAGAGCGGAAGAAATGCCGAAAAGCATGTGCAGCAACCTGTATCGACCATAGGGCGTGCTCATTAGGCATAAGCGGGAGCTTGGGCCCTCTATCTCCCAGAATCCCGACCACGCATCTAGGGTAGAAAAGAATTTTGCTCCATGCAGGCGCGACAAAATATCGTCTAAGGTCGGCATATGGTAATGCTCTGAGTAGTGCCCTGTTCAAAGCTGATGGGTCTGATCGTATGCGCACCTTTTCTTTCTTTACTACTACAACCATGTGGCTTGACCAGGAAGTAGGTTCAGTTATCTTAGCAATGAATCCGTCTTAGTAAATCTAGCAGATCTCAGCTTTCACGCGTTCCTGAAAGACGACAGCGATCCGTCTTGCCGATTTGATGGTGCTTTGAGCTTCACACTTCAACCAGAAGTGGTAAGCGACGCCTTTTATACCTCCCAACCCCTGAAAAACATCTTCAAAACCTCAAAATTATTCTTCTGTCTCCGAGGTGTCTACCGCGTTTATGCGGAAAATCAGCCCTAAGCGTTCAGCGACCTTGTCACTCAGTGCAACATGAACTGCTTGTTTCCCAACGAAGAGGAGCGCCGTTGTAGCTTGTGTCGCACTAGCAATTTGAGGCTGAATTCTTTTTGATGGTTTTCCTTATTCCCGAAGAACGACCGGAGCGTACAGGAGCAAGGTCGTGCTGGTTCTGTAGTTATGTTCCGAAGCATAGCCTCGGGAATGACGCAGCAGTTGCCGCGGTATGAATATTACAACGGATGTTGGCCTCCGCGATGTTTAGAGTAGCTGACCAGGGGTTCTGCTCACCAAATGCATTAGCTTGCAACATTTGAAGGAAATTCAAATTGCAAGCTACTTTCTTGATTACTCGGTCTCGCTTGTAGTTGACAACACATGCAGGCGCAGCGGTTTTCCTACCACATTTCTTACAGTGTATGCCTTGGGAAGGCCACCTTGCTTTTCCGTGTTCGGTAAGACCACAACTTTGACGAATACTGAGAGTGGTCGGCGTCTTCAGAGAATGTATACTGCTCTCATGTGTTGTCTCCCTGCGACCTCCTGGATTTCGTTGAAACAATGCTCTCCTTGCTCTCTAGCCCGGCAAATTTCTATTGTTTTGGCATATGAAGGATTCTCCGCCAGGAGTTTCTGCTGTAAGCTGTCGTCTCTAATTCCTAGAATTCTTCGACTGCGCAGTAGTCTTTCTTCAAGTTCGCCGGATTCGAATTGGCATGCGAGGGCTCTAAAGTGGAGTAGCCAATCGTCAAAAACCTCGCCCTGTCACTGGCCTCGAGAGCCAGAACAAAACTCATTGAACGTCAGATTCGATGTCGGGTTGTAGAGGGCTTTAAACTTTTCAATGAGCTTATCAACGTCTTGCTTCTCGTCCTCACCTTCAACTTTGAAGGCATAGAATGCTCGTCTTCCTTCTTCACTAATTATCACAAGGAATGTTACTGCCTGAACTTCCTTAGGCTGCTGCTTCACTCCGGTCACCGTAGAAAACAGAGCAAACTCACTTTTCCAGGTGCTCGAGTTAAGGAAAGCATCGCCCGTAGTGTCTAGTGGCCTTGGCTTGGCGGTGGAAGGAGCGTCGATGCCATACTTTGTTGCATCGTGGGCTCTACTTGGGCCATGCCGGACACGGGAGTGGACGTTCATGAACGGGTAAGCGAAACGCATCGCCCACCACTTCTCACACCATTTGTCCGAGCGTGAGCAGCGTATGAAAGAACGTGTATCGTCAGATACGGCCCTGTTTATAAAGGGCATATCCAAAAGGCGACATGCGCAGTAGGTACCATCGAGAGGCATGTGCGCATGATGAAGCACCTAGTTATATGTATTATCTGAAAAAAATAAGAGACGCTTAAGCTTCGTTTTTAAGAGTAGACTGCGATAGCGTTAAAGGATACCTGACTGCTTCATACGCTTCGAGCCGACTGAATGAGTGAATAAACTTTTCTGCTGAATTACTCAGCTCGCCTCATGTGAGGCATGACGGTTGGGGCCCCTATTTCAGGGCTCCGAAGGCTTCGGCAAGCCTGTTTACTGTTCTAGTCAGGTCTGACCTTACCTGCAGTGCCTCATGCTGATCATAATTTTGATTTGTAGGGTCAGGTTGTAAATTGTCTGATGTACATTGCCAGGTCACAGGACACAAGGTTGGTGTTCACCGTACCATAGGCACATGTGCCTAAAGTTTGAGGGGTGTGTCTTGTGGAGTTTGGGTAAGCCGGAAATATTACGTCTATATAGCCTACGCAGATGAGTGGCTTCTTAATTTTTTTTTACTTTTCTGTGGGGTGGTGGGTAGAGCATACGCTTCTCACTGCAGTAGTTTAACATTGCAAAGTATTCGATATCGATGGCTATTAGGTCCTCCACAGCCGATGTGTTCGAGGCCCGGTAGTTTGGCATCCTCGGGCCGCTCTAATGCATATGTGGATTCCTTGCTATTCCGTCGTCTCGCGGTACCCAAGTTATCGCTCGGATAAATTCTGTTTCGTATGCTTTCAGTTCGGTCAAGATTGGGTGGCCATTCGTTCCAAGCCTTCTTCTTTGGAAATTCCTGCATGCTGTTTGGGAATCTATTAAGATTGCTAAGGTTTCCATGATTTCCTTTGGTCTTGGGTATGCGAGCACGATGGCGACTTACTTCACTTCCTTAATGGTGGTGGGGGATATTGACACGCTGGGAGTCATTGTTCCTCGGCAAGTCGTTCTCCTCTGCTGCTGCTTTGTTAGCGTTGCCTGTGTCGGGTGCGGCGCCGATATATGGGGCTTCATTTATAAGCTGAATTTTCTTTCTATGTCTTCGTCCCTTGCCTGTCTACTGTTGGAATGGATGTTGGGGCATGTATTTTTGGAGAGCGGGGTTACACAGAACCAGTTTTTCTTGGCGTGGGGTAACACTTCTGTTTACCTCTGGGCTTGGAGTACGGCTTTATAACACGAGCCGGCTCTTCTGCGCGATAAGTTGAGCTTCGGCTGGTTCTCCAAAGCTGTTGGAGAACCAACCAGATTGGTCTTAGGGTCAGAAGGTCCGCATTCGAAGTATTCTTTGGTAGACATAGGGCAGTCTTGTACTCCGTTTCCATCACTGCATGTGCTTTTTCCTTCTTTGCTTTAGTTAGGTTGTAATAGGACAGTCCGTATGTTAGCCTGCTGACTACTAGGCTCCTTACTAGAAGGAGCGTGTCCCCCTCCTTCATTAGCCCTTTTCTATATGTTACTTGTGTTATCATAACGACGAATTGTTGGGCTGTTGTCTTAAAGAGCAGGAGGGCATATTTACTTGTTTAATTAGATTGGAGTCACATCGATACGTCCTACACAGTCATTTCCTCGGTTATGTATCCTCGTTCCATTTTGACTTCTCTGTGGAGGTTAGGGTCCATAGGTACCGCTCATTTTCTTTTCTCTTACCACATTCTTATGATTTCAGACTTCTAGGGTGAGCACTGGAGTTCTCTTTGATGCGCGTATCCTTCTATTGTTGTGGCTCCTGTCTAAAGCTGTTCTTTTTTCTAGCCAGGGATCCCCTGTTTGTTGATATCGTGATATCATCCGCGTAAAAAGCATGTCTGATACCTTGGATGTTTGGAGTTTATGTGGCCAAACCGGCAATGTCGATATTGCAGAGGTAGGTCGGGATACTGCTCCCTAATGGGTCCCCTTGTTCGGGGGGTGCACAGCTGCGGTTTTGCAGCTGTTCGAGTTTTAGCTCTGCTGTCCTTTGACTTAGGACGCTTCGTGCGTACGTGTAACGCTCAGTTTCTGTTTGCTAGTCCTTCCAAGATTCCTTAGTTGTTAACGCTATCAAAAGCCCCTTTGATATATATAGCTACGACGACGTGTTCGCCAGCACCTGGGATGTCAGTGAGAACCTCCTCTTTTAGATGGCAGAGGATGTCTTCGGTTGAGAGCTTTGGTCGGGAACCGTACATCCTATCCGGCACCTGCCCACTTCCTTGTAGTTACTTTTGTACTGTAGCGTTTACTACAATCTCAAAAACCTTTCCTAAGCTTGATCTGAGTGAGATGGGTCTCAAGTTTTCAAGGGCTCTTTTCTTTCCGCGCTTCGGTATCCTGATTACTTTGCCATGCTTCCATTCTGTTAACATGGTGCCCTCGCTCCAGCACTCATTTATGAATATTGTGAGGACTACGGCTGCCTCGCTGATGTTTATACGATCCATCAGGGCTGCAGTGTTGCGTGTCACACTTGCTATAGCTTCACTTACTTCTGCAACCGTGATGGGCTCGTGTAGCCCTTTGTGTCGCGTTACCTTGTAAGTTCTTTATATGGGGGTTAGGGGTAAAATTCCCGTAAAATTTGAGTCCAAAACCCTAATGATGCCTTGAATTGTGCTTGGAAGATAGTGCAGTAGCCTTTCCAGGGACTTGAGCCTTTGGTTTATGTGGCTCGATAATCGCCCTGAGGGCTCGCCACATTTTTGCTGCGCTCAGGGTCCCGTCCAGGTAGTCGCAAAATGTATCCTAGTTTTTTGTCGCTACCTGGTTCGCATACTCCTCAGCTGTATGGGTAGACATTGAAATTCTGAGTTTGTTTCCAATTATGCTTCTGCTTCTTCGAATTTTTTTTTTGTGTGTGTGGGGCCCCTTCTAGCTTACCGCAGGTGGAATAAGTGAGGGTGTAATTGGGGAGTCTCTTGTTTCTCCTGCGAGTTATTTAGTGAATTTCTGTTTATGGTTACGGATCTCTTCGCGCCACTTATCGAACTCGGTCATGTGGAAAGTCGAAGTTTGTGCTTCTCTAAACCCGTGCTAATCTGTTATTTTGGTCGTTCCAATCTGACGCCGTATAATCCCAGTTTGGATGACGGTGCTAACGTTAAAGAAATCAATGCCTAGATTGATTAGTGTATTTCAGAGTCCTTGACTATAGTCAGATCCGGGGTTGTGTCTCTAGTTGCGCTATTACTCATCAGTGAAGTTATGGCTGAGTCCATTATTTGCGGAGTGTCTAGTTGGTCGACTTCGCCTAGAATGTTCCTGCCGTTAATGTCCTATTTCGGCTATCACAAGAAAGAATCTTTGTCATTGATGTCGCCTATAATCATTAGCAGACTGCCCTTAGCAAGGTGGACAGTCGTCTTTAGTACTTTACTAAAATTTATCTTCCCTTAGTAAGAAGAATAGATATTTATTACGAAGCCACTCTTCTTTGTACTGGCTATGCATAGCATTTCCACGATGAGGTGGGAGATCTCTACTGCATCGATGGGGACATGCCAAGTTGCAGTGATTGTGTTTCTACTAGTATAGCTACGTTCCTACCGTTATTGTGGGTGGCATATACTTCGTATACTTGGAAAGTGGGTTTCGTACCAGCCTCTTGAAGGCTGTAGTTCCCGGCGGGGTTTGTTGAGTGGTCACCAGTTGTGTTGCTAGTCTCTTTTTGCGGCGGTGCTCCCTGCAGTTCCACTGTCATAGTTGCTTTCTTGCGACATAGCTGCGAGCCCCGGTGTACTGTACGGCTTCTCGGCTCACTCCCTGAATGCGCGTGCTGTGGTTTGTTTTTGGATCGTCTTAATTATTTCTATCTTGTAAGCCTGTAGTTTTCATCGAACCTAGATTTGAGGTCTTGCATTTTTATGTTAGTTATATTGTGAGTTTTTCTGTGATAGTGGCAGTATTTCATTGAGCATCTCGTAAAGCTGTTTATTTGGGTTTCCGTTTGTGTATGTGTCTCGTTCTGTGGCCTTGGCCGTTTAGATGGAGCAGTTTACGGTTCTTGTGGAGATTCCGGTCTGGATTTATTTTTCCTTACCAGTGCACTCTCTCTTTCCAAATCGCCCAGTGTTATTCTCGTGAGCTCAAACCCTCTTTCTAGCATAGTTAAGTGTGCTATGTTTGGCTGTGGCTTATGGTAGGAGGCAAGTGCTTCCCAACTCACCCGATAACAGTGCGCGTCTTTCTTCTTTTGCTAATGTGGCTTTGAGTGGGGTGGATTTCGCATCTGCAGCCAGACCCCATCCTGGAACTGGATTTACAGCTGGAACTGGATCTCTATGACGATGGGCAGCTCTGGTGGTCCGAGCTCAACGACCCCTTTTTTATGCGGCTCTCAGTCGCGGGGCGGCTTTGATGTTGGTTAGCCTTCTTTGTTGGTTGAGTAGGCGGTCGGTCTCGTGGCGGCACATGCTTAAGTTTCTCGGAACACTCGGGAGCGGCTGTCACGTGAGCCCCCGCCTCCCACAGGGCACACTCGGTTTCATACTTGTGTTGCTAGGCAGAATTTTATCATGAGAAGGCCGAATTTTCTGCGTTACAGTTTTTGGAGGCCTCAACTGTGGGCTCCGGACAAACGTCCTCCTGAAGTACTGCATTTCGGCACACGTAGCAGAACTGGCGCGTCGGCAGGGTATCTCTCCAAAGTAGTAGTAGACATAGCGAGGGACAATCGGGCCGTATAACAGGATGACAGCGGTCCTGTTCTTCCTGAACATGCGGGCGTGCGTAATTTGGACACCCCGAGTTTGGACACCCGCACGTTTGACATCAGCTCGTCTACGGCCGTTCATTGTTGAGGCCACGCAAACTCTCTTCAGGAGGTTTTGGGGTGTCGATATGCAGGTATTTACTTGCCTTGGAAATTGATGCTCGTAATCTTCATGGCCAGTTCGGTCGTCGTTTCATAGGGCATACTGACCACTATGATATTAGTCCCCGCCTTCAGTTGCAGGAAGCAATCTACTCCACGGCACTCTAGCGGGCTTCCGCTGGCTTGTGAGACCATCGAGCTACCTGTTGGGTTTGCACATCTTTTACGGCGAGCCCATGCTGCGGCTGTATCACAATTTTCATATTGTTGCGCGGGAGGGGCGGTGCGCGGCCAGCACGGGCCACACTTTTCATCCGTGATTCCCCGCATATTGCCGCGCCTCGCCATGCTGGAGGAGGAGCCGCATCGTGGCCGCGTTAATCCTTGCTGCCACTCATTGCTCTGGCTTTTTGCATCGGCGGCGACTTCAGTGTCTCGTAGCTACCTATTGAGCTTTCTGTGTGTACATAACGGTACAGCAGTTTTCCTCTAGCGTTTCTCCTTGCTCTTTTCCGCGGCAGTGGTGCATCCCCGTTGATCTCCTCGCTAAGCAATCGGAAATTCTCTTCGACACCTCAAGCAGCCTTCATTTGGTCTTCGTGTTCGTGGTCGATGTGCATTTCGGTTTCTCGGTGGACTGGGTCGTTTCCGATGGTTTCTTCTTCGCGTGGCAGCGGGTACACCGCGTACTGCCTCCTGGGGTCATGCTTTCTCTTCCGGTCGAGAGCGTTGGCGCCTTGGTTCGGCGTGGTCTGGCGAAAGACGGAAACATAGAAAAACCGGGACTTGCCTTACAAAACCGAAAATTTTCTATCAGCGGCTTCCTGGTTTCCTCCCACGCCTGGGGATCAAATTCGGTGTTGATCCGATGATTTTGTGCACATTCGAAGACGGAGACAATGTGAGTGCGTATGCTGACTTTGACGCTCGCAGCGTCCCCTGCTCTCTTTGCTTCCAGGCAACTGTAGCTTATGCAACCGTAATATTTATGGGAAACCCTGGTGACGAACGCTATGCGCGAAGGCAAACTTTCCTGTTCTTCTTTATTGCCCCCTGCACAACGGGCGCTGCCGCTGCTGTGGATACACGCAGGCGAACCCCATCTGGCGGTGTTGCAAGGAACCGAGCGTAGCACGCGGCGCGAGCCGTCCTCTGATTGGCAGCACATTTTCGTTCACGTGAAATGCATGGTGGACGTCGGCGACGCGGTGCTTCCTGCGAAAAGAGGACCACAAACCTATATCTTTAAATGACCCTGTATTGGCGGCGAGGGCTTAGGGAGTCGCCCTCTGTCACAGGCACCGCGCTTGCGTAGTACGAGGGATAACGCGGGGCGCTCCTCATAAATTTGGCTGTCGGCGCTCAGTTAAAAAATGGGAGGGCGCTTATGCTTCGCCTTTAAGAATAAAACGCGATAGCATTCCAATATCCCTGACCGCTTCTCACTCTTCCCGGCAACTGTAACGTATGTAACTAATGTTTATCGAGAAATGCAGGCGCGCAACGCCATGCACGAAGAAGAGCTTTCTGGTAGAAACAGCACGCGATGCATGGGAGGCGAGCGCCACCTGGGGGTGTTGCAAGGAAATGAGCGCGCCATGGCCTCCATGCTTGGAGGCCATACCCACCCTATGAATGGCATAAATGTTGGAAAAGGAGTTTGTGTTTAAGTGTATGCGTAACAGAATTAAGTTCTCGTATGTTTAAATTAGAAGCGGACGCTATCCTCTCTGTAGATTGTGCTTAGATTGTGTTTAAGAATTTTTCTGACGCATGTTAATTTGAGGAATTCAAATAATTCAGGTGCGTCTCGGTGCCACTCGGATAGCCTGCGCGGTTGTCGTTCGGAATGATTTTTCGCCAAGCGCGGTCCCACGCTGACATCGGATTCTTTTCGACATGGGGCACTTAGCGCTATCGCGTTAAAACACCACGTGGGAGCCATCCTGGATATCTTGATAAGTATTTTCGAAACGATTACATTTTTTTACTGTCAAACTAATAACCTGTGCAAGCAGAAAGCGGAGAATGGTCTACAGAGGCTATAGCTTTACCGAATACCTACAGTGAACGTCCGATGCGCAAGTTCGTCGCGATAGAGTCCCCCGAAACGACTTCTTGCATGAAGAGTAGGCAGTCACTGAGAAAAAACTACGTCAAATATGTTCTTGTAATGGGCTGTCTGTGTAACAAAATGGAGCATAACAGAATGAAGCCTCAATGCAGCAATCACATGGGTTCGCAACGACCGTCTGTGCGTCTGCATGCATGTCCGCGCACAATCTTTTGCTTTCGCTCCGTCCGCGCTTTGGCACTGTGCTGTGAGCTCTAGGTTCCATCATATGAGCACTTGAGCGTGCACAAGCAACCCTTGTTGCGTAGGCGCTATCAGAGCCGTTCAAAAACAATTTCTTTAGAACTAGGGACTTCGATAACTACGGCGAGTTTTGCTATGCCGTCGGGACGATTCAATATTGTGTTTTTCTTTTTTTGTTGTTGTTCTTCTAAATTCCTGGGCATTTCAATATGATTTATAATGCTGCATCACACTGTATGTTTATCGGTCTTGTTAGCGAGCAATTTCCCGCTTCTTTCCTTTTCCTTGATAAAGTAGATTCATTGTTTCGTGCTAACACAAACATTAGCAATTCCTATGCCTCTTTTTAATGTATTTCTAACCAGACTCATTCCATTCCAGTGAACTTCCCAGTATCTAGCATCAACAGTTTCATTGACCATAGCTTCATGACATTAGCTGAGCAACGCGTGCGGACGAGCGTCTCAGCGCGCACTTTCTGCTCCTCACTGAAGACCGCAGCCCCCACGCCGTAGCGCTTGTGCTGCAAGCGGAAGTGCTTGCCGCACACCCGAGCTCTAGCGAATGGCTGCTTGTCAGTTCTAAATTTCGCGTTTCGCTATTCAAATTTCACGCAGCTTCCTGTCCTGTAGGTATGTGCGAAGGGTGACCCCGGGCTCCGTTGCGCACGTCTGGCACTGCGGCACCGAGCAGAAGCCTACCCTGTTCGACGCCTTCAAAGGCAGCCACTACCTATTATAGTGCTTTTAATTGTTGTCAAGCAAACACCCGAAGCGAGAAAACCTCCCCACTTAATCAGAACCGGAGCACAGGTGTGACTTTAACTTTTCATTTTCAGCTTGATTTTGCGCTTCAGGAGCAACCGACCCGGCCGCTGTGGCTACGTAACCCCTCATACCACGTCACGTCGACGCAGTGCCAGCTTTCGCAGTGGTGGAGCTCGCGCGCAATATGCCACATGTAGACTACGAGTAAGATGGATACTGACTGTAAAGCTTTTCGACGAACTCTGGGTCCATTCGATTTTCATTTCCCACGTAGGCGGTGAGGTTGTCAAGCTTGCGTAGGGCCAATTTGCGATTTCTGCCCGTGAGCCAGCTCGATGACTTCAAAGACTTGCGCAAGGCACGGCGGATTCTGGTCAGCATACGTTTGGCCGAGTCAACCGCCACCGATGGCACCACTGTTCAATAGAAAAAAAATTCCGTGTCATCAAACTGAATTTAATTCTGTGCAAGCGCGATTTGATTATAAGACACGGCGCAATGGGGCACGCCAGATTAATTTTGACCACCAGAGAATATCTAACGTGACCCAAATGCATGGGACACGAATGTTCTGGCATTTCGCACCCATCAACATGCGGCTGCCCGGACCAGAATTTGATACCGCGACCTCGTGCTTAGCAGCGCAACACCATAGCCGATAAGGAACCACCGCAAGTGATATAGGTATAAGAAATAAGTTGCTATAGAATGCGCTCGAAAATATGTCACTGAAGTTGAGCACTGCAAAATGAAGCACCAACAAGAAAAGTCATGAGTGGGATAATGTACCGTTTCTACTAAGTTATTCTATCGTTCGCATCGGCCGTGATCTCAGAGGCCCGGCGCCAGGTGAATACTTTATTTATATCACTGTAATTTAGACCATTGTGGCCCAAGCAGGAGTGAGATCGTAATACATTAAGAGAAGAGAAGAAAGAGGAACACAACATGCACACTTCACTATTCCGTTTGCCTGAGGTCGCTCGTTGTACATAGCCCATTTGGTTTCCAGAACATACGCGTAGTAAAATGAACGACGACAAATGCGAGGCGATGATGAAAAGCGAGATGACCAGCAGAGATTTCTTCCAAAGATGCTGCATGCTCTTTTTTTCCTGTCACTGATACACCTTCCTGTTTGCCATCAACAGCAAGGTTCAACAAGAATATTCCACAGAAATAGAAGAAGGTCGCCGTTGTGTCTTATTTACATAGCCTCACCCCCAAGGTAGCTAGAGATGATAGACGGAAAGGGATACGTTACGGTTGTACGTTCAAAACCAAGCAAGGCGTATCCAATGTGTGCACGAGTACATAATTGCCAGAAAAGTAAACAGTCCACAATAAATATCAAGTTGAAGCGCACTACCTGCAAGACAGTGGTCATATATGGTGTAACTTTATCCTGTGACCAACCCAAGAGACGGGTAAACGGCATGACAAAAGAAACGAAATGCATTGGCTGTATTGTGCTATATATGTATGATAAATCATTCAAAAAACATTAAGTTGCTAGTGCAACGTGTGTCGTCGTCCTTTTCTCTCCGTGTAGTACATCCCGCTGGATGCCAAGTGGACAACTTTTCCACCTCTGGCATAATGCAAAAAACCGGAAAGAATTGGCGACAGTATTTGAATTAAAAACGTCACAGCGTTTCTTGCAACAAATCTAACACGAGCTAAAATTAAAAGAGATACAGTTCAAGGAATTTATAATAATATAATAATATAATATTTGGGGTTTTACGTGCCAAAACCACTTTCTGATTATGAGGAACGCCGTAGTGGAGGACTCCGGAAATTTCGACCACCTGGGGTTCTTTAACGTGCACCTAAATCTAAGCACACGGGTGTTTTCGCATTTCGCCCCCATCGAAATGCGGCCGCCGTGGCCGGGATTTGATCCCGCGACCTCGTGCTCAGCAGCCCAACACCATAGCCACTGAGCAACCACGGCGGGTAAGGAATTTATCAAACCTAGCAGGTACGTACACAAATTCGGGAAGACAGAGTGCAAAGCTCTGCGTATAAAAGCTGTCTGCTTTATTTTTGGCAATAATTTGTCTTGGGGGAGGAGGGGGCGTTCATTGTCTGATATACTTTAGAGGGGAGGGGTCGCAGTTGCATTAGGACTACCAAGTAATATTGTACAAAAGTGCTTGACGGCCTATTTTCCTGACTAAAACAATGTAGCACACTGTGTACACTCATGTTTAGGGCTGAATGTAGCCTTCTATATTTATGAAACATAAACAGAACCACGTTCATTTGAAGCCTGCCTAATGAGGAAAAATATTTTTCGTCTGGGGGTCTCATATTATTTATGCATACTACAATTTTTCTCTTACATAAGCATTGTGCACTTCAAGCTTAACCGTCTATCTCGCCATTTAGGTAGCTTCCTTTTTAAAGAATACAGCTTCCCAAATGGTGAGCAGCTAATTGCTGCTGATATGTGTGCTCCTCAGATGTCACTGGTAGAAGTGTAGCCGAAACACTAATTCATCCTCACTAGTTTAATACCAGGACTTCTTGTGCAGTCTACAAGCACACTGGGGTACTCTTCCCGCGTCATGTTCACCCGCACAATTTTATTAACATTACTTTTTTTCCATATCCCATTCGGAGCACGTTCAGTATTCCTTAGATTTTGATGTAACATATTTCTTTAAGAGCAACACGATTTCCCACAAAGCGATACAGGGACACTTCCCTCGCGATTATTAGTTTTCGCTGATTTTGTTGACGTGGGCACATCCTTCGTTGAGCCGTGATGGCTCGTGCTAAGTTATTATGCGCTTAAAACCACTTAATAGTATGGGCGATAATGTTCTTGAGGAACTTACAGCTTCCAGATGTTATATCAATTAGACTGTAATAAGGAATTATTGGCTTGTCACCTTTTTTTCAAACCGACATCACACGTGCTATCCGCCTTACATTAATAAATATCTTGTCACGTTCTAGTGACGATGAAGAAAACAGGACAACATTAACTACATGAATGTGCGGATATAGCGCAATAACGTGTTAAACTTTTTGCTGGAAATTCACTTTACTGTGCTATGTACCGTTTTCGGAAAACATTCAGAATGGTCTGCGGTGCTGTACTTTTTGAGCTCAGTTTCCTCAACAACAATGAAACAGCTCCCCTTTCGACGCAGGTAACGTCCTCATTATTGTGCTCAACATTGTCGCCATTGGTTGTGATCGGCTGGCTGTGAACACTGGATGACGTAAAGAGACAGAAGAAACCAGAAAAAAATCGTTGCATTATAACGGCCAATATCCGCGCCGTCATCTTACCCGATAATAATGTATAATAAAGGGCTTTTGCAAGCGCCGCGTAATTACGCCAGAGGAATGGCTTTTTCAGTACGTTCTATAGCAAATATCTCGCACCTAACGTGCATTCTCTTTAGCAATAATATTACAATATTCCTTGCCAGGCACAAATAGAAACAAAACCGCAGTGTGATATCGAAGATACAAAAACATATGAATTCGTCTATAATATACCTAGCCACGCATATACGAAGAGTCATGTGTTTGATATACGTGTAACAAAGTTTGTTCGCATGTTCACCCATGACTTCATTCTTGGTATCAATATTCGACTGCCTGTAAGCAAACCTTTAAGCAATACAATGTGCATATATAAACGATAAGCAAAGAGCGTTGAACTTTGCGTTTTGTTAGAAGATGCGCTTTTGTAAAGACAGGTTGAAAGCGTAGTTCGCCTGCGTGATTTAATTGAAAAGTTCGGTTTCTGCTTCTGACAACGGGAGGAGATGTGGTTACCAACTGTAGAATAAAGAAAAATCTTTTATTGAATCTGCATGCACTCTACACAACACGGTAATACGCAATAATTTTAGCCAACATGTACAGGCTGCAAATGACCGAAAGAATTTTCGATCTACTGAGACTTTCGGAAAGCATGGATGCACAAAACGCTGCTGATTGTACAAAGTGTGAGGGTGAGCCATTGGCAAAACTGCGAATGCCTACACCTAATAGAAGAATATGAGAACGCAGAAGTAGGTCTAGCGACTTAGCAACAAGTTCATAGAGTGAGAACAGAACCTGTCCCATCTTACAGCGAAGCTGTATATAGTTAGCCGATTCGTCCGTCCGTGTGCCGCATGTACACCATAAACTCCTCCGGCGCAACCCTATGCGCATGCGCAAGAAAAATATATACATGTCGCGGCGGTGGCTCTGAATGTTATCATCTTATCGACCATGTTATCACGCATGACCTTAATGGCCAAATAGAAAACGTGTCATGACGGCGCTCCTTCACCCCCATGAGAGGGTCGCAAAGCATAATAAAAGAGAATAGTGCACCTACCAATCGTCGATTTTAACGTCGAATTAGCGCGCCCCGATGGCAACTGGATATTTGCCTTCCTGCTGGAGCGGTTCGGAATTGAGTCTACACGAACGTCAATGTCCCGATCACGCGTCACCGATCGTGTATCTGTTTAACCTTTGGCAAGTACTTGTCTAGTATAGCAGCAAAACCAATCGCGGTGTACCACTGCGACCACAAATATGTGGTCACTCTGGGGTAATGAATGAGAAAAAATAAAGACGATAAAAACCACGAATTTATGTATGCCTGTACTTATTCAATCCATGTAGCAATCCTATGGCGATCAATGTAAATGAATATAGTTGTCAGTATAGCCACCCCAATACAGGTTCGCTGGTTATCCTTCACAAAGTGGAGGGGCACTAAATTTTTATCACTTTCATTTGGTTATACAAGGTGTCTTTTTTGCCGCACAGATGACTGAAAAACATAACACATTACAGCCTAGTGCTACAATGTCTCTTCAACAATCTTCATTTGCACGATAACGCGCATGTTCCTAATATGCTTTCTCGTATGTCAGAGTTAGTTCACGAGGTAAAATATAAATGGACCAACTCGGCCTGAGTCTCTATGGCGTTCCACATGACCAGTGGCCGGAGCGTTCTCGATGTGGAGCATCTGGCGCTATGATGCCCTCGAGAAAACAATGCAGATTGTTTCGCGATTAACACAATGGGAATATCTTTGTTTGCTTTCGTTGAGGAGGAGCAATATACTGGTGCACCACGCAGCTGCTTCATCATGGCAAAGTTCTAAAAGGTAAAATCACCGGCCAAGCACTCTCTACAGACGATTAACCAGCGAAGCTGAAACGTACGGCCCCGGTGTTTATCGCTGGCCTAATCCCGATGGTTCATTAAATTGCGGCTTGGTAGGCTGCTGGATCCTCGATTCGCAATCGCTGCTTGCGTTCGACTGCACGAGCCTGTTCTTGCGCCCTGGCTGCAGCGTCGGCACAGAGCAGACGAGTTCTTTCCCTGTTCCGCTCACGGCGTTCCTCATGGAAAGCTGCCTGCTCCTCAGGAGTACGTATGACGCGTGGTGTGCCCATTTTGGAGTCGGAGAGAAACAGCTGTCCACGCGCTCGGATGTGACGGAGAGCACTTAGGTCCCTACTGGCGCAGCCAATCACGCGCCTATCTCTTTTCTTCGATCATTCGCATGGGGTTGAGTTCGAGGAGTTTTTGGCGTACAGGTGAATCGGCTACCATATGCGAATCGGCTATACGTATAGAGCCTCGCTGTAAAACTAGCATTTTTACGAACCTAGATGCGCCAGTGCGCGATGACGAAGCACGCTTAGCTGAGAATTAACAACATTCGCTCAACTTCGTGGGCCAAGGTATTAACGCTCAAATAAGAAAGCGCACCACAGAAACGAAATAAGTTGATGTATTACTGCTATAGAAGAACCCGCTCTCATTTTCGCGCCATTCACATTCCAAGCCTACGTGACCCTACAACAGTTCGTATTGTTTTTATTCTCGTTACTCTTGTAAGCTCTTTAATAAAAAAAATAAATTGCGAAAATCTACCGGTAAGTTTTGAACCAGGGTCCCCGAACAGAGCATCATGATATATATCCGCAAGACAATTATCCCTGGCTAGGCATCGATCGCTTAATTATCAGCGTCGGTATGCAACGGCGTCCTGCCGTTGTGAGATAGCCCAGAATGTTCAGAGGGAAACCGAGGGAGACAATATCGGTTGCAGTAAACAGATCACACATTATGTGTTTCGGAGGTAGGTATTGCAGTACTATTTATCTTTAAACCGGATCTTGAGATAACGTAGCGTCGGTGATTGGTTACAAAAGTGAACACGCAACCGCACGCGAGATAATGTATTATCCATCTGCCTGCTCGTTTCATTGGGATTTACATGAGTACCTCCACTTTTACAGCAATTGCATTAACAGCAATAAACATTTCCAGAGCATTGGTTCGGCAAGAATTCATCGACAGCGCCAGACAATAGCGGCCAGCAGATCGACAGGGAGGACGCCTAACTTCGGCCGTTGCTCGCCCGTTACTGCTCTTGGTACCTTTGTTCGTCTCCAGTATGTCCTCGAGCTCTCGTACTTTTCACCTTCATAATAAACTTTGGCAGTTGTCATACAGAGGGCCTTAAGACTCAACAGTCATTTTAAAAATAACCTGTACTGTCGGTTTCCTCTGTAGTACTGTTAGGCATCAGGTTTCAAATGAGTTATATCTTTTCTAGTTTAACTATGAATAGGATACGAACAGGTTGGCCCAAAGTATAGTTATCTATCGAAGAAACCATGCGGCTCTCGCCACTGAAGCGTATTCCGTGTGATAGACTACGTCTTACGCAATAGGACGCACACAATTACAAGCTGTAGCAGACGGAACTTACTCTCCTGAACAATATTACCTTAATATATTTCAGTTAATAAAAAAAACTAAAGCCATTCAGAAGGCAAGTGAACGTGTTTATCGAGGTATTGGGAATATTGAAAGCCGCGTTACGGCCCCATATGTTTACAGTGACAAATTCTACGTTCAATATAGGACTGCATGCGCACACGCTTTTGACAGCACAGCCATTTTGGCAGTATGTATATTCATTGTCATAATCACTAAGGTCGTCTTCTGAAGTTATTATTGATGACGTTAAGTGTCATCCACCAAAACAAATATTTGCGGCCAAGGAAAAGATCCGTGAACCATGTTGCCAGTAAATGGCGTGGGATGTGGACGTCTAGACCATTGCGTGGAAAGTATGGGATCATGAAACACTTTTCCTTGAAACGTCAGCAACACCTAAAAACGACGCACTGCTTTTCAAGGAAGATAATTATGCACGTATATCAACAGAAATATGAAATATGATATGTTCGGTTTACTTCGCCATAACTCATTCGTTTCGCTTAGCCACGGCGAGCTGCACTATATTCTGCCTACCAAACTCTTTAATTGCTTCGCCTGATATACTTCCTTACCAATGGAAGGCTAGCTCCTAAGGGCGTTAGGTAAGCAGTCGAAATAGACGGACTAGCCGTGACAGGATTATAGAACCAGTTAAATGAAACACTTGCCTCCTTTGGTTAGAACAAAAAGGCTGTGCGCGCTTGTGCAAACGTGAGTGTACCAGCAATTTATGCTTAAAATTAATTGCGCCATGTCGGATCTCCACGGTCTGCACGAAGCTGGCGTCAACTACAGCCAGTCGGCAGTTGTGAATTCGGCAAGTAGGCCACCCTTAGACAAAAGAGGAAACTAAATCTTGAAACTGCTTCCTAGCTGGTGCCTTTAAATTCACGATTGGCATATTTGCGAAAATGAGGGTAGTAATTACTCAACTACCACTCGTCGCACTATAGTGCTTTCTGCATACGTGTACGAGAAAGTTTCAGCTTGACGATATCTCAATGCGCAACGCTTTGAGAAGTTTGAATTATATGAGACGTACGTGACTGAAAAAAGGGGCTCTTCACCGCCAGATTCATCACTTTTACAACGAGGTCGTAACAGGTTTCCTTAACATGCTGGTTGCTAGCAGGACTTTTTCCAAAAAGCAGCTCTGGCACTGTATACGTAACCAGCTGCCTGTAGATGCTCCAGGTGACCAGGTATCTCAGGCCGTTTTCGCCCACATCGTCGCTCTTGAACAGCGTCCGGAGAATTGTGGGCGCTTGTGGTTCAATGTAAATATAGTCCGAACCCATGTAGATGCCATTGGTGTATGTTGCAAAAAAGGTCCCCCATTCATCTGGAAAGTATAAAAAGGATGAGAAAACGGTACGAAGTCATCCTTAGTGTAGCAACCAGAACAAGAGCAACTAATGGGCTTGATTGTTATTTACAACCATATAAAGCCAAGAATATTAGAGTAAGGCAAGCATAGAGGTAGCGCTCTGTAGCTTCACAGGGAAGCTGTATATGGCTAGGGATCCGTGCATTTTTCTTCTCCGTGAACAAAAACTGTCATCATCAGTGGCTCATACCATGGTAAGCATTCCTGCTTCCCTAAGCAAGCAAAGGCTACGAGCACTCACCAAAGCGAAGCGAACAGTGCTTAAAATCTGTTTAATCTCGCATACAACATACGGAACAGCATGTCGAAAGCTTTCATCATCAATGCCCCATACCCCCTTGAGCAATGGGTTATACCCACGGGAACAATGGCTGCTGTAGTTGTCAGTGATTTCAGTGTGGATGTGTCGGTACGGTAAAGAGAGCGGTTTACACATTCTATGTTGCCTACATATGCGATGTCACACCGATCCGGCCCAGGCGACCACCCAGCCGCGTACGTGCATCGATTTGACATTATCAAAGAATGTGCTTGCAGTTGCGAGTCAAATAATGACCTCCGGTCAAAAAATTCATGAGTTTGCGTGTAGCTTTCGTCACGATGACCGCCCATCAACGCAACAAATGAGTTCTTACTTTTGTTCAAGATTATTCGTCTTTTCCGTGTCGTGCGCTGAACAGCTTCGCTGGTCAACCCCCTTTCCAGAGTGCAAGGGCTCGTGATTTTTTATCTTGACGCGACGCACTGACGAGCTACTGTAACTGGCACGTGTGGGCAGTGCTTCGCGTGGCAGTGACTTTGGTTGTGCTCGTGCAAGCTATTTGTAGGGCACCCTTCTGTACGAGTCCCGAGTTCAGGTTTTATTTTTTTACTATTTCATCGAAGTGACGAAGTGAGAAAAAAACGATAAACGAAAGTAGACGAATGAAGAAAACATCTTGCGGCTGTTTAGCACTGCCGACAAGTAACCACTAAGTTGAAAGTTAACACATTTGCCGCCATGATGTTGAGTGCCTATGGCTAAAACTACCGGGTTAATATCCTGTGAACATAACTACCCAAGATTTTTCATTCGGTCTCCACTCATGGCTGTTCCTTTTTTTTCCATCCCCTTATATTACCCTCAAATTATCTTTTCTGCACTTCAATCAAAAGCAGCAAATAACTTCACTTTAGTTTGGTTGGCTGAAATATCTGTTTACTTCATAGATAACTCCAGCGGGATCCCACCGGCATATTAGTTATCAGAGCCTATTCTACGTGTACTTTCTAAATAAACCTTTTTTTTTACATATTCGTCAAGCGTGCACTTGCTTCAATATCATCAGTCAACAAAAAACTATACAGCTTAAATTGTATGTGGGCAATTAGGATTTCTGTGTAAAAGCGCCCACATATCGCAATACGTTGAACTACTGCTGAGTGTGTACTAAGGTGATCACACTCTCTTCGGTACTGAATTTAATATTACAGCAAGCTACAATGTAAACACTGGATGGTAACTAACCCTTGAGCGAAAAGTCGTACAGAATAAAAATTCTTGCCTGAGTAAATCCTTTAAGCAACGTAAGTTTCACTTGTTTTTTTCTACACGTTTTTCCGCAGTTCCAACTGTCGTTTAATATTATTAAACATAATATCAGATTAAAACAAGTGCTGACTATTGGCAGTGCTGTGTTCATGCCTCAGTGCGAATCGGTGGTGACGTAATAAAAAGTTCTGCGGCATTGCTGACTAGTTCTTTAGCTCGATGCTCGGCCCTTCCCTCATTTGCAGACACCAAAAAAGTCTTACGGTGCACAGAATTATTTTGAACACCAAAATGTAACAAATGTGTATTTTTTTTTACCATCGCCACAACAATGTACTTTTAAACGGCATAAAATAAGGAACACCACTTAATTTATAGGCGATGGCTCTAATAAAGAGCTATTCGAACACTGCGCCCACTCGCCGTTTTCAGTGTAGTAACTGTTGCCGAAGGTCGCCGTGCACCACGCGAAATTGGAGATTTCATTATAAAAAAACTTGGATTTATGACCCGCTTTCGCAGTAAGGAAAACACAGGTTAGTGCATAAAATTTGTCGTGAATTAGAAAACATCTCATGTTAGTACCATTTTGAGCTGCAACATTTGCATTGAGTTATTTCACCTAGAAATATCAAATGTTATGTGTTTCATATATTGATAGCTACTAATTTCGTTTTGAAATTTCATTTCAGGTAAGTTTTCTTTCAAGTAGGAAAAAGAATTCCAGGACAACCCTTGTGACCACGGCTGTTGACAGTAATTAGACTAACATTCAAGCCATGCAGCGGCAAACCATATTGTTAAGGACACGTTGATTTTGACTGTGTAGTGGTCATTCTGAGACTTCCGTTCCTTCGACTGTATACCAAGTGCATTAGTTCTGGTATCAGCCAACATTGTTCTGACATACTCATGCCAGGGATGGTCATGAGCACAATAGCGTCACGCCGACTGTACGACGACAAAGCACTGCCAAAGAAATCGCATCGATGAGACGAAGATAGCGATATGACGACCAAAAGAAGGCGATAAAGAGAGGGCAGTTGTGGAATATTCACGATCGCATAACAAAGTCAGCCACATTGACGGCATGAGGGCAATAAGAAGACGACAATAGGGTAACGAGAACGGCATCATGAGTCGATGACGAAGTTAGAGTGATGGCAATGAAACGACCACGATGGCATCCCGACGACGATATGAAATTTTATTAAATTATGGGGTCTTTAGTGCCAAAACCACTGTCTGATTTTGATGTACCCAGTACTGGAGGACTCCGGAAGTTTTGACCACCTGGGGTTCGTTAACGTGCAGCTAAATCTAAGTACGCGGGTGTTTTCGCTTTTCGCCTTCACCGAAATGCGGCCGCCGTGGCCACGATTCGATGCGGCGAAATCGTGCTGAGCAGCCCAACGCCGTAGCCACTGAGCAACCACGGCGGGTGACGGTATATGAACCAAAGTTTGACGTTAGCATGACGGCATGACGAAGAACACTACGAGGCAGTGACGACGATGAAATAACAAACGAATGACACGATGACTATGAGACCACGATTCCGACATGATGAGGATCGCAAAACGGTGACAGCTTGATGACGATAGTATTGTGACAATAAGCCGACGACAAGTGTATAAGGACGATGGCATAAAAGTGGCTGGATTACGAACAACGTGTAATGGCGATCATCAACGTGATGGCGATGGCTGGCGGCCACCGTATGACGAAGCGTGGACGACCATGATAGCATGATGATGACGCAAGAACAAGAAATTCCTGATGACAACAGTCTGAACACGATGCAATGACGACGATGCCTAAGAACGGCGGCCTTACATGGTTGAAACATGACAACTTGATTATAATAGAATTGGCAGGAAGATGTACCGTCATCGGAACAATGACGGTGGTGTAATTAGGACGGCATGATGACAATTGTGAGGTATTTGCAAAGTCAAGATTTCGTATGGAAGGTTCATGATGACATCGGAACCAGGTTTGACAGCGAATGCATGACGACTAATGACAAGGTTGCAATAATGATGATACGAGAACGGCATAAAAATAATAAAGTGACTCAGAGAGTATGACGAGTATATGTGGATCACTTCGTGGCAGCGACAGCATGAAGATAATTGGCGGAGAGATGCTGAAAAAAAAAAGACCGCAACGCCATCTTGACGACAGCAGGGTAACGATGCATGGCGACTGCATGAGGAGGATAAACTGACGAGTACAGCATGATTAAACTTGATGCACGACGATTGAACGACCCCGATGGCATCACCACCATGAGCACACACATAAAAGATTTAGCTATCATATTGTATGAGCCCTTGGGTCGGCGTATGAGGCGTCGCGACGACCAATCACGAGAGTAAGATGACCTAGCTGAAAAAGCAAACACGATAGAACGACTACAACACGACCACGAGGACATG
The DNA here is from genome assembly GCF_050947875.1 of Dermacentor variabilis. Taxonomy (NCBI): domain Eukaryota; kingdom Metazoa; phylum Arthropoda; class Arachnida; order Ixodida; family Ixodidae; genus Dermacentor; species Dermacentor variabilis. Next base: position 127,222,161 of record NC_134570.1, read on the forward strand.
CCTAAAGGCCTAAGTGCTCAATGAAGCTCTTTGATGCCAACTTCTAATTGTGTCACTAGGTGCGTGCCGCCCTTACATGAATGTCTTTGACGCCAGCCTTGTTAACTTTTTTAGGTGGCATAGGCAGTGTGCCGCTCAATAATGACGAAAAGTTCCTTTAAATTGATTACATGCTGAGGGGCATCGAACACTTGTCACAAAGTCTGACGTAGGACAGCTGCTCAACGCTTTCACAAGCCGCGCCAGAAATTCGCTGGGCATGTGCCGCATTTCAATGATGCAGTGAACATCCTTCACACCAAGGCTATGGTGAAATTCACCATGGGTTCACTGGAAATGTGCCGCTCTTCCATGAACCACTCTCCAACCTGGGTCACTGAAGATGCGTCACTGAGTGTACCGCTAGCGAGAGAACCATACACAGCGTTCGCACGCTACGGTGCGCCACGCTCTTCGATTGAAATGCCATGCGCGGATTTCTTGTTAGTGGCACTGATGGCGCAGCGTGCCTAGAAAGAAGCGCAAGAGACGAGCTCGGCTGCCGCATGGCGCGCTCCTCAGCGTTCGCACGCAAAGGGGAGCGTTGAATTTCGGATGCCACACGCAGTTTTCGAGGTGACGCACTAGATGCCACCGAGTATTCTAAAGGAAGCGGAAACGAGGAATCTTTCAGCAGTGCCCCCTTCATACATACCACTTTGTGTCACTATATCGACTGAATGCTAGCGCATTACCATTTAATGTGGTCTCGAGGTGGGTTCTGCCGTAATTTTTTTTCTTTTACGAAGTGTTGCAGGCCGCACAAGGCCGCTAAATATTTCACTTTTTTTAAAAATCGAGAAAAAAGATAGGGGGCTTCCAGCGGTATCTGCAAGGTCCTTGAACGCTTATTCTCACCGCTAAACACTTGACAGTGCTGCCATCAACATTGCACGAACTTTTGTAGCGTGAACTCGTAAATAATTGCGCCCGCATCCACCTAAATATGAGTGTCCACGTTAATGCGATGTGCAATAAAGAATCTAGCAACACACGGTACGCTACCACCGAAATTCCACATGTATGAGGTGTATAATGCAGCCACGCCCTTCTTGTGCAATCTTCTGGACACGTCGCCCCACGTAGCGGCGGCTCCATGAAGTCCGCGCATGGCACTGTCTGAATATATATACAAACAAGTTTGTTATACGTGGGTTCGACACCGCTCTGCACTGAAGATAATTTAATGTTTTTTTCACAGCGAAGCTGTATATGGCTTGCCGATTCACCGCCCGTCTGTCGCCTGTATGCCGTAAACTCTTCCGGCGCAATCCCATGCAAATGCAGGGAAAAAATCATAGGAAGAGAGCGGGGCGAGTGACGTCGTTGCTCTCCGTAGAAGCCGAGCGCGCGCGCAGCGGTTTCTCTCCGGCTCCGAAATGGATAGGCGATGCCTCATAAGCACTCCTGAGGAGCAGGTAGCTTTCGATCAGCGAGGCCGCGAGCACAACCTGGAACCAGGTCGTCTATGTCGTGTTGATGCTGCAGCCCGGGCTCAAGAACAGGCTGGCTCAGCCAAGCGCAAGCAGCAGCTGCGTACCGAGGATCCGACAGCCTACCAAGGAATCGTTTTAATGAGCCTTCGGGATTAGTCTAGTGATAAGCACCGCGGCCGTACGTTTTCAGCTTATCTGGTTAACCATCTGTACAGAGTGCTTCGGCCGTGATTTCTTTTAATTCTAGAAAGACAACTGCCCAGTGTCACATACGGATTGACTCCAGTTGGTTGAACGGTTCATATCGAACAATGGTACATCCATACAGCAATCTGATATGCGACCAATTAGGCCATGAACAACACTGCGACCGAGGTGGTGTGACGGAGGTTAGACGCGGACAGACACACAGGCAAACAGACATGCCGTAAACGGAGTGAAGCTCCCAAGCCATGCTTACCTCGCTAAATGGTTCAAGCCACAAACATGCTGTAGTAATGTTAATGCTAACGGAAGTTTAGGTATTTCTAGCAATATATTATGCGAAAATTGCTAGACTTTCAATTTACAAAGCACCACCACCAACACGATGTAGTCTTCAATTTCAACAAATTGTTTCAAAATAGACGAGTTACAAAACAAGATTCGCTGCAGCGCCATCTGTACTTGTGTACAGGAAGCAGCCAGCGGCCGCCATTCTGCATGAATAGTCATGCGCGTTTCGCCCGTTCGGTACGCGCGTGATAGAGGCTTGGCGTACTGAATCGACGTTTGTGGCGTACTCATCCCTTTTCGTGCTGTTGTCACGTGACTTTGACCTGGCGCCATGCCAGTTAACTGCTGTGTGCCACTGTGCACGCAGTTTCGTGGCTTTGACAAGTCTGGACAAAAAGTAAGTCCCTTCTTGCTGCGTCGCACCTCCGTCGTCTGCTTGTCAGGCAGTGGCTTGTTTATGTAATGAAGCATGTTTTTACTTATTTTTATCGCTAGACATGTGTCTTGATTCATCTATAAGTGATCTCGATACGGTTTAGCGATGAAACTAATAGGTAAATGCCTTTAAAAACAGGAGACCATTTGCAGTTTGTGGGATGCGGAAGGATGTTTACCGGACGCCGTCACATGTTTTTGACCACCTGTCTCCTTAAGCAGGAGAAGAAGACCGCGTGTGAAGGACGAACTCCGAATGAGCTCCGGCTCTTGGAACACCTCACACCTGATCTTTTGTTTCTACAACGTGCTTACCACCACCAGTCGACGGATTTTAACGGGTGAAATCTTTTGAGATCAAGATCTGCCAGATCCGGTGAGACCTCGGCCCTTGGACCTTTCGAGGCGAGCAGGCCGCAGCGCTAGGCCTAACGTAGGCGCCGCGATTACGGCGCGACAGCATCGCGTGGCGCACGTGCCCACTGCACTGCTACTGTGACGATGCCTGCCCGAGACCCCCTGCCTGCTGCAGCATTGGATGAAACCACACCCGCCGCCGCTATGGATCAAGAACCGACTCAAGACAACGAAGACGGGACTTGGTTTCTCGTGGCCCGAAAGCGCGAGAAACAGGTCCAAGCTACATCGAGCTTGCCACCCAACACCGAACTCGCACAGCCGGACCACTAACATCTGACATTGCGCAATAAGAGCTCGCAGCTGCCCCCGCTACCGATGGACGACATGAAAGTTGTCTTCCGACCGAGAGATCGACTGAATCTCGGTGAGTGGCCGCAGCACTCTATAGCCAGAGCTATAGGCACAGCGGCTCAATTAAACCAGAGCACGCTCCACCAGCTAACCATCCGCATACGCCGAGAGCAGAACGTCGCAGTGGTCAGCACACCGGACGAAGAACTAGCGGAAAGACTGCAGCTGATCCAGTCTATATGCCTGGAAAACAAGCAGTACGAGGTTCAGGCCTATGTGGCTGCTCCGGATGCTTCCTGCAAAGGAGTCATCTCCGGCATAGAAAAGAACACAACCCCGACAACGCTGATGACAAATATCCGATCACCGATGGCTCAGGTCCTGCATGCAAGAATGATGGGAAATTAAGCCACGGCCATCATCACGTTCTCTGGCATTCGGGTTCCCCGGTACATCTACTATTACGGAGCAGAATACCGGTGCTACATTCATAAGCCCCGACAGCAGCTGTGCAGCGTGTGCCTCTCCACGGGTCATCGAGCAGATGTTTGCCCAACCCCGAATAAACCCCGGTGTGCTGCGTGCGGAACTTCCAACCCCTCCGAAGGACATGATTGCACGCTGAAATGTTTTCATTGTGGTGGTGAGCACCTCGCCACTGTCTCTCGATGTCCTGTAAGGCAACGCAAACCCTTTAACAAGAGCCACATGTTCCGAGAACAGCAGAAAATGGCGGAGCAACAACTCCAGCACGACAAGAAGTCCAGCAAGGTAACGACATTCAACGGTGCGGCACCTGCGACTACGGATGTAACACGTGGTCGTCCTCGCTACCGATCCCGGGGACACAGCCAGTCCCAAAGTCGCAGTAGGTCCAGGGTCCGCAGGCCGTCCAAGGACCAGAAGCAACCACGTGGTCTAAGCCGATTTGGGAGCCGCAGCCTGACGCAGCAGAAACAGCCAGCGAAGGAACTTCAGGCCGCGTGGACTAAAACGCCCTACCATCACACCAGGAAGGCGACAGCGGTGAGTTGGTCAGCGCAGTTTCCCCCTCTTTCCTACTCTCTTCCTTCACCTCCGTCCGCACAGCAAACAAACAAACAAAGCAAGCTGTCTCCCAAAGCGACGCTTTCACTTACCCAGACACACACTCGCACCTGAGAAACCCTCTCACAATTCCTGCACCAAACAAGAAGTGTGCGAAATGATAGAGGAAATGGCGACTGTTTTAAGAGCGGAGATGCAAAAAATGAAGGAAGAGATCATCGCTGATGTCAAGCACATGCTACAACAGATCACACAACAAGCCCTGACTGACATGAAAGAATTCATCAGTGCAACTTTTAGCTCAACTTTCAGCCATCAAAACGACTCACTTCCACTTGACACTAACGCCACTAGAGAACCAAGAAGGTCACACCCTTATATCCGTCCGGCTCGTACAACAACACCTGCCCTCAACAGCGAGGCGGTATCAACCAATCATGGCCAACAAACCTTAGAGGCGCACTACCACCACCTTCCGGGTGTGGCAATGGAATTGTAGAGGGTACCGAAGGAAGAAGGGTTCCCTCACACAGTTCCTAGCCACACGTCCTCACCTACCAGACGCTATAGCACTTCAAGAACTACATTGCACTCTCACGCTCAGTGGATACAATGCATACACCGACAAGCATGACACCACCAAACAACCACTAGCTGCCACCCTTGTGTACAAACAAATCATAGTGATAGAGCACACGCTCGACAGCTCCCACATTCCGCATGTGCTCTTAGAAATTGTACCTAGGAATCGATATGAAACCAGCTTGTTTTTTACTTAATATCTACAGTGCACCCAAATCACGACGAGCCGACTTCGGACAACTTTTTTCGGCCGCCAGTAAACAAGCCAAAAATTGAGTATTCTGGGAGATTTCAATGCGTCCCACCCAGCCTGGGGGTACCAAACAAACTCCAAGAGGCCGCCGTCTAGCCCATGCCATGAACCTTCATCAATTCACTCTGCTGACAGAACCTGACAAACCAACCAGAACGGGTAACAGTGTAAGCAGGGATAACCGCCCTGACCTAACAATGGTCAAGGAGTTGACTGAATGCTCCTGGAACAACCTAATGGAGAATCTGGGCAGTAACGACAGCATTCTAGCCACAGACGTCCAACTGGTGGCGATACGCACCCCAGAACGTTGAATTAAAATAACAAACTGGGACACTTTCGGCGCAACAGAACCAAATCTGAACAACACAACACGCCATCTCTACGCTAGTGGACACAACAGCTACAAGCAGATTTTAAAGCAGCCACTAAGCAAATTACTGCAACAACGGAGACACCGCATGTGGACAGATATCTGCTCCATTTCTGGGATGCTCGAAGAGGCCTGACCAAACGATGGAAGAGGCAGAGGCGCAACCGTAGGCTGAAACAAAGAATCGCCCGGATCACAGCAGAAGCTGAAGAATACGCCACCGGTCTCACTAATAGTAATTGGCACAACCTCTGTGACCGCCTTAATGGCACACTAAGTAGTTCCAAAACGTGGTCCCTCCTCAGAGCACTACTCGACCCGACGCACACAAGAACTAACACAACGAACACAGTCGGCACTATCATCCACAAAGAACCAATGAATGATGACGCGCTCCTCCAAACACTGCAACAAAGATACATTGCTACAGGCCACCGACCGGAGTACAAAGACTATCCACACGAGAAAAAAACCAAATTGGACGGCGATATTACAGAGACAGAAGTGAGGGCAGCCCTAGACGGCATAAGACGAAACACGGCGCCCGGAGCAGACGGCATTCACTATGCACTGCTACGCAACCTCGACGACCAGGCCATACGGCACCTCACTGCATACTACAGTGACAATTGGCAAAACGAAACGCTTCCACAGGAATGGCGACACGCCGATATCACCTTAAGTCCGAAACCGGGGAAACCGCTGTCCCTCCAAAATCTCAGACCCATTTCCTTGACTTCGTGTATTGGCAAACTCTTCGAGCACGTAGTTCTAAATCGCCTCCAGCCTCACCTCGAAGCGAACCAATTCTTTCCCAATACCTTATTTGGCTATCGACCAGGTCTGTCTGCGCAGGACATACTCCTACAACTTAAGGAGGATGTTGTGGATGGTCCAAGTAAAGCTCAAACAAGTGTCATTCTGGCGTTGGACCTCAAAGGAGCCTTCGATAACGTCTCACATGACCTCATTCTAAACAGCCTTGTATTCTCCCGATGCGGAAAGCGCATCTATGATTATGTCCGAGCCTTTTTATCTGACCGAACAGCCACCATCGGCCTAGGTGATATTCGGTGGGACATCATAAAACTTTCCGGCAGAGGGACTCCCCAGGGTTCGGTTCTCTCACCCACCCTGTTCAACGTGGCGACGGCAAAGCTACCACCGCTACTCGACAAAGTTCCGAACGTGCAGCACGCCCTGTACGCCTATGATATTACAATCTGGGTGACCACATGGTCAGACGGTGCCATTCAAGAAGCCGTAAATATAGTTCAAGAGTATGCAACAGACGGAGGACTCACATGCGCAGCTGAGAAGTCTGAGCTCCTGCTTGTATTCAAAAAACGGAACAAGGCCGATATTCCACCAGCCATCACATTGCATCTCAATGGCAACGTTATTCCAAGGGTAGACAGACTACGTGTACTAGGACTTCACATAGAAAACAACGGGAAGGCCACACATACCCTACACGTGCTCCGCCAACAAGTTACCCAAACAACGCACATTATAAAGCGCATTACAAAGCGCTGACAAGGACTGAAAGAAAAAGACGTACTCCGAATCGTGCAAGCCCTCATAATTAGCCGATTAACCTACCACCTCCCCTATCATAATCTGACTCAGACTGAGGTGCACCAGATGGACACCCTTCCCCGTACGGCACTAAAGGCAGCGCTGGGACTAACCGAATACGCGTCTACGCAGCCCCTACTAGAACTGGGGGTGCACAACACCATCCGCGAACTAGTTGAAGGTCATTTTAACAGCCAATTGCAACGTCTGCAACGAACAATGCAAGGGTGCCACATTCTATCCCGGCTAGGATACCAAATACCAAGAAAACCACAACAGGAAAACCGCACACTTCTTCAGCTTAGCATTCGCAACAAAATTCACGTGGCCATAATTCCCCGGAATATGCACCCTCACCGTCATAAAGGTCGACGAAAGGCAAGAGCACAAGCCCTGTCTCGCCTATTTGGCGATGACAAATCAAACACTCCAGTCCTATACACCGACGTGGCCCGCTACCCACAGAAACGTGCCCTATGTCTAGTCGTACTAGATAGTGCAGACATTCTGAGAGCTTCGGCCACGCTCAACACTGTGGACAGTGGCACGGCGGAAGAGGCTGCTATTGCCCTAGCCATCGTACACGCTTCAACCATGCCAGCGCCGGATGGCCCTATCACAGTGGTCACTGATTCTCAGACCGCCTGCAGGACTTAGGCACAAGTGAGGGTGACACCCTACACACACCACATCCTTACATCATTACACCCCACAGCGTTACACAGGGTGCGTATCGTCTGGACACCTGGAAACGCCTCTCTCCATGGTAATAAACGCGCTCATGCAGTAGCCCGAGAGCTCGCTAACCGGGCGCCATTGGAAGAGCTGCCCAACCCAGACGACGCACCGACAGAACCACTGAACTACACTGAAACTCCACAATATTACAGAGATACAAGGAGACACTTCCCTCCACCACATGATTCCCTCAATCGAGAAGATACCGTCGCGTGGCGACAGCTTCAACCTAATTCATTTCCCTGCCTCTTTTATCTTCACCTCTTCCACGCCACACAATATCCCTCATACTGTCCCTATTGTGGAGCAAAGCCCACAGTATATCATTCCACCTGGGAGTGCCCACACTCTCCGGGCTACTCCCCTATTCCTTCGCCTTCCCCTTCCTCCTGGGAGACTGCGCTGACCAGCTCAAACCCGCAAGAGCAGCGACGGCTGATCCGGCGGGCACGCGGAGTGGCGCGACCCAATGGGCCCCTGAACTAAGGGTTCCACCCTGCGAGGAAGTCGCCCAAACTCATGATAAATAAATGTTTTCTCTCTCTCGCTCTACCTAAGCAAAGGGCTATATCCTTGTGTTATTCTGTAGAAGGAATGTTTTTAGACCGTGCTGTGCGCGCATGCCATTCTTTAAGGGCGGAGGCCATTTGTGGTTTGGCACAGCTCTGCGAATGTTTATGTCGAAACACCGTCTTCTCCCTTTATGTTTGTAGCGAAACACATCCGGTTCGCGATGCTCGCAGGCAGTACTTGTGCCATGTGATGTGGTCACGCAAGCCATCTAAGCGTGTGTGGACCGATGATGTCAGACATAGCCGTGCATTTCGCCTGACGGCTAGATTAATGAGTACAAGCACTCTTAGTCGAGCCCTCTATGCATGTCAATACGGCATTTTGCGTTTTCTTTTGCTATAAAGTTTCTGTATCTGCCTTCATAGAAAAAAAAGACAGATTCCGGTCTGTTGTCGTAAAGCCCTGCGCATATATGCACCTGAAATCGAGAAATTTACAATGGTGCAGCCATGCGCGCAGACAGCGGTTGCGCAGATTTGTCGAGTGTTCGAAACCTTAACTCTCTTGCATAGCATCGTCAATTCTTTGTTTTAAGAGAGCATTGTTGAGATATGTCCCAACCAAGAAAGAAAGCGTTCTGAATATTGACTTTTGTTCTCAGGTGTCAAACCACAGATTCCCAAGAGACCAGGACATATACAAAAAGTGGATTGCACCCATCAGGCGAGACGAACGCCCACTCTTCACAGTTTCGAAGGCCACCAGAGTCTGCTCTCTCCACTTTCTTGAGAGTGACTTTGTTGCTAATGTTGCTAATGGTTACCGACAATTACACCAGTCTGCTGTGCCATCCACATTTTTATTCAAGCAGCCAAAGCCGTCGAGGGAACCACCAGCTTAACGGGCACCACTTCAGAAAGTTGCATCATCAAAAAAAGGAAGCGTAATGGTAATGGCCAAGGGCTTTCCACTACAGGACAAAAGGTAGACACCTGTATCGGTAACCGAGCAGATGACAAGGAAAACTCAGCAGATGGATGCAACAAAAATACATTCATTGAAGGCACTGATGTCTTCAATGTTGAAGATACGGGCTCCACTTTGCTCCCTGACAAACCGCAACAGTCACCAGAAGAACCAGCCTCTGGAAATATTTGTGCATGCAGAGAAAATATTTCTGCCCTAGAGCAGGAGCTGGCTGAAAGCAAAGCGAGCGGAGTAGATACAGAGGCTGAAAATCATCGCCTGAAGCTGCGAGTAAGCTCTTTAGGAAAAACTATTGCTGTCCTAGAAAATAAACTCCCTGTAAGCAAAGCCACCGAAGCAGAAAATAACCGCTTGAAGCTGCAAATAAAGGCACAAAATAATGAATAAAAGCTGCTTCGTACAGAGCTTGTCACTGCACAGAAAAATATTGAGAAGCTGGAAGAATTGCCTCCATTTGGAATTGAAATATTCAAGGACAACAATGATGACATTGAATTTTACACTGGACTGCCCAGCTACAGGCACTTCTGTGCTCTCACGCCTCTCCTTGATTTTGGGGAAAATGGTGAAAACATTGCACGCAACGGTACGAGGAGCGGACTACGAAATATCGAGTATAGTGGTCGGCGAAACAAGATTGGTTTGGAGAACCAGCTCTTTCTTGTGCTTGTTAAACTTCAAGTTGATTTATTTCACAGACTGATCGGCCACTTGTTCAACGTCTCCATCAGCACAGTGTCAAGAATTTTTTCTGCAGTGCTTGACTATATCTATTCACAGGTAACAGAAACGACAACATGGATATCACGACAAGCTATTGGTGCTGCCATGCGATCTGCTTTCAAGAAGAAATCTCCATCAACACGTGTCATCTCGGATGCCACTGAGATTAGATGTGATGTGCCAACATCTTTCGTGACGCAATCACAAGTTTATTCCTCGTGCTAGTCTACCCATACGTTCGAAGCACTCGTAGGCATATCCTCTCATGGAGTACTGGCTTTTGTTTCGGAGCTATTCACTGGGTGTACGTCTGACAGAGAGTGTGTGCGGAATAGTGGCTTTTTAGACCTGAAGTTTGACACAGGTGACTCAGTCATGGGTGACAAGGGATTTAAAATAAAAGACTTGCTACAAAGCAAGAAAGTTATGCTGAACATTCCTCCCTTGCTCATGCATGGGCAATTTACTCCCGCAGAAGTGGAGGAGACTCAGGAAATCGCAGCAATCAGGATACATGTGGAGAGGAAGATCAAGAAAATCGAGGAATATCACATTTTTGACCGGTCGATTCCAATCTCCCTTGTACCCTTAGCGAATCAGATGTGGGCCGTGTGTGCCTTCCTTACAAACTTCCAGCCATGACTTCTAAAAGAAGATACAAACTGATCTAATCCACAGTGTTCCTTAAAGGCACTTTATTTGCTAGTCATATGTTGTCAATCCTCACTACTGTTACGGTTGGCGTCTGACACCACCTGGCGACAGGAATTTCATCCGACCATCTTCGTCGAAATTAGGCGTGACTTCTCCTGCGAGGGTTGGCGCCCCGCATCTCGTGCACAAAGAACTTTCTCTCACCAGACCTTTTACCAGGCCTCGTCGAAATGAGGTGTGACTTCGCCTGCTATTGTGGGCGTCCTGATCCACGTGCAGAATGAACTTTCTCTCACCGGACCTTTTACCAGGCCTCGCAAAATGAGGCGTGACTTTCTAATTCGCCATCACCGTTTCGAGTCTGCCGGAAGCCCCGCAGTGTACAGCCACTTCTGTGTGTGTGTGTGTGTGTGTGTGTGTGTGTGTGTGTGTGTGTGTGTGTGTGTGTGTGTGTGTGTGTGTGTGTGTGTGTGTGTGTGTGTGTGTGCGCGCGCGCGTGTGTGTGTGTGTGTGTGTGTGCGAGTTTAGAGAGGCCCTTTCCTCGAATTGGACCTAGAAGAGAACTTCCATGAACGCGCAAAGCGCAGAAGAGGCGGACAGGCGTCTACAATTCCGGGAGGCGGGACGACTTCTTCCTTCAGCAGGCTCGGTATGCCCAGAGGAGGAGGGGTCCTCTTCCGTGCCGGTCACGTGACATCGACGGAAGCAAGATCCCGCCCACGATTGTAGAGAGCCTATTTGAGGGGCTCCGAAATATATTTTTGATCACTTCATGCTCTTCTCATTTTCTTTCGTCTTCCTTTGAATAAACCGTGCAAGTTTCGCACTAGAAATCGTCTCGCCCTTGCTTGGTCGCCATGGTATACCGGATGCCTGCAGCCCGCCGACAACGCCACGCTACCCAACAAGTAACGTCGGTCGAGCTTCGATAGGCAGGCGCCGCTACTACTCGGCAGCAGTACGATACGCTACCCTGGAGTACGCAACACTACCTCGTGGTGCTGCCCTCCTCTTGTGTGCAATAAAATGTTTGCAGCCCTACTTGTCTTCTTGACATGCCATTTTTGCCTTGTTTTCTGTATCAGAGCAGATTACAGTGCTCAACAGATATGGCAGCAGTCTGTCAATGTAGAAGTTGTCGAGCACCTCTCTGGCACTTTTCCATTCATTCTCATTAAATATTATTTGTTCGATCAAAAGAAAATCTCCTCCAAAGACCACAAAGTCACCCCAGCGCAACTGTGATACACCCATCTGCCCAAGCAGTTGATGATAATACTGGTGGTCCCTCTTAAGCTCTAGTACACCATCCGTGATTATGCAATAGAAATCAGTGTATAGAAGGGCAGACGCCTTGTCGTCACGTAGAGATTAGGGACACTTGATCTCCACTACACCATAGGATTGTTCTGTGGGGTTGTACACGACGCTATTGGGCGACGCACTCAACCAAGGAAAGGCTGGGTTAACCAGCAATCCACAGGGGCTAACTGTAGGAGCGTGGCCCAGACGGCGTAGATCATCTTTGTAGCGTTGAGCGGCTAGTGATTCCATCTTGATGCCGTAATTGGGAAAATGTAACCGAAATAAACTCAGTGCAATGTTAGTTACCCTACGATGTTTAGTACAATTTTTGGATACGCTAATGCCACTCTGTGGCATATATACTTTGTTCATGCGTTTACAAGGACAAAAAGAAAATACTGACTTGGCTGCGGCAACTCTAGGAACGTCTCTGGCAGCTGTGAGGTTCTGCAGGCCTTTTACAGTCCACTACTTCCTATTCAGGACCGCACCAAACTTGAAGGATGTGACACGAGGCCGGCGTTCCTGCTGCCATGTTGCACTTTTCGCCTGCTAGCGGCTGTCCTTTTCAAGCGCTTCAGCTGCCAATGGTGTCACACATATCTCCTGATGCATGAAATAAATGTCCGACAGTTATGAAAATTAAAAACATTGGATGTTTCTCACGCCCAGTGCACACAATGGTCTAACGGATTCTTAATATGTGTGGGGTTGCTAAAAATACAAAATATTACATCTATCCTATACGACCTAGTGACGGGAAACTATATGAATGTGCGCATTTATATGCTACCAAACCTGGGTCCAAAGCAATTAAAATATTTAATGTGATGACTGCGCCTATAGCATCGAAACCATGGCTAAACATAATTCGCACAAAAATTTGGCACCAACACGCAACAATCGAGAGATTCATAATAATTCCTTGCAAGAAACATTAAGCAGCCTCTGAACTGCATAACACTGTTTGTCCCAAGGTGTGCTGGTGGATCCCAGGCTGTGCCGCTTTCGAAGAAAGTGAGAGTCGGGATGCTTTCGCAAGGATCTTCTTCGTTTGCTTGTTGTAAGCCAGAAAGAAGAACGGTGAAACCGTGTGGCAGCAGGGACTGCTGGTAGCTTTGTGGCGCCAATAAGGACACCAGCCCGAACCTGGACTGCACGGTCTCGCCTTCGTCGGTTAGCACGAGCGCTTTCGCGAAGCCATTATCCGGGTCAAACGAAAGCAGTCCTTGAGAAAACTTTGGCTTTGCCTCTTCTTGCTCCTGCCGATTTGTACGGCGTACACGGCTCTCCTTAATCTTTGGCGCGCTAGTCCCGCCTTCTTTCACTTTGCGCCAGTCCACCTGATCGCGCTTCTGCGGGGAATCCTGCATTGCTGAGGCAAACCCGTGCTCGAGAGCTGGTGCGGCGCCTCAGAGAAACCCTTTGACTGTAGGAGCCTGGCAGTTCTCAAAACAGCGATCATGTGGATGCAGGCGAGCTTTCCTGCCGGGCAGTCGCAGCTTCCATCGATGATGTGTGTTGTGTCCAATGCTATCATCACGGACTACGGGGGCGCGTTCTTCTTTTTGCTTCGGTAGCATGGTGCCTTCAAGAAGATGAGCCCGTCGCTGGAAATCAATAACGAGTGCTAAGCTCCTCCATCCATGATTTCAGACAAGAGGATAAACTATTGCACCAACTCATCTATAATTTGCTTCCTTAAACCTAAGCTTAAATAAAGTCATGAGGACTTCTTAACATTCACACAACAGCAAAGCACTTTTATCACAGAGGGTCAACGGTTGCGACTATCGCCCGTTTACATGCGATATAGTTGCACAAATATTTACCTGTTTTGGGTGACATTGGTCTTCAGCGCACACACGTTGACGTACGATTCCACGTCAAAGTTGTAGCTTCGTTCTTAGCTTCGTTTCGTTCCCGATCGTCCTGCATAAAATTCGTGTACGCTCCGATCTGACAGCGGAGGTAATACGGCAAGGTCGTTCTTCCATCCAGTGATGGGGAAAATTACCTTCCCTGAAGGGTGCCACATCCTTGGGAGCGATTGCACAAATTGGGAACACAAAATGCTGCGCAGACGATCGTTCACGTCAAGATAAAGCCAAGGGACAAAGAACCAACTTGCATATCCCTATCGTATCCGCATGTGCACTGCGTTTTTTTGCAGTGTTTTAATGCGCAATGGGGGTGCTGCACAGTGTTGCTTGAACACTCCAGAGCTTTTTACAGTGTTGCTGCCATTTATGCAATTCGTCTATATTAAAAAATTCAGCATGAGACCCTAGCACAGAGTGTGTCACGTAGTCGAGGCAGTCTGTAATGATTAATGAATCTGAATGGTGTAATGATAAAGACTGTTTAGCAAAGATTTATTTGCACTTTTCATAACCATGGAACTTGACAACTACTGCACCCTATGTGGCCTGCCCGCTCACCCAAGGAAAAGACAGGGTAGCACCCTGCCCTTTGGACAGTTATTTTCTGCATAATCCATCACGAGGATGGCCTATCCTTTCTAGGCCTAAGGGCGCTAAATAAATCGACGCAGGGCAGTGTTAAGCACTTTTTCAATGCCGTTTTGAAAGAGACATCGTCAGCACATACAGTTTCACTTCATCCTGAGGCGTGTATTCGAGCGAAGATGCGCTGCTGGTCAACGGCTCCGTATGTGGGGACAAAATTTCATAAACGCTTGTCGCCTAAAACGAAAATTACTATTTCTAGCTCTCCGAGGCAACTACCGAGGTGTACTTCCATGAAGTGTGCAGCTACTCCTGTACTTAGGTAAAAAACGTTAATGCGTCAATGATGCTGCAACCGTGACAAATGTGCATTTTTTCAACTTAGGCATGCTTTTTTGTCTAATATATTGGTATTATATTAAGCCGATACTGTTTATACAAGTTGTATGGCATAATACTCATGGAACTAGTCAAACCAGCAACTACTGATACATGTGGACTGTATGAAAAAATTCGAAAAATTCCCAAATTGCGATTTGGGAATTTGCGATAAACTAGAACCGCACATAGGATAGTGCATAGTAAAAACAATCTTCCTAAGCTGCCGAGACAAAGTTTGCGCTCGCAATCAATAAAGTCTAATTTATTATTTTTCGATATCATGAGTTGCTCTGAGGGTAAAATTCTAATGGTGCTCAGGAAGATAAACTTTTTTCGCACAACCTGCTTTAGAAATGCATATCTTGAACTTTATAAATACCTAGAAGGTTTTAAAAATTATTTGGAGAGGGCCGCATTTCTGGCTGATATTGCTTCTATTTTTTATGTGCAGTGTAATGAATTATAAGAAATTTCGTTAAGCAGCGTTTCCAGAATTGCGTAAAAATTCTATTACAGGCATGTAGCCAAACTAGTGAAACAGTTCCACGTACCTGGCGTAACGTATGGCTTTGTGTAGTAACCCAGGGAACGAATGGGTTTGACTTCAATAGTGTATTTTTCCGCGCTATTCACAATATATGAAACTGTAAAATGAAGAAGACAGTAAGTATAATAACATTAAATTTGACATAATATACAAGCTGCTCTTTTTATTATATTCCAGCAGCAAGGAGGAGGTATATAACTATGAGGCTCCTATGGAAGTGCCAGAAATAACCAGTGACCCAGTTGGCGTGGAATAGGGGGAGGAGGAAACAACTTCATTCAAGAGAAATTTGAGGGCTTCGTAGCAGGCCGCTTACTTTGAGACCTCTTCCCACCAGCAATGATCGCTTTTTGTATCTTTCATCACCGCATTTATAGCTGCATTATTCCGTATCTAGGAGTCGTGTTATTTCGTATCACGTGTGAGCTTTTCGGGTTTACCACAAGGAAAAATTTGCGTTTGTCTGTACTTTAGTCGTAGTATTTCGAGATCCCCCTAAAAAGCTCTACCGTGTACAATCAAATATTAGGAAAACAAGAACAAACTGGTGTACGTCGAACTAATTTGTTTATTCCAAGTGCAGCGAATCACTAGGATTCCCTAACACACATCCACACCTTGAAGTTCTCTTCGCGGAGTCCATGTGTCAGAATCTATGATTAGCGCAGTTCCGTCAATGGGAACGTTGAAAGGAATTGCCTCACATCTGAAACAATGAAATATGCTGCTGTTTCTCTCCAAGAATTACCGCACTTTGTTTTCTTTTTCGTTTTCTGTAAAAGCGTATTGAAACAGGGTGGTCTTTTGTTGCGACCTATAGATGCGACTGCACGAGAGCTTCCATTTGTGTAAAAGTAAAATTAAAATAATTACGACGTAAGGAATATCAGTGGATTCTCTTCTCTATTATACCCGTTCCATTCTTGCACGTGTTTGCATAAGGAGACGGGGGTGAGATTGAAATGTGCTTCGGCCGCCACTGACAGCTTGCGCACTTTCCTGGGGACCATGTTAGGGTCTCCCATGTCGTTTCTGAGGAGCTGTCAGAAGCCCTCTGGGTAGGGAAAGGCCCTCGCATTTCCAGAGGATATGGCTTTGGTTTGCGCTGGTGATTTATTCCACTTCTTGCATAATGAGTCAACCTCTCCATTTATGATGATCGCTAAGCGAAGAGGAGTGGTAAGGGTGTTACTTTGAATTCGGCGGAAGAGAGCAACCTCACAGCAATGAGTAACGTGTGGAAGAGGTTAGATGCGGTCACAGCGACAGACAGACAGACAGACAGACAGACAGACAGACAGACAGACAGACAGACGGACGGACGGACGGACGGACGGACGGACGGACAGACAGACAGACAGACAGACAGACAGACAGACAGACAGACAGACAGACAGACAGACAGACAGACGGACGGACGGACGGACGGACGGACGGACGGACGGACGGACGGACGGACGGACGGACGGACGGACGGACGGACGGACGGACGGACGGACGGACGGACGGACCAAAAGATAGGCAAGAGCAAGGATGGCGTATGAATCGAGAGTTCATGGACGCCCTCTGCTCGATACGACATAGGTAAAGCTTTGATCAAGAATAAAGCGAAGTTATTACTGTTTCTCACGCACACAAGCACTTTATTGACCACTAGTGCGCAGCCTCTTCCCCTTTCTCCCGAAGCAGGTCACATATAAAGTGACTGCAAAAAGTTAAGAAAAGGGCTTGCACTACGTGAAGCTCAGAACGACAGAAAGCTGAGCTAGTTGGTAAGGATTCATTATGCAAAAACGTGAGGCGTGCAGACAGAACACAAGAGAAGTGTGGCAACACGAACGGCGTTCGCGTTGTCTACGTTTCTTCACTTGTGTCCTCTCTGCACGCCTCACCTTTTTGCACAATGTCTAGCTCACTGTCCAAAACATTCACCCCCGGTTAAGGGTACTTCTCTGGGGCAACTAGAGTGACGATAATCATCACATTATTTTTCTATCAACCGGTCGATGAAGAGCTTGTTATTGGCCCTTCGCTGGTGTGCCAATAATACGACCACTCGTATTTAGCACACTGTAGTGCCAGCCTTTCGTTCGCTGCAGCCATTTACCTCCATTGAACTTAAGATTATTTTTTATTTATTTATTCATTCATTCATTCTTTCATACAAGCTACCTCGGAGACATTAGGAAGTGGACAATAGATTGCAGTTGATAGAACCATATTAGAGAAAACCGGTGTTGTGACCTGAAAAACCGCATATGTGACATGAGCACGTGGCACGTAAGCTCAGGAGACATAGCGGTGACGGCAAATAACAAAAGACCACGAAATTAGCTGCATCTACAAAGATTCACGAGATTTCAGCAAATATTTAAAATGCCTTAGAGTAGCAGAAGTGTAACGCTCTGATTACCTTGCCTGTCACGACACTAAATGCCAAATCTGTATAAAAAAGAATTATTTTATCATTGAAAAGAAAAAGCAGGAAAAGTTACACATACGATAGTGTTTGCGGGTTGCCTGGCTGTAGGTGGAAAGAAATAATGCTTGAATGAATGTGTACTGCAATAACACCACATGCAACCGCCACTAACGTACGCTCTTCTACTCGCGCACGGTAGGCACCCATGAAGTTCATGAATAAACAGCTTTATGCTCTAAAGACCGACGCGTACGGCGCGGGCTGGGGTTCAGTGCTGTGCACAGTTCCACCCACTGTGGCCTCCTTTAATATGTTTAAGTTTATTATTATACTATTGCACAATAATTTGTGTACAACGCAAGAAGTTTGTAGATATTGTGAGTAGTTTGCTATTACTCAGCCAATAGCTACACGCTTAAACAAATGTACACCCTTGGGGTAGTATCATGCCACACAACGATAATCGTCATCTGCCTTGCTTGTGTTTCCTTTCTTGAAAACGCTGTGCTCGCTACTTACCTGCCGAGAATGCTTTGTCATGCTGATAACACGCATGCTGTTCATGACTTGGAAGCACCGAGATCGCTGCGTTAAAGAAAAGGATCACGGACAAGACAGCTGACGATTATTGATGTCTGGCGAGATACAACGCAAAGGGTGCAATTGTATTTCGGAGTTTATATAAATATTATTATTTTTAGTGGAGATACACACTCTAGTATGGTTTCAGTGATCGAGTATTGATTTGGCACGTCTTCACATTGTTTCCTTCAATTCATTGCGTTTATAATAATACAGACTCAATGTCCCAAAAATTGCGATAAAAAATTTTGTCTTCAGGAAAGTGCGCAAGCTATCAGTGGCAGCCCAAGCACGTCTCGGATTGCAATCTCCGCCGTATCCCTCTGTAAACACGCGCAAGAATGGAACGGGTACAGTAGAGAAGAGAAGCCACTGATATTCCTTACGTCGTGATTATTTTAGTTTGACATAGCTCGAATCTCTCGTATAGTCGCGTCAATAGTACGTAACAAATTGCCACCATGATTAAGTACGTTTTTACAGAAAACAAAAAGATAAAAATGCGGTAATTCTTGGATAGAAACAGCTGCATATCTCATTGTTTCTGAAGTGAGGCTATTGCTTACGACGTTCTCATTGACAGAACTGTGCTGGTCATAGATTCTGACACGTGGACTCTGCGAAGAAAACTTCAAGGTATGGATGCATGTTCTACAAAGTTCTAGTGATTCACTGCCCTTCGAATAAGCAAATTAGTTCAGCATACACAAGTTTGTTCTTGTTTTTCCCATATTTGTTTGTACATGGTAGAGATTTTTAGGGGGATCTCGAAATGCTACGACTAAAGCACATACACACGCAAATGTGTCTTTGTAGTAAAGCCGAAAAGTTCAAACGTGATACGAAGTATCACTACTCCCAAGTTATGCACTAATGCAGACATAAATGCGGTGGTTCATTTTTACAGTGATTTAGTCTAAACGAAAATTTTCAGCGATTACTGTATTACAATCATAAATAAATGGGACGGGGAAGGAAGCGTTGTCTCTGCAATTGGCATATGCAGAGGGCTTCAAATGAGTCGTATCAAACGCTAATTATCTAGTACTGGGAAAATTAGAGGAAGCAGTCTTTAGGAAAAGAAAGAACTATAACAACACAGCGTCGCAGCCTAAGCAGAGGGATTAGATTTAAAAAGATCAAACTTGAGGAAAGCTAAATACGCGTACCATGGTAACAGAACCTGTGAAGCGAGAAATGTAACCTTTAGATTTAAAATGTGATAATATACTTTCATTAAGGTAGTACCTTCACAGGATTTCATTTACATTTTGCATTACCTTACCGCGAAATATCACTTTTCTTCATTTTGATTCAACTATAAAAAATTAGCGAGATTTCTCGTTTATGTTGTCAAGTTTTGCTAGAAATGTAGGAAAATTGAGCAATGAAATAATCTCAAGCACATTGTCACTGCATGCTAACGACGTTTTCTCTGACAAAATAGCTCGTAAGAGTTTGCTCGAAGCGGCGCTTACGTTATCCGCGCAACTGCACATGAATATAGAGCATACGAATACGTCTCACGTTGTTTCTCGTATTCAATTATTTTCGAGGCGAGCTCCGTGTCATCAGGCGGGTTGAAACCATACTGCCGTAAAAGATGTGCGTAGTGCTTTAAGTTTTGCTGGTCAGAAAGCCCGTGCCGCGTAAATATCCACCACCTTTGTTCATCGCTGTACTTAACCTGTGGATGAAAATGAAAAAGAAGACGTCTGTAATACTTCCAAAAATCACTTCCATGTTGAGGAAAGTCAGGTTAAATTTATTCAGCGCCGTACAGCAATGCACCTGTGAGCCACTGGAAGCGAAACGCTACGTAAACAGCAGAAAAATTTGGCCGTCATTTTTAGCTGTTGATGATCGGTTGAGAGATCGCGCGTGTCGGAGCTCTTTGTATTAACGCACACCGCACCGTTTTCGAATGCGACTGCACGCAAGAAGTGAGAAAAACGCTCAGCGATGTTATGAACTATTCTTGTGGCGAAAGAAAAGTTGCAACAGTATTAAATGCTTTCGAGTCTAAAATACTGTTCATGCAAACGGAGACTAAATAATGCCTTTGCCAAAGGCCTCAGAGTAACTGTAACAGACTCCAGCCGTCTAAAAAGTATTTTGGGAAACTGTCGCGTGTGTGTGCCATTTTCTAGGTGTTCTGTGCGTCAATACAAGTCTGAGGTGTGTTTGTGCTTCCGCGTGCTGCTTCTGCCTCTTTCTGGAGTGATCCTGCACCCAATAACATAACAAAATGGCGACCCTGCCAGGACTCACTCGAATATACAGTGAAAGAGGGCAGTTTCGCTTGAGCGCAGACGCACATTAGTAGGCAGCACCATGGATTTAGAGAAACTCACGGCTATAGGACTCCAAATAGCATTGTCAGGCGCAGAATTTCCCAGATGGATTGAAGCTGAAGCGGTAAAACAAAGGAACGAGAGAGCTGCGGAGTGAGAGGCAATCAAGCAAGCTGCTGAATTAGCGCGCTTAGCTGACGAGAGGCAGCGTTAGGTCCTCCAGCTAAAGCTAAAGCTTCGGGAAGGAGCCCTGAATGTGCCGGCAGCGGCTTCTGAAATTTTGACTGCGCCCAGCAATTTCTAATCATCCCTCAATCCACAGAAATAACTTCCTTTTTTTGACGAGAAACGCGATGACTTGCACGCGTATTTACACCGATTTGAGCGCGTAGCAACAGGGCAGGAATGGCCACAAGAAAAGTGGGCTCTTGCAGTGAGCATGTGTCTTATTGCTGAAGCTTTCACTGTGATCGGTCGAATGACTGCCGCCGATTTATTAGATTACCCAAAAGTAAAGAAAGCTTTACTACAGAGGTTGCAATTCACGGCTCAAGGCTAAAAAGAGAAGTTTCGGAAAGCACGAGCATAGAGGGCGAAACTGGAAGACAGTTAGCAGCTAGAATTTAAGCGTATTTTGATCATTGGATTGAGATGGCTAACGTGCCTAAAACGTATGATGTTCTACGAAATCACATGATCTCTGAGCAGTTTCTGCGCTGTTGTGAACCAAAGCTAGTCATCTTCTTGAGGGAGCGAGAGTGTAAATCCCTTTACGAACTTGCTAGCTTGACGGATCGTTTGCTTGAAGCGCAGAACTGGACAAACCTAGAAAAAGGTCCCGATAACACAAAGGATTCCGGTGGGAAAAGCATTGAAGCTCCCCGTAAACCGCAACTCATATGCAACCTCTGTCACCGAGTTGCACAATTGGCTCCTGATGCCATAGCCCACCCAAGCATATGCTAAGGTTTAAGTTGTGTGAGAGAACAGGACATACAGCTGAAAATTGACGAAATCAATACGGGGACAACAAACCGCGTTCTTCGTGTGCACTCACCGAATATCAAGCAGTTCGGACTCGACCAGTGAAAGCATCAAAGCGCCCAGGAAAGAAGACTCACCGATCAAGTGACAGCGACGATGAGAACTCTGGGAATGCTGTAACTTTCCTCATCAACGGGATGCCAGTGGTTGAAGCCCGATTGATAGGAAGAAATATTCGTGTATTACGAGATAATGGTAGTAATATCGCAATTGTCAGACAAGAACTGCTTCCAGAAGTGTATCTGACGGGAAAAACGAGCAACGTTGTTCTTCTGCCAGCTCAACATACTACCTGCCTGAAGCTGTCATACGGATCTCATCTGTCATGCTGACGTCATGTACCTGCCGCCACAATGACAAATCAACCGACACAAGCGACAGCGCCTCAGCAGCCCGGGCCAACGGTCATCCTCACTCATCCGCGGGACTCAGGGACATTTTGTGGCACGGACAACGCCGACGTCGAGGACTGCCTTACGATGTACGAACGAGTGTGCGACAACAGGTGGGATCCAACAATGATGCTAGCAAACGGGATATTTTATCGAAGACGACCTGCGAGGTAATGGTACGACACACACGAAACTGACCTAACGAGCTGGGATGTCTGCAAAGAACAAATGCGAGACCTCTTTGGCAAACCTGTCGGTCGTCAGCTGGCAGCAAAAAAAGAACTTGCGTGTCGCGCTCAGACATCCATAGAATCCTATGTCGTCTGCATACAGGATGTGCTGGTCCTCTCTCGCAAGGCTGATAACAACATGACCGAGGCAGACAAGATTGGTCACATACTGGAAGGTATTGCAGACGATTCTCCTGATGTGTAAGGATTGTGCCACTGTGGATGCAATTATAAAGGAGTGCCGGTGCTTCGAACAAGCGAAGGACCGCCGCGTCGCTCAAACTTTCGATCGATTGCCCAATACCGCCGCGAGGTCTTCTTGCGAAGACGCGCCGCGGTTCATTCAGCCCACAGGACCGGAAGAAATAACACGCATCGTTCGCCATGAGCTTGAGGCCATGGCTCCGGCTCCAGTTCGTTCCGACTGTCGGGAAAGCGTGCCCGCTATCTCTCTTATACAAGCGGTCGTTCGGGAGGAAATGGCAAGTTTGGGCGTTCCGTCTCTCTGCTCGGTCCGCCATACAAACACCTACCAGATTTCTCTGGCCGCTCGCTCCCAGACGCAAAGCTTTCCGCCACTCCATCGCAACCCAGCTGACTGGCGCACAGCGGATGATAAACCCATGTGTTTTAATTCTTCTGGCATTGGAGACATCGCCCGTCATTGCCGCAACCACTGGTCGTCGCCTCCTCGGTGGTCGTCTCCTAGTCGCTACCGCCAAGTACCAGGGAATCGTAATTTCTCGCCCTATACGCCGACTAGGAACGTCAACGCCGACAGTGCTCCACCAAGATCCAGCCGCTCCCCGCCTGCGCAAGGTCGTAGGTCTCGTTCGCCTCTCGTTCACCGCTCTTCGTGCCCCTCTGCAACCGGTCGCTTCGCTTCGAAAAACGAGGTGGTGCAGCTCCCGGTGGTGAAGCTGCAACTCCGACCCGGCCCACAAATCCTCTGTTGACCCTGCCTACATGTGGAAACCTACTGCACATTCAAGTTGATGGCGTTCCTGTTAGATCTCTCGTTTATACAAGAGCGCAGCTTTCAGTTATGAGCGCTGCTCTCCGCCGAAGGCTCAAAAAGGTTCTGACACCCGCCGTACCGTGCACTGTGCGAGTCGCCGATGGGAGCACTTCACCTGTCCTTGGAATGTGCACAGCACGTGTGACCATTGGGGACCATTATACCGTTGTTCTATTGATCGTCCTTGAACACTGTTCAAACGACCTCATTCTTGGCCTCGACTTTCTTTCGAAACACTCTGCCCAAATTGACTGCTCCGCAGGTGTTGTACAGTTGTATCTGCCGCTTCCTGCCGACGCAACAACTTGTGCTTCACACCGCTTATGTTCTGCTGAGTTTAACAAGGCTGTCTCCACAGGTGGCTACAAATGTCATCCTAACGCCCTGTTCTGCCGCACCTGATGGCGAGTACGTCGTGTCGCCACTTACTGACGTGGTTTTGTCGCGCAATATTTATTGCCCTACCGAGCACCTTAACCCGGATCCGCGAAAACTGCGCTCGCGTGCCCATCCTCAATTTTTGATTTTTATCGCATGTGCTGCCACACGGTATCGCCTTAGCACATATCGCTCCTTTGGAAGAATTTGAGAATTCTTCTTTGACCTCTGAATCCTTCCTCAGTGCCAACGGACCTTTGTCACCCACTCCTTCGTACTCGACGCCTGCGGACGATGTTTCTAAGATGATCGCCCCTGACCTTCCTTCCGAGCAAACAACAGCTATCATCTTTTCGGGACATCTTTGATTTTGACGACCGTCCACTTGGCCAGACATCCGTTGTGAAGCATCGCATGAACACCAGTGACGTCAGCCGCATTCATAGGCGGCCATATTGTGTCTCCGCGACCGAAAGGGCCATCATACAGAAAGAGGTAGACAGGATGATGGACAAAGACATTATTTAACCTTCCAGTAGCCCGTGGGCATCACCGGTTGTCTTAGTAACAGGAAAAAGACAACTCGTGGCGCTTCTGCGTTGACTACCGTCACCTCAACAGGGTAACAAAGAAGGATGTTTATCCCGTGCGGCGCATTGATGACGCTCTTGACTGCCTTCACGGATCCCAATACTTTTCATCAATTGACCTCCGCTTCGGCTATTGGCAGATTAGCGTCGATGAGATGGACCGCGAGAAAACTGCCTTCGTCACACCGGACGGTCTGTACCAATTTAAAGTCATGCCCTTTGGATTATGCAATGCGCCAGCTACATTCGAGTGCATGATGGACTCTCTCTTAGGCGGCTTGAAGTGGTCTACATGCCTCTGTTACCTCGACAATGTGATTGTGTTTTCGCCGAACTTTGAGAGCCACCTGCGGCATCTCACAACCATACTCTCCGTGTTTCACAGGGCTGGCCTTCAGCTAAACTCTTCCAAGTGCCATTTCGGTCGCCGTGAAATTAACATGCTCGGCCATCTCGTAAACGCCGCCGGAATCCAGCCTGATCCACAGAAAGTTCACGCGGTCCGAAATTTTCCTGTATCTTGTTCAACAAACGATGTCCGTAGTTTTCTAGGCTTATGTTCTTATTCCCGGCGATTTGTGAAAAATTTGCCGACATCGCTCACCCTCTCACTGACCTTCTTAAGAAAGACATCTCGTTCTCTTGGGGACCACTGCAGGAGAAAACCTTCCCTACCCTGATTGAGCGGCTTACAACTTTCCAAATTCTGTCACACTTTGACCCTTCTGCGCCCACTGAAGTACGAACTGACGCGAGTGGTCATGGTATCGGTGCTGTCCTCGCTCAGCGTCAACAGGGCCAAGACCGTGTCATCGCGTCATCGCTTACGCTAGCCGCCTGCTTTCCACGCCCGAGCGAAATTACTCCATTACTGAGAGAGAATGTCTCGCGCTCGTATGGGCGGTCGCGAAATTCCGGCCGTGCCTTTTCTTTCGGAGCTTCTGCGTCGTAACCGATCATCACGCCCTCTGCTGGCTATCCTCTTTGAAGGATCCAACTGGACGACTTGCACGTTGGGCATTGCGTCTACAAGAATATACATTTTCTATTATGTATAAGTCAGGATGCCTGCATAAAGACGCTGATCAACTGCCTGTCCCGCAATCACGTGGATCAACCGGACGATACCGATGCAGACTCGGACATCAGTGTTCTGTCCATCTCCGGCTTCCTCCATATTGGCGACGAGCAGCGCAAAGATCCTGTTCTTCGAACACTTACAGAACGCCTAAGCTCCTCGCCCAATGATCCGTCCCTCCGGATGTTCACCTTGCGCGATGGAATTTTATACCGTCGTAGCGTTCGCCCTGACGGCCTGGAGCTCCTCCTAGTCATTCCCAAGCACCTTCGACTAGCCGTACTCCAGCAACTTCACGACGCTCCTACTGCTGGACACCTGGGCATCACTTGTACATACGACCGCCTGCGGCGCCGCTTCTTCTGGCCCGGCATTTATAGCTCTGTGCGCCCTTACGTCGCTTCTTGCGACATACGTCAGCGCCGGAAGACGCCTGCTATGCCTCCCGCTGGTTTGCTTCAACCAATTGATATCCCTACAGGGCGTTTCTTCCGTGTGGGCCTAGAACTCCTTGGCCCCTTTCCAATTTCCATCAAAGGAAACAAATCTATTGCTGTAGCAACCGATTATGCCACGAGATATGCCATCGCACGAGCGCTACCAACCAGCTGCACTACAGATGTCGCCGACTTCTTACTATAAGACGTCATCCTGCACCGACGGCGCCCCTTGCCCATTGCTGACGGATCGCGGCCGCTACTTTCTATCGAAGGTAGTCGATGATCTGCTCCGTTCCTGTTCTACAGAACACCAGATTGCTACCGCGTACCACCTTCAAACGAACGGCCTCACCGAGCGACTCAACCGCACGCTAACTAAAATGCTGGCCATGTACGTTTCCGACGATCACCGCGACTGGGACGTCGCTTTACCGTACATCACTTTCGCATACAACTCGTCCCGTCACGACACGGCCGGATTTTCACCATTTTACCTTTTGTATGGCCGCGATTCCACCTTGCCCTTTGACACCTTGCTACCTTCCGCAGTACAATCACCGAGCACTGGTTACGGTCGTGATGCGATTGACTTAGTCGCCCAGGCCCGAAATGTCGCCCGTCATCGCCTCACAGTCTCGCAAGCTTCTCAAAAGCGACGCTACGACCTTCGGCACCAGGACTACCATTTTTCCCCTGGTTCCCTTGTCCTTATCCGGATGCCTTCACGTTGCGTCGGCTTGTCGGAAAAATTACTTCCCCGTTATTCTGGTCAGTGCCAGATCTTACGCCAACTGTCCGACGTGACATACGAGATCGCCCCAGTCGGTCAGCCTTCAGTTCCTCCCAACGTCACCAGCGATGTTGTTCACGTCGCCAGGCTCAAGCACTATGTCTCCCCATTAAGTGAGGCTCTATAACTTGCACCGGGACGGAGCTACTTCGTCGGGAGGGTGATGTTACCGTGAAGGGAACGAATAAGTCGCATTGGAGTAGAGGAAGACGAAGTCTCACAGTTGCGCGATCGCCATATACGCCTGTTGTAAATATACATTATTTTACGCTCGTGGGCCTGCTTTCTTCCTGCAACTATATCAATGGTTATGGCGCAGTTATTGATGAACTGGACTTCATCACTATGTAAAATGGCGCAGGATGTAACATCGTGTAATAACTAACGGTGTGGCAAGTAGTAAAACAGTGATATTCGACCTCTTTGTTGAATGCTATAGTTACCTGGATTTTAGTACGACAATGTTTTAACGCGGGCAGCATAAGGTATTGCAGAGGTGTCACCTATGCTCTGTGAAGAGGACTGGCGAGTCTGAAAGGAGGCTGAAACTTCATGCTGCCAAGTGCTTTTTTTTCGGAAAGTATTGCCAAAAACGGATGTTACGCCTGATGAGACTTCACTGACAAAAACTCCAGTAGCTCAAACACTTTTGCTTTTTTAAACTGCTGGAATATTTTTATGATGTAGCTTCAGCCACAAGGAATAAATAAAGTGGTTTAGAAGAGCTGTGAGATGTACGTGAAATGGCCGAAAACTTCCAGAAAAAGAAGTGAGCGTGTTCAAAAATGTGAGAACGAACTTAGACGCGAAACGTAAAGCACACAAACTCGCACGTGGGCTAAAGATGCCATAGTTGTTATGCGGCTTATGGGGCCTATTCTGCTTTGGCCAGCTAGGTGAAACTTTCCAGTATGTGGAAAAGCGAGCGTCGCGAACATATTTAAATTCCGCGATAATGTGGAAGGTCAGACATTATTACGTCTCCTGCAGACAGAGTATGTCTTTCCAATGTGGCATGAGATAGGCGGCCTAACGGCATTAATGTTAGGCTAAGCGAGCACGCTTTGTTGGCCCCCCGTAAACACCAGATTTATTTGCATGCGTGTACTTATTAGAGCGCTTTAAGGTGCTCATCATTGTTTACCCTCGATGTCGTAATGCACGAACAAAGAGATCAGAGTTCAAGTTACGCAGCCTAAGTCACCAGCATCTCATACAAAAGCCCCGAATGCATTAGTAAGGCTAAAGTATCGCCCATAGAAAAAGGCCTCGCATGCCTAGACAGCTCGTTGTGCGGAGGGCGGAGGTTGTTTTGCTTGTGCATATTTAAAGAATCCTGATTTTATATTGTGTACCAATGCATTATTTAGTTTTTCAAAAAAATATTTCATCGTTGTTTGTTCTTTGTTTGGAGTGAGTCCTAAAGTCCTAATCAATTTGCCAACCGGAAAGGTAATTCTGTTGAAATGTTTAGATTGAAGTCTGTGTTTGTAGTGCATTTACAAAATAAACTATATGACTCAACACCTGAAAAATTACAGAGGCTATTCCAGTGAACGGCAATGCATGAATCAATTATTTACAAATATTCCGCTTAGTAACAATGGGTGGATTAAATAGAAGCATACATGATCAACGTGGGGCTAGTCCACGTGGAACAGCTCCACGCGTATTCTTTGGCTTTACTACTTATATTGATTCCTATCTATCACCCACAAACGCCCGTTATTTACTAGCATAACTTCGCTCCCAGTGTTAGGATCACTTCAGCCTATCAAAACGCACGCACTATTAGATATCCTTGCTACACGAAGTGCATGCCGCTAAAACCTTACTCAGCGTTCATGGCTACTTTCACCACAGTCTTGCTAAGACATACAGATACTGTGATGGGGCTCCGTTATGTCAGCTATGTTATTTCAGCATCCCTTCTTGTCCTTTATCACTAGTGCCTTGCTAATATTTTAACGACATCGGGGGCACGCCACCGCACCGAGCATGGTCCTGACGCCGACTTTGTTTGCGCAGGCGCTGCTGCTATCGTCGATCACCTCGGCTGCCTTTCTCGGTGGAACCCGCCGTACCTCATCTTTTGCCCGCAACTGGAATGACATCGCCTGTCAACTTCCCCTGCCTTCGGACGAAGAAACCAATTCAGCCTCAAGCCCGCCACTTCTAACCTCCGACCGTGCTTTCCGCGTGGCCACAGCGAGCAACTTCCTGCGCGGAAGACTCGGCACTTCTACTTAAGCAGCGTCCGTCTTGGGACAACTTGGGGCACACCACCGCACCGAGCGTGGTCATGAGGCCGATATTGTTTGCGCAGGTTAGTTACCTACCTTAAATGCGAAAACACCCGTGTGCTTAGATTTAGGCGTACGTTAAAGAACCCCAGGTGGTCAAAATTTCCGGAGTCCTCCACTACGGCGTGCCTCATAATCAGAAAGTGGTTTTGGCACGTAAAACGTCAAATATTATTATTATTACCTACCTTGTGCAAGATGTATACGTTCTAGTGACCGAATGTTTATTGCGGTGTCTTGCCCCTCTGACACATTTGATGCCACTCGGAAAGTTTAGTGCCACTTGCTGTGTTCATTATGTGTGAATGCTCACTTCACTTTCCTTTTACTAGCCCTTTCTGGGGATACTGAACTTAACCCCAGTCCTGTTAATGACATTCCCACCCCGGTATCCTTTGAATCCATTGCTAACGCCCTATCCCGTTTAGAAACCTCTCAGAACACCGTTCTGCCTGAGCTCGCCCTAATTCGTGCTACACAGGCCGCCATTGAAAACCAGGTCGGTCGTCTATCCACCCGTGTCAACGCCCTTGAGGATATCGTACACGCTCATAAATCTAGTCACTTGATACCTGCACCCAGTGACAATCGTGTAATAATAAAACTCGCTACACAAATAAACAACCTCGTACAGGAATGCGACGACTCTGAAAACCGCCTTCGCCGGGACAACCTACTTTCTTCAGTGTTCAGGATGCACATTATGAAACTTGGGAGCAATCAGAGTCTCGCGTTATTTCACTGTGTGCAGATAAACTTCTTATTTGCATCACCAAAAATGGCATAGAACGCGCACACAGGCTTGACCGTTTCCAGGCCGGTAAACACAGACCAATTATAGCGAAACTTGCGCGGTACAAACATAAGTGTAGCGTTCTGTCTGCCCGGCCAAAGCTTAAAGGTACGCAAATTTCTATCCGGCAAGATTTTTCATTGCGCGTCCGGCTTGCAAGGAAAAAGTTGTACGCCTATGCGAAACGAAAGAACGCCTCCACTTTCAAGATACGCTTCGATAAACTTCAGATGAACGAAGGGCAGTATTTTTTATGACGTGCAATGAGACTCAGTTTTACAAGTTAAATCCTAGCCATCACTTCAGGCTTGCCCAGCACTCTACTTTCCGTCCCAGCCGCTACTAAACCCTGTTGACACATTACGCAATCACATACTATCTCTTTGTAGTGGCTAATGTTCGCAGTTATACGTCAAAAAAGATACAGTTGAAGCCCTTCTCGACGACAATAATACAGACAGGGCCATTTTCACTGAGTCTTGGTTAACCCCTGACATAGATAGCACAGAGCTACTGCATGCAGATTCCGCCTACACTGTTTACAGACGCGATAGAAGGCAAGAAAGGGGTGGTGGCGTTGTTGTCTTCACGAAAAACAGCATTCCTTGTTACCAGCTCCCGAACAATTGTACTCACGAAATTCTTTGCGTGCACATATCCATGTCTACATGCACATGCATACTCATACATTGTTATCGTTCACTCGATTGTGACCCTTCCTTTATCGACGAACTTCACACTGTCAGTTTAGATGCAACCTCTCAATTGCCACGTGCTTACTATATTATTTGTGATTTTAACTTTCCGGATATAAACTTGCACAATCTAACAGCATCATCCCGCCTGTCAAAAGATTTTCTTGATTTAGCCTTAAACTTCAACCTTACACAAACAGTAAACTTACATACACGTGGCTCAAACACCCTTGTCCTGGTTCTCACTTCTCAACCCGAATACATTCAGTCGATAGCATGTGTCAATGGGCTGAGCGATCACAGTATTGTCCTTTTCAATTTGAACATCCCAGTTCCTGTCAAACAGCGTTCAATATATAATTAATACGGGACTACAATAAAGCTGACTTTTCCAAAATTCACAGTGAAATGAATATTTTTTTAATACCTCAAGGAAACTGCCTTCAGAAGGTCTGTTGACGGAAACTGGCTGTTGTACAAGCGAAAGCTACTCGGCTTAATCAATAATCACGTACCCCTTGCTTGCATTAATGCTGTCATGGGAAAGCCTTGGTACACAAACAAACTAAAACTACTAGCACAAAAGAAAAAGCGCCTTTTCAGAGAGGCAAAAAAATGCGGTTCTGCCCCGAACTGGAAGAAGTATTTCACCTACTTGCGCGAGTACAACAGCCTTCTGAAGCTTTCTAATATCATCCGTGTCCACCCGAAAAAATTTTGGAAAATACTCGCACCAAGTACAAATCAGTCGCATAACATTACCATAACTAATTCTAATGGGTCCCATGTTCCAGTAGAAAAGCGTTCTGACGTCTTCAATTCACATTTCTCTTCCGTATTCACTTGTGAATCTTCCACCAACATTCCTGTTTTACCAAGATGTTGCGGCAGTGAAATGCCTCCCATTGATGTAACTGCTGAAGGTATCACAAGTCTAATCAATAAACTTAAAATATCTAGCTCCCCCGGACCTGACAACACGCCGGTGAAGATACTAAAAGCCACTAACGTCATTTCTAGCCAGATAATACAAATCATTTTTACCCAGTCTATAAGCGAGGGTACTATGCCCAAAGACTGGAAACTAAGCAAAGTAACCCCAGTTTTTAAACCTGGTAAGCGCTCCGACCGATCCAATTATCGCCCGATCTCACTATATGTATTGCCTGTAAACGTTTAGAACATATCATATATTCCCATATAGCGTCCCACCTCGACAAAAATTCTTTTTTCTTTAGCAAACAGCATGGCTTTCGTCATGGCTTGTCACGCGAAACACAACTTTTTGTATTCACCACTGATCTCCAGCTAAAATTAGATTCTTCATTTCAGACTGACGTAATTTACTTGGATTTTTCAAAGGTTTTCG
This sequence comes from Dermacentor variabilis, assembly GCF_050947875.1. Taxonomy (NCBI): domain Eukaryota; kingdom Metazoa; phylum Arthropoda; class Arachnida; order Ixodida; family Ixodidae; genus Dermacentor; species Dermacentor variabilis. The sequence goes on from NC_134570.1 coordinate 127,253,844, forward strand.
ATCGCGTCCCTCATTACCAACTAGTGTCCAAACTTTCATGCCTTCACCTTGACCCACTAATCCTATCATGAATCATTTGCTTCCTGACAGATCACCTCCAGTTCACCTGTGTTGGCGGTCGCTCTTCAGATACTACCAAAGTAATATCGGGTGTACCACAGGGACCCGTCCTCGGCCCACTCTTTTTTCTAATATACAATGACAACCTCCTAACAGACATATCCACATTACGTCTATTCGCCGATCACTGTGTTATTTACCGCTGTGTCACTACTAACGCTGACCAATCCATTCTGCAAAATGACCTAAATTCTATTGACAGGGGGTGCTCACGCTGGATGATGGAACTAAATGTCTCCAAATGCAAGTTGATGCATGTATCACGTAAACGCTCTATATCCACATTTCTATACTCTTTGGGCTCTGTGAATTTATCTAAGGTCGACAGTTACCGCCACCTTGGCGTTGTCATCACTAACAAACTAAATTGGCCGAACCACGTTCTACAAATAACAGTCGATGCCTCAAGATTCCTTAACTATAATAAAAGATCCCTATCCTTGCCTCCTCCGTCGACTCGTAAACTATCATATGAAATTTTCATCCATACCAAATTAGAATATCCGTCTACAATTTGGGATCCGTATCAAAAGTACTTGATTGACACTTTAGAAGCTACTCAAAATCGTGCCTCCCGTTTATCTTATCGAATTATGACAACGCTATCAGCATTACTAACTTGAAGTTATCTATTGGTGTGCCCCTTTTAGCATCAAGACGTATAATTTCGCAACTCTGCCTATTCCATAAATTTTACTATAGCTTTCCTGACCTTCGTTCGTCGCTTTTAGTTATACCCGTGCGCTCATCACATCGTTTATTCAATTCTTTATGTATCCAACGCCTTCATGGTTCTACAAACGCTTTCAACAAATCCTTCTTTCCCGTTGCAACAGAACAATGGAACTCGCTCCCGGAATCCATTGTTGTAGAGAGAAATGCTTCGAAATTTCGAGTTACTAACCACCCATATTTGCAACTAATTATGCAAAAACCTGTACTTTTTAGTCGCTTTTCAGTTGTTGCTTTTTTTTTTTTTTTGCTGCGTACATGACCATTCCTTCGATGTTTGTATTATTGTTTTGCCCCCCCCCCTCTAAGTAATACCCCACATGGGGCCCTTAAGGGAATAATAAATTATGATGATGATGATGATGATGATGATGACGATGGCGACGACAAAGCGCACTGCGAGAGAGCTTCGTTATCGAAACTGGATGCTGTGCAAACTTGATTACGCATTCGTCACTAGTATTGCTACAGCATACGCACGAGTATCTCACATCGTTACGTAAGCTGCACAATAAACAAGAATTCGTTACCATACCTTTATCACTCTCTTTCCGTGCGTGAATTCCTGCTTGCTAACAACAAGGGCGAGTACAGCCTCGATGCCTAGGTCAAGAGAACTGCGCACCATCATTTCAACTGGGTTGACTGCAGCCAATCTTGTCTCGTTCATCAGGTCCAGGTTCAGGTCTGCCATCCATTTGACAAGATATCTGGTCTGTCGGGAACATAATTCAAGATATGATCAAATAAAATGAACTGTTGCTTTACAATTCGCTGACTACTACAAGCGCTTTCCAAAGGGCCACGAAAAAAATTGAAGACGAATTGAAGAAGCCATCGGTAGACAAAGCAACGTCAAAAACGCGGACAAGAGAGGAACACAGGACAAGCGCTGATCACCATTACTTGAGTTTGCTGTGCCCATTTCCAAATACACCTTCAAGAGGGGCACGTGGGAAGCGAGTATGTGGGAAGGGAGAATTATCATGCACTTGCCTCAAGTGATTAAAAGTATCATGAGAAGCCAACAAAGACACCAATGAAAACATAGGGAAATTACTTGTACTTACTAATTGAATTAAATACATTATAAATTATTGGCAATTAAAGTGGAGGAAAAAACAACTTGCCGCAGGTGGGAAACGATCCCACGTATTCGCATTACGCGTGCGATGCGAAGACTTGAGATCGTTCCCCTCCTGCGGCAAGTTGGTTTTTCATCCACTTTCATTCGCATTAATTTATCATTTCTTTAATTCAGTTAGTAAGTACAATTAACTTCCCCAATGTTTTCTTTGGTATCTGTGTTTGTTGGCTTCTCATGATGCGATTACAGAAATCGAGCCCCACGGTTAACCCCCATTCTTCAAGTGATTAAAAGGTAACTTGTAAGGATGAAACCATAATGCACCGTCATATTACCGTCGGAGATACCTAAGCTCGTCGTAAGGGCAATATAATAAGTCCTGATGCAAGCGTCATCTTTAAACTTCGTGGCGAACGCTTCAAAAATATGGCGTACTGCTTGGTCTCCCGCTTTAGGTGTGAAACAACAAATGAGAAAGAAATGCAAAATGCGATAAAAGGCCTTTAGTTGCTAGGTTCCAGCCAAGAACTGCGGAATAAAACCGTCGGTGGCCAACTGTTCCACATCGTCGTTTTTTCACCGCCAAAGCGATTTTTACAATGTTCCTCCTTCTTCTGTTCCACTGAAACTACGTCTTCGTCCGACACAACTCAATGCAGTACACGCACACAGTGCACACACGGCCGAAACAATTCATACACAAATTGAGCCAGCGTATGCATATAAGCCATCTGTGCTAGAGCTACATATTTCCTATATCTGCATCTGTAGCTACACCTGTTCGGGTTTCTGTTATATGCGCTATCCGGTAGCGAAACAAGACACGCTACAAAAATATCATCCCTGCAAGAAATGGCCGCTTACAAGCGCCTCGTTTTTGAAATAAAGCAAATCGATTTCTTTGGTTATTACTACCATTTTAAAGTGAATAGATATCGTCCGCTTCTCCGCCCGTTTGGTAATCGCATTCCAACTGCTTAGAGCACCTGATATTGTTCAAGCTAGTTGCGGGGTGCCCTAGTGGACGAACGCCAATTGCAGTCCTCTCAACATCATGACTGCCGCCAGATCAGTGCCGCGCCTTGCCTTATCTGAGAACATCCTCCCCATTAGGCATTGAGCCGGCGTTCTGAGGCGCTTGCGATCAAACTGCTGTGAACGAGCTCCTCTCCTCACGGTTCTTTCACGATATTTGGAGGAGACGCACGAGAGCGAATAGTCTAGAAGGCCGGTTGTGTTGCCTCGCGAAGTGCCCCAGCAGTAGCGAGAACAGTCAGAGCCTGCAACCAGCTGTCAAGCTTTATGCATTCCCTCGTAAACTTTACGAAGTAGAGCTCAGGCACGAAGAGATAACAGCCTTTCGAGCTAATGCGAATGACAAAGCTTGCCGTTTTGCTGACTAATTGCAATTTATTTTTCGCAGTAGCAATGTTGCTTTGCCTTCTAGCTGTGTCACGAAAGTTAGCTCGTGACGGCGATAACATTGTTGCAGCTCTAGTTTTGTGTGTCTAGAGGGACTCCTTGGGCGTTGTCTGAATTGCTCATGAGACGCGGATTTTGCATGCTCGTGTTTCCCTGACAGATTGCGTGGTGTGCTTGTACACGCCTTTTGATAGATAAAAGTTCTGTGGTAGCTATTTGCAAGTAGTTGAGCCCTTTGGCACGGGCCTTTGACATGGTAGCCGGATTCTGTATAGAAAGCGGACCGTGGTGTGTCAAACATTGACTCTGCGAATTGTATGGCGAGAGGCGCGTAGCACCGGCTTAAACATTTGGCATTAGCAAGATCCTGAATACCAGTCCAATCGTAGTGCGATGGCGATTAAACCGAATCTAGACTACTATTTTTGATTATGAACAAGTAAGGTACTTTCAGCACTGTCTAACACCCCTTCTTGGGTAGGTACAGTTCACTCTACGTCAAGGTGCACACAACAGTCTAGAATCGCAATCAACTGCATCCGTATCGCCAGAATTCTTGGCCGAAAGTGATCGCACATGTGCATGTGAAAAGGCTTAGCCATGTCGAGACGGAATGTCCAGTTAGACGAAATTTTCACTCAAGTTTGAATGTAAAACCAGCCTAAATGCCCAACCTTTTTTTGAATGCGCACTATTAGACATTCAACGTCTTTTAGACATTCGGTTGCACTCAACATTCAGGCTTCAGGCAAAATCTGCCTTAATATGAGGCTCCTAAGGTAAAGCTTACGGAGCGCTCTGGATCTGCCTTTGAAATTCAGCCTTAAACCAAACCCCATTGTGCGTCAGTTCTAACGGTTTCACCACAAATGTGGAACATGTCATGACCTTTGATTAATGGTGTTTCTCGCAGCAGAGAAGAATAAGCATTCCTTCCTTGTGAAGAAACGCTCGGATGTGTCCGATTTTTTTTTATAAATAACTCAAGACTCGTCAATGTATAGCTTCTTGTCCATGCAGTGTAATTCAAATCTTGAACCTTTTTCAAGAGCACTACATTACCACAAGTTTGTTCTCCTAAATGTATGTTTTGTGCTATGTCGTCTATGGTAGCAAAACGTACTCATCTGCCATAGTTATTGCACATTTGAGTGCACTATAGTTCCATACCTTCTTGAGACTGTTTCAAATGTTATTACGACACTCATTAACTCCTCGGTTAATTAGTTTAAGTCAATATTTATCACTTATTCGTCCTACAAGCACGAATGTCTCATTACGTGTAGGGCCAATCATATACGTGGAAAGCATATACTTCTCTGTAAAATGGACAAGTTGTTAGTGGGCAGCTTTCTTAGAAATATGCACTGAAACGATAGCACACGAACAAGAGAAATATCAAGGCTATTTAGTTCTAAAGATTAATGGCGCACAACACTAGCTCAAGTTAACTTCGAACTAATTTATTCGCAGCTCCACAGCTGCGAATAAATTAGTTCGAAGTGCTTGAAATTGTCGCATGGGAAGCAAGTGTGCCTGACAAGCACAGTTGCATCAGGTCCTTATTGATACCATTGCTCACCAGAATTCATTCCAACAGCGACTTTTTTTGCATTTTCAGGTAGGATTTGTGATTATCGTCGTGTGGTCACCATGTATATATATGTGGTAATATATCCGAACCTTTATGTGACCCGAGTGCATGTGCAAGCACGATGGCTTATATGAAGCCTAGATGCCACCGGAAAGTAGCGCGAGTAAGATCGTATTTGCTCTGCTAAAAACTGGTTATCCACTGGTGGTGGTTGAACTTGTTGGATAAGCCTTTTAACTCTTGTAAAATGGCGACTAATTTTGTGCGCTGATATGCATTTCCTAAGTAGACTATCCTGTTAATAGAATAGCGGAATATATTTAGCGTCTTCTTTGATATATCGATATTTCTCGACTTATACTGTTTTTCTGCGCCCATTTTTGGCTAATCCGCTAGAATGTGTCAGTGGCACCGTAATACCAGGTATACACAAGTTGCGTCTTTTGCCGTGCAAAATGACAGAACCATTGGCCCACATTACACGTGGCGCAGTGTGAAAGTAAACCAAATTGTAAACCTGTATGGCATTTTCTCAACCTCCTCACTAAAGATACATTTCACATACAAACTCCCATGCGTGTTTATTCTGCACATTTCTTTAACATGTGAAATCTTGCAGCGATTAAAGGGGGCCGTGCTAGGTATACTTAGAAATATTTTATGCTGAGAGTATGCACTGAAATAAGGCCATAGGAAATCCAATTTAAGGTATTCTGACGCTCGATTGAAATGAAGAAACAATAAGGCACAGTGGAAGGAAAGTACGTGAAGTGATAATCTTGCGCAGGTGGAGACCACACGCAGGTGTGCGGTGTTACGCGTGTAATGTTCTATTAATTCTGACGCAACGGCGCTTTTTTTTTTGCTGCCCACTTCCTTGGGTGCACGAGTTTACAATTAGCGCTAGTTGTGTTAGCCAGCGCCGCTAACTTCAAAGACTGTGAACGTGGCACGTCCTTTTAGCCACTGAATGTAACATTATATATACAATTCTGTTTTTTTCCTGCACTAATTTTAAGCTGCAAGAGTAGGCGCTAGGATGTATCCGAATCGGTTGTGCTATGCTGTTTTGTTTCGACGACACAGTACCTGCAATGACAATGCAGGCAAATCATCTTTCAACCTAACAGGGCCTGTTATTTTCACGCCTAAAATTAATGTTCTAATTTTCTATTGAAATCAAAATGATGTTTACCTCCTTCCTGTCTGACGTGGCAAAGGCAACGCAAGCCTGGTACATGCCAGCTGCTTTTTGCTGGGAATTTTGATTGGAAGATGGTACCCATATATTTCCCAGGAATGCTTTAGTGGTAACTTCAATGCCCCTTTCAGCCTGAAAGCACACAAAAAGATGAACGACCTCTTTGTCGGCTTACGGTTCATACACAGAATATGCACGTCGTTTAGCGGGTGAGCGTTCATATTTCTTAAAGGGTCCGGCTTAAGTCGTGGTTCTCCCATTGTGAGTACTAACTTTGGCTGCAGTTATATGAAACTTCCAAACGCACTGATTTGGAACAGCCACTGAATAGGAACAATAGGATGCGCTTGGATGAAGTGCACAGGTCTTCGTCCAGTTGAAATACTCATCTATTCCTTGGCAGGGAAACAACATGGTGCCAGCCTTCCATTGACCATTGTAATGAACGCAAGTGAAGAGCGTCAGCGGATCGCTCTGAGGAGGACAAGACATGACCTGCTGTGATTTCGTCGGTTACTGAGGTAACTTAGGAAAATCCCCGGCAACCGCGTGTTTTACCAAAGACAGTTTTTTCGTGCAGGGCATCGCAGATACTGTAATGAATTTGGCGCAGAATGAATCGCTTGCAAGCTCTGCCAGAGCGCCAAGGAAACTGATCCATGCGCCTAATACGAAGTTATATAGTTGAGGCGAGTAATGTACTCGAAGTGCAGTTAATCTCTTGCCCAGAGAATGCGTAAAAAGTCGAAAACCTGACAATTCCATGACCTACGCATATCATCTAAGGCAGCAATGTAAGTTGACGCGTAGTATTCCTAATATTGGACATAATTTGATAAACTGGATGGTTACTCGGCAACGGCCCCAACCACATAACTGTAACCACGTAACTGACCACAAACTGTATTACTACTGTTTATTGGGCGATTTGTTTGAGCATTGAAAGCGTCTAAACGAGCCTAAGTGAAAAAAATGAAAAGAAGTACGGCCCACAAGCATCGCATGTGCCTCGGTTCTTACTTTCGTCTCCTTCCGTTAAGCAAATTCACGTACTTACATCGCATGGCCACCGAGTATATGTGGTGTCCTGACAAACTGACGACTCAAATGTGACTTTTCGCCGACGAATGCGTCAAAAAAGGGGAACTAGCACTCTTGACTCTCTCTGTCATTCATCTACCCTGGATAACATCTTTCGTTGCTTTAGCCATCTTAATGTTAAGAATTACAAAACGGTGAAAATAATAGGAAAGACCAATCGTTCCCATGTTTACGATTACCTATATAATAGTTCCTCAGTAGAATAAGTTAATACACAAGATAGGCGGACTGATGAAAAGACAGTGTGATTATCCTAGTTCCTCTGCTACTTCAAATTAAGGCCTTCATTCTTGAAGGGGTGGTGCGCCAAGCTCTTCCTGCTTTCCCGAAAAGACGTACAACAATTGTGCTCGGCCATACATCACTCATCCATTTGAAGGTTGGCAAGCAAACAGATCCCTCAAGTTTCCAAAGCACTGAAGTACGCGCAAGTCGGGCCGTAACGTGGACTGACGACGCCCATTTACAGAACTCCACAGCTCAGCCCTACTCGCTGTGCTTCCGACGCCTCCACCGTACTTCTGGCCACAATCTCCCTGGTGCACGCCAGGCGATCGAGCAGTAGTCTTCGCCTGCGTTCTCGGTGGTCGCAAGGTGCACACCATCTTTGGTGATCCCCCTGCGATTGAAGCGCTTCAGGATGTTGAACCGAGGCCGCCGCTGAACTTCTGTGCGCTTGACAGAGCTTTAACACCCGTCGTTCAGCAGCGCAGGGTGGCCGCTCCCTATCGCCGATGCCGTAATGGCCACCTTCGTAAGAGGGAAATTAGCCGTTGCCCTTCCGGAGGAAAGAACTGCAAGCTTCTCTAAATGCCCAATGGCACCACTGTATACATAGCTTAATGGCCCCGTCATACTAATTGGCTTGGGCACGTCAGTTTTATGTGATATATGAGGCGCTTTCTTGAAAACTCTAGAAGGTTAGGCTTTTTCCTTGTGGCGTTGAACTTCGCACTGCCAGCGCTCAGTCCGTTCGCCACCTTCTGCGTACGCCGCTAAATGACTTGGTCCGACGACTCTTTACATGATCGACTTTGTTTTGGTACCCACTACTCTGAGGAAGTAGCCCTGGGATAGGACATTTGTAGGGTCATAGCACTGTCCTGGATAGCGCCTGCGCTGAAATCGCTTGTGAGGCCTGAGCAACACTATTGCAGGATGCGGCACCCACCCAACTTAATATTGACACGTGGTAGTGACGTTAAATAACACAGTAGCAATACTGCGAAAGACAGAACTAGCTTATATTGGGCGAACCTGTGCCCACAAAGACAGGCTACACTTAAAGCCCAACGATAGCGGCGAACACAGTCGGTGATCGTCGAAAATCTGATCAGCGGGTCCAGCGCGTCGGCTTTTATACAGCAGTCATCGAATGTTCCAGACTAATCGTTGAGACCCGCGTGCCTTCCACAAAGTTCTACACCATTCGCGTCAGGCGGTGGAATCAGATTACATAAGGTTCGGCGACAACAGACAGCGGATAGAAGCATCGATAACTTTCCAGAAACTTCGGATACATGCAGGCGCGTCCCACGATGCGCGATTACATTTGTTAGGCGGTGAAACGTGGTTGCCCGATAAAGATAAGTACACGCGTCAATATGCCCATGAGAGAGAGAGGGCTGTTTATTAGAAAAACAGAGAATTTTGCCGGCGCGTATATAACCGCTGACATGCTACTCTGCATTGTGTATAGGGATGGAGAATGGTATTAAAAGATTCCAGAGGAGAGTGGGAGAAAACAAGAATAAAAATAAATATGACATATTGAAGCGGGACCTGATACTAATATTTACAGGTGACATGGCGAGTAAACTTAGGCTTTTGTATATGTAGTGTGCGAACTTTAAAGCTTTCCTATTAGACAAATTTCTCACAGGTATTTGAACAATAAATACAAAACCCGCCGCTGATTTGAAGGGCTGGGCATTGGACATAAGATGCTCGCTAATGCTAGCGGTTCGTGGCAAATCATGTTCATTTGATGCTAGAAAAAATGTCTCTCGTCGCGGTACGCGGGTCATTCTAGTACTATGTGCTTCATTGTCTGAAAGTTGTGACAGTTATCACAGTATGGGTTAGTGGTCAGCCCTATGCGGTACAGATGATTGCTCGTGTATGCCACGTTCAGTCGAAGACGATGGTACAATATCTCAAAGTGTCGAGGAAGTGGTAGTGAAATTTTCGCTCTCATATATGGGTGAATGTAACGCAGGAAGTAACCTTGGTGAAGCGGCAGAATCCAGATGCGGTCTTTTTCTTGATAGGCATATTTTTTTGCCATGTTTGAAGCGCCTGCTTTTGTAAAAAATGTTTTTTTGAATTTGCGGTATTGGAGTGCTTTTCTGGAAGCTTCATCCTCTCTTTCATTTCCAGAAATGCCGGCATGGCCAGGTATCCACTGGAACTTGATGTAATGCCCAGAAATCTTAGCCTTGTGGTGAAGATAAACAATGTCAAATGCGGCAGGTTGATTATTGGAACGTATCTGCCTGTTCTACATACTTTGTAGGGCTGCTGTTGAATCCATGAAAGTCACCCATGTGTTTCGCGGCTGCTGTCGAAGTACATACACAAGGGCCTCCTTAGTGCCGCATAGCTCGGCTGAAGTAAATGAGGTCGCTTGCTCTAGACGAAACGAGAATCGCCGCCCTGTAGAGGGAACAAAAAGTCGAACGATAAGCGATGTGGAGTTGTAGAGCCATCTGTGAAAATGTGCGTTCCGGCTGCACATTCTTTGTGCATATATTCCAAATATATCTGATAAGTCGCTGCTTGAGACATTTTCTTTTTCGCACTGGCTCCAGGGATATATGGCACATTTCCAGTGGGGACAGTGTCCATGGTGAAATGTTTCGTGACATAGTTTGGGACGCCTGAACAGGAATAGAAATAGATATGCTTCCGACGGCCAGCCTAAAGCTAGATGTAGCACGGTTTCTAGAAACATACCTTAAAAATGAGTCTTCGTATGAATAACGTGGCGGAGTTCAATTCGAAGTGTCTCCTGAAAAGATAGCACTTCAAAAGGCAGACATCGAGCTTCTGCTACAGTTCCTGAGCGGAACGACCCCTTCAGAAGGCCAAGACATACGCGAATGCAGTTGTTCCGTGCTGTCTCAAGTTGTTTCTTGCTTGTGGGAGACATCTTGTGCAGGATCGGGAGGTAATACCGTAGTGTTCCGTCGATGTAGGGCTTATGGATGAGCACCATTGATCGACAGTTGCTGATCCGGCTAAAAATCGGAATACGTACGATGCCGAGGAAGTCTTCTCACACAGTTACGACCACCCAACACTAGTGGGTATTTTTTCATGCACCTCCGCGTGAAAGCCGCGGCAACGCCTTTCTGGGAGGATAATTTCAGACTCCTTGAATTTAGGCAGGCCGATATATTTGCTAGCGCTCGCTAGAGACATTGTTGGGTGGTACTGCGGGAACACGCCGCGCTCCAAATGCAGATGTCGTCCGCATACAGTGTGACTTTGACGCCAGGGGGCAGGTTTCTTCTCAGATGGATGAGGAATAAATTAAATAATACCGAGCTTAACACTGCCCCTTGTGGCACTCCCTTCTCGACGGCATAAAGCGCCGTGGGGCCCTTCGGGGTACACAAGAAAAGTTGGCGTCCTTGAAGATACTCTTGAATCCGTGCGTAAAGTCGTCCTACAAGACCAAGGGTTTCCAAAGCGTCAAGTATTGCTTTACGATAGACCAAATCATATGCTGCCTTAAGGTCCAAAAATAGTGCAGTAGGTGTGTTTCCACAGACCAATTCCTCTTCAATTGCTGAGACCTAGGCTATGACATTATCAATTGCAAATCGATTTTGCCGGAAGCCATTCATGTCCTCCGGGTAAACTTCTGTAGTTTCCAGGAACCAATTTAGTCGTTTTCAGATCATTTTTCCACATAACTTCCCTACGCAGCTGAGCAGAGATATGGGTCTGAAGGAGGTGTAATTTGTCGGCTGCGTCCCTGCCTTGAATATAGGAATATCTTTCGCAACCTTCCATTCCGTAGGAGCCTCCCCAGTTATCCATGAGGCGTTGTAGTCACCCCCCATCGCGGCAACTTCTTCCGTTGTATCGATTTCATTAAACTTTCTCGGTCGCTGGATGTGGTTGGTCCGCCTTCTGCAGTCCCGCTCGACACCAGAACTTTCAGATTGCCAACCAGTTGCTTGCGTTGTCTTTCATTCCACCAAAGACGCCAATTATTGCCTGGTACACCGAGAGCACCTTCTTTCTCTAATATAACAGCTCTGCTCTTCGTTCGAGTACAATGCACTGACCTTGGGTCGTACGGACACTCTGCGTGTATTAACTCTGTGTATAAGAGACCACTCAGGAAATTGGAACCGATAAGGATCAGCCCCACGTTGACTCCTTTCTTTCAACATTCTGGGACTAGCGTCATAGGTTCATCAATAAATACAAAGAGAATAAACTAAGCAAAACATTAGGCAAAATAATGCAAAGGATACCAGTATAAGCACATAATTATGCCAATGAATTACCAAACGAACGCTGGCTTGAAATCTGTGATCAGCTTACGCGCAGCTGCATACCTCGAGTGTTTGCCAAATACTAAGAACCGTTCCAAGCCAGGCGAAACCACGATACGCGGTAAGCAACTGCAAATGCTAAAAAAGAAAAATAAATGTAGAGAAGCTCGGTGCAGAATTTTCGCACAACATTTACTGCAATCGAAAGCGACGGTCCTCCTATACCAGATTGTGGTGATTACGGTAACGACGATGCCCAATGCATCACCGCAATCGTATTTTTCCCTTATTGAATTAAATGCTGCCACGTTATCTGAAAAAGAAACACTACCGCCAGAACAGATGGAACAACGTACGCAATGTTATCAAGAATTATTTTCAATTACCAGGAAGCTCGGTTGGAATAACAAAGCGCTGAAAAAACGAGTCACATAATAACAGTGGAAGGAGGCAGTATTAATACCAATTCCTAAGCCACGAAAACCATGACAGGATATCCAATTTTAGGCTCATATCATTAACCTCGTGTGTAGGAAAATTAATGGAGAAGATAGTTTTAGAACGTGTCGAGTGGCACCTGGAAGGCGTTCAACTTTTAACCGAGAAAATGATAGGCTCCAGAAAACATGTTAGTACTCAGGATGCTATGTATGCTGAGGGTCAAAAGTCATCTGTTCGATTTCCCAAGTACAGCTCAGCGAAGAAAAATCGTAGGAACGATACGCAACGAGCTTTTTACAGTGTCACGCCCAGAGCAATTCTAGAGAACCAGAAGGCAAGTAAACCGGATCCTATAGTGCACACTTATGTCAAACACTTCCTAAGTGAAAGGACGGTTTAAGCAAAGCTTATTTGTGTTACCTAGTTATCCAATCACGCGTGGAACATCTGAAGGTTCTACTCTCTCACCGTTAGTGGACGGATTCATAGCCGTCGCAGTAGAACAATTTGTAGTGCAACGTACGCGTAATCCGGAGGTTGTGGGTTCGCCTCCTACCGGCGACAAGTTATCTTTTCGTCCACATTCATTTTCCTTTTATTCGTTATCTTTCACATTTCAATTTCAAAGATTTTAAAGATTCATTGCGCTTAAACTCGGATCGGTTCAGAAGCGACATATGCGCTTGATTCTTCACAACTGCACTCGCGCTTTGCGATTGTCTCTTTCATGAAAGAGGTTGGAATCTCGCGCTAAAGGCGAAGAATCGATTGCGATAGCAAATTAGTAGACAGCTATACGAAGTAAACATATATGTTTTCTAGGCTGTATAAATTTGTACACATTTGCTTAACTTAATTGACAAGCACGCTATCACGCAAACACAGGTACACATGAACAAAACTTGCTCGATGACCGCGGAAATTCGCTGTCAAAACGCTGGAGGGAGTGAGCGTGGCAGCAGAAGCAGCGAGTCAACTGACCTTCGTGCTTTCTCTCGCTGCAGCTGGAACTAAACGTCGAAAGCTCAGGGCATGCGCAGCTACCGGCAAGACGCATACTTTGTGCACATCGTAGGTCGTTTTGTAGATGAAGCCCGCGCGGGCGCGCACTTTGTCCACGCCTCACATCACTTACAAGATGCGGTAAGCGGCTGCCGCCGAAGTAGTCCGTCACCGCCTCCCACACGTCCATCCCCGTGCATGACGCGCGACAGAAGACGGCGCGCTTCCGCGGAGCCTTCCTCCCTCGCGCACGCAAAATTGAGCCGCCATCGTCGGTTGACCCTCGCAAGCTTTCAATCGCACATTCAGCTCATGGCGCGCGGCGACGAGACGACGTTATCGTGTTTGGACTTGATAAGGAGGAACATCACGGCGACGGCATAAATGCGCTTGGAGTGTCCACGTACTTTCAATCGCAATTCTTTGGACGCTGCCGATGTTTGTATTCGATACCGTATCTCTTACACCAACAAGGGCTTCAAATGCACACTGTAGACACTCCCGGCTCATAGGTCGTCACGTGCAGATTGTCCTTAAAGAGTTAGGCACCAGATTCTGCACCGATCATTTTTCATTTGTTTATTCTTAAAATATGTCGGGAGCCACGTACCTGCTGCCATTCCAACCAACTCAAATTGAGCTTTCACACATGCTTCAAGTATAACTTTTGTGCAGCAACCCCTTACGTAATCTGTCACCTTTTATATGTAATGAATCCTATCTGTAACGCCTCAATGCCCATGAAGGTATGTAAATGTAGAAAATTCAAATTTATAAAAGGCGAGATAATGAACGGGTAACAAACCTAATTTTAATGTGTCGTAACAAGTCCCAATGTTGTCACTTCTGTAAGCTGTAACAGAAGCGTGACAGTAATGCACTTACTTCAGCGATATATTAAAAATATATGAATTTATATGTTTCAAATAATTCGGTTCACTGATATGTTGTTTGATGCTCGCCTTTTTTTAAATCCTGATTCGACTCTGCTCCAGATACTTACTTCTCGTAGGTTACATTATTCTTGACACTGTCTAATACCGTGTGACAGACAACCTTCGTTGCTACCACTGATTACAAAAAACAAATTAAAATATTGCATGGTGCACCGTGTTTTCAGGGTACTACTCATTGGCCTAGCAGGTGTTTTCCGGTATTGGCCTCGAGCTCCACCACTGGAAAAGCTGGCGCCACCGTCGGCGTGACGTGCTATTAGGGATCTCGTGGACATAGCGGCCGCGTCGGCTGCTTCGGGAGCGCCGGAGCGAGCTGAAAACAAGAGTTCAAATTCCGTCGTACGCTGCGGTCCTCATTTAATGGCGAGATTTCCCGCTTCGAGTGTCTCCTTTACAACGCTTGAAAGCACTACAATAGGTAGTGGCTGCTTTTGAAGGCGCGCAACATGGTAGGCTACTGCTCGGTGCCGCAGTGCCGGACGTACGCAACGGAGCCCGGTGTCAGGCTTATTCGCACGTAGCCGCAGGACAAGAAGCTGCGTGAAGAGAGAGAGAGAGAAGAAACTTTATTATAAAGTGCAATGATTTATGTGGTTGGGGCCCTCAGTCCAGGGCCCCAATGGCTGTCGCTACCGCTCGTGCTCGTCGTATCAGGGCCAGCCAGACCTGAGGCTCGGAGCGACGGAGGATCGCCTCCCACTGCGCATATGTTGGTTGGGGGGATTGTAGAAGTGGGATATCCTTAGGTGGTTTCTGGCACTCTATCGTGACGTGGAACGTCGTCGGTGGTGCACCGCACCCTGGGCAGGTGGTGGGATATAAGGTTGGGGAGAGCTTGTTGAGAAGGAGGAGGTTCGGGTATGAGTTGGTTTGAAGCCGTCTCAGGGATACGGCTTCATTCCGGGAGAAGGATATGGGAGGAGGGTGATATTGCAAGCGCCCTAGTCTGTAAAGGTCTAGAGTGTCCCGGTATGTGTTGGGCAAATTCTGGGAGGCTTGGTATGGGTTGCTCGCCTCACTGCCAGGTGCCCGGCAGGTTAGCTCTCGGGCAGCCGCATGAGCGCGGTCATTGCCCGACAGTGAGGCATGAGCAGGTGTCCAAATCAGCCTGATGCGTGGTATTGAGGGATCTGGAATGGCGGGGAGCTTACGTGTGCTGGTGAGAGCGCGATTGGCTTCCTGGGGTATATGACCCCTGAGGTAGGCTCGACATGCGTCTTGTGAGTCTGTAATGATGAAGTGGTCGTGTTTTGGTGATCTTTTCATGTGACCGACGATGTGGTTGAATGCGAGTGCTATGGCCAACGTCTCCCCTGTGAGCGTAGCCTCGGTTTGGACGCTACACGAGGTGACGATATTCCCCTGATCGTCCGCCACCACCGACACTTGTCTTTCTTTGTTTCTGGTCGCAAGAGCATAGTGGGCAGCGTCGGTATAATAGACGGTGCCCTCCGGCTGGGCGTTGAGCAGTTTCCGAAGGTATCTAACACGTGCGCCCCGGCGACCATTATGATGCTCTGGATGCATATTGCGCGGTATGGGCGCTATGGTGAGTAAGGTTCGGATGTTTGATGGGAATGGGACATGCTCTCGCGTAGAGGGTGAATGCTGTGGGTAGCCCAGCCGTGAGAGCAAATGCCTGCCTGTAGGGGTCAGTCTCAATCGCTCGAGTTGTGCCATTCTGTGTGCTTCGATGTGTTCCTCGATGGTATTGTGTACCCCGAGAGCAAGTAGTCGTTCCGTGGAAGCATATACAGGAATTCCGAGTGCTTGTTTAACGGCTCTTCTAATAATTGTGTTTATACGGTTGGTCTGGGAGAGCGTCAGGTTGTGGTATGGGAGGTGATAGGTTAACCGGCTGATAATGCATGCCTTGACCAACCGCAGCATATCGGCTTCCTTGAGTCCTGAGCGGCGGTTACTAACACGTCTCATCATACCGATGATTTGCTCGCACTGTCTACCAAGGAGATCTACCGTGAAGTGAGCTTTGGCATTGGATTGTAGGTGATAACCAAGGATTCGGACCCTTTCTGCAGTGGGAATTGGTATGCCTTGTATTTTCACTTCAATCACTGGAATTGGCGCTTCATAGGAGCTTCGGGGTCGGATTAGTAATAGTTCTGATTTATTTGGCGCACATTCGAGGTCTCCAGTCGCGAGGTACGCCTGCACTATATCCACCGCCGTCTGTAGGCTGTCCTGAATGTCTCCGTCCGAGCCGGTGCACGTCCAGAGAGTCAAATCGTCAGCATATATCGCGTGGTATAGCCCCTCAACCTTCTCCAGTAACTGGGGTAGTCTCGCCATAGCTATGTTGAATAGCGTCGGCGAGAGCACCGACCCCTGAGGTGTCCCCGCTCCGGTAACTTTAATGTCTGTTGACCGATATGGGCCCATTCCCACTGTGGCTACACGGTCCTTGAGAAAGGCTCGCACGTAATTGTACATACGGGAGCCACAGTGGGAGTGGGCCAGGTTCTCAAGGATGAGACCATGGGAAACGTTATCGAAAGCTCCTTTGACATCAAGCGCCAAAAGAGCTCTCGTCTGGGCCCTGATGGGGGGGTCAACGAGATCCTCTTTTATCTGAAGAAGAACATCGTGAGCGGACAAATGGGGGCGAAATCCAAACTGTGTGTGGGAGAAGAAATTTTGCATCTCCAAGAAAGGTTGAAGCCGTTTTAGGATTACATACTCGAGCAGCTTTCCGATGCACGATGTGAGGGAAATCGGCCGCAAATTTTGGATCGACAGGGGTTTTCCGGGCTTGAGCATGAAAGTGATCTCGGTACGTCGCCATTCTAGAGGAAGAGTTCCGGCGTGCCAGTGCTGATTGTACATAGCACAGAGCGTTTCCAGGTCCTCGTCCGGGAGATTTCGCAGTAGAGTGTAACGTATCCCGTCCTCTCCGGGTGCGGTGTTCCTATGAATGTCTGCGAGTGCGGCTTTGATTTCTTGGACAGTTATGTCAGTGCCTAGCGGGTCACTTTCTTCTCTATACGGATAGTCCGGATAGCTTGGCTTAGAGTTATGGGAGACATACCTTTGTTCAAGGTCCTTCAGGAGCTGGTCTCCGTCTCCTCCGTACTGGTGGATGAAAATTTGAAGCTGCCGGTTTTTATGGGATTTCGTGTTTCTCGGATTTATTAGCGACCGAAGGATTGCCCACGTTCTCGCGGTGCCCAGCGTACCACATAGCTTATCACAAAACGTTTGCCAGTTAGCACTAGTTAGGTGGTCTGCGTATTTCTGGGCTGCTCTCGTAATTTGGGATATTCTGTAGCGCAATTTTCGATTGAACTTTTGGCGCTTCCATCGCTTCGTGAGACCTCGGCGCGCGTCCCACAAATGTAGGAGATGCGGGTCAACCTCGGGGGTCTCTGTCGTCGTGGTTATGCAGCTAGTCGTTTTGTTTAGATCACTGCGTAAATCACTGAGCCAACTGGCATAATTTTTGGGGCTTTCATCTCCTGTGGCTCGATCCTTACAGATTTCGCGAAGTTTGGTCCAATTCGTAATGCAAATTTTCTTTTCATGGCGTTTGTAACTTGTGTGATTGATGCGGATGATGAGAATGTGGTGATCGCTACCCAGCGTCCCGCCAGTGTTCAGCCACTCGCCCTGGACCCCCCTCGTGAAAGTGAGATCCGGGCAAGTGTCCCTCTCGACGCTAGTTCCCTGGCGACTAGGCTGGGTATGATCTGTTATGAGGGTGAATCGGTGATTATGTGTGAGGTCCCAAAGCCGGGTGCCCTTTGGTGTGTTACTGCGATAGCCCCAGGCCACGTGTGCGGCACTGAAGTCACCGCACACTACGGACACCGGGCCCAACTTGATGAGTTCCAAGAGTAGATACTGGAAATTGTCCCACCGAGCCCGAGGTGCACTGTATACATTTAAGATGTACAGGCTATTTTGTCTCGTGTCCGCGGGGACAACCTCAATGATTTGATGAGGGATATCTGACGTGAGAGTAGCATGGGTATAGGTGAGTTTCTTGGACACAAGCGCGCATACTTTCGCCTCGTCCGAGCCCCTAATGGCCTCGTAGCCACTGATAGTTACAAGGGTGGCACCCGGCTCTTGGAGAAGTATGATGTCCGGCGGTTCTGACGATGCGGCAACGTACTGTTGCAGTGAGCCCCGTTTAGATCGGTACCCCCTGCAATTCCATTGCCACATCGTCAGTCCCGCCGTTCTATTTTGCATTTGCATTGCAGGAGCCATCATTCTGTAGCTGGGCTGGGCGAACGTACGGGTGAGCGCGCTCGCTTGTCGTTAGTGACGGCGCTGAGGTTGGTGTAGCGCGTGCGACTAGTGAGGATGAGGAGGATGATGATTTAGGGGGAAGGGGTTGTGCCGTGAGCTCTCTCACGCTCTGCTTGAGTTCGTTAGTAATTTCGTGTAGCATTGGTTTCAGCACGGTGGTTTGGAAGTCTACAAAGGCGGCTCGGATCATTTCCTTAACCTCCGTGAGAATGCTTTCTCGCATCTCTTGTATAGCTCGGTGCAATTCTCGTCGAAGCTCCTGCTGGAGGTCGCGGCACAATGCAGTTGTAGACTGGGGAGGGATCTTCGCGCGAGGCGCCTCGGATTGGGATTGGGTTTGTGGTAGGGACTGAGGTTCGGATGAGTGTGAGGGAAATTTGCGCAGTGAAGGTGGCGGGCCCTCCGCCCAACTTACCCCTTTAGGTCCGGCTGGCCCTTCGGGCGCTGCTAATGGTAGCTGTTGCGGTAGTGGTGGCGGCTTCTTCTTGGCCGGTGGTGGTGCCACTGGTGATGGTGACGACGGTGGTGATGAGCATGATGATGAAGATGATGGCGGTACCCGCTCGCGGTTCTTAGAACACTCGCAGGGGCCTCGGCTCCGAGATCGTGACCGGGATCGGGACCGAGATCGGGAACGGGACCGCGATCGACTTCGTCGCCCTCCAGATTGGGCCAGAGGACGATGCTGTTGCCGTTTTTGTTTCTCGAGTTCCTGGCGCACTCGTTGCTTGTTGGGTGGCTTTCGTGCCCGGCCCGGACAGCTGGGATCGGTTGTCGGATGATCCCCTTTGCACGTCAGGCACCGGGGCTGGCACTGGTGAGGTTCGGTGGTGGATGGGTTTTCAGTCCCACATGTGATGCAGCGCTTGATGCTTGGCGTGGGGCAGACGTCCGCACGGTGGCCCACTGTGAGGCATACGCTGCACACCTGGGCCCTCGGGGTGTGTATGTAGCAATGGTACTCGGCCCCATAATACCTAACGTAGCGCTGTACCTTGAGGCCAGCAAATGTTATGATGGCCGTGGTTGTTCGCCCCATCATGCGAGCATGGAGGATTTCCGCCCCAGGTGCCAACAGGTGGCCTAAAAGTTCGGTTGATGTAGTCCCTGTGTCGGGACCCGTGATGACTCCTTTGCAGGAATTATCGGGGGAGGCGATGTATGTCGAGATGGGGTAGCGATGCGGGCCAAGTGCAAGCGATGTCATCTTGTTAAGGCTGGTCGCTATTCTTTCACTTGGCGTGCTGATGAGGGCGATGTTTTGAGCACGTTGAACACGTAGATGAAGTTCGTCGACCTCTTGTTCCTTGAGGCGCGCCTCGATGCCGACGGCGCGAGTCAGAGTGTGGCGAGGCCACTCACCGAATGTGAGACCGTTTCTCGGGCGCAGGATGACTTTAAAATCGTCAATGGGCAGAGGTGGGGCCTCTGGGGTCGTCGTGGTACAGTTTGATTCGAATGCAGCGTCTCTTGGCGGCGGGCTGCTGGGTCAGACTTAGCGTCGGCGCGGCGTCTCCGCCGGCTGCGAGCAGTGAGCCATGATCCATCCGCCGGGTCTTCTGGATATCCTTCTGTTGCTGGATCGTCGCTGTTGGTAGCTTCCACATCCATGATCGTGGTCAACGGGTTTTCGCGGTGTTGGACAAGGTCAGCTGTCCCTGGACGCCGATCCAGACCACGCTGAGGCTTAGCTCGAGCACTACGGCTCAGAGACGCCGCGAGCGTCCCTGCTGCATCGGTGGTGATCTTGATGTCGCCGTGGAAGGTCGCAGGAAGCGTCCGTTGTCGTGCTCGGAATAGGGCGAGGAAGAGCGCCTGAGACGCTGTAGCATCTGCTGCTGACGCAGGAGCTCCAAACCTCACGTCCGCACACGATGGTAGCTCCAAGTGGACTCAAGCTGCGTGAAGCTTGGCTTGCGAAACATAAAACCGGAAAACAGCCATCACCTACAACTCGGGTATGCAGCAAGCACAGACGCGGGGAAGATTTCTGCTACGGCGCCGAGTCTGCATGTTCTGAAAACGCGCACTGAGACGCTCGCCCGATTCCGCTGCCCGTCTGATGTCATGACGGTTTGGTCTATAAACTTGTCCATGCTATAGATACTGGCAAGTTTACTGGAGTGGAAAGGGAGCGGTAAGAAGCACATAAAAAAAAAGCATGGCGTATGGTCATGTTTGTGTTATGAATTATTGCAATGGATTACAAAAAGGAAGAAGCGGGAAATCGCACGCTGAGAACACCGATAAACATACAGTGCGACGCAACTCGAGGAATGATATTGAAACGTCCAAGAATTTAGAAAAAATAAGTTTGAATCGTCGCAACGGCACATCACAGTCCCCGTAGGGGTCGAAGTCTCTACAATGAAATTATTTTTGAACAGCTCTGATAGCGCCCACGCAACAATGGTTGCTTGTATACTGCCAAATGCTCATATTCTGCGGCCTAAAGCTCATGGCACGGTGCGAAAACGCGCACGCGGCGAAAGCGAAGCAGTGCGCGGACACGCATGCAGACGCGCAGTCGGTTGCTGCGAATCTGTGTGATCGCTGCATTGAGGCTTAATTCTATTACGCTCCATTTAGTTATACAAACAATATAACAACATATTTCACATAGCTTGCTCACAGCGTTTACCTACCTTTCACGCAAAACGCCGGTTCGGAGACTCCATCGCGGCGACCGCGCGCAGTGGCGTTGCGTTCACTGTACGTATTCGGTAAAGAGATAGCGTCTGTAAACGATTCTGTGCTTTCAGTTTACCCAAGATTATTATTAGACAGTAAAAAAACTTCTTTCGTTTCGAAGGTACTTACAGAAATGTCCGGGAGAGCTCGCGCGTGGTGTTTTCAGTGAGCGCTGACAGCAAAACCTATGAGGAGCGCGCCCCGTGATCCCTCATACTACGCCAGCGGGGCGCTTCCGATAGATGGCGACTCCGTAACTCCTCGCCGCCAGTAGGTTACCAAAGCAAGGATTGAGTCAACGGAAGGTGGGAGCATGATCATTTTCTCCGGCCATGCCGACGCCAATGTTTATAGTACTATGCGTGGCTGTTTTTAAAGGCGATTATGTATATTTCTGCTTTGTCCGATAATTACTCGATCTACATTGGCGTTATTTGCTGATTGAAGATCTTACATCTAAAAGAAATCGTATCCGATGATAAAATTAACCCTTTGTACGCTTCTTAACAGCACACTAAAGGTAAATGGTTAGTCGACGTGGACTGTTTAAGTACCATTCAAGAAATCTCACAGCGCTTGTTTCGTGCCCAGAAAATACTTAGGTTGCAATGTAATTTTATTTTAGTTGCCCATATACCTTTAGGATAATTCAACCCTCCTGCCACCAAACCGGGGAGTGCTGACGGTGCATGCGCGATCACCGCTCTTAGCTGGCGTCGGTGAGCAAATCGGCGCCTGACAGACGGCGGCGCAGCTTATCGCAAAAAACGCTAACGCGTGGCGATGGACGAACCGAGTCAAGACAGATTGGTTGATTCGCGGCTGCGGTTGTCTTTGTTCAAGTGGCGTAGGCCTTTCTGGCATCCCGCGATATCATATGAAAGTGGAATGATCTGCTACTTTCAGTTTCTGCGAGTTTTGTGAGCCAGCCAAACCAGCGTGCGATAACGAAATTACTGAAATGCAATAGTGCGGTCTAGAACAAAGTCGACCTAAAACTAAGCCTTTCGAGCACCTTCGCCGTTATCAAGCGTAATGTCAGTCAGTTCTTTTTATTTTCTACAAATTAGGCAGAACTGAACAAGCAGCATTTTTCACCTTGTAGTTTAATACAATGATGACTTGTGAGCGGTTGACTAATAGTGACAGAATTTAAATTAGGAGTGCCTTCGTCATCGGGCAAGTGCTTGAATGTCCCGAGGAAATTTCTAACCATGACCCAGCATATACCTCAATTACATTATTACTAAGGCTCTGTTCGCGATGACATTGTCAATTTAGAGATTCTCGAGCACTTAACTATGACTTTAGCTTCACTTACTATTTGATTTTAGTGTCTTTTTAAGTACGATAACAAACTCATAACCGGAACGGAAGTATACTCTGCAAAAACCAACCGCAGGCAATGTCACGTACGTGTTGGAACTCGTTGGATCCCTGAAAAGAGCCTTAGACGAACTTAAAGAAGTCTTTGCACGGGTCAGCGCTGTAGTCGAGTTTGGACCGCAGCCACTGGCCCGCGTAGCGGCATTCAAATGATGTGCACACTCCACCGCCTGTTGCTGGTAGCTTCGGTACCAGACGTGCGGGCGCGAGTGATATGTTCACTTGTGCAGGTGACGACCACAGTTCATGCTCTTTCGGTGGGTGCTGTATGTCCGGCGTAGTTTTTGTCTCAACGTGGAACGTGGCCAAGCTGTCCACCTGGGGGTGAGCGCAGGGCACAAACAGGTACAATTAACAGTCGTGGCCTAATGTGACAATCGTATGGGGCATGTTTTACATAAAAGAGCAGACGCGCGCTGACGAATAATTGAATACGATTAAACAGCCTCTGCAATAGACCTGTCCTAAGAAAAGGAAAATTTTATGCTTCATGAGCTTCACGTGGTCGAACAGTTTTGTAGGAGTCAGCCACCGTGCGGTTTGAAAACAGTGAGTTTTGATCCCTTCTATCGATAATCTACGCGGTGCCGTAATCAAGCACACTGAATGCATAGTGTATGATTTCTTTCAGTAGGTTGGCCAGTTTGTCTGTTTTAGTCATCCTGAGGTCAGCTTTATAGCACAGAACGAGGCCATCTTATATGTACGAAACACACGGCCCTGTAGGTGTCTCAAACCTGGTTGTCAGAGCCGTTTTTGTGGAAAACTTGCGTCCAAATGGGTCACCAAGCAGGTCTCCTAGCTTCCCTTTGAAATTATCCCAACTGGTTAACGCCGACATTACTGCACAGCAGATGCGGCACAGCGGACGCATAGCAGTCGCACTGCACAGCAGACGCGGCGGTTTCTAATGACCGCTTCCCTGTAGTGTCAATGACAGCTCTTCTTGTGAAGAACCAATGGTAAGATTGAGAGACTTCGCAGGTCACTGTATCATTTATACTACAATACGCAGTATTGATGACTAATTAAAGCTTTATTTTTCTTTACAAAACGTTGCCCAATGGTGCGATACGTAGTGTATGGAAATAAACGCGTCTAAAACAGCGCTCACCAGCCTAAACAAGAAAAAAACCACATTCATCATTAGCGTGTAATCTCATAGGCTTGACTATTACAGAAGTTGACGAAGTAAAACACTAGGGTTTCACATTCTCACAAGACTTAAAATGGAATAAGCACATCACCAATGCATGCGCCAGAGCATTTAAACATGTAGGGTTTCTGCGCAGAAAATTGAACGAAGCACATTCAGCCGCTTAACTACCTGCCTATAAAACCCTGGTCAGGCATATTCTAGAACATGGAAGCATAGTGTGGGACCCTCATATAAATACCATCGCGACAAACATGAAAGAATACAGAATAGGGCCCTGAGGTTTATCTATTCAAGATATTCTTGGAACGACAGTGCAACGGACATTCTCAATCAAGCGCACCTTACAACGCTGTCTTGCCGGTGTATTTTGCTTCTATTACGATTTTTTTACCTTCTCTTTTACGGTCACATTAAAATCAGCAAAGACGACTATATTCAGCCGCCTGGTCTTCGCTCTAGTAGGACAAAAGGACTGAATGCTTGCGAGCATTCAGTTCGCATTGAAAAACGTTTAAATATTCCTATTTCCCTCGAGCTGGGAACGCTTGGAATGTGCAACGAAGCGAAACTAGATAACCCAAATCTAGATCGGTTTTGTTCATTCGTGGATCACCTGGGATAGCATGTATAGCTAATTTTCTTACAAAAGTGCACAATGTATTTTGTAGTGTTTTAGTGCACTCTTATTGCTTGTACCTCTCTTTTCTCGTGTGTAGCATGCGGTTTCTAATGGTATATTTGTTTTTCTCGTGTACGAGAATTATAACAGTGTAGGTAATACACTATTGATGTACTTGCCATAGAAAAAGTGTTCGCGTCTTCCTCATATCGTCCCTGCTTATTTTTCTGGGATCTTGTATCTTATTAGATGCCTGTCATCTTGTATGCCCGCGACATGTAAGGGTTTGCAGAAGACCTGCAGCATTTCTAAATAAAGAAATAATAAAAAAATGTTAAATTTTATACATCAACACGAATACCCTCCGCATGCTCCTCGGTGGAAACTAGCCTTCGCTGAATTGAATCATGCTAAAGAATCGGCTTACTAATCACGACATCTTATTAGCGATTTTAGTATAGACGGTGCAGGCGCGTATATTAGCGCTTTTGCCATCGACAAGAAACAAATACATCCCCAATCAAGCGGTCGCTCATCCAAAATACGAGTGCCATGGTGGAACGATGATTGCAACAAGGCGGGGAAGAAACAAAATAAAGCGTGGGGCATACTCCGCCAATATACAACTGCGGAAAATCTGATCGAATTCGAAAACATTGAATCACAGTGAAGGCGCACGCGAGAGCAAACTAGGAGGGCAAGCTGGAAGAGGTTCCTCTCCGGAACTAATTCATTCACACGGGAGGCAAACGCATGGGATAGGCTAAGGAAGGTTCAGGGGCAATAGATACATGCATTGCACCTAGTGGATGAGGGTGGGAGGAAGTTGGACGTGCAGGCGTACACTCTTGGTGAACACTTTGAGCGCGTGTCCAGCGCCACACATGCAGCACAACTTTGTGCAGCACAAGAAAATAGAGGAACGCAAGCCACTCAACCAGAAACGCAGTTGAAATTATCCTTAACCGTGCTTTCAGCTTCGCCAAACTTAAAACTTCGATGACCGCATGTCCTAGCTCCGTCTGCACTGGGCCCCTATATAATCATGCACGATATGATTAAGCACCTCCACTCCGACACGCAAATCACACTACTCGCATGTTTCAATACAATGCGGGCTGCTGGGTATCTTCCATCTAAGTGAACAGAAGCTATCGTCATGTAGGAGTGATGGTGAAGAAGCCAGCGAAACTGTGAGTGGTGAAACTAGCACGTTATTGCGCGACCCAGTGCGCTGAAATACAGGCTACACTCAAAGAACAACGATAGTGGCAAACGCAGACGGCAATGGTGGAAAATCTGATCAGCGGGTGAAGCGCGTCGGCTTCTAAACATGAGTCATCGAAGGTTCCATCGTCATCGGTAGGGCGTACGTGTCTTCCAGAAAGTAATACACAATTCGCGTAGCCCAAAAATGCAACCAGGTAAGACCAGGTAACACCAGGTTCAGCAACAGACAGCGGATAACACCATTGATAAAATTAGGGAAACTGCCGACACATGCGGGCGCATGTTGCACTGAACGGTAAAGTTTGTTATACGCTTGATAACGTTTGCTGTAACGCAGTCACCCAATAAACAAGTACACGTGTCAATACCCGGCCTACCCCTCGCGGTTGCTCAGTGGATATGGTGTTAGGCTGCTGAGCACGAGGTCGCGGGATCGAATCCTGGCCACGGCGGCCCCATTTCGATGGGGGCGAAAACACACGTGTACTTAGATTTAGGCGCACGTTAAAGAACCCCAGGTGGTCGAAATTTCCGGAGTCCTCCACGACGGCGTGCCTCATAATCAGGAAGTGGTTTTGGCACGTAAGACCCCATCATTAAACTTTTAATACCCGGCCCCCCCTGAAAAGCATAGTCCCGATGCTGCAGACAAGCACGAAAGCGAAAACATCACGCATAACAAAGAAAAAGAAAACAATAGTGAAATCACAAATGTTCCTAAGTTCCTCAGCGGGCGTTGGCAGGCCTAAGGAGCACCGTGTGCATTGCTTCAGGCCGTGCGCAGCGCCGCTGTGATTGCCAAATGCCGTCTGGCACGACCTCATAGTCCCGTGCACTAATGCATCGGAGGATTTTGTTGGGTCTGAAGTAGCGCCGCAACAGTTTCTCGCTAAATCCTCGCCGGTGTATCGGAGTCAAGACTGAAACACGGTCGCCAGGCTGGTACTCGACGTCGCGTCGTCGGAAATTGTAGTGTCGGCTGTCGGCCCTCTTCTGTTCCTTGATGTGCAGGCGGGCGAGCTTTAGGGCTTCTTCGGCGCGCTTGAGATGGCTGCTGACATCGATATTCTCTTCGCTGGTGACGTGCGGCAGCATGACGTCGATAGTCTTCACCGGTTTCCTGCCGTAAAACAGCTTGAACAGCGTGATCTGCGTTGTCTCTTGCATCGCCGTGTTGTAAGCGAAAGTTACTTACGGCTGGACGGCATCCCACGCCTTCTGTTCGACGTCGACGAGGGCCTTTTCCTGTCGCTCCGTAAGACCATTCGTCTTACGGAGCGACAAAAAAACAGGAGCGATTGTGGCTTGTGTGACGGTATTTCAAAATTGTTCGTGTGAGCTCTGGAGTGAAGGCCGTTCCTCTCTTAGTAATGACGACTTCTGGTGCACCATGTCGCAGCAGGATGCCCTCGACGAAGAATTTAGCGAGTTCAGTCGTACTGCCTTTAGGCAGAGCTTTCGTATCGGTGTAACGGGTAAAGTAGTCGGTAGCCACTACGTTGAACTTGTTTCCAGATGCTAACGTCGCAAAGCGCCCCGAAATATTCTTTCCAATTTGCTGAAACGGTAAGAAAGGAGGCTCATTCATCTGTAGTCATCCCGCCTGCCTTGCCGGAGGTGACTTGCGTCGCTGGCAGTCTCTACATGTCTTGACGTAACGGGTGACGTCGGCGGTCAGGCACTGCCAATAGTAGTTCTCTTGCATTCTTGGGAGCGTACGGGAAAACCAGAGGTTCGCGGTTGTCTTATCATCGTGCAGGGCGTGCAGGGCTTTTAACCGCACTACTGCGGGCACAACGAGAGTGTAGTTTGCGCAGGCTAACAAAAAGTTCGTAAGTTCGTCCTCACTAGGTCGTTGTTTCATAAGAGACACGAAGACAATACGCATCTAAATACCTTCAGCACAAACTCCGTCTTGCCTTCAACGTACTCGCTGCTAATTGGTAAAGTCCTTCGCACCTATTGTACCTAAAAATTCGTCCTCGTCTTGGTCATTTTGGGGCGGCGGGTCCACGTTATCGTGAGACTGGCAGTCAGCATCATAATCTATACTTCCGGACCTGTAGATTACTGTGATGTCATAATCTTGCCATCTGAAGCTTCCCAGCGCCAGGCATCCTGATGGGTCCTTTAAGTTTGCTAGCCGAAGGAACGCGTGATGGTCACTGACGACTTTGAAGAGCCTGCTATACAGATAAGGACGGAATTCTTTAAAGCCCAAATAATGCCGAGGCATTTTTTTTCGGTCGTAGAATTATTGCCTTCTTTTTTTACAGCGACCCGCTGGCATAAGCTATCACCCGTTCAAGTCCGTCTTTTCTCTAGACTGGGACGGCACAGAGGCCTAGGATACTGGCGTCAGTGTGGATTTCTGTATCTGCCTCTCCGTCGAAGTGTGCAAGTATCGGTGGCGACTGCATGCTTTGTTTGAGTTCTTTAAATGAGTGGGCTTGTGGCGTTCTCCACTTAAGCTCGACATCACATTTAGTTACATGTGTCAGTGGCTCACAGATGCGTTAACAGTCCTTGACAAACGCCTCCAGTAGGCATACACGCCAAGGAATCTCCGCACTGCGTTCTTCTTTATGAGTTGCTGGAACAGTGCAATGGCAGCTGTGTTGTACGGGTCCCGGTGGACTCCAGATTTCTCATGACGTGGTCCATCAATATAAGGTCTTCGTAAACGAAGCGGCACTTTTTCAGCCTCTGAGTGAGCCCCGCTCACTTGATGTCCTCAACTACTGTCGCAAGCTGCCTAAGGGAATGGTCTAAGTATCCAGCGAAGACGATGACATCGTCCAGTAAACAAGACAGATCTGCCACTTCAATCCTGCTAACACCGTGTTCATGACGCGCAGAACTTTGCAGGTGCCGTGCACAGCCCGAATGACATAACCCTGAACTCATAGAGGCATACCTATTTCTTCGTTATCTTGTTTTGTAAGTTTTGAAGCACAGTAAAGATTCTTCATTGCCGACCAATTACGTTCCTATAGCGCTCATGAGCTGCCTTTGAAAGCTTTTGAGAAGATAATGCAACGTCACTGTAGGGATGGCCTCTCTACAACGGACCGATTTGTGTGCGTCCGAGCAAACATCCGTGAAGGATTTGTGCACAAGCAGTACTGCTTGTCCATATTCCTAGATATGGCAAAGGCGTTCGACACGACATGGCGCTACGGCATATTATGAGACCTGCCAGAGGAAAGGTCGCAGGACCTTACGAGGAAATGTGCTTAACGTTATAAAAAGCCGCCTGTCCAGCCGCACATACCGAGTCAGAATCGGCAATGCGCTGCCCTGTCCACATATACAAGAAACTGTTGTACCTCAAGCGCTCAAATGCACCGTCTTCATTGTTAAGATAACCTCGCTCAGTGAATCGCTACCTCCAACAATTGCTTGGTCTCTCTATGTAGACTATGCACAAACAGCCTTGAGACCTGTAACCTTGCAGTTTGCGAACGATAAGTGCAGCATGGCCTAATCAAAGTGTCCAAATAACAAGAAAAATACGCATTCAAACTTAAACCCCTAAAGAGTTCTTGTATATTTTTCTCTTGAATGAGACGGCCTGTTCCAGATACGCGTATCGACCTGTATGGGCAACGAATACCCGTGAACAAGGCGAGGAGATTTGCTTGATTCAGAATTAGCATTCATTCCACACATCAAATACCTGAGGGCGAAATGCCTAAAACAATGAATTTACTGAAACTTCTCTTTGAGACAACGTGGTCAAGTGGGAGAAAGTCCCTATTGAACTTCTACAAGAGCCTTGTTTGATCACGTTTGGAATATGGTGCCGTGGTATATCACTTTGCCGCACAGAGCGCGGTAAAATACTGGATTTCGTAAACCATCTTGGTATCCGTCTGGCCACAGGCACCTTCTCAACAAGCCCTAATGGTAGTCTAAATATTAAATCGAATGGATAGTCCCTTTATCTAAAGAGAACATAGGGCCATTTCACGTATTTCCTCAGAGTACATTCTATCAATCGGTAGCCTTGTTACACATCGTTTAAATATATGAGATCTGCTCCACTATTCCGCAATCGTCCGTCACCGATGGAGCCTTCTAGAATGCGGATCAGAAAACTCGCAGAGGAAATACGTGTTTCAAACCTCGAAAATTTGACAATGGCAACCTGTGCAATGTGAGACATCATGTATTGAGGCAATAAAAAGCGCTCCAAATATACACAAACGTATGCGCTTTCTGGAGCTTCAGTCGAATTACACCTGCTCAGCGAATTATACAGGTGCTTTAAAGTCAGAAACCATCGTTTTCAGAATTCAACGTTCTACGCCTTTAAACCAACATCTTCACGCAGGGGTCTATGCAGTACTGCCGGCCACTAAACACATTGAGAAAGCAAATCGCCCAAAGGCCATCATACTGACTAATTCCTTAAGTGTTGTAAAAGTTTACAATCGCTACGAACTCCAATAAAATATCCTGCAATCAACTCCCTTTATTCACTGCTTTGCAGTGCGTCTGCATCTAACCAACAGGTTGCAGTGAGTTGGGTGCATGTGCACATGTGTATAGAGGGTAACGAGTAATGACAACTTCCATAGCAACAAAGCCTACCAATCCGTCCGTACCCGTTCCTGGCACAGACTTGAAGTCATTCCTGAGCAGAAAACTCAAGAAGCTAGTGGAATCACTTTTGGGATGCACAGACATTGGATAAGTTCCATATAAGTGAGCCACTTCTAAGGATCTGGCTACCACTAACAAAGTCGCGACGATCTCACGTCCTCTTTTGCCGCTTCAGAATAGGACACACACACGGTACACACTCACACATTTCGGCTAGAGCTGAACTGTGGCACATTAGGTGAAAGGCTGACTGTATTTTACGTCTTGGTGGAATCCTGCAAAGCTGAAGCACAACGGAAAAACCACTTCCGTATCGCATACGGAATACAAGTTTTCTTACATACGACATTGTTTCTTAGCCCACATACTTGGCTTGAGGCCAAGGCACTTTACTTTTTGAATGATTTGTTGCATTCCACCAATCCGAGAGATTCGTAGCCGTTCTTCTGTCTAGAAGGCAGTGGTGCAAGCATAGTGTTTTGTAGAGCATGCGCTCCAGGCACTTATGATCTAGGGTCTCGGTGAGGCGGTAGTGCTAGTGGAAGAGAAGCATTCCTCGTGTAATTTTTTCTAGAGTATATCTTATGGTCATCGCTCACTTCACTCACTCATGGCATTGTTTTCTTTACTGTATATTTTGCGTACCATAAAGGACATGTTTAGGCCTCTATGCAGCCTAATGTAAGAGCTGGGGTCGGGTAGTCGAAAGGGGTAGCTGGCCCATGCCGCTCCACGTCTCTTCCATACTAAGGACATTGTTGAAGGGAGGAACATGTTCTCATTATAAAGTCGCTTATTAGTAACCGGCGTTTGGCACCGACCGTTAGAGCAAGGCACTGACTCCCACGACGAGAGGCGTTTTCCGAGCAAAAGCACTTGAGAGATTGACCCACTAGAAAGGCACTGTAGCGGATGGCCCCCGGTGGTGTCCCTGTTCTTCGCTACAATTGCCTGCGAGGACGAAAAGGGAACCGTCCGACAACCTAATAGCGCCTCACTATAAGTGGATGACAGTACGGCTTGAGGCACTCGACGTTGACAATGTCTCGTGCGCGACGGCGCATCTCCCAAGACGGTTCAACAGGTTCGATCAGGTAGTTGAGGGGTGATGCACGTTCAGCGACACAATAGGGCCCTTCACACTTGGGTAGCAGTCCTGAAGAGCGGCCAGGTGCAGCGCAAGAAACCGAGAGCCAAACAAGCGCTCCTAGAAGGAAGGTGGATGCAAAAGTGGTATCACCGCGACTGCTCCTCTGGTGCTCTTGGTCATTGGAAGTAAAGGCCCTAGCGAGACCGCGACCCTCTTTAGCATATCTTGCCGTGGCAGAAATGGGCGCACATTGATATATATCCGGCCGGTACGGTGCATTTGTATCGATGGTATGGGACAGCTGTCGTCCATACAGCAAGAAAAAAGGATCAAAAGATGGTGGTGCTCGGAGTAGCGGAATGAAGTGCCAATTTCTGTGCTCGGAGACGACGTACATGGCAAGCATGTCGCCGAGCGTACGGTTGAAGCTTTCCTTAATGGCATTGATTGGAGGATGACATGCCGCAGTTGGACAATCAACAATGTGGCACTCAGTAAAGGGCCACTAACCAGCCCCGTAGCAAATTTTGATTATACGCTGGAAGTTCTTACGTGTCCTCTGGGGAGCGTTCTGCCACAAAAATTCTTCAAGTCGGCACATTAATAGCCGAGATAGAAATATTTCAGTGCCGCGAACCCAGGATTTGAGCAGGCTGGCTCCACTGCATAGTAACATTCCCTCTCCACTCACCCCGTCTAGCCTTCGCAAGCAAAATTGCTTCCCCACGCATTCCCATGCCGGACCTCGAGGATCCCGTGAAAAATACGTCACGGGCCCCGCCTACACTTTTTTTCCTCGCTTTTTTTTTTCGGCGATGCGCATTTCCGCTGGCGGTGTTGTGCGTGAGCGCTTATCGTTTCGCGCAGCGCACAAATTTGCGCGCTCTTTCAGTACCTGTGCATTTGACCGCACGACCACGGGAGCAGTCATATGAAGCGGAAGTACATATCCCTTGCTTCAGTGCGAAGTGATGCGAAAAAACACGCAGATATTCCGTTTGTGTGTTTTATTATTTCCCTAAACTTCAATTCGTCCATTCCAGCAACAGATCACACAAATGACAGATGGTGCCTTCAATAATTCTGGAAGTCATGTCACCACGAGCGACGTCACACTGCGGACTCGAGTACATAGGCGCAGGGTGGCTAGTGTGCCATCCTCTCGCTTCGAGTGCGGCGGCCGCGAGGAGACGAAAAAACGGCGTTTGAAATTTCCGATCTTTTCGCGGCGCGTAGTGGCGCAATACTTTGCAGACACGATTTTTATCACGCAATCTATGCTCTGCGCTTGTCAGCTCAGCATGGCGACACCTGGTCAGGGGCCCTTTAAGAATGGCTTCAACTACTTTGGAGAGTAAGGCACGTCCGCGGTCACTGCGCAGTTCCTGAGGTGTCCCATGACGTAGGATAAATGGACGAAGAAGGAAGGAGGCAACAACGCGCGCTGTAGCTGCCGAAAGGGCGAGTTTTATCTCATCGCGTCAGGTGGCCGACTGGCACAGTGGCACAGCGGTTTCCAGATGATGTAATAGAAAGGGGCTCAAACAAATCACTGCCAACGCACCGAAACATTCGCGTAGAGAAAGGTACACGTTGTAAAAATTGGAGGACGCTTAAGCTTCGCCTTAAAGACTGGAACGCGATAGCGTTATCGCACCCCGTTAGCACCACCCACTCATTCGCTCGGCATGCTCTTGAGTCACACGAAGACGGAACGTGCGCCTGAGCAAGCGGAACGAACCAAAGAATTCGGTGTCTCGGAGGGAGAAACGGTCTACACGAGCCAAACGTCGTAATCGGCACGGAAAGCCGGGCTGCGACGCGCCATGAAGGCGGACACGATAATGGGGCTGACGCCTCGATTGGATCGTCCTCTATCTCGCTTGGGAGCACCACGCAGACGCATAGCTCCTCGCCAGCAGCACGGCACGTATCGCAGGGGACGCTTTCCCACCAGACGCACTACGGCGCAGCGATCACGTCAGAGGCGTCCCGTATCGCATCGAACGCTGCACCTAGGAATCGCGCTGGGAGCGGCAAGATGAGACGCGTCCCGCAGGCTTGTGGCGCGCCACCTGTCGGGGCAGTGCCGTACATTGCGAGGAGGGGGTCTTCTGTGTTTGCCGCAAGATAACTCTGCGTGTGCGCAGAGCGCACAAGAAATGTAACGGAAACGTACTTCGCTACTCGTGTAACTGCGACTTCTGTAATTTATATGTTCATAGTTACCGATATACACCACGGTATAACTTTCTACGGCCCGTTTCTAAGGCAACACCGCATTCACTAGAGGCGCTTTTGTTCTATTTTGAACCATCGAACTAGTGTTTGAGTGGTAGCGTCTCCGTCTCGCACTCCGGAGACCCTGGTTTGATTCCCACCCAGCCCATCTTGCAAGTTGTTTTTTTTTATTTATGAAGTGCCTTCTTGGATTTATCCCTCACGGTCAACGCCGCCGACACCGGCTTTTCTGCGGCATGAGCTCCTTAACGCTATCGCGTTAAAATGGCTGGCCGGAGGCGGGGTACCTTACTTTCCGGCGCTGATAATCAGGGCAACAGCGAACGAGCTGCGCGAGTGCACACTGTGGATCGGCGTGGGAAGCTGCGCATATCTTGGAACGCACACTACGCGGTACTACTAACGGGCGCCCCTCGTGTTTATAATTGCGTCGATGAAGCAGGTTGTCACGAATGGCGAAATAGTGAGTTTGACGGCACAACGTCCGAGTGGTTGATTGTGCTAATGAACCAGAAAGCAAGTCTATAAGGAAGGCGATCCAATGGTCCTCAGAAGTGACGGTGCTACGGTCAAGTGAAGAAACGTTCAGCTGAGATAGTAATCAGCAGGCATTGATGTCAGGTAAAGGAGAGCGCGAGAGGGCGTCGGCGTCAGAATGTTGGCATCCGCTGTGGTACAGGCCTGTAGGCTCTTTCAAATACTACAGCCAACATAGCGCATAGTGGTCTGTGACTACATCAAATGGATGGCTACAGGAATAAGGCCGGAATTTAGTAAACGCCAGATAATGGCCAGGCATTCCTTTTTTTGTCACAGCGTAATTGTGTCAGCATTCGTAAGCGTACGACTTCTATAAGTGCCGACATACATACATAAACCTCGTTTACGCTCGGCAAGCGTCGCACCGAGGCCAACCGCTAGCATCGGTCTGCACTTCCGCAGCGGCTGTCGGGTCGTAATGGCGCAAAATTGGTGGAGACGTTAGCAAACGACGGAGCTTTGTGAAGGCCTTGTCGCACTCGGATGACAACGATGTGAGGGGTCCGTTGTTTCTAGGTAGCTTCGTCAGGGGCTATATGATGGCTGCGAAATGACAGGTGAAACGTCTGATGTAAGAACAGAGACCTACGAAACTGGATACGACGTAACCTAGATTTGTCAGCTGCTGAGCTGCGAATCGGCACTTCATTAGGTTTAGTTGTAGGCCAGCGTTTGTTAAACACATCAATACACATCGGAGCCGTTGAAGATGCGTGGTGAAGTCACCAGCACAAACTACAACGTCGTGAATATAGCACAAGCATGTGTGCGACTTCAAGCCGCGTAGAACTGTGTCCATCGTGTGCTCGAAAGTTGCCGGTGTATCACAAAGTCTAAAAGGCATTACGTCAAATTCGTATAAGACTTCCGGTGCGAAAAAAGCTGTCTCAGGCCGATCGCCGTCAACCATAGGCACTTGCCTACACCCTGAGCGCAAATCTAGACATGAAAAGGACCCCGCGCATTGCAGACTGTCTACCGCGTCGTCTACGCGCGGGAGAGGGCAGATGTCCTTGCGGGTTATCTCGTTGAGGCGCCGGTAGTCTGCACAGAACCACAACCATCTTTCTTCGTAACCAGGACGACAGTGAATGTCTATGGACTGCTGAAAGGTCGTATCACCTGTCTGCGAACCATGCCTTCGACTTGTTGGGTGATTACGCCACGTTCTGCAGGAAATACTTTATACTTACGTTACCGCAATGGTGGTTGCGGGCCAGTATCAATGCGATGTGTAACAGTTGGCGTCCGGCCAGGGGAAGATTGCCCTACATCGAAAGAAGAACAAAATTCTTCTAGATGGCGCAAAATCTGAGACCGCTGGACCGGTGTAAGGTCATCGGCACTAGAAGAACCAAACCTCACTGGGCGATAGCTCACACGTAGAAACAGATCGAGTGCACTGGAACTAGTACAGTAACCGTCATCGGGCACGTCCATATTTTGCACATCCTCGATCGCTTCTACATTACCAAGACATTCCCTTCGCAACAGCATCACCAGGTACAGGAGCGGGCTGCAAATGAACATGGTGGTGGAGCCCCCTGTGACTTCCACTCTCGCAAAAGGTTGCCAAGAGACCTTTCCAAGTAAGAAAGCGGTCAGATGGAAAGGGTAGTGTGGCATCGTCTGAGATTCCGCTGCAGTACATGGGCACGACCGTTGACGCCTTCCGATGAATGTGGGAGTCAGCTTGGACATGTAGTTTCTTCGAAAGCGAAGTAATGTGCATGACAGGCCAATCTAAACAGCAGCGCAAGTTCACTTTCGACCCGTGCGCAATGAATAACGGCATTATGGCGCGAGAAAAATCTCAGCTGAGGATAACGTTATGAGAGCACAAGGATAGGATTATGAAATCTATGGCGTCTATGAAATATATGGCAATGGCAAGTTGAGCAGTACAAGCTGCTAAAGGTGAATATTCTGAGAATTGGCCGTGCGGACGGACCACGCAGAAAGGGGTGTGATGAATTTCTGAAATATACGGCAGCGTTCAGCGTCCATAACACATACGGCCGCTCCTGTGTCGACGAGTGCAGATGCGCGAACACCGTCAACAAATACTTCGATTACGTTCAAGGCGCTTAGTTGAGGACTTTCACATTTCGACGGTCTTGCAGCGCTTGCCTCTTGGACTGCGACAATTAATTTTTTTCGTCCCGTGAAGGGGCGAGGTCGCATCGGCGACAGAGAGTGCCGGTGAGGGGCCGGTGAACGGTGGGTCGTTGGCGTCGGGTGCAAAGTCGGCGACATAGCCGACGAGTAATTGTCATAGGGCCACTGGCCTGGCTGTTAGCGGGTGGTCCAGCGCTAGGCAGCTTCGCACAAATACAAAGGTGTTCAATCTGACCGGTGTAGTCGCACGCAGAGCATATTGGCTGGTTGTCAGGAGTACGCCACCGATTCGCAGGAGCAAGTCCCATCCATGTCACAGGACGCGTAATATGCGGTAGCTGCTGATATGACTACATGCTTGCTGCAGTTGGGGCCTAGCCACGACGTCAACATTACAGAGAGGCTTACTTGGAGAGAGTGGTTCGGTGCGCGCGACGAGTTTAGCGTAGCTGAGCGGCACAGCCACCGGCACATGTTGGCGTGACGGAACGACTTATGCGCAGTTCAGTGGAGCAGCCGCAGGAAAGTGATTGCGCTAGTCTGGTAAGATCTCGACGATAGCCTGCGTGATCAAAGACGGACTGGAGGCATGAAATTCGAGGCAGGCTGTTGTATACGCGGCGGCAGGACGAATGTCATCAAGGAGACCTGGCGTACAACTTCCTACCGGACGAACGCTTTTATTTCTTCTGTAAGCAGCAACAACTGGGTGAAAATTGTAGCCAAACCAGGAATGTGTTCGCCACGCGATAAAAGTCGACGTGCTAACGAGCGCTGCTATAAAGTGACGATGTCGGTCAAGGACTGGGGATCATTTGGAAGAAGCATGTTGAATGTATCGCCCTATATCCCTTTCATGACATGTCGAATTCTGTCCGACTCCGACATCGTCACGCTGACTCTCTCACACAAGCCCAAAACATACTCAAGGTAGCTAGTAAATGGTTCACCCGCCCGCTGTGCACTTTCTCGAAAGCGCGATTTCGCACGCAGCTTGCGCACAGCGAGCCACCCAAACACAGCCACCAAAGAGGTCACGAGTGAGGACCACGTCAGAAAATCGGACTCATAGCTGTGCCAGAGACTGCCCACACCCGCAAGATAGAAGAGCATGTTGGTCAGCTTTCCGGGGTCATCCCATTTCTTCTGAGCGCTTGCACTCTCACATGTCGTCAGCCAGCCCTCCACGTCGGTGTCGTCCTCGCTGCTGAAAATGGCAGCATCCCTGAGGCAAAGCACATCAGAGCATATCATAGATGGAGGAGGCACTGATTTGGATGGAGTAGGAGGGGTTTGCTGGTATGCGTCTTCAGGCATGGTTGAACAGGATCGAAGTTCGCCGACGGACGTTGTAGGCCGAAGCAACCTCCACCACTTCTAAAGGCGTTTATTAGTCACCGGCGTTTGGGACCGACCCTTAGAGCAGGCCACGGATACCAAGCACAAGCGGCGTTTTTCCAGCAAAAGCGCTGGAGAGGTAGACCCACTAGAAAGCGCTGAAGAGTATGGTACACTATAGCGTCCCTCTTCGCGACATCATCAAAAACGAAGAGTACTGCACTTATTTGCAATGTCTACACTTGGAGCGAAGAAGGCTACGTCTCATCAGTCTAGCATGACTGAATTGAAGCACACCGAGGAACCGAAAAAGTTCACTTAACTCTGTCCTCTGGCGCTCTGTCCTCCCTAGATCCCTTGGCCAGGAAAAACTGCCGCTCCGTTTGTCTAATTGGACCGTCTAAAGTCATCGAAGCACCTGCGTCGAGGGCGATTGTACACAATCACACCCGCAGCTTTTTTTCACTGAACACACACAAAGGAGGGAAGCATGGTAGACGGGGATTGCCACGCGCGGCTCAAGTTGGCACGTCTTGGGCCCTGGGATGACCCTGCTGTTAGCTGGAGCGTCTGTCAAACGACCGTGGCGGTTACCGGCGTCCATGAGGGAACGCCTCAGAACACCCTTTTCCAGGTGTTTTCTTGCTCCCGTTGGTCCATGACAGCGACAGTGAACCAACAAACAATACTCGGTCCACCAAACGTGGCTAGCCTTGCAGGCGCCCCAGTCCTGTGTGAGGGTGTTGCATTGTTAGCTTCACGGAGCAGTTTGTCGCAGTGGAGCAGCAGAGGCTAGAAGGTCACTAACCCCGCTGGCTGATCGTAACACTAGTTAAATTTGACACTTGTTATTCGCCGACACAGCGACTTGCACTTCTGGGCGCTCATTGGCCATCCCTGCTCCTTGTGCCAAAAAAACAACATTCATCGTCAGCATCAGCCAAGCGGTCCGTCCCAACAATTTTTGAGTAGTCGGCGTTTCGTTCATTCAGAATTCATTTTTACTACAATAATTAAAAGGTGCAATGCCATTCTTGATATGAGATTTCCATATCTACTTAAGTAGAATACATTTATTCCTTACCGCTTTCCGATTTGCCGAAGGTTGTCATTTCCATTATTTTCTGTTATAGACAAGTATTTCGACGGATGTGCGTTAGAATAATGCTTTCTATAAAATATAAACCACGTGTATATGTATGTATCTATCACTGTTCGTAAGTATGTTAATATCTAACCATTATTCCAGGCTACCTAGTCTGTCTAACAGTGGCTGGCTAAGTGTTCGAAAGGATAGTACATCAATTTCTGTGCTGAGGTAATGCAGTTCCAAGCCAACTGTGACACCATCTTGGGTCGGTTAGTATGCGGCGACTTGTGCACAGGTGTCGTTCTGCAACGAACCTCTTTCACGCCGACATTAGTTATTGTGGACGCGGGAGTGGTTAGGTACGACTTTTCTAAGAAACTGGTTCACCCCAACTTGGAGCGCTTGCTATCTGTGGGTATGCCGCTTGGGCCGTGCAGGTCTTCAAATACCTTTTTGATGCAAACTTGTGTCACTGTTTATGCGACAGCAGTGGTGTGGCGCTCTTCAATAAACGCCTCTGACGCCAACTTCGGTAGCTAGGGATGGGGTACAGGGAATGTGACGCTTTGCAATAAGCAAAAGAGATCCCTCAAATTCATCCGATGCTGAGTGGAATCTAAGCTACGTCCGTTTATCTCCCCAGCAATGGAAACCCCATACTTTAACAGGCTGCCGCACAAATGCACTGGATATGCGCCGATTTTCATTGAACGCCTTTCACGTCAACGCTTAAGCAAGCTAGGTCGTCAATGCATTAGATGTGTGCCGCTCTAAAATGAACCTCTCGCCAACTTGGGTCCCTTAGAATGCACCGATGAGCGTGCGGCAAGTAAGGAAACAATTCTCAGCGTTCCCAGGCACCGGGGTGCCACGCTGGTTCTCTAGGTTGCCACTAGATGGCGCGTCATGTCCAGAACAAAGCGCACGTGAGGGACCTGGAGGCCGCATGACACGCTTCTCAGCGTCCGCGCCCATCGACGTGCCATGCATTTCGGAGTCCGCGCGCAGGCTTCGCACTGGCGACGCAATAGCGCCGAGTGTTCTTACGGAAGCGCGAAAGAGGAGTGCCGCTGCCGCACACGATTCATACGTAACTCATTTCGATGGTGACAATCTGTTGCTTCGCTGTATTGATTTAATATCAACGTATTACCGTCGACAGTCATCATCAGAGGCATTCTGCTGCAGTTTTTCGGATCAGAAATTTGATGCACACGCCGCAGCTAAGCCAAATGTTTCAACTGCACTCAGCCTTTCCGTTGGACTTTTGATCGAGCGCAAGTGCTCAAGTATGCAAAGTAAAGCTTAATACTCTTGGTATATTTTGTGAATGTACTGTTTGCCGCATTTATGCAGATAATGTGGTTTTACTTTCTCGCGTCCTTTTCTATTTTTATTCCGTGTCAATCTTAAATGCCCGCGTGATGCGCTCTATTGTATGCTTCACGGGAAGGGTTTCTAATGTTCCTTAACCTCTCACCTGTAGCAAAGTGATTGTGGTTATGGTATTTTCTTCGTAATATTGAGTCACGTAAGCACTTTTTAATTAAACTCCTTAGTATTGTTCTCGTCACCTTTCGTCTGAAGCCTCATGGTACGCGAGATGATCAGGCGTGGACCTTTCGCCAATCGGCTGTCGAACTTTCCTTGAGACAAAGAAGGGTTTGGTTAGTTTGTCACCCAAGTCTCGCATTCTCAGAGAGTAGTGATACCTAACTGCCATGTTTCTACAGTGTCTACACCGAGCAGCCAAAGCTTTTACGCGCAGACATTAACGTGATTACGAACCATGCTTAAAAAGATGGAATATTTCTGCTCAGAAAATGCTGACTGCCCAGGAACCGCTGATTGTCAGTTGTTCTAAACAACAATACCGCACGTTCCGTAGCTGCCGTTGCTCACCGTGATGACTTCGTTTGGTGACTGTTCGGAGAGCACCGATGCAAGTAGGAACATGCCGCAGGAGACTCCCAGCAGCACGACTACGAAGCACATGAGGGACAGGATGATCCAAATGCGCTGGTGCGCCACGTCATTGCGGTACTTGACGATGCGGTGCTTGTGCACCCAGTATCCCTCTAATTTCTGCGTTAATAGTAATAAAGTGAACACCTGGTTAGAAAACTGCAAACCTTATTAGAGTACGCCTTCAACGCATGCGTCGTAATTGAAGAACATGAAGAATTTCGAATGAATTAAAGTTAAGTGAGTTGGGAAGCTTTGGCCTATTCAAATAATTGTAAAACACAAAAACGCTTTGCTGAGACCGCTTTTAATGAAATTTGCTGCATTTGAAAGAGAAAGTTAAATTCTAGTGACTGTTGGAAGCGAAATTTCGATTTAGGGCCTGAATTTTTGTTTTAAAAATTCCAAAATTCGAATGTTTGAGAAAGATAGAAACACGAAGTTTACAGATTCATTGCTCTGCATCAAGAGCAGTTATCGCGCTTCTGTAATGGGCATCCATTAGTTCATGCAAAGCGTAAAAATTCGATACGTCATTTTATATCGTACGTGAACTTGTTACGTTGTTTAGAAGGGTTCTGCAAAAGCTGTGTTTCAATATTACTAAATCTTTCGAGATTCGTGTGTAACACAAAAATTTTGTCCGCTTTAGATGTACTACCAGATGCAACTACAGAATTATATAATCATTTTTGTTGCTCAGTTACAGAGTTGTAAACATTATAGTTTTGTCTTTCGATATTTTCGCCAATTTTTTATAAATTGTTGAAGACCGAAATCGAAACTGTGAAACGAACACTCACTAGATTTTAAATTTCTCTTTTAAATGCAACAAACGTCATCACATTTTGTGCAGTGGTTGCTGAGAAAAATGAATTCTCCTTTTACATGTATTTAGATAATAATAATATTTGGGGTTTTACGTGCCAAAACCACTTTCTGATTATGAGGCACGCCTTAGTGGAGGACTCCGGAAATTTTGACCACCTGGGGTTCTTTAACGTGCACCTAAATCTAAGCACACGGGTGTTTTCGCATTTCGCCCCCATCTAAATGCGGTACATGTATTTAGATAGGAGCGCACGAGCTAAAGCTTACTATTAAACGGTAGACGTATACAGCTTCGCTCTAAAAAAAGCACCGTTTCGCTACGAATCACGTAGATTCAGTTTGGCATTTAGCCTTCCTAACTCAGAAAAACTTGCAGCTTCTTGTGTGATATAAACTCGCTAATCGGAGTCCGAGATAAAGAAAACCCTGAA
This sequence comes from Dermacentor variabilis, assembly GCF_050947875.1. Lineage (NCBI taxonomy): Eukaryota > Metazoa > Arthropoda > Arachnida > Ixodida > Ixodidae > Dermacentor > Dermacentor variabilis. The sequence goes on from NC_134570.1 coordinate 127,295,620, forward strand.
CCCCCTGGTGGAAATGAGCTTTAGATTCAGCCTCGCTGCGTAGTTGTAAATGCGAACAAGTACGCTTGCCCGTGGGTCAGCGTGAGTGCATCAATGTATGAATACAATAAGTTTCCTTACTGCACACTTGGCTCAGCTCATGCTTTTATTACTATGAGTGCTGTGTATATATAGTGCCCCCCCCCCCCTATATCAAATAAATTTATTGTATCTGACATCATATATTTCACACCAGTAGCATGAATGCAAGCATAAATAGTGCATTCATTGAGCGTGACTTATTAATTTTTACTAAAAAAGAAAACTGCATTGTTTATCAAGGATGTTCGGTTCAGTACCTCCAGTTCTTTTTCTTGCGCAAAACGTCAAGCTCGCTTCGTAAAGTGACGAAACCAAAGCAGAGCCATGAATGCCATTTTGTAGGCGTGGCGCCTACGTTCCGCCTCGCAAAATTAGCACAACGTCCAGAATAGAGCTTATCCTTTCACTTATGCGAGATTTACTAATACTAGAGACGTCTACAGGCCATAGCGTTCTCGCTCTGAGCTAACTGCGCTAAGACAGCACACCGAAAACCCTGTTGCTCGTAGACGCCCATGCCTATGCGGCAAGCTTCCTGAAATCCCGCGAATTTGAACGTATCTCTGAAAGTATTTGCCAAAGGATACTACCGAAAGCTCCACAACGCATGTCGTGCACTTCCTTCTCATTGATGTGATCCTGAAGAACAGCGCTACTCGGGAGTTAGTTGCCCTACATTATTTTAGTCGTAATTTGTTGTAGCAACCATATTCGCTTAAATAACAGTTCAATATCATATGGTGGCCAGTCTGTTGCGTGGTTGGGCTTATCGTTACTGCCAGAGTATCTAGACAAGAACAGATTCATAATTTTACCCCATCCAAAACTTGAACATTCAGAATTCAGAGCTCGAGCAGCGTGGTCTGATCTGTCATTTCACAATTCTCTCGAGACTTCGCTCTGAATGCTGAATTGTCAGTATTAATATTTAGGGCATCTATTGCAGCAACTGTGCTGCTTAGGGAAGTTAGCCTCTTTAAATGAATGAATAAGCAAGAGTCACATCACCATGGTTCAGCGGAGTGTGCGCAGACGTTCCGAAACCTTGTGCGGCGGGAAGCCAAGCGGTTCCTTAGATCGAGATTAGGCAGCAACACCAGGCACAGAAGATATACCAACAGTCGAACGTTGCTATTACTCCGCTAGCGATAATAACCGTGATGATATTTATGATAATGTCCGTAAATGTGTGTGGCGCATACCCACTGTAGGCAATAGGCTCTGAATAGGCTGGTTTTATCGGAAGACAAAGATACACTTAAAGTACGGATATAATAAATGTGTGAAGTTGATAGTATATTATATGTGACAGCAACATTATTCGGGAAGCAGTGCAATTCGTTTGAGAAGAACAAAGAGCCAGGAACGCAAATGCATGAATAAACCTGACCACCAGAAAAATTATTTGTGTGCGTATGTGTGCGTGCGTGCGTGCGTGCGTGTGTGCGTGTGTGTGTGTGTGTGTGTGTGTGTGTGTGTGTGTGTGTGTGTGTGTGTGTGTGTGTGTGTGTGTGTGTGTGTGTGTGTGTGTGTGTGTGTGTGTGTGTGTGTGTGTGTGTTAAAAGGTTTCTCCACCAACTAGTACCGTTGGGTAAATAAACAGCAGACAGCTACAAAGCTACGATTCTCATCTGTCTAAATACCCTCGAGCCATTGTACTCGGTGGCAGACGGCCAGAACAAACAGGTAAAATTGAAACGTTTCTACGACGAAACCAATAGTTGAAGCCCAGAAAGAAAAAAGCAGGAAAATTCGGTTCATGCTTGCGAGGTTTTCTAAACACCTTGATCTTTGTAAAATATATTGTGAGAACCTAAAGATGACTCATCGCTTCACCCTGATTGCTGAAAGAGCAAAGGGTCGAATTGCCAAACTCAGAATCTGCCTCTAGAGCTTACGAATTTCAACACTGTACCGAATCAGGTGCAGTGCAGGTGATTTCAATTTGCTGTGTTCTAGAGAATTGAGTATTGTAATTCGGCCAATGATGATCGAACAAATCTAGACGGTGCAAGTATTACCACTATCGTTAGAATAACAACAAAAATGAATGCAAATAAATTATGATTAAAATGAAGCAGTTAGCACCAGGCGCAGAACTTATGCAAGCCATTTAAGTGCAGGAACAAGAGATTACACATTATCAATTACAAAATCAAGAAAAAGACGTAGCTTATTGAGCGCGGCAATAGGGACGCTTGGGGTAATTAGATGTTTCCTATCATGTCGTGGTGCACTCGTCATTTGGCACTGTCTTAGTATATTGTGCTTCAACAAACATCTATCCCTGGTCATCGAGTGAAATATGTTAATTCAGAGTATTTTAAACCCCTGGTAGGCGAGTACTAGCTTCGGATTTAAGGAACATGCGCATTCCAAACGGTTGGCGGCAATTCTAACTTGATTTTTCTTATTTCTCGTTTTGTGAATATTATATCGGGCGAAACGCGGAATGTGGTTTTCCTCGTGCGTCCGTCGAGCGTACCTCCACCCTTGGCACTCGCTCAGCGATATCACAAGTCGGATGGGGATTGCCCATCTGCTTCGGTTGTCGTCCAAAGCATGAAAGTGGGAAAGATGACAGAAAGAAGCTTGATCAGGCGTTCAACGAACGGAAGACGCAAGAAACCTAGTCAACCAAGCATTATATGAAGATGGCTAAACAGGGGCATCATATGTGTTGTGCGGCTCTGTGGTGTTCTAACACCGGGAATTCCAGCTCTGTGAAGTTTTTCAGGTTTTCTAATGACAGAAGGTAATCACAAGTTCTCCACTTTGTTGTCTGAGCAGCTATTCATTTTGCACGAGTAGGCCAGTTCTGTGCAAGCCTGAGTGGACTTTCATTGGAGCATTGTCGCTCGACCCATTCGTCATGACAGCAGCCCATCTGGTGGCGGTCAAATAGTACTGAAAATCTTGAATGCGTGTTCGTTCTTATTGCTCAGTAGATCGCGGAGAGAGGCCTTCGTCCTGCAGTGGACATAAAACAGGCTGATGATGATGATGATGATGATACCATGCTTTAGGCTCAGCTTCGGTGTGTGCATGTTTTTGAGCACCTGCACTATAGAAGAGGCGCAATGTTATTTGTTTTGCCGGCAAAATGTATTAAATAATAGCAGTAATACAAGCATAAACTATTTAATGCTAATTAATTACGAACTGGTAATCCCATCTTGCGATGAAATGTGCTATTAAGCTTTCTTTGTATGAATGGTTGGTTTGCGTTGCTGTTGTGTGAAAATAGTGCCCTGCTACTAGCCGCGCTTTTCTCTATATATGAATATGGCGCAGAGTACGACAACAGGCAGACTACACGCACTTGTAACCGCTATAAAAATATGCTCCCGCACTCGGTTTGCAGTTAAAATAATGACAGCACTTATATGCTGCTTCTTGTTCATGCAGATGCATGAAGTCAGTTTAAAATTCTGTGGGTCCTAACTTCGCATACTATCATGAAATACATCTATTGTACTCTACCTTCTTTCTGTAACCCACAAAATTCATCGCCGTCATGAAAGACGTGATAGACAAATTCCGTGGAACGAGGTCGTGATGGCTAATTATAGCATTGGTTCGCATCTTCTCGAATCTATATTCGCCCATTATGTACAAATTTTAGTTGTGGATTAAAATTGCTTCTGCAGACTGACATTTTCGGACTGCGTGGAGATCAGTTTTTTTTTCCTCGGACGGAATGTGTGACTAAAAACAAAAACGTTCAATTTTTACTTTTGTTAACTTTTCGCTGACTGAGAAATCGGCCAGTTTTAGTTGATCTACTTCACAGCAGGCCAACAACATCGACGACTGGTTGTGCTAAGAAGCTATTTCATCTATACTACCCACCACTATATCCGTGGACTAGTTGAACTGTATCCCTAAACATAACCACAAGATAGCGATTTCGAAGCGACTGCTTTCACAAAATGACGAAATGTAATATATTACATGAGAATATAGCTAGTTAACGACGGTTTGCTATATACATATTTTTCTTGTTATAATTCCTTGGCACTGGTGTGTACGAGCGCTGTCCCAGTGTTTTGAAATATGAATGTAAGCTTCCAAGGTAAATGCGGCAGAAAGAAAATTGGAGGACGCTTAAGCGTCGCCTTCAGGAGTGGACTGCGATAGCCTTATCGCGCCCCGTTCGCACCGCCCACTCATTCGCTCGGCATGCTCTTGGGTCACACAAAGACGGACGCGATCATGGGGCTGACGTCTCGATGGGATCGTCCTATATCTCGCTTGGGAGCACCGCGCGGATGCATGACTCCACGCCAGCAGCACGGCACACATCGCAGGGGACTCCTTCCGACTAGACGCGCTACGGCGTAGCGATCACGTCAAAGGCGTCCCGCATCGGACGCTGCACCTAGGAATCACGCTGTAAGCGGAAAGAGGAGCCACGTCGCCTAAACACGAGCGTTCGAGTGACGCACGCTGGAAGTTGGAAGGGGAGAGAGCGAGAAAACTTATTAAACGCAAGGGTATTGGGGCATCCTCGCACCGGTCCCCGCACGGCCCCATGCGCTCAAACGAAACGAAGGGGAGAAGCGGGAGAGTGGCGCGTCATCTGTCGGGGCAGCGCCGTACATAGCGAGGAGGGGTTCTTCTGTGTTTGCCGCAAGATGGCTCTGCGTGTGCGCCAGGCGCAGAAGAAATGTAGCGGAAACGTACTTCGCTACTCGTTTAACTGCGACTTCTCTCATTCGACTTCTGTAAAGAACAACGACAAGCGAGTTCCTTCGGGCTGACGAAGTTGCACGTTGAGTTTTGACTATGTTTAACTCCCTTCCACTTTCCTCTCTTATATTACAAATGGCCAAATTAATCGATCGAGAGCCCGAGGTAAATTTTGTGACATGGCACTTACGCTTCCTTCAGCCGCTCAAGACTCCAGCGAACATGCACAGTGTTCTGCTTGGGTAAGGGAGCAACGTAATAGATATGGAGGCTGAGCATGTTCAATATATGTCAATCATTGCTCAGCCCAACGCTTCTGTGCATTAGAATTTCTCCCACTATTTCTGAGAGTGTTTCTTAGGTTTATTGTCTTTAAATGAACTAACTGAAGTTTCTAGTTATTCGGCGCACTTTCTTTGCGCCATATAAAAATGAAAAGATGAGAAAAGAAAGCAAACATTAGTTTATGTATGTTCAACACACTTAGCGGACAGCACAACAGGGTTGCGACGCGGGTACAATTGCTTGATGGCTAAAAACTTTCAGCAACAGCTTGAATGGACTGAAGGCTTTATAAACGCATCAGTGTGAATAAGGTATTCCAGCAACTCAGTATGGACATAAATTAATATTTAGCATATTTACACAGGAGTGATCCTGCTAACAAAATCAAAATTTATGTAGTACATGGTACAGCGCATACATAAAAACAGTATTAAATAAAGAAAAGAACAGGTATAGTACAGAGTCGATCACACTTGTCTAGAGTGGCCCGAAGGCTGCTCCGCACTGCGCCTGCGACGCCTAGCGACAAGCACCGGATTCGAGATGTGTTGGCCGATAGCGCCACGTGCGTGGACGCTGCGGCATCCGCGGGCGGCCAAGATACAGGCCTGCGTGATTTGCGGGTCGCGAGCACCGGCTTTTAGAGCGCAGCTCTTTGGCGTCCGTTCCTGGGTTTCGCGTCGTCGTCATCGTCGGCGTCGTCGTCGGCGTCGTCGTCGGCCTCGTAACCAGCTCCGCCCCCCTTTCATCCCCCCAGCGCTAGCAGCGACCGACTGATACCGCTGGATGCCGCTGACGCCGCTAGAGAGTCAAGATAACGTGACTGCATAGAACACCGTCGCCGCCATGCAGAAAGAGGAGGAAAGGGTCCCCCCCCCCTGTTCTTGTGTGGCGGATAGCTGGGGTTGACTCACTATCGCCGTCAGCGGCATGAGTCAGTCGCTGCTATCTCTTCCCTCCTCCCTTTATCGTGTTGTCCGCTTGCTGCGCGCGCTTCTGCCCCCATCGTTTGCCGCTGGGTGTACACGCCGCCCCCCTCCGCTTCCGCTTACTGCTGGTTGCTCTCGACGGCGGCGATGAGCCTCCGCTTCGGCGGCGCGAACTGCAGGGTCTTCTCGGCGGCGGCGATGAGCTTCTGCTTCAGCCTCGCTTACTGCTGGTTGCTCTCGACGGCGGCGATGAGCCTCCGCTTCGGCGGCGCGAACGGCAGGGTCTTCTCGGCGGCGGCGCTTAGCCTCTGCTTCCCCCACGGCTGTGACAACCTCGCGAGGCACTTGTATAGATCTCGTCTTTGAGAATCAAGCATTGGTGTACCAAGTCGAACATATATCAGTCTATTTGTCCGACCACAAAGCTTCCTTCGTGACTGTCAAGAACTGTTAGTGGAGTCTTTGTTAAAGGAATACGTGTGCAAAATAAAAAAAAAATTATGTGATAGCGCATACATGTGTTGCTCGATTTCTTTGCCTCAATCTATCCAAAAGGTGAAACAGCTTATTTGCTGCGCTGAAATTTCGCATTAGGAAGTAACGTAATCGTCGGTAATTTTTTATCACTGGACGAGCACTGCCAGCTGAGCTGCGAACGTGACACGGCTAGAATGCTGCGGCCTGTATCTTGGCCGCCCGCGAATGCCGCAGCGTCCACGCGCGTGGCGCTATCGGCCAACACATCTCGAACCCGATGCTTGCCGCTAGGCGTCGCAGGCGCAGTGCGGAGCAGCCTTCGGGCCACTCTAGAGAAGTGTGATCGACTCTGTACCTAGCAGCAACAAAATAACATCAGTTGACTTGATCACAGTACAGCTTCAAAGGAGTGATTTCACAGTAGGAGAGAGAACTAACACCACTAAGCAATGTTCATATCAATTCCAACTTTGGTTGCGCTAGATTACAAGATGTGCTAGATTACAAAGAAAAATTAACGCCGGCTGGCGATTCTAAACGTTGGAAATGGGAAACGAATAACGAAAAGATATATGGGAAAAGAATAACAAAAACCAATAGAAAAGAGGAAAGAGCTGCAACAGAGGGTAGGCAATAGGCATCGTCAGTGTCAGATTTGGTCACACAATACAGCAGGCTTCGCAAACGCAAATCGGAGCTCTCTGCGTATACGCTGTTCTTAACACAAGCTAGGCCACCGACGTGGTGGCCAGCTTTGGGAGGTCAGGCAATCGCCGTCGGAGTAATTCAATCTTGTTTTTGTTTTCTTTTCTTCTAAATGATTTGACGGTTCAATATCATTTGTCATGTTGCATCGCACTGTATGTTGATCGGTCTTGTTAGCGAGCAATTTCCCGCTGCTTTCTTTTTCCTTAATCAAGTACATTCATTGTTTCTTGCTAGCACAAACATAAGTGCCATGCCATCTTTCAATTTGTTTCTTAACATTCCGTTTACATTCCAGTGAACTTCCCAGTATCTAGCATCAACAGTTTCATTGACAAAGCTTCATGACATTAGCCGGGCAGCGCGCGCGGACGAGCGTCTCAGTGCGCACTTTCTGCTTCTCACTGAACATCGCACCCCTGATACCGTGGCTGAAATGTTTCTCGCGGAAGTGCTTGCAGCACACCCGAGTTCAAGCCAATGGCTGCTTGTCAATTCTAAGTCTCGCGATCCAAGTTTTACGCAGCTTCTTGTCCTCTAGGTATGTGTGAAGAGTGACACCGGGCTCCGTTGCGTAGGTCCGGCACTGCGGCACCGAGCAGTGGTCTACCATGTTGGACGCCTTCAAATGCAGCCACTACCTGTTATAGTGCTTTAAAGTGTTGTCAAGCAGACACCCGAAGCGAGAAAACCTCCCCACTTATTCAGAACCGCCGCGTAGGTGGGACTTTAGACTTCAATTTTCAGCTTGCTTTGGCCGTACGGAAGCAGCCGACGCGGCCGCTGTGTCTACGTGATGCCTCATACCACGTCACGCCGACGGCAGCGCCAGTTTTCGCAGTGGTGGAGCTCGCGCACAATATGCCACATTTAGGCTACGAGTAAGATGAATACTGACTGTAAAGCTTTTCGACGAACTCGAGGTCCATTCGATTTTCACTTCCCACGTAGGCGGTCATGCTGTCAAGCTTTCGTAGGGCCACTTCGCGATTCTTGCCCGTGAGCCAGCTCGATGACTCCAAAGACTTCCGCAAGACACGGCGGATTCTGGTCAGCATACGTTTAGCCGAGTCAACCATCACCGATGGCACCTCTGTGAAGTACAATAAATGCCGTGTCATCGAATTGAATTTAGTTTTGTGCTTTTGTGTACCAAAAGCGCGATTTGATTATAAGGCACCCCGCAATGGAGCACGCGGGATTAATTTTGACCACCAGAGGATATCTAACGCGCCCCAAGTGCAGGGGACACGAATGTTCTTGCATTTCTCACCCATGAAAATGCCACCGCCGCGGCCAGAATTTGTTACCGGGACCTCTTGCTTAGCAGCACAACACCATAGCCGATAAGGAAGCACCGCAAGTCTTCGAGTTATAAGAAACACGTTGCTATAGAAAGCACTGGGAAATATGTCACTGAAGTTAAGCCCTGCAAAATGAAGTAAATGAAGAAAGCCATGGCTGGGATAATGTACCGTTTCTACTAAGTTAATCTTTCGTTCGCATTGCTCGTAGCCTCAGAAGCGCGGCGCCCAGGTGAATATTTTATTGATTTCACTGTAATTTAGACCATTGTGGCCCAGGCAGGAGTGAGATCGCAATACACTAAGAGAAGTGAAAAAGAAAGCGGAACACAACATGCACATTTCACAATAGCGTTTGCCTGAGGTCGCATGGTGTGCATAGCCCAATTGGTTTACAGGAGAACGTACTTACGCGTAAAGAAATGAAGGACGACAAATGCTAGACTAGCAATTAAATGCTTGTTAATAATTTTCCACGTTTTGATAGAAAAAGACAACCAATTAGATTTTTTTTATCTTTTGTCATGCTGATTATTCGTCTTTTAGAATGGAATATCGCCATTGCACACGCAGCTCTTTTCTTTTTTCTGTTAGTAGTATCTATGGTCGACTCATGCATGATTTCCTGCTTCTGTAAGAGGCCATGGCGTCTAAAATCAGCAGGCCGCATGAGCAGGCCGTTACTTTTTCCTAAACCTTGACGTTGTAAAATTGCACGGTGCGCTGGTGCTGGCGATGATAAAAAGCGAGATGCCCAGCGGATATTCCTTCCAAAGATGATGCGTGCTCTTTTGCATGCTGCGTCGGCATGACAACAGAAAAAAAAAGCATTGGCTTTAGTCTGCTTTAAATGTGTGAGAAATCAGCAATAAACATTCAGCTGCTAGTCCAGCGTGAGTCGTACTTCTTTTCTGGCCGTGTAAATACATTCTGCTGGATACCAATTGTAGAACTTGCCTACCACTGGCAAAATAGAAAGGCCGGAAATAACTGGCGACAGTACTCATATTAAAAATGTTGCAGCATTTCTTGCAAGAAATCTAACACGAAATAAAATTAAAACACAGATACAGTTCAAGGCATTCATCAAACCTAGCAGGCGCGAACACAAATTCGGGAAGACAGAGTGGAAAACTCTTCGCAAAGAAAAAGTTGTCTGCTTTGTTTTTGACGAAATTTGTCTTGGGGGGAGGAGGGGGTGTTCATTGGCTTATATACTTTAGATAGAGGGGAGGGGCCGCGTTTGCATTAGGCCTACCAAGTAATATTGCACAAAGGTGCTTGACGGCCTATTTTCCTGAGTAAAACAATGTAGGATATTGTGTACACTCCACAGTTCAGGGTTGAATGTAGCCCTGTATCTTTATGAAAGGTAAACAGATCCACGTTCCTTTGAAGCCTGCCTAAGGACTGAAATGTTTTTGGTCTAAGCGTCTTATATCACTTATGCATACCTAAATGTTTCTCCTATGCAAACATTGTGCACTTGAAGCTTAACCTTTGATGTTGCCATTGCTAGCTTCCTTTTTCAAAAATACAGCTTCCCAAATACTGAGGAACTAATTGCTGAGGTCTGTGCTCTCCAAGTCATGTGACTGGTAAATCTGTAGCTTAAATACTAATAGTTCATAATTATTTTTATATGAGGGCTTTTTGCGTAGTCTATAAGCACGCTGAGGTCCTCCTTCCGCATGAAATTAATACACACAATTTTACTAACACCATTTTCCGCCATATTCCATTCGGAGCACGTTCAATATTCCTTAGATTCTGATCTAACATGCTAAAGTCTTGGTAAGGTAAGTTATTTCTTTAAAGGGCCCCCACCAGGCTCCATAGCAAACTTTGGTTATGCGCTGAAAGTTGTTACATGTCCTTAGGGAGCGTTCTGCAACAAAATGCTTTTCAAGTCGGCTCATTAATAGCGGATATAGAAATATTTCAGTGCCGCGAACCCATGACTTCAGGACGCGAGCTCCACTGCATAGCGAGACACTCTCTCCACTCACCCCGTCCAGCCTCCGCAAACGCAATTCCTTCGCTGCGTTCTCTAATACCGGACCTCGAGCATCGAGTGAAGCGTGCGTCAAGGGCTTTCATATTTTTCTCCTCGCTTGTTTTTTTTTTTTTTTGGGGGGGGGGGGGAGACACTGCGTATTCTTGCTGACGGCGTTGCGCGCGAGCTGTTTTGATTGCTTGGTGTCGCGCAGCGCACGATTTTGGGTGCTGCGCACAAGCACGCATGACTAGCGGTATAATTCAGTGCCACACGAATACTGAGGCAGGACAAGCGGATCGCAGAGCATGATCACGCGCTGGAACATGGAAGAAAATGGTATAGTTTCGGTACCTGCGCACGTGACCGCACGACCCTGGGAAGAAGCAGAAGAAGCGGGAGTACATCTCGTTTGCTTCGGTGCGAAGTGAAAAAAAAACGCGGACATTTCCTTTGTGTGTCATATGATTTTTCTAAACTTCAATTCGTCATTGCAAGCAACAGATCACACAGACAACAGATGTTGCCTTGAATAATTCTCGAAATCACGTGTCACCACGAGCGACGTCACACTGCGGACCCAAATACGTAGGCGCAGGGAGACCACCAGTACGTTACCGTCTCGCTTAGAGCGTGGTCGCCACGTGGGAAAGGGAAAGCGGCGTTCGGATTGAAATTTCAGACCTTTGCGCGGCGCGTAGCGATGTAATTTTTTGCAAACACGATCGTTAACGCGCTTTGTATGCCCTGCGCTTGTCATCTCAAAATAATCAGACCTGGTGAGGGGCCCTTTAAGAGCAACACACTTGTCCGCACAGCGCTTCAGGGACAACGATTCCAGGACTTACACTATATCAATTCATATATAGCAAATAATTATGACGCCAGAAACACTCTCCTGGGGAGTATTAGATGTCACTAATTTCCTTGTCGTGGGCAGGCCCTCGGTTGAGCCCTGCTGGCTGGGGATGATTACGCGCTTAAAACCACTTCATATTAGAGGCTATAATGCGCTTAAGGAACATACAGACTCCACATGGTATATCAATTGGTCTATAATTAGAAATAATTAGCTCGTCACCTTACTTACTAACCGGCATTACACGTGCTATCCTCCACTCATCAGAAACTCCTCATGTTCGCATATGTATTGTCAGGCTGCAATGACAATGAACAAAAGAGGACAACAAGAATTATAGTCATATATATATATATATATATATATATATATATATAATGTATCTATGTATATATATGTATATGCGGCTGTATATGCGCAATAACATGTTAAAAATTTTTGCTATAAATTAACCTTACTATGCTATGTACTGTTCTAGCAAAACTTACAGAATTTCTGCTGGTGCTGCACTCTCTTGAGCCCAGTTTTCTCAACATCAATAAAGCACCTCCCCTGTTCACGCAGGGAGTGCCCCCATTATTGTCAACATTGTAGCCGTCAGTCGCGATAGGCTGGCTGTGAACACGTGATGGCCTTAAAAAATATCGAAGCCCCCGAAAAACAAATCGCTGCATTATACTGGGCAGTATCCACGCTGTCGTCTTACTCGGTAATAATGTATAAGAAAGGGCTATGGCAGGCACCGCGTAGCTACGTCAGAGGAAAGACTTCGGGCTTTTTCAGTACGTTCTATAGGAAATATCTCGCACCTTATCGCATCTCCTTTTCAGCATTAATACTATACCGTTCAGCAAGGTAAAGTTGTCGGGCAATTGGTGAGACATTGCAAATAAAACCGCTACCGACACAAGACGAGGGAGACGACGGGAAACCGCCCTGCATTGTTATCTCCCTCCGTCCTGTGGCGGTTTTATTCACAATCTCATAGAAAAACATGATAGACAGAAATAGAAACACAACAGCAGTGTACTTATCTAAGAGACAAACACATATGTATTCGTCTATAATATACCTATCCACACGCATTCGAAAAGGCATGTGATCGAGGGATGTGTAACCAAGTTTCTTCCCATATTCACCCACGACTTCATTTTTGGTGTCAGTATTTGACTCCGTGAACATTTTAAGCAATTCAATGTACATATATAAACAAAAGCAAGAAGCCTGGACCATTGCGTTTTGTTAGAAGATGCGCTTTTATACAAAGAAGTTGAAAGCATAGTTGGCCTGCCTGATTTAAATGAAAAGTTTGGTTTGAGCAGGAGAACGAAATGGTGGTTACTTTACAGGAGAACGAAATGGTGGTTACCGATTCTAGAATGAACAAATATATATTTTTGATTTTGCATGCACTCTACAGAGTATGGCAGTACGCCATAATTTGAGCCAAGGTGGACAGGCTACAAATGACTGAACTAATTTTTCATGTACTAAGATAGTCAGAAAGAAGCCTGGAGGCACAAAAACGATGCTGATTGTAGAAAGTTCGAGGACGAGGAATTGGAAAACTGCGAGCGTATACCTAATACAAGCATACAAGAACGCATCACCTAATACAATTATACGTGAACGCAGTAGTAGTTCTTGCGGCTTTGCAATAATTTCTGAGGAGGTTAACACATTGTATTCTTTTACAGCGAACCTGTACATAGCTAGCCGATTCGTCCATTCGCCCTTCCATCCGTGTTTGGCCTCCAGGCCGAAAACTTCTCCGGCGCAACCTCATACGCATGCGCGCAAAACAAACACATTCAAGTCGTGGCGGTCGTTCTCAATACTATCATCTTATCGACTATAATATTACGCATGACCGTAATGGCCACATAAAAAACGTGGCATGGCGGCGCTCCTTCGCGCCCATGGGAGGGTCGAAAAGCACAATAAAACGCAATGGTGTACCCCCGAATCGTCGATCTTAACGGCGAGTGAATTGTATCAATTCTGTTGCAACTGTGCGGAACTTAGTGCTATAGACGGAGGTCAATGTACCGACCACGCATCACCGGTCGTATATAGATTTACCGTTTGGCAAGAACTTCTCCAGCATAGCAGTACAACTGATCGGCGTGTACCACAGCCATCACAAAGCTATGGTCACTGTGGTAACGAATGAGAAAAAAAAACACGATAATACGACGAAGTTACCTGTATGTGTATTTATTCAATCAATATGTCAATCATATAGCGACCAATATAAATCAATCTAGTTGTCAATCTAGACACCCCAACACCGCTTCACTGGTTATCCTTCTTCACAAAGTGGGAGAGCATAAAACTTCGTTCACTTTCATTTGGTTATAGGAGGTGTCTTTTTCGCCCCACAGTTGACAGAAAAATATAACAAATTACAGCCTAGTGCTACAAAGTCTCTTCAACAAGCTTCATTTGCAGGATAACGCTCGTGTTCTTGATATGCTTTCTCGTATGTCAGACATAGTTCTCGATCTAAAATATGTGTGAACCAACTCGGCTTGGAGTCTCGATGGCGTTCCACATGAACACTGGCCGTAGCGTTCTCTATGTGGAGCGTCTGGCGCTGTGGTGCCGTCGGGAAATCAGTGCAGATCGTTTCGCGATTTACCCGATGGGAATATCGTTGTTTGCTTTCGTTGAGAAGGAGTATATATTGGTGCACCAGGCAGCTGTCCCTTTATCGCAAGACATTGAAAGAAAAAAATCGGTGCCTAAGCAGTGTGTACAGATGGTTGACCAGCGAAGCTGAAAGCTGCGGGCCCGTTGCGTATCACTGGGTTAATCCCGAAGATTCATTAGACGACGGCTTAGTAGGCAGCAGGATCCTCGGTACGCAGTTGCTCCTAGCGCTCGGCTACACGAGCCTGTTCTTGCGCCCAGGCTGCAGCACCCGCACAGTGTAGTCGAGTTACTTCCCGGTTCCGTTCGCGGCGTTGCTGATCGAAAGCTGCCTGCTCTTCAGGAGTACGTATGACGCGTGGTCTGCCCATTTAGTGGACGTCTGTGGACCCGCTCGGCTGCGACAGAGAGCAACGACGTCCCTACTGGCACGGCCAATCGCGCGCCTCTCTATTTTTCGCGCATGCGCATGGGGTTGCGTTCGGAGAGATCTCGGCGTACAGGCAATGGACGGACGAATCGGCTAACCGTATACAGCTTTGCTTTAAAACAAGTATCCTTACGAAACTGGGGCACCAGTGCGCTATGACGAAGCACGCCTATCTGAGAGTTAACAGCATTCGAGCAACTCCGTGGGGCAAGGTATTGGTGCTAAGAAAGCGCACCACGAAGATCAACAAGGTTCGCATTCCAAGCTTGCTTGTCCCTATAACGGTTCGTATCGTGTTTTTACTCCGATGAGCTCTTTCATAAAACTGATGCAACTGATGTAGTTTTCATAAAAACTGATGTAATGGGTTCGCCCAGCTGCCTCCTTAATGCGCGCCGAGAGAGAAGAAAGAAGAAGAAGCACGTCACCAAAGCGCTTCCGTGATGAAGGGGGCTTCGAGGCCAATTCTGAGGCCTGGGCAGGTAGGATTATTTGAATGTTATCAGTTGAAAGTTACCGTTACTCTTCTCCTCGCGAAGATCCATAATCGAAGTCTGAACCAATGAAACAGGCTTTTAAGAGCGTTTTCCTTAGGCGCGCTTCTACGGCCTTTAACCAGAATAGCATGTGTGCGCGGTGCAGCACTAAACGGTTTTCACTAGGCTAAACAAATTCACTCTAATCCTATAAAACAGCAGCGGAAATTCCTGACTGTTCCGCGTTAAATAATACTAGCGAATAATGGAACGAGCTGCAATTACCTTTCACGCAGGCAGCGCACTTACGGGGTGCGAGGTTTCTGGCGCGGCTTTGACGTATGAGCAGCAATCTGAAGAATATACCACATGGTGGTCGACATTTGAGTGGCTGCAAAATATCTTATTACTCTTCGTCTGTGCTTTAAAATCCTAATTTCCGCCTAATGTGTCGTTTCCGTCGTTTGGGTGTCAGCATTAGGCTTCACAAATAATGCGAGCAGCTGCAACAGACAAGGGGCGTTTAATGGCGTCTATGTAAGCCATAGGCTGAAGGTAAGACAAAGAAATTGACCACACTGACCGTGGTCCTAATGCTATCAAGCTTTCATTCCTGTAAGCCACTGGCTTCGACTACATTATAATTTTCGCGATTTAGGCAAACACGTTCGCCCCCGCCCCCCCTTTAACATCATGATCGTCATCAGCCTGGCTACGCCAACGACAGGGCAAAGGCCTCTCCCATACTTCTCCAACTACCCCAGTCATGTGCTACTTGTGGCCATGTTGTCCCTGCAAACTCCATCTCATCCGCCCACCTAACTTTCTGCCGCCCCCTTCTACGCTTCCCTTTTCTTCGAATGCAGCCCCAAACCCTTAATGACCATCGGTTATATTCCCTCCTCATTACATGCCATACTTCTGCCCCCATTTCTTCTTCTTGATTTCAACTAAGATGTCATTCAATCCCGTTTGTTTCCTTATCCAATCTGCTCTTTTCTTATCCCTTAAAGTTACATCCATCATTCTTCTTTCTATAGCTCGTTGCGTCGTCCTCGATTTAAGCAGAACCTTTTTCGTAAGCCTCTAGGTTTCTGGCCCGGCCCGTAGGTGACTACTGGTAAGACACAGCTGTTACACAGTTTTCTCTTGAGGGATAATGCCAACCTGCTGTTCATGATCTGAGAATACCTGCCAAACGCATCCCAGCCAATTCTTATTCCTCTGACTATTTCAGTCTCATGATCCGAATCCGCGGTCACTATCTGCCCTAAGTAGATGTATTCTCTTACCACTTGCAGTGCCTCTCTACCTATCGTAAACTGCTGTTCTCTTCCGAGACTGTAAAACATCATTTTGTTTTCTGTAGATAATATTTTAGATTTACCCTTCTGATTTGCCTGTCCAAATCAGTGAGCATGCATTCCAACTGGTCTCCTGAGTTACTAACTAAGGCAATATCATCAGCGAATCGCAAGTTACTGAGGTATTTTCCATTAACTCTTATTCCCAATTCTTCCCACTCCAGGTATCTGAATACCTCCTGTACACACGCTGTGAATAGCATTGGAGATATGGTATCTCCCTGCCTGACGCCCTTCTTTATCGCGATTGTGTTGCTTTCTTTATGGAGGACTATGGTGGCTGTATAGCCGCTATAGATATCTTTCAGTAATTTTACATACCGCTCGTCTACATCCCGATTCCGTACTACCTGCATTACAGCTAAATTTTCGACAGAGTCAAACGCTTTCTCGTAATAAATGAAAGCTATATATAAGGGTTGGTTATATTCCGCACATTTCTCTATCACGTGGTTGATAGAGTGAATATGGTCTATTGTTGAGTAGCTTTTACGAAATCCTACCTGGTCCTTTAGTTGACAGAAGTCTGAGGTGTTCCTGATTCTATTTGCCATTACTTTAGTAAATACTTTGTAGGCAACGGACAGTAAGCTGATCGGTCTATGTTTTTTCAAGTGATTGGCGTCGGCTTTCTTATAGATTAAGATTATGTTGGCATTTTCCAACATTCCGGTACGCTCGAGGTCATGATGCATTGCGTATACAGGGTGGCCAGTTATCTTAGAACAGTCTGCCCACCATCCTTTAACAAATCCGCTGTTACCTGATCGTCCCCAGCTGCCTTCCCCCTTTGCATAGCTCCCAAGGCTTTCGTTACTTCTTCTGGCGTTACTTGTCTGATTTCAAATTCCTCTACACTATTCTCTCTTCCACTATGGTCGTGGGTACCACTGGCACTGTATAAATCTCTACAGAACTCCTCAGCCACTTGAACTATCTCATCCATATTGGTAATGATATTGCCAGCTTTGCCCCTTAACGCATATATCTCATTCTTGCCTATTCCTAGTTTCTTCTTTACTGCTTTTAGTGTTCCTCCGTTCCTGAGAGCATGTTCAATTCTATCCATATTATGCTTCCTTATGTCAGCTGTCTGTAGATTAACTTCGAAAGTTCTGGAGATCTATTCTAGCTGTAGGATTAGAGGCTTTCATACATTGGCGTTTCTAAATCAGATCTTTTGTCTCCTACGACAGCTTACTGGTATCCTGTCTAACGAAGTTACCACCGACTTATATTGCACACTCCTTAATGATGTCCATAAGATTGTCGTTCATTTCTTTAACATTAAAGTCCTCTTCCTGAGTTAAAGCCGAATACCTGTTCTGTAGCTTGATACGAAATACCTCTATTTTCCCTTTTACCGCTAACTCATTTCTCGGCTTCTTATGTACCAGTTTCTTCAGTTTCCTCCTCAAGTTTAGGCTAATTAGAGTTCTTACCATCCTATGGTCACTGCAGCGCACCTTGCCGAGCACGTCCACTTCTTGTGTGATGTCAGGGTTAGCGCAGAGTATGAAGTCTTTAATTTCTAGTCTCGCCATTCGGGTTCCTCCACGTTCACTTTCGGCTATCCGGCTTGCGGAAGAAGGTATTCATTATCGGCATATTATTCCGTTCTGCAAACTCTACCAATAACGCTCCCCTGCTATTCCTAGACCCTATGCCACATTCTCCCACTGACTTGTCTCCAGCCTAATTCTTGCCTACACGGCATTGTAGTCGCCCCTCAGTAGAGTGTATTTTGTTGTGACTTTACCCATCGCCGATTCTACGCCTTCATAGAAACTTTCGACTTCCTGGTCATCATGACTGGATGTAGGGGCGTAGACCTGTACGACCTTCAATTTGTACATCTTATTAAGGTTCACAACAAGACCTGCCACCCTCTCGTTAATGCTATAGAATTCCTGCATGTTACCAGCTATATCCTTATTAATCAGGAATCTGACTCCTAGTCCTCGTCTCTCCGCTAAGCCCCGGTAGCACAGGACGTGCCCGCTTTTTAGCGCTGTATATGCTTCTTTTGTCCTCCTAACCGCACTGAGCCCTATGACATTTCATTTACTGCCCCTAATACCCCCACTAGCAATGCTAGACTCTCCTCACTCGATAACGTTCTATCGTTCAACGTTGCCAGGTTCAGATTCCAATGGCGGCCAGTCAGGGTCCAGAGATTCTTAGCACCCTCCGCTGCGTCACAGGTCTGACCGCCGCCGTGGTCAGTTGCTTCGCAGCTGCTGGGGACGGAGGGCCGGGGTTTCATTGTTGTATACATATTGAAGGTTGTGGCCAAGTAATGCACCAGGGTGGGCAATCCTGTTCTAGTGAGGGAGTGCGTTACCGGTTCTGGTTAACGGGAGCAGGCCGCACTCCAGGCCTCTTTATGCAATTTTATCTACATGCGGATTTTTTTCTTTTTTTATCCGGTGGAAAACTGCGCGGCACCGGGATTCCAACCACGGTCTCCTTGCATGCGAGGTGGATGCTCTACCTCTACGCCACCCCTGTACCGCTGCCGCCCCCTTGGACAGTAAAAAATACGAACATTGCAGCAGTTAAACCTGAAGAAAGGAGAATGGCTAGCTAGTAACTTGCTTCATCATGTCACATCAGGATAGACGGACGGACGGACGGACGGACGGACGGACGGACGGACGGACGGACAGACAGACAGACAGACAGACAGACAGACAGACGGACGGACAAACGGACGGACGGACGGACGGACGGACGGACGGACGGACGGACGGACGGACAGACGGACAGACGGATAGATAGATAGACGGATAGATAGATAGACGGATAGATAGATAGACGGATAGACAGACAGATAGACAGACAGATAGACAGACAGACAGACAGACAGACAGACAGACAGACAGACAGACAGACAGACAGACAGACAGACAGACAGATAGACAGACAGACAGACAGACAGACAGACAGACAGACAGACAGATAGACAGATAGACAGACAGACAGATAGACAGACAGATAGACAGACAGATAGATAGACAGACAGATAGACAGACAGACAGACAGACAGATAGATAGACAGACAGATAGATAGACAGACAGATAGATAGACAGACAGATAGATACCAGCCTTTTCTATGAAGGTATTAAAAGAACCAGCTTACCAGAAAT
Organism: Dermacentor variabilis; assembly: GCF_050947875.1. Classification (NCBI taxonomy): domain Eukaryota; kingdom Metazoa; phylum Arthropoda; class Arachnida; order Ixodida; family Ixodidae; genus Dermacentor; species Dermacentor variabilis. Next base: position 127,315,020 of record NC_134570.1, read on the forward strand.
GAAAACTCGTATCATAGAATCTGGCTTCAAGCAATACGTTCCTTCAAGACTTCTCGCCCTCTTTTGTCAGTCTTCTTTACCAATCATCATGCTGCTTTCACTCTGTCTCCAATGTACGAATTTTTCCGTGGCCGTTATTAAACACTGGATTGAAAGACGGTCTTCTGGAATCAAAGATTACAACGAGAAACCGGGCCAAATGCTTGCTGCCAAGTTCGCTTTCCTCGTCTTGCAATTAGCTCACGCGCGTCTTACGAACCGTGTTCAAAATTTTCTAGTTCAGTCACGCACAGACCAGTACCCGACCTCCTTTTGACGCCTTTGTGATAGCGGTTACAATGGTGCAGTGGAGTCAACGTCAAATGCACTGCAGTCAACCGGCCACATGACATGTTAGCGGAGACGAAGGTGCTGTTGGCTCGGATTTATCCTAAACGTATTGGGTAGAAGCTCGAAATGAAGTATTAATTCGTGTTGTAATTAGGTGACCATGACATACGCTTTTTATCGTGGTAGCAAGGTACCAAGTGTTCCCAAACAATCTTGGTCAGATATCCACATTCATAGATTTCTATGACCGCGAAGAGAGACGTATCACATCATTTTGACAAGATAGTATTCTATCCTCGTTTAAGGAAAATGACTATGATGATGCGGTGATTAGTGGTGCAAGGACTAAATATGGCAAATTAGACTCGCACAAATTCAGAACTATGCGCCTGTTTTCCATATAAGCTGAAATGGCGCGCAGGACGAAGCCAATTCATCGGACTTGTCTAGAGGACAAGACGAGGACGTCGACGTTGACAAGGGTGGCGACAGCCAGATGGGGCAATGGGCAGCTATGCTGCTTTTCTGCCTGATTGGAGTTTTGCCAGGAGTGGCGGCGAGCGCGATCTTCCCATACTTGCTCCACGGGTCCGTCGAAATGGTAGAGACTGAGAAGGTGAGGTGTCCATCACTGTTGTAGGAATGCAGAATTTGAATTTGAAGGCTCTCGTTGTTAGTCTAGTTTGTCTCTCATGCTGATTGGAATGCTAAGGTCGAAACGATTCTGACGTATGCACATGAAACCCTTGTTGCCTATTCTCTGCCCGATTCTCTTGAGGTAAGTTGTTTGATGAACGTGGTAAGCCTAAATGCACGCTCCTTTGCAACACCACCGGGCGTGACCGAAAGTCGTATAATGTTGCCGGCGAAAATATGGCTGACTGGGAATATTTATAACGTGCAATGTAAAAAAAAATTGATTTCCTCGCGATACGCTTACACATGGGTGCCGTTGTAGCAACGCTAGGCACAAAAGCCTTTTAGGGTCGCGATGCATGCGATGGCCGTGGCACTGTTCTCGTCGATCGCATTTTCTGGCGCTGTGCAAATTAAGGACCACTGGTGTTATGAATAACGACTAGTTAGCCCTGTGTAAATGAAAGAATTACACTTTCTTTGCACCACTCGTGAACGATAAATATAAATAAGTCGGTGAGCACTAAGCGGCTGCATATGACGCGACGTGCGCCTGTACGACGTAACAATACTCGGTGCTTTGCGAAAGCCATATAAACCTATCCAGCTCAATTAGGGGAGCGAACCTAGAAATGGCCCTACTTTTATGCTCTTGCGCTGCGTTTCTAACGCATTTTGCGTGTGCGAAAGCAGAGCGCGGCACTGGTCCCTAGCGCCTCCTAAACAATACGAGGCGAGATGGTTACTCGTATTTTGTAGACGGAGCTTTTACCAAGCCGTTATTGTATTTCAACGTCAACTGCAACAAAATTTAACTTTGGTTGAATTTCGTATACTGGTTGTCCTGCATAACTTGAGCCAAAGTTTTAAAAAATGAAAGGCACTCCGGACGCGAGTTGAACCGAATGCATAATGTTGGCACTGGCCTAGGGTTACTCAGGCTACAGGTTACAGGTGAGAGTGGCCCGCGACAGGGCGTTATGCCTGCTGTGGGTATCAGTACATGCATCTCTTATCGTATCATGGTGCAAATGCCCTGTCACGGGCCGGTCTTCCTGCATCCCACCTTGTTCATCCATCGCACGTTCGAGAGCAGCACAATAACAGTGCGCAAGCGCCCCGTTACGTAATATTTTTTTTTTCATATTTCACAGGCTTTCTTGGGAACGCGTAAAAAAGCGACCACGTGAGGTATATCGTGCTGGGAGCAATTTATTGCGAGGCTTCTCAAGGTGCTCTACAACTTTATGCACCACACTTGGGGCCTGCAGCCAATACTCACAAAATTATTTATTTACACATAACTAATCCGCTAATTAAGGGGTAAATAAAAAACATTGCCTGAGTAACTCCAGGCCAGTGCCAACATTATGCATTCGGTTCAACTCGTGTTTGTAGTGCCTTTCATTTTTAAAGCGTTGGCTCAAGTTATGCGGGACACCCTGTATATGAATAACACATACACTGAACCAATCGTGGGAACGCCAAACGGCTGGTAATTGTTGTTTTCTTGCTAGCAGCCTTTAGAGAGCGCCTAAGCAGACGCGCGTGCATCTGTCGCTTGTCGCCGATGACACGAGCTGCAGCACGCCACGTCCAAGATTTATCAGCGCGTTGCGGGTGGCCGCGGGCGCTGGGCGCCCGGAATGGTTCCCTTCGTCAGGCTTGGACAACCAGAGACCAATCAGAGCACGCGGTTGTCGGACAGCGAGAGGGCTCGTCGCGTGACCCCACGGCGGCCACGGTATCTGCGCTACGCCGCAGCGCGGTCTCCGATATCACAGCCCTGCGCCGTTGCGATCTCGGAGGCTGCAGACAACTGTGCAGAGCCAAGCTGGAGCTCGCGTTCAGCCTGGCCGTGCTGCACGATGAGTACCGGCTTTCTCCTACACAAGCTAACGGACGGACGGCAGACATATCTATATTGCGCATTTTGAAGCGCTATCGACAGCAAGCGCACGTGTAGTCTTCGCTAACCTTCGACGTCATGCCGAACAGCCGCGCTTCCGGTGAGTTGCGAAAGAAGCGTTTTTTCACTTCCGGTATCAAACATGGCTGCTTTTGCGAGCTCTTCGTGACGCCATCGCTAGTATTTCGAACGTCAAATTGTGTACCGAGGCTCCGCTGTAAGAACGCTCTCTTAAGCTAGGTTCCTTCAAGTGGTCCAAAATGTCGTTGCAGTTGAACTTGAAAGGCGTTAAGTTTTAAGTCGAACTGCCGATGGCTTACCTCGCATGACCGAAACTCAGTGGCACAGGTGCAAACAAAAGCACAACACACGCATTGTCAAACAACGTTGATTTCAAATCTGAGGTCTCGCTCGAATACAAACTGCTAGTGACCGAGTCGTTTGCCTTGGTCTTAATGAGAACAAATGCAGGCGAAGACAACGGGAAGGTCAAGATGTTTACCAAGGCGCGGTCCTTCGTTGTGGTGGGCAGTGTTCTGTCTCCAGGCCGTGCCATTTCCGACAGAGCTGCCTTGCTCTGCCACTCGGTGCTATCGGCGCTGTTATCCGCGACAACGTGACATCAACGTAACGATAGCGTAACGGTGCACGAGTATAACCAGTCTGATGGGGATCGGGCTGCCGGCGGGAAGCCTCCTGGCTCCCCGCGCGGGAGAGAAAGGGAAAAGAGTGGCTACTCTGCCTGCATCTCGTGGCGCGTGAGTGCACGAGAGGAACTGCCGGTTCCCATAATTCCCGCTTTCCCACCCGCTGAACACCGAAAATGACTATGGTCCTAAGTTGCGACATGGCACGAGGTTTATTTGGCACATTTATTTCCGTTGTGCTGCGCTGTAAAAAAGTATTTCCTTAAAGAAAAGACAGATTTTCTGGCAACTTCTTCACGAGAAGTTTTCTGCAAAGCTCTGTTTTCTATTTTGCATTCTGGCTCTTATTTAAGAAGTCTTTTTTACTGTAACAGAGTATGTGCTAACAACCGGGGCGCCTACTACGGCGTTGGGAACGCGAATGGCAGGCGCGTAGTAGGCGCCGTTGGCGTACGCCGTCCGGACGCGTTGGCGGCGAATGCGTCTTGAAAGCGGTCTGCGACGTGGCCAAAGTGCGCGCACACGCGGGCCTCATCTCCAAAGCAATCTGCAATGTTTGTAGAGTGCGCGCACTGCCGGTAGCTTCGTATGCACTGTGCTTTTGACGTTTAATTACCGTTGAAGAGAGAAGTGCACGGAGGTCAATTCGATTGCTGCAGCCGCGATTCCTCACACCAGCATGTTTACAGCAAGTTCCCGCGCTCATCGAGCGAGATGTGTTCACGTTTACCTGGGCGCGCGCGACACCGTGCTTGTCAATTTAGTTAAAACACGTTTGTGGGTTCGTTGGTTTGAATCTATGACATAATGTGTAAGCGCGACTGTACAAGGGCGTAGAAAGAAGCAGACACACAACGACAGCACTGTCTCTGTGTGTCTGTTTCTTCCTACGTTCTCTCTGAGTCACGATCACACATTCTGTCATTGTTAATTGGTTTAGCAAGCGAATGTTTACAAGTTTATACGGCAAATAAAACTACTATCCTTACTTCATACAGCTACACACTAATTTGCTATCGCAATCGGTGCTTCGCCTTTCGGGCGGATGTGCGAATTTTTGTTTGAAACCATGCATCCAGTTAGAATCTGATATTAGCAACCAGTATCCGCCTCCTGCAATGATTTCCTTTCGTCTAACGCTTTTAAATTATCTTGCTATTCGCTTTAGGGCAGATGTAACTGCGGAATTGAAATTGATAGCGGAAATTCTAATTCTAATACCAATTTCAACATGACGATGATCATGGAACACTGTCAACCTAATCATAATTAACGTATATATGTTTAATGCAGGAACATTACAAATTACCCCGACTGATCCAACATTACCCCTGTCTCGCGCTAGATCAACAGGTCAAACTGCGCTTTAGTGTGCACACGGTTTTCTTTTTCTTCTTGCAAACTACAAAAATCATAAGAAAGAAAGGAGAACAAAGACAATGAACACACGCTACATCCGCAGCACAAACTCAAAGACACTGTTCCTACGAATGAAATACAAGGTTGAAAGCGAAGTTTCCTTCACCGTAACGCCGACTTGCGCGTTCAAAAATGTAGCATTCGAAAAGAAGTCTGGCACCACAGGCTTACAGGCGTCACTACGTTTGTGTGGAGCGAGGCAGTGCTCAGTGCACACACGTTCCGTGGATTGCGCCCACATGCTTCGACAGAATCTCCTAATCTATAGGAGCGGAAAATCTAAAAGTGGTTTTTTCCCCGCTCCCGATATACAGAAATCTTTGTGCAGATTGGCCAGTGCGTGTGCCCCCAAAGAGCCTGCTTGCAAAAAGAGACATCGGCCAACGTGTGTTAATTGTGCAGAAAGACTAGTTCATAAACTGCATTTGAACTGTGGGTCGAACTATGTTGGTCAGAGCGAACGACGGCTTAATGACAGGCTACGGTAGCAACGCTACAATGAGATAGAAATTAGAGGGGTCTTTTTGGGTGCCCACTGTAGAAATTGTACGCATAATCTGGCAGACGCCACAAATAAGGTCACGTATACACCGCCATATAGTACGTGGTCAATTGCCAGTGAAAAAATCGCAATCAATTAACCCGAGAAATCATCGAAGCGGAATTGATTGACAGTTGTGGTGACAGCTGTGTGTCAAAACCGCCCATCGCCATTTCCAGCAAGGAGCTATCCTTCTTGCGTAGAGACGGGAATTTTCAACGGGCGGCGCACACGAGGTGTGTCACAGATTCTGTTATATATGTGGTCAATTTCTTCACAATAAAACAATGTTTTAAGTCTGCACTCGTGCGTCTCAGCCTCGTCTCCGTCCCCGTCTTGTGCGCAAGAAGCTGAATTTAGGAGGAGGATCGTAGGGTCCAGGGAGTGGAAAGCGTTAGGGAAATGGAGCTTAATGATCAGTAGGAGTGCGGTTGACGAGGCTTGAGCTGGCATAGTGAGCGACAGTGGCTAAAGTGGTGTTATAAAACTATCTGGCAAACTAGAAAAAGCAGTAATCTTTTTCCTTTTTTATGAACCTACATCCACTTTTTGGACTTCAGCAAAACAATTTTCCATTAATACACTTTTCATGCGACTTATTACCCAGGGGCGTATTCTCGCGTGATCACTTTCGCAAATATGACCTTGAGTCCGCACTGATTGGCTCATTGAGTAAAAGCGCTCGAATCATACAGCACGCCTTGTACTACGTCCCCCGCAGGGGCGTCTGCGTCAGCAGGCGTTTGGTGTGTTGCGACACCACGTACCCGAGCACACGAGGGTTGGACCCTCCCGCGCCTAACCGTGCGTGGCTAAGCCGTGTCCGGGGAAAGCGGGATCCTGGGGGTTGCGCCGATGCCGGGTGTTCGGACCTTTAAGGCCCCCCGGCGGAGGCAACACACCTCTTTGGCCTCTGCTTCACGTAGACGGCACCCACCCGGGGGAAATCGGCAGTCGCCTTTTCCTGTCCTCCTCTCCAATCTTCGTCTTTCTCTCCCACTTTTCCATCTTTCCTATCTCCTCTTCACTTCTCCTCACTTCCTAGTTTCCCGGCGGCAAGGGTTAACCTTCTGTAGCTAGCCAGCCTTGGTTATGCTGTATTTGGTTATAGCAGCGATGTACGGCTGGCGTTGGCAGGGTTTCCCTTGCAGGAACTTCTGTCACGTCCCCCTGTAGGGCTCCATGGTGGGTGGTCGGCATCGTGGCCGAAAACCCAACATTACTTATGGAACATGCTTTTCCTAAACTACCTGATCGCCCTCAGAAACGAGGGCGCACCGAAGAAGTTTTTCCGTTTTTCGGACGACAAGTCCACAATTTTCCTCGTTTTCATGTCATCCACGCAGAAAAACCAGCTAAACAAGTGCGAACAATCTCCCCGTTCCTTGTATCTAAGTCTCTTACCGACGTTTTTGGTCCAGGATATAAGGTGTCGAGGATGGCTAGCGGTGACCTCCTCTTGGAGCTCCGCGATCTGAAACATTTGAGAAACTAGTATCATTTGGGGAGACCCAAGTAGTAGTAACCCCGCACCGCACGATGAATACCACCCGCGGCGTTGTCTCGGACGATGATTTGCTGGAGCTCACTGAGGCTGAACTCTTGGGGGGCTTCAGCGAACAAAATGTCATAAATGTCAAAAGAATCAAGATAAGGCGCGAGGGTAAAGAAATTGCGACCGAGCACCTAATCCTCACCTTCAATTCAAGTGTCCTGCCCGAATCAATCGAGGCCGGGTACATCAAGCTCCGTGTAAGACCGTATGTGCCAAATCCCTTGAGATGTTTCAAATGCCAACGTTTTGGCCACAGCTCGCAGAGCTGCCGAGGCCGCCAAACATGTGCGAAATGCAGTGCCCTTGAACACGCAACTGAAGAATGTAAGAACTCTCTACACTGTGTAAACTGTGATGGGGATCACGCCGCGTACTCACGGTCGTGCCCCTCCTGGAAGAAGGAAAAAGAAATTGTAACCATAAAAGTAAAAGAGAATATATCGTTCAAAGAGGCACGAAGGCGGGTAGCATACCTGCCAAAGAAAAGCTTTGCCGAAGTGGCGCGTCAGGGGGCAGCGTCACAACGGCCTCCGGCGGCTGTCCAACCCACAAGCAGTGAGTCGGCAGTCACGCCATCTGCCCCCGCGACGGTTGCAGCTAGCGCTGCTCCGTCAACCGAGGAGAAGGAACCATCGACCCCAAAGGTGGGCGCAGCCGAGGCTGCCTCAACTTCCCAGGTCCCTTCCTGCGCTGGCAACGGCCGGCGTAGCCAAATCCCTCTGGGAGCCCCATCGACCTCCGGACTGGTGGGCGCAGGGGGCTCCAAGGCGGGACTCCCTCTGAAAACTTCCCGCTCGCAAGAGCACGTGTCCGGCGCCTCACAAGAGGCAATGGACACTACACCCATCCTCAAGGCGCACCAAGCGCCTAAGGAGCGGCGAGGCTCCCTCGAACGCTCCGGAAAGAACAAAACCCCTATTACAGGGCCTCGAAAGGGTTCTGTAATCTAAGGCACCCCGTCCGTTTCCGTAAACACAGCACCAATTTATTTTAAATATGGATACACAAATCATTCAATGGAACATTAGATGTCTCCTTACAAACCTTGATGATTTGCAAGAACTCATCCACAAACATAATCCAAAAGTGCTGTGTTTACAGGAAACACATTTAAAATCCTGACACGCAAACTTTCTCCGTATGTATGTTAGGTTTCGCAAAGATCGCGATGATGCCATCATTTCATCGGGTGGTGTTGCGATTCTCACTCATAAAAGTATAGCATGTCAACCTTTACAGCTTCGAACGCCCCTTGAAGCAGTGGCGGTGCGAGTTGTTCTGCTAAACAAACTCATCACTATTTGCTCGCTTTATATACCCCCGCATTACAAATTAACTAAACATGAATTTCAGTCCTTTATAGATGAACTGCCAGAACCCTATGTTGTTCTTGGCGACTTCAATGCGCACAGCTCCCTGTGGGGCGACTCTCGTATAGATGCGCGAGGTCGTCTTGTTGAACAGTTCCTTTTTTCTTGTGGTGCGTGCCTTTTGAATAAGAAGGAACCCACATATTACTCTCTAGCAAACAGAACCTTTTCTTCAATCGATCTCAGCATAGTTTCTCCTTCTATTCTGCCTGAACTTGAATGGGAAGTTACAAAGAACCCTTACGGAAGCGATCACTTCCCCATACTACTAAGAACACCTCAAGAAAACGAACATCCACCACAGGCACCTCGGTGGAAGATTGAGACAAAAGATTGGGACAAATTTCGAACTCTTACTGGTATCGCATGGCATAACATCTCCTCGTTAGAAATTGATGCTGCTGTGGAGTATTTTACAGCCTTTATAATAGATGCCGCATCTAAATGCATATCACAAGTAAATGGCCTCTCGTGCAAACGGCACGTCTCGTGGTGGACCGACGATTGTAGGATCGCACGTAAAAAACAGAACAAAGCGTGGGATTTGCTACGCGCTTCTCCCACTGCAGAAAATCTTATCAACTTTAAAAAAGTAAAATCCGAAGGCAGGCGAACCCGCCGACAGGCTAGAAGAGAAAGCTGGCAGAACTTTTTATCGGGCATCAACTCGTACACAGATGAGGCGAAAGTCTGGAACAGGGTTAGTAGGATAAGAGGGCGACAAACATACTCCCTCCCTTTGGTAAACACACAAGGCGAAACTCTGCAAGACCAGGCAGATTCACTTGGGGAGCACTTTGAGCGTGTGTCGAGCTCAATCAATTATTCCCAGTCCTTTCTTAAACATAAAGAAATAATAGAACGTAAGCCAATCATACGAAAATTCAGGCAGAATGAACCGTATAACCGGCCTTTCAGTATTGCCGAGTTGAAAGCTGCCTTGAACACATGCAAAAGCACTGCACCGGGACCTGACAGAGTCATGTATGACATGATCAGAAACCTACATACTGACACACAAGTTACACTACTTACACTATTCAACACTATTTGGGCTTCCGGATACCTCCCATCCACATGGAAAGAAGCAATTGTAGTCCCTGTTCTGAAGCACGGAAAAGACCCCTCCTTGGCGGCAAGTTACCGTCCGATAGCTTTAACTAATTGTCTGTGTAAGCTTTTTGAAAAAATGGTAAATCGCAGACTTATACATTTCCTCGAGGTCAACAATATGCTCGATCCTTATCAGTGTGGATTCCGAGAAGGGCGGTCGACGACCGATCATCTTGTGCGCATGGAAGGAAATATCCGCGATGCCTTTATACATAAACAGTCTTTCCTATCGATATTCCTCGATATGGAGAAGGCATATGACACGGCATGGCGTTACGGTATCTTGCGAGACCTGTCGGAAATTGGCATCCGTGGAAATATGCTGAACACAATTGAAAGCTATTTGTCAAATCGTACCTTCCGAGTAAAAGTCGGCAATGCACTGTCACGTCCCTTTACGCAGGAAACTGGTGTACCCCAGGGAGGCGTGCTCAGCTGCACTCTCTTTATCGTTAAGATGAACACGCTACGTGCTTCACTACCACCTGCCATTTTTTATTCCGTATACGTAGACGATATGCAAATAGGCTTCAAATCCTGCAACCTCAGAGTATGCGAAAGACAGGTACAGCAGGGCTTGAACAAGGTTTCCAAGTGGGCAGACGAAAACGGATTTAAGGTCAACCCCCACAAAAGTTCTTGTGTTCTCTTCACAAGAAAGAGAGGCCTGGTCCCAGATCCTTGTGTAGAACTGGGCGGACAACAAATCCCTGTCAACAAAGAACACAAATTCCTTGTTGTTATTCTTGACTCCAGGCTCACTTTCATACCTCACATAAAACATCTTAAAGAAAAATGTCTTAGAACAATGAACTTACTTAAAATCTTATCCCACACAACGTGGGGTAGCGACAGACAGTGTTTATTGAATATTTACAAGAGCCTAGTTCGATCACGGTTAGATTATCGTGCTGTAGTATATCACTCTGCCGCACCGAGCGCACTTAAGATGTTAGACCCCGTTCACCATCTGGGTATCCGTCTGGCCACTGGCGCATTTAGGACAAGCCCTGTTGAAAGCCTATATGTAGAGTCAGATGAGTGGCCACTCCATCTTCAGAGAACAAACATCAGCTTAACGCATTTTCTCAAGGTTCGCTCTAATAAGGAACATCCGTGTTTCACAATCGCTAACGACTTGACGTGTGAAACGCTTTTTCATAACAGACCCTCTATGAAACTTCCTTTCTCACTGCGTGCAAGTGAACTTAGCACGGAAATGGATGTCCCAGTTCTCGAACAACGCCTAATGCCTCCAGCTAACCTAGTACCGGCCTGGGAGTGGCAGCTGATAGAGTGTGACACATCCTTTGTAGAGGTCACTAAACATGCGCCAGAGACACATATCAAAATGCATTTCTTGGAGCTCCAGTACAAGTACTCGTGCACAGAGTTTTACACAGACGCTTCTAAGTCGCATGCCGGGGTGTCCTACGCAGCCATTGGTCCGTCCTTCTCGGAATCCGGTGTACTGCACCCTGAAGCAAGTATATTTACGGCTGAGGCCCATGCACTATTGTCGGCTGTGAAACATATCAGAAAATCAACTATTCAAAAAACAATTTTATTTACAGACTCCTTAAGTGTCGTTAAAGCCTTGAAGTCACACTGTAAACACAGAAACCCTGTAATAATCGAGCTCTATTCCATTCTCTGTAGAGCATACATGTCTAACCAGCATGTCATTATATGCTGGGTGCCCGGGCATAGGGGCATTGAGGGTAACGTTCTAGCAGACCAGATGGCCACATCAATTTCATTGCATGCAGCTAATCCTACTGCTTCGGTCCCTGTCACAGACCTGAAGCCTTTTTTAAGAAGGAAACTGCGAAACCACTGGCAACGTAAGTGGGACGCAGAAGTACATAACAAAGTGCACGTGATAAAGCCACAATTAGGTTCTTGGCCCTCCGTAACAAAATCACGGCGAACAGATGTCCTATTCTGTCGCCTCAGAATAGGACACACATTTGGCACGCATAATTTTTTACTCCATGAAAATGATCCTCCGACCTGCGGTAGATGCGCGGAGAGGCTGACCGTCCTCCACGTCCTCCTGGAGTGTCGGGCAGCCGAATCTGAGAGAAAGAAGCATTTTCCACTAGCATACCGACAGCAGATCCCCCTTCATCCCGTAATGTTACTCGGCCCAGAACCGCTATTTGATACCAACGCAGTCCTAAGTTTCCTGAAAGATGTTGTCCTGCATGTTATTAGCCCCACATGTTCATAGCGGGTCCTCTCTTCAGAGGATACCGCTGTGATAGCTCTTTCGTATAGCACGTGCCACTAGGCCCTTGTGTTTCAAGGGCTCCGGCGAGGCAACAGTGCTCCAGCCATTTTTACCATCTCATATATTTTCAATACTATGTCATTCTTTTACGATGGATTTTAATGTTCACATTATTCGTCATTAGTCATCGCCATAATGTTATATCACGTAGATTTTATGCACATTACAGCAACTATTTTTGGGCCACTTTACAGCCAAGTCACATCTCCATAATATATCGTCAACATCACCACTTGTCATGGCGCTCTTTGGCCACACCTGGCCCTTGCGCCATTAAACACCACATAACATCATCATTGTACTACGTCACGCGAAAGAGGAAGTATTGCCAAAAGTGATCGTTCGAGAATACCACTGCCAGATGCATTATCAATACTTCATGTACAAGGCACAAACTTACACACTAAACGAGGCACCTTTATGGAAGGACATAGAAGAATTGAAAACACACAGAAATCCCGAGACAAGTGTACCAAATTCAACAAGCATAAACCGCGGCAGGCACAAAGTGTTGTCATTTTTTGTACCCTTTGGCGTAGCTAGGCATGCGCTCTTCAATACAAATTTCTATGAAGAACTCGCCTATTGCTAGTATTATGCAAAATACGCGGACTGTCGGAAGGGTACGTTGTTTTTAGCTCAAGAGAAGAAACATTATACTTTCTGTATTGGCACTTGTATTTCAACTGTAAGAGAGAGAAGCAGACAAGAGGCCCTTCGGCCGAATGCCTGCTTTACTTCTACCTCGTCGTCGTGTCTTCTCTACTCATTGCCCCCGCCGGTTTCAGCACTTACACTTGGCCGCAAAGCAATTTTTGGCCAACGCTTAGAACTTGGCACGCAGTAACATCGCAAAAACTTCAATAAAACGTGTGTAGATAGAAACCATAGTCGGGCTGCTCAGAGAAGCCTTGTCGTCGTCGGTGAGGTATACAACGGACATATAACTTCTCTGGCGGGAGGCACTGGGCGGTGCACTCTGGAAGCAGTTTACAAAGCACTGTTCAGGATCCTGGGCACTGAGCACTGGCTGACCGCACTTGCAAGCCGTGCAAAAGGCGACGCCGTCTACCCAGTCGTTACGTGCATCTGCGCAATACTGCCGCCAGCGGGCAACTGCTAGCCGACACGCTCGAGTCACCCGAGCGCAACGAATTGTTACTTGCTGCTGAGCCATCAATGCTCAAAGGTGGAGCAGAGGGCACTTACTAGTCATAATCTAGGACGTCAATCAGAGACTACGCGCTCACAAATTGGTGAAGTGATGTGGTGAGCTTTTTCTTGCTCGTAGCATGGCACTGCTGCCTCTTCACTGATGCCTGTCATATTTCGCGCGTTTTGGAGGAAAACTTGAGCTGCATGGGCACGTCCTTGATAGTAATGACACCAGCGGTGTTGCTCGCATTCTCAGCATTCATTGAGACATCGCTCAGCAAAGGACAAATATATGCGCATTCGGCCAATGACTGCACTCAACATCGAGTATGTGCTTCCGACGGAACAGGACATATCTCTGCTTATCATGTTAACTTCACTATCGTAAGGGAGAGAAGCGGACCAGTGGTCATTGCGCCGAATCCCCTTCCGCCGAATCTGTTTATCCACCCTTACTTCCTTTCTCATTGACCGCGCTGCTTTGCGCACTTCATCATTTCGACAACATTTATTTCAAGCACCAATGCTCCGTATCAGCATAATGTTGCAGTGGAAGTGGTAACTCGTCCATTAACACGTGCACTCTGCAAAAATGCATTAATAAATTATAGGGCTTTAAGTGCCAAAATCACTTTCTGATTATGAGGCACACCGTAGAGGGGGAGTCCGGATATTCGGACCACCTGGGGTTCGCTAACGTGCACGTAAATATAGATACACGATTGTTTTCGCATTTCGCCCCCATCAAAATGCGACCGCCGTGGCCGGGATTCAATCCCACGACCTCTTGCTTAGCAGCCCAGCACCATAGCCACTAAGCAACCACGGCGGGTTGCGAAAATGCATTATGTTTTGAGTTATTTTCCCTCAGTATCACAGGGACACACTTTCTCTGCCAATTCCTAGCCGCATGCATAGGCCTTGCGTGACGCAAGTCCTTCTATGCATTGCACACGGTGCACATAATGCGAACAAATTCTTTTTTGCAGTGCTCATGCACAAGGCATACACACAAACATGACAGTACTGCATAGTGTTTCCTTCAAAGCGTCAATGTTCTTGAGCGCTGCACGAGCGATTTATCATGTACTAGCCCATGAGAAAAGTATATAATAGCTGTGTCTTACCAGTACTCACCTACGGGGCAGAAACCTGGAGGCTTACTAAAAGGGTTCTACTCAAATTGAGGATGACACAACGAGCTATGGAAAGAAGAATGATAGGTGTAGCATTAAGGGATAAGAAAAGAGCAGATTGGGTGAGGGAACAAACACGATTTAATGACATCTTAATTGAAATCAAGAAAAAGAAATGGGGGGCATGGGCAGGACATGTAATGAGGAGGGAAGATAACCGATGGTCATTAAGGGTTACAGACTGGATCCCAAGGGAAGGGAAGCGTAGCAGGGGGCGGCAGAAAGTTAGGTGGGCGGATGAGATTAAGAAGTTTGCAGGGACGGCATGGCCACAATTAGTACATGACCGGGGTTGTTGGAGAAGTATGGGAGAGGCCTTTGCCCTGCAGTGGGCGTAACCAGGCTGATGATGATGATAATGATGAGCCCATAAGACGCCTCTACATGAAAAAAGCGAGTGAATGAGTATTGTGAACTTGTACTGAACATGTCGAGTCAAAGAACACACTCACAGCTGAAATGGACGGCATGACAGATGAATTTCCCATTGTTTGGTACTAGTGTATTTCGCTTTCGAAAACTACGCCGAGGTACTCCATTAAACTTGAGTCACTGGATACCATAACAACCACACATGAAACACGCGGCGGTTCACCGCACGAAGTTCTGCGTGGTTCCCCATAACACACACCACACGAAGTCAGGAGGGCCAAATTTTAAATCACTGCAGCTCAAACGGTACTGCGAATTCATTTTCTTCAACAGAATTCCTCAACTGGGCTCATTCGCTGCCTGATTAGGAAGTCGACAGAGGCACTAGGTCTACGCTGAATGTAAACAACATCGGAGAGAGGCGAGTGCTGATTATCAGGCTTTGGACTTCAAAAGACTATTTTGATTGGTTTCGAGCACAACATTTTATACATACAGCGAGCACAGGCGTTGCAGCAATCATGATTCGATGTGATTTTTAGCAGACGGTCACATTGAGACGTGCTTTATGACAGTCGGCTGGTTGGATTTCTTGGCTTCGCATCTCGGCGTCGATTGCCACGCCAGTGACAGCTCGAGGCACTTTGCCTGTATTGGCGGGCTTCTTTCACGCTCGTAAAAACACTTTTATGCAGCACGCATTGAGCAAAAGAAAGTTGTATCAGGAGGTTTTATTGTCGCTCTACAACTTTCTTAGTCAGATTATTTGTAAAATTGTACTATTCGAGAAGTTGATTAATAATTACGATTAAGTATATAATTAGGCAGAATGCAAAAGGTAATGTATCTCCATGCGACGGCAGGTAACATTACCTTGTTTCTGTCTAACTACGTGTCATTTGCGTATTTTTAAATTCTGATCCATGATAGTTGGGACACCCTGTATATCTTTGCAAAGGAACCCAGGCACCTCTTAATGATGACTGAAAGAAGAAACGCAGCAGTGCAGCCATGCGTCCAGACGAAGCGCAGCCATCACGAATATACTGCGGGGCGTCAAAGCAGTACCGATGATAGCACATCGTACATATGTTATGTACGAACGCTGCTCGAGTATCGACAGCGTGCCGCGCACGCCCCGGTGTTCAGCTCCACGTGTCTCGGCCTCCGCCACCGTGGCCCTAGCTGCGAGGCTGCGTGCGGTTCTGTTACAACCTAAAGGCCTTGCACCACGAGACCCGGATACCTAGGCCCGAGACCCGGGCCCCTTGACCCGGACCCGGACACCTAGGCCTCGTGGTGCACTTGCATCACGAGGCCTAGGGGTGCAAGAGCACAGCAGCGTTGCGATGGACTACCGCGAAATTTTTCGAGCTGCAGACCCCAAATTTGAGTGGAACGTCTTCGAGGGCGACAGCGTCAGGTACCCGCGTCTGGGTCCTCCAGGGGCCTGAACTGGTGTCCATGCCTGGCGGCTGAGTGCCTACCTGGGCATTCCACATCGCCACCTGGTGATACGACCGCAAATGTTCTATGGTTCGGAGTGTTCCGGCCGTGAGTAGATCAGGTGCGCTCTTGCCATGTCACGAGGCGCCGTAGCCCGTCCGCAGGGAAGCTCCTGCTTGCGTTGCGTGGGCTCTACGTGATGTCCCCACACTTCTCCACGTGGTCGCTCCTAAGGGCGGAGGGTCCCCGCTGTCCGCGTAGCACTCATCCAATCGCATCGCTGAGCTCGTCGGGGCCCGTTGAAAGGATTCTTGGTCACTTTCTTCCTTATAGCTTTGTCAAGAACTTATAGCTTTGTCGAAAACGTTTCAGAGTCCTTCAGACTCCTTTATCAGGGGAGACATTCGGAAGGCCTGGTCGCACGTGCTGATTGGCATGCTGGTGGTGCGCAGAAGGTGCAGGCACTATGGAATGTCAGTGTGTCAAAAGTGCAGAAAAGACAGTCCTGATTTCATATCAGACGGAAATGCACTTGACGAAAAGCGCGACGAATTTCAAAACTATGTCAAGGCCACTCGCGGCACATGTTCTTATGGCGCGTTTCCCCCCCCCCCTCTTGTTTTTTTTTCTGGCTAGCTTCTGCCGCCAAAACCGGTATCGTTATTTACCCGTACATGCAAGCGTTCAATGTTCCTAATGTGCTTCGGCACGGAACATTTTGTCGACGCAATAGCGACGACGTTTTTCCTGCACGCCTGGCGCGCTTGCTTTGAAGGTTGCCTGAATTCAGGGTGGAAATACAAATAGCAATATCTCGAATTAGATACAATCTTGCGGAGTCACGTAAATATCTGGATATATAGATACATAAATACATAGACATAATAAAAATGACGCACTCCAATGTTGCCTCATTAACGCCTGCCGGCAAGATACTAATAAAAATATTTTCAGATACAGATAACTAGCCTTCTGAAACTAGTTATTAGCAGTGAAATATGTTGGACTTGCCTACAATTGTTTTGGTAAACGGTCCCCGTTTACTGCGCTCATGACAGTTTAATGAAAATAAGAATGTACAGTCCGAAAATAATGCTTTATGAGCTTGCGCTGCACTCCTCCTATTAACGTCACCTGCGTTACCTGCATCATTAAAACCATGGTTGATTCAAGTAATAGAAAAGAAGGGCACTACTGCTCGTTAACTTATGCATTGCGCTATTCATTTTCTTGAAAGTGTATACTCGGTATCAATAAGTTGGCAGAGGCAAACTTTAATTCAGACTGACTGGGAGAACACTATCCCACGACTGCGTTCATTATACTTCAGACAACGTTTCAGAGTCCTTCCGACTCCTTTATCACGAGTGACATTGGGAATCTGCAGGATTTTTGTTTCGTATACCATACCTGTGGCCCTTGCAGTTATTTTTTTTTTGGAGGCGACCTTTCGTACACCTGCCATGTAGCTGGGCGAGGAGAGCCCCCTAGGATAGGTTGGCTGTCGCGACACCGGACTGCATGTGCCAACACTCAAGATAGACCCGCTTCTGCAGGCTTCTCTTAGTTTCAAGAACGACCGCACCACTGCACTTTCAGGTCATCACCAGAACAAGTAACGGCCCTTTGTAGTCGTTGTCTCCAAAATACATGCAGGGCCAACACAAGGTTGCCCTCGGAGGAACTCCCGCCTCCGGAATCTACTCCAAAACATTGTAATAAACCTAACACCACTTTGCTGCGTGTTTGCAAACGTTTGACTGCGAGGACCACCTAGCTAAGTGACACGTCCCACTGCATTGGTTCTACAAGGAAGACAGGACAGCATTTTGCCTTCCGTTGCTCGCATGAGCGTTTTACACAAACATATACTAGCTTCCTTTTGTTGATCAACTGTGTAGACAGTTCATCAAGTCTCTACCGTACAGGAACACTAGTCTAAGGACAACTTGCAGCAAACTTGAAGCTACAGTTCGCAAGTGATTGACGATTTGGACGAGCTGACCATCCATGGCACATCTTTCGCACTTGCGCAATAGACAATGAGTGAGTTTTAAAACTAAGGACTAGAAAATACCGGAGGCACTAGAGCGCTAGCGCCCCGCCTTATGTTCTTTTTTTAATGCGTTAGTACTCTTACGGTACTTCACGCGCTTTCAGATGGATATCGATATATCTGTGTTCGTGACAATGCTTACCGTTTTACCCCCTACTTGGGTCATTGAGTAGTTCGTGGTCAAATGGACAGCTTATCGGGCTGCTTTGCTGAGGTAACCCGCCGTGGTTGCTTAGTAGCTTAGTGTTGGGCTGCTAAGCACGAGGTTGCGGGCTGAAATCACGCTCATGGTGGCTGCATTTAAATGGGGGCGAAATATGAAAATATCGATGTACTTAGATTTAGGTGCATGTTAATATTTTAGAAGAACTTCTGCTGGGGACTAATTTTGAATTGCTTTGAAGAATCGCTCTTTCCGTATCCGTCGTCTTTTCCTGTGGTTGCCTTTTTTGAATGCGCAACTTGGTTCTTCAAAACGGTAATGTATCCCAGGTGGTCCCAATTATTCCGGAGCTTCTCACTACCGCCTGCCTCATAATCAGATCATGGTTTTGGCACGTAAAACCCTATAATTTTTTGCTGCGCTGAGTTAACAGGGTACGAAACCAACCGACAGACCGACTTGGGTCATTGAGTATGTAGCTATGTGCGCATATGTGCCGCTCTTCAACAAGCCTCTTTCACGCCGACATGGGTCATTGTAAAGCGTGGATAGAGTGCTGGGTATGGCCAGTCGGTCTGTGCTGGTCTTAAATTAACCTTTTGAGGCCAATTTCGGTCACGGAAAAGATCCCTCAAATTTCTCCTACGCTGAGCGGAACCAAATAAAGATGTTCAAGGATAGCGACCCTACGTATTAGCAGACTGTCATAAATGCACTGCGTGTCGGCCACTTTTAAAAGAGCGCCTTTCACGCCAATATTTTAGTGAGATGCGCCATGAATGCACTGGGAATGTGCCGCTCATCAATGAACCTCTCGCCAAGTGGAGCCACCGAGCATGTGCCACTGAGTGTGCGGTACGTGAGGGAACAATTCTTAGCGTTCGCAGGCACCGGTGCTCCAAGCTCTTCTTCTCGGAGGTCACGCGCGGTATTCTTGGCAGTGCCACCAGATGGCGCAGAGTGTCCCGAAAATAGCGTGAGGGAGTAGCCCGGTTGCCGTGTGACGCGTTTCTCAGCGTTCGTACGCGCCGGCGCGCCAAACATTTCGAAGGCCACCCACAGGCTTCGCGGCGGCGGTGTTAGATGGTGTCGAGTTATCATACGGAAGCACGAAAGAAGAGCCCCGCTGCAGTAGACTCATCATACATAACTTGTTTCGGCGTTGGCATGCGTTGTGTCATTCTATGGATTGAATACTGCCACATTACATTACCGTCGACATTAAACGGGAGATGGGCTCTGCAGCAATGTTTTCCTATGATGCTGCACTGAATGAGACCGGCAGATACAGACCATTTTATCTTCTCTGCTTCCGCCAACCCCACACTGCTCTTGATTCCATTCTTCCTTTTTCTTAAGACCAAGAACACGCTCTTGCCAAGCCACTCTGCCGCGTTGAAGTGGCCCGGCGTATCGCCCCCCCTTCGTACTTTCGCCTTACGATCCAGAACCAGATCCAGAACGCGTTACAGCTACCGTCAGCACGTATGCTATATAAGAGGTGAATTGGTTTGGCTGTGGACACACTTCACAAGGGCGGCCTATAGCGATGAATTCCTTCTCAAATGGTGTACGCCTACTGCTTTAAACACTAGGAACATGTCATTTCACAGAGTCAATAAAGGCTGCGACGAGTAGTACGCACTGTGTCGAAGTAATAGTATCAAACCATGAGTGCTGTGTGGTGTCCCCGTGGACCGTCAGTAGTAAGACACAGTTGCTAATACGGCGGCATCGAAAAATAACGAAGCAACAAATTTACTACACTGCTTCTCTGCTCTTCTGTACAACAATAAGATGTTAGTGCCGTAGGTGGCCAAACATTTCTCCTTCATTCACGGGTGCATCGTTTATAAATGTGCATGAATATTGCTGCGTTCTCCTCCTTGCAACAGGGCAATCCACTGGCAGCACTGACACAGGCAGCTGCGCCCTCCGTTCTGACAGCGCCTCTGTGCACAACCGATGACTGTCACTACCTCTCTCAATGGCTCCAGCTCACGCTGAAATCGAACTCGGATCCGTGCCATGACTTCTACGAATATGTGTGCAGTACCTACGACGACCCGTATACAAGCCCCTTAGCGAGGGTACGTAATCAGAGTAGTACACTGGTAGATACAGACGGTGACAGAGCACCGAAGAGTCGTACTGATTTTTCAACATGAAATACAGAGGTATGTCGGGAAGCGAAATGAACTCGCATCCAGTATTCGATACTGATGGCATTGGTACTTAGCATGGCTAAGTGAAAGTCATGATGAATGGCCTGGCGTACCGCCCGTATCCTATAACATGTTATTGAGCCTAATCATCGGCAGTTTTATTGGCAGAAAGGTTCCTCTATGCGTTGACAATAGACTTAAGCCAATATGCAATATTTGGGCAATATGTCGCTTAAAGACCGTCTCATTTTCACTAGTGTGCAAAGCTACTGCCTCTTCTCCCAATTAGTACATAACGATGCCGCAATAAAGGTGACGTGGCACGGTAAAACAAGTTAGAGATGTTTCACAAATTGCAAGACGCCTGCTTTCAGCGCACGAGTTTAACGTGTGGGAGCAATTGTAAGTGCAGCATAGAATTTAGATTTCACTTTGCCATTGAAAGGAATATACTCGTGGCCTTGCATAGTTACTTTAGTGCGCCCGTTACGTCTGTATCCCTCTTTCTGTGTGCGGTTAGTAAATAACACACACATTGGCGTTTTCCAACGCTGGTTGAGTGCTTTCAACAAACACTGCTCATGAATACACAGATTCAGTGGATATAGTGAGTCACCTTCGCATGTCGTATCATGGTATCACACGTCGAATCAGTGAGTTCCCGATCTATTTGGACATAATCAGACTTACACACTCTCGTATTCACGGGGACTCACTCAAATGAAGACAAAGACACTGCTGCTGTCACACTAAGACTTACGTCGACTCAAATGCTCGCCCACTCAGGCACACCCCTACTTGAAGCCGAGATCATATCCACTAGGAGGCACTCGGGCTCACTCATTCTTAATACTGACTCGCTGAAGCTGAGTAAAATTCGCATGCAAGGCGAGGCTCCGTTCTCTGCAAATCGAGGCATGATTGAGTTTACCGGCTTACAAAGCTTCTTGAGAAAGAAGTCATTGCATGATAAGTTTCGTTCCATAAAGCGGCACGTAATTAGGAATATTCGAAGAGCTATTCACGTATGTTATAGACGAGACAGGAGGACTAAAAGCTATGGGTACATGTGCATGTGCCGTTTGCCAACACAACACAAAATTTTCAATATATTCAGCGCTTTTTCGAAGAAATTACGCTATGTTCCTTGGTGTGGCCATTTTTTACTGCGTCGCTTTTGGCGCTACACTGTAAGGTACTGTGGAACGTCTCTTGATTTGCCTCGTACGGTCATTCACAGGCTTCCAAAGATATTTTCTCCGGCACCATTTCGGCCCTGCACGCCACTCATGTCCCAGCCATAGATCAAACATCCTGGCAGAAAGCAGCTGGACTCTTCAAATCCTGCTATGCGCTGGCCGACTCGCACGAGGACCAGGTGCGTTTGTAATTTAACTAGTGTCACACCGGCGACAACTGAAACGTTTCTAAGGATCACATAGATTAACCTTCCGTCCTCATGTTGATCATGATCCCTGAAAAAGGTCATTTCCGCTTCCTTTTCTCGGCACGCCTGATATGATGTTTGTCGTGAAATGCGTTTCGTGAGGAGCAAATCTATTTCGCGCTCGGCTGCATGGTTTCAGCGAAGTGTTGTTGTTCCAAGTGGAATTTTACCGAATATTTATTCTTCTGGTATCAGTAGTAATGCGACTCACTGAGATGTGCCAAAAAGCAGATCTGAATGTGAAAAAAATGAAGTACAGTTATACTGGAGAAAACAGATTCCAAAAATGTCTGGGAAAATACAATAATGACGTTGCCAAGAAGCAAGTGGGCTCAAATTCTATCGCATAACAAGTCCAAAACACATGCCACGGGATAAACTGGGACAAAACAAAGCGCAATATGGCGGAGCTAAACATATCAGTAAGAGTACGTCTCAGCACCCCAACGGTCATCCAAGCGAGTGAAAACATATTTAACAGGGCGAAAGGAAGGCGATTCTACGTGAATTCTCATACCCTAGGAAATGTGAGCGAGGAAATGTAAGCTGTTATTTTGCTTACTGGTTTATTGTCACCGAAGAATGTTTGCATATTCTAAAATGTGAAGCTTTTTTGCAATATCTAGTGACATATTGTAGTAAAAGTGATTTTACCTTACCACACCATGTTCCCAGAAGCTCTTGATTACTTCTGCAGGCGTTAGTCACTAGGGACATCTTGCGTCGCACAACTTTCCGAAATAAGGTTATGCAAAGTCTGCCAGTAATATAGCCTTTCACCCTCCTGCAATGCTTCTGAATCTCTTTCAACTTTATTAGTTACAGCCCAACTATGCAGGTCGCCCTGAAAATAAGTGCTTGTGTGTTTTTATAGCCATGTGTCTGCGTATTGTGCTATGGGTAAGAAAATAGGGCATTGCACGGGCTCCGGCTAACCACAAATCGTGGGCCAGGCTCCTGCTGGATAAGCACCTTTGGACCCGGGCCCGTCCCAGGTTAAGGCCTTAGAGCTTCAGGCTCGGGTCAGGCCTGCCCTTCGGTACGGTCCATAATATGCTGGTGCGACTAGACTCTTTTATGGAACAATTTGTGCCGCGGCGCCAAATCCACAGCGGCATGCCGGATGTTTCAAGCACGCCGAGACACCTGCGACCGTTAAAAGATACCTAGGAGGCCGCGATGGCTAGAAGACATTAGCCTTTGTGCGTGCATTCTGGCATTGAAGGCCTTGACGAGCGACGCCGATGATGTATGTGCGTGCGTGTGTGCGCGTCAGTGTCTTTGTCTCTGCTGTGCCAGTAACGGTTGAAAAATCCATTGAACCGACTTCACCGTACCGAGCGGCGGCCGCAGGCGTGGAGAGGCTCCTCTCCCTCTTTCTCCTGGGCGAGTGCATTCCAGAGATGCTACAAAAGACGTCCCCGCCAACAAGCGTTCATCGCCTTCACTTTTCAGCCCATTAGAGTGTTTCTGTCATTCTCCCTAGTAAAGCTAGTAGATCTGACCGCTACGCATCGATGTAATTAAATGTCCTTGTTAGGCCTAACGACAATGCCTCATCTCCAGCTGTGCCCGTGGGCCTAGCGGCCTGGAGCTTGGGTACCTCCAGGCCGCTAGGCCCATGGTACCTCTACGGTCCTGGGTCCCAGAACTTGACAAAGCCCCGCTATATTATTTGTAACTTTGCAAAGCTGTTCAAAATAAAAGCTGACGCCCCGACAAAACCTTGGTTCATCAGCGCCAGTTATCCTAGGGCAAAGCAGGAGCAGGCACTACACGACACAGTAGCACCACGCTCCTCCGCATAGAGCGTGTTCGCGGCGCCCCTTTGTCTCCAGTAGCACACCTGAAGCGCCCACGTACACCCCACCTGTTTGGTCTTTGGGACACTGGGAAACTCTGGCCGGCTTAGCTCCCATGATTTTGTGACCTCACATTCCTTGTAAATAGCTTCGCGCTCAGAAGAGATACAGAAGACTCGTTCGAATGGACGGCAACACGGCTTGAGACTGGGCTAGTTTGTGTTCCGTGTTGCTGTGACTTCTTTGAATGGAGGTTGCATGATCAGTTTGACAGCGGCCCCACTGGACAACAAGGGCAAGTGCATCAGCTGGGTGGGGAGTGGCGGCGAAGTACGGACTCCGATAATGGCAAGAAGTCGCAGAGTATGAACAAAACGACTACGATTTATGTACATGCTTGCACTATAGTGTCGTTGAAAAGATGGGACATCTGCATAAATAGTGTTTGCCTCAGGAAAGAACATTCTCTCGACTGTCCCCGATAACCAGAAGTGTTGTCCGCATGCAGCACCGACAAGCGCAACCGCTCAAGGAAATTTCAGTTGAGCTGGTTGCGTTTTTCATGAGCAGAAGGCGTGCTTAAAACGAAAGTCATCCGACAATTTTTTTGTTCTTACACAATAGTAGTGTTGCATTGGGCGGCAGTAAATATTGCTCCGACTTGCATTACTTTACTTGAGATCATTACATCTAATTGCAGAAACGGCCCAAATTTTGAATGCCCTCTTAGTGAAGTGGAATAATTCCTTAAGACAGCAGCCAAGAAATTTTTGAATATGCGCTCAGAAATCATCTTGCGCGCTCAGTCATACATAGCGACTCGCTACTGGTTTCCACTTGCTTCTTAATCCTTTGTTCAAGCGGTTAGGATGTTGTGGCCTAATTTATTGCATTATCAGTCGAAAAATATTCGTAATTGCATTTTCTAGTATTATTTCATAACTACTTCTAACCAACGCAGATGATTCAAAATCTTGCAAATTTAATGCAAAGGATATGCAAAATGAATTAGAATGCAGACCAAGAATTCAGAAAGCTGGATCTCTTGATGCATTTCTTTACAAGTGTTGAGACACTATGTGGTGTGGCCCTCACGTTCATTGCTTTGTATTTGTTTGTTCTGCCGCTTATGGGTTCACTGGGAATTACATGCCAAGAGGAAGTATGGCACACGAAATTGATGTATGAAAAAAAAACTGCGTCGGACATGTTTTGCATGCACTGTGCTTAACCGGCCAATGTTTACATAAAAGTGGACAGAGCCAAAATTCACCCACATAATGAAACACGGAGGCTTGAACTTCTGCGCCAGAAATTGACATCAAAATTAAGCAGAAAAGCGCAATACAATTTCTTTCTTGCATCTGACAATATCGTGGCACATGAATGCTGCATTTACCTATCAACCGTTTATACGCAATTAGAAGAGTTTAAACGGACAGTGTATTCCAAAAGAAACAGCGCATATACATATTCGCTGGTGCCAATTTTGTTCGCTCAAATTATTGCATTTTGTTTTTATAGTTAGGGGCCAACAAGTAGAAACGCATTGTCTGATAAAACTTGTCGCTATTCTAACACGTTAACACTTGTTGACACGTTATACTCGCTATACTTAACACATCGTGTCGTGCTCGGCGAAGTGGCTATGCATTTGCTCTCGGCTGGCGAAAACAGGCGAAAACTGTCTTTTCCATTGACTTCTCGCGCGCCGCCGCATAATCGCCACGGCATACATTAGAGACTTTTAGCGTGTCCGGTATTCCGGCAAGCGTGGGCGGGTTGCCGGTTTAGCGGGGGCGTGAACGTGAGGAGCCAGATTGGTGGCGCCAGCTGGTGGCGCAAAGCTCAACCACACAAACGCAAAGCTAATTACTATGTTCTGCTTAGCTGCTGGTGTAAATTTTCGACATTGGCGTAATCGTATTCACAATTACGGC
The DNA here is from genome assembly GCF_050947875.1 of Dermacentor variabilis. NCBI lineage: Eukaryota > Metazoa > Arthropoda > Arachnida > Ixodida > Ixodidae > Dermacentor > Dermacentor variabilis. The sequence goes on from NC_134570.1 coordinate 127,340,575, forward strand.
GCTGCCAAAAATTTGCACCACTAGCGAAGCAGGATATAGTGGGTTACTGCAGTTTTAGCACTGTGTTTGTCTGGTTGAACTCTACGCTACCAGGCGGCTGCACTGCTCTGGCCGCTCACGTTTACGCGCCCGCAAATCCGACAATCCGCCCAAACCACTCTCGTTTACAGGAATAGCGGACAGGCTAAAAGTGTCTATTGTGTCAACATTTAAGACAAGACCCTGATCGCGAGATTAACTAACTGAGTGTGAAATTTGATAACCGACATCATGGAACACAAGCGCTTCTATAATATCCGACAATGTGAAGTGGTCTGCAATTACGATTCTCCTAACATTTCAAACACAAACATATACCATGATGATGTGAGCGATAGATAATTAGGAAGATTTGATAGTTATGCGTTCGATGACTCCAATTGATCGCAAAAATTGTGTCCGCCAAAGCTAATACAGCGCACTTATATTTGTGGACGATGCGCAGACTGCATTTAAATAATGCAGGCCTGCTATCTGCGTGCGAGGAGATCTGTTTGGGGGTGCGTTGAGTGAAAGGCAGTAAGAGGAGGGCCCTGACCATTTTTTTTTAGTTCAAGATTTTCAGTGACATATCAAAATCTCTACATGCATCGGAAATACAGGCCTACATTTTCGGCGCCCATCCTGGTCTCAGCATGCAAAAACTAAACACAACATGAAAAAGCCGCCTAACGCGGTTTCATGATGAATCGATGTTAATAGTGTCTAAAAAAAGTTCATCCGCGCTTCCACTCTGTGAAGAATATAATAAGGAATTATGGGGTTTTACGTGCCACAACCACTTTCTAAGTATGAGGCACGCCGTAGTGGAGGACTCGGGAAATTTCGACCACCTCGGGTTCATTAACGTGCACCTCAATCTAAGTACACGGGTCCTCCAACGAGATGCAACCGTCGTGGCCGGGATTTGATCCCGCGACCTCGAGGTCAGCAGCCCAACACACTCTGTGAAGAAGGACGAGAGGCGAAGGTGTGGTGCGCTTCCCGTCAGTCGACGTATCTGTCTATATATAGGTAGTAGTAATAATAATAATTATTATTATTATTATTATTATTATTATTATTATTATTATTATTATTATTATTATTATTATTATTATTATTATTATTATTAAAGTGGAAAGTTGGCTTAGTTGGCGAGTGATCATCATGCCTTGCTGGTGAAGCAGCGCACTCACACGTACACAGTGAAGACAAACAGGAAAAGACGACACTCGCTGCAGCGAGTGTCGTCTTTTCCTGTTTGTCTTCACTGTGTCCGTGTCAGTGCGCTGCTTCACCCGCAAGGTATGATGATTATTATTATTATTGCGACACAGAACACCCATTAGTGGTAACAGTGTGTGTAGGACGCAGGCTGGAAGCGAGCGACGATATACGTTCACCGTAGTGCAGTCAAAAAAGTGCAGTACGCAAAACAAATTTGTTTGTAATTTACAATTGAGCATATTTCCTAGTTAATTAGATGAATGAAATTTGCAACAAATAAACTTTTAGTCTAGCGGACAGAGATGCGGCTGTTCATTTCCCTCCCGTAGAAGCCCAGGTATTGATAGCAGATAGGAATTTCACAACATATACAACTTCACTGTGAAATGCCTATTTATGAAAAGTACATACAACTCGGCGTAATGTTAGAGTCGTCTTAGCCGCTAATTTTCATATATTGTTTTTTCGGGACAGTTTCGACAAAGCGACAGTTACAGCCGTTTTCTGTAACCATACTTACTGCGTAGACGGCGACATAGTAACAGCAGAAGGGAATGATACAACGTTCACAAATTCACTGTGAACTACCTAATTATGGCAAATAAATGAAACTTGGCCTAATGATAGAGTCGTTATAGGGACCATTTGTAATATGATCTCTTTCAAGTTGCCTACCATATATTGAGATCTACAGAGCATTCGCGACAAACTCGAGACGAATGTTTTCTCATTTCGACGCGATGCGTACACGGATGGACATCGACTACCGCCGGAGGGTGGTTACATACAGCTTCGCTGTAAATATACAAATACTTCTAGGCTTTGATACTTTTCATGCCTACTTTAAAGAACTTCGTAATAATAATACAACAAAGTCAGCGATCTCCGCCAGCCCACAACACCAACAAAAATTGGCATGCAAAAGGGTGCGACACGGCTCTATAGTTGCTATTGCACCTTGCTGTGGCGAAAGCAGGAGAGATGAAGACCCTCACAACACGAGCGCTCGTGTTGCGTGTATCTGATTCCACCTTTTTTGCCCTGTTCCCACATTTAAGAAATGGCAACCTTGCTTATAAACAAGGGCCTAAAGATTGGGCCATTTTCAGAAAACTTTGTTTAGTGAAAGCAATTTTTTTGGAAATTTTCATGTGCTTTATTCGTTAAATGCTAAGTGCGCTAGAGAGTGCATTTTCACTTTAAGTGCCCGTGTATTTTTGTCAAATCAAATTGTAGAAAACGTAAGACGCTAAAATCATCCCTGATTTTGATCGGATATCCCCTGTGTATTTTTTTTTTACTCCATCGATTATCCGTTATATGCCAAAGCTTGTTGCAATATTTTGTTGTAGATACAAAAGAAAGTAATAAACAGGGATGCATAGGCTGCGATGTTCTGGGCCCCGTGGACTATTTTCTAGAATGTCGTGCAGCGCAAGCACCAGGTTTAATTGTGGCTTCCACTTGTGCGACCTGCTATTAGTCAAGTTCAAGTGCTGCAGATCAATCACAGGCCTTCTTATAAGCAATATATTGTTGCCACTAGCTCTAATAGAGGCTCATCAGAAATGGCGTCTTCATGCGGAACGTGATGTCACGGGTATAACTTTCTGTCGCGGATCCTATGTTCGAAGGGAAATTAACGCAATGACTCCCTAGATTTGGGTAAACGAAGGTGGTATACTATAATCCATGGTTTTGTTCTATGGTGTTTCCTTATAGCCCCGCTGTTGCTTTGAGGCAAAGAAAGCGTTCTATAAACCATATCATCAACCATAAACATTGCTACGCGTGGACAGACAACGACAAAGGAACCAATTATAACGTTTTTACAAGCAGCGTAGTCAGAGACCAAGATAGATACCATCTCGTGCCAAGCATAGATGCCCCTCTGTCTTCCCTTGCGCCGGTATCGTACTCGGCAGGCCGCCTATAAGTCTATTGTATTGCGTCATTAAGGAAATCAGACAAGGTTGATTCTAAACTCATGTAATACCTGTGTATTTGCAGTATGTAGCTGCTATGCCGGCTATCGCTTTTCAGAAGTCGTTCTATGCAGTGTTATTATATTGCTTGTGACTCCCTGCTAATGTCTAACATTTAACGCATCGCCTACTGCGCGCTATATCTTCGTTGCGTATACTTTTCAAACATTTTCGCTGCCGATAAACTTAGGGCCACCCGCCGTGCTTGATCAGTGGATATGGTGTTAGGCTGCTGAGCACGAGGTCGCGTGATCGAATCCCGGCCACGGCGGCCACATTTCCTTGGGGGCGAAGTGCGAAAACACCCGTGTACTTAGATTTAGGTGCACGCTAAAGAATCCCAGGTGGCCGAAATTTCTGGAGTCCTCCACTACGGCGTGCCTCATAATCAGGAAGTGGTTTCGGCACGTAAAACCCCATAATTTAATTTAAATTTAGGGCCCCTGGAGCCATCTTGGACATGTCATTCTTTCGTGAAATCATGTCGTATCTTCGAATACAGGGCTTCCGCACTCTTTGGCCACATCTGGATTCGGCGCCAACTAAATATGATGCATCATTTAGTCGATGCACTTGTATCGACATAGATGAGGACCAGTCCATGTTTTGTTTGTCTTTTTATCTTTCAGTAAAACTAATCAATTCGGACACGCATTGCTCTGAAACCGAATTCTTCCTGGTACTGCCCAATAAATTTGTAACACACATTACGTTTATGGTTAGAGAATATGCGCGAAAGCGCGGTAAAGTTCTTCAATATGGTGCATCTAAACGAGCGATTCGCTTCTCCAAACAACTCCCCCTCGCAGGTCAACGACCTTACAACGTGGATGGCATCGTTGAACCTCGACCTGAACAACCAGGCAATGGCGTTTGATCCAGTTGACATGGCCGTTCGCCTATCGTTGGATTTTGGCCTACCATCTATATTCTTCATCACACCACATCGCACGGCCTTCATGGAGAATAAGCGGTTATTGGAGGTATAGCTGCTCACTACACTTGCTCACTGCAATTGCTCACTGCAAATGTTATAATCAATCAAGCAACGAAACTATCAATGTGCCTACGTTTCCCTGCCCTGTAAACCCTCCTGGTGCAATAGTCAGCGGAAATTTCTCTGAACATGTGCCCGAAAGTATCAAAGTTGGAAGTTTATGTGTATTGTACAGGGCGAAAAATATTAATTCAGAATAAAAAAATTTCATATTGACACGTGTACTTGTTTATCTTTATCGGGCGACCACGTTTAAACGACTAACAAATGTTATCGCATAGCGCAGGACGCACCTGCATGTATCGGAAGTTTCTGGAATGTTATCGATGGTTCCATCCCATGTTTGTCAACGAACCTTGTGTAATCTGATTGCATGTATGCACAACGCGCATAGTGTGGAACTTTGTGGAAGACACGCGAGTCCCAGAGGTTACTCTGGAACATTCGACGACAGATGTATAAAAGCCGACGCGCTTGACCCGCTGATCAGATTTTTGACGATCGCCAACTGTGTTCGCCACTTTCGTTGAACATTGAGTGTAGCCTGTTTTTTTCTGGGCATAGGTTCACCCAAAAAAGTTAGTTTCGCAATTCACAGTTTTGTAAGTGTCCTCAACCGTCAGTACCAGGTGACAATATGCAGATCACCTGTTACAGCCCAACCAATCACCTATTGAGGATCGCATTGATGAAATATTATGCTTGCTGTAATTTTGCATTGTCATCTATCATATCTATGTCCAATTTAAGGCTCTTTCAGTGACAATCTGACGAGGGAAAGCTCGAAGCTGAATGAATACCTAATTGAAATCCATAAAGGTCAATGTCTTCGCGAAGGAGATGGGTGTGAGAATGGGACTGAGTCACTGCGCAAGGCACTCTATCCATCATGCCTCGCGTCAGGGGAGCATCAGGAGGGTGGGACTTCTAAAGCTGTTGTGCAGAACAGTTTTTTTGCTTAAATAACATACCCAAAGAAATGGCTTACATTTGGCTCACACTACCTTCGGCTCACATTACGTTCGGGATCGGCCCAGGCTTTTCACACTGCACTATATTCGGAGTCGGCCCACGAAAACAGCTAGAAATCCAGATAGGAGACGCAGGGAAGTGAGTGTAACTTGCTACGGAAAACAATATCTTCACAAAGTGCCCGCGTCCGACTGGCAATGACACATTATAACTTTCTTGGCATCGGACGCCAATGGAAGTATAGTAATGATCGCCGACTACTTGCCACCGCCAGCCGGTGCTCAGCCCTAGTTGACCTTCTGCCCAGCATCCCACAGCAAAACAGAAGCCGAGCTCAAGTTGGACATCCCTTTCGGTTTCCTTGGCATTATTTTGTCACGTCAAAAGGACTTAGGCGAAAGCAAACTTTGCGATTTTAACGATAGACATCGCAATGTGCTCAACGGACTGCAGACATTACGACCCATTCAGACGCCTTTACAGTGAAGAGGTGCTCTCGAATGCAGAGCGCTTTTCAGCCCCAAAGTTGCTTTTCCTTATCGAAAATTGAGCATAATCAATGGTTACGTGGAAGGTAGGGTGTTAAACAAATGTGCACAACAGTCTTTACAAGAATCAGGTGTAGGGTAAGCTCAGTGTGTTAAAATTAAGCAGTATAGCGAACCAATCCGTTCAGCTGAGGCGCAGTTTGATGGTTCTTTAATCATTGTTCTCGCTGATATGGTGCCCCTCACCGCAGGCTTACAATTACGATTCTACGGCTCCTATCCTAAAGACGCACTGCAAACTGCCTTGTGGAGCTGGCACCGAAAACAAAATATTGGATATTATAAAAAAGTGCCCGAGGATTACGATACTCCCTAATGCTAAATTTGAGCGCGGCTCGATACATCTTTCGATTTCGCCACATATTGAGGCCAAAAATTTGAGACCGATATCACCGCACCAACTGGCAGTGGGCCAGTTGCGTCAGCACCTTCTCAGAGTGAGGGGGCGTATGAGATGGTTGCCACCATGAGCGGCATCGCAGCCAGCTGTGGAAGAAGACGACGAACGCTCGAGCAGTGGCATGAGCGCGTTCGCGCGATAAAGCCGAGGGACGCCGACTCTCAGCAGGAATCGGCGGTTGAAAGCAGCACTCTGAAATCATTCCCGTGTCTAGAACTGACCAGAAGGACGCGTTTGTTCTCAGAGCACTGGGCCAAGCGCGTGACAGTAATCATCATCATCATCAGCCTGGTTACGCCCACTGCAGTGCAAAGGCCTCTCCCATACTTCTCCAAATACCCTGGCCATGTACTAATTGTGGCCATGTTGTCCCTGCAAACTTCTTAATGTCATCCACCCACCTAACTTTCTGCCGCCCCTGCTACGCTTCCCTTCCCTTGGAATCCAGTCCGTAACCCTTAATAACCATCGGTTATCTTGCCTCCTCATTACATGCCCTGCCTATGCCTTCCCCCCATTTCTTTTTCTTGATTTCAACTAAGATGTAATTAACCCGCGTTTGTTCCCTCACCCAATCTGCTCTTATCCTATCCCTTAACGTTACATCCATCATTCTTCTTTCCATAGTTCGTTGCGTCGTCCTCAATTTGAGCAGAACCCTTTTCGTAAGCCTCCAGGTTTCTGCCCCATACGTGAATACTGGTAAGACACAGCTGTTATGCACTTTTCACTTGAGGGAGAGTGGCAACGTTCCGTTCATGATTTGAGAATGCCTGCCAAACGCACCCCAGTCCATTCTTATTCTTCTGATTATTTCAGTCTCATGATCCGGATCCGTGGTCACTACCTGCCCTAAGTCGATGTATTCCCTTACCATGTCCAGTGCCTCGCTACCTATCGTAAACTGCTGTTCTCTTCCGAGACTGTTAAACATTACTTTATATTTCTGCAGAATAATTTTTACACCCACCCTTCTGCTTTGCCTCTCCAGGTCAGTGACCACGCATTGCAATTGGTCTCCTGAGTTACTAAGCAAGGGGATATCATCAGCGAATCGCAAGTACTAAGGTATTCCCCATCAACTTTTATCCCCAATTCCTCCCACTCCATGTCTGGGAATACCTCCAGTAAACACGCTGTGAATAGCATTGGAGAGATCGTATCTCCCTGTCTGACGCCTCTCTTTATTGGGATTGCGTAGCTTTCTTTATGGAGGACTACGTAGCTGTGGAGGCGCTATACATATTTTTCAGTATCTTTACATATGGCTCGTCTACACCCTGATTCCATAATGCCTCCATGACTGGTGAGGTTTCGACTGAATCAAACGCTTTTTCATAATCAATGAAAGCTATATATAAGGGTTGGTTATATTCCGCACATTTCTCTATCACCTGATTTATAGTGTGAATATGGTCTATTGTTGAGTAGCCTTTACGGAATCCTGCCTGGTCCTTTAAATAACAGAAGTCTAAGGTGTTCCTGATTCTATTTGCGATTACCTTAGTAAATATTTGGTAGGCAACGGACAGTAAGCTGATCGGTCTGTAACTTTTCAAGTCTTTGGCGTCCCCTTTCATATAAATTAGGATTATGTTAGCGTTCTTCCGAGATTCTGGTACGCTCGAGGTCGTGAGGCATTGTGTATATAAGGTGGCAAGTCTTTCTAGAACAATGTTCCCACCATCCTTCAACAAATCTGCTGTTACCTGATCCTCCCCAGCTGCCTTCCCCCTTTCATAGCTCCCAAGGCGTTCTTTACTTCTTCCGGCGTTACTTGTGGGATTTCAAATTCCTCTAGACTATTCTCTCTCACATTATCGTCGCGGGTTCTTCTTGTACTGTATAAATCTCTATAGAACTCCTCAGCCACTTTAACTATGTCATCCATATTAGTAATGATATTGCCGGCTTTGTCTCTTAACGCATACGTCTGATCCTTGCCTATTCCTAGTTTCTTCTTCACTGCTTTTAGGCTTCCTCCGTTCCTGAGAGCATGTTCAATTCTATCCATATTATAGTTCCTTATGTCAGCTGTCTTACGCTTGTTGATTAACTTAGAAAGTTCTGCCAGTTCTATTCTAGCTCTAGGATTAGAGGCTTTCATACATTGGCGTTTTTTGATCAGATATTTCGTCTCCTGCGATAGCTTACTGCTGTCCTGTCTAACGGAGTTACCACCGACTTCTATTGCACACTCCTTAATGATGCCCATAAGATTGTCATTCATTGCCTCAAAACTAAGGTCCTTTCCCTGAGTTATAAAGCCGAATACCTGTTCTGCAGCGTGATCCGGAATTCCTCTAGTTTCCCTCTTACCGCTAACTCACTGATTGGCTTCTTATGTACCAGTTTCCTCCGTTCCCTCGTCAAGTCTAAGCTAATTCGAGTTCTTACCATCCTATGGTCCTTGCAGCGCACCTTGCCGAGCGTGCCCACATCTTGTATGATGCCAGGGTTAGCGCACAGTATGAAGTCTATTTCATTTCTAGTCTCGCCATTCGGGCTCCTCCACGTCCACTTTCGCCTAACCCACTTGCGGAAGAAGGTATTCATTATCCGCATATTATTCTGTTCTGCAAACTCTACTAATAACTCTCCCCTGCTATTCCTAGAGTCTATGCCATATTCCCCCCCTGACTTGTCTCCAGCCTGCTTCTTGCCTACCCTGGCATTGAAGTCGCCCATCAGTATAGTGTATTTTGTTTTGAATTTTGAATTCTGACCACGGTTCTAACCACATCTTCGCCACCGCAGGAGTTGTACGCCTGATTAACCTACAGTGGTGCCTTCTTCGACCAGTCAAGGTGGACCAATCTGAGCTCGGTTAAACAGCACAGATGGCACTAAACTGGAGAAACCTGGTAGTTTATGACGTGCACATGAGTGAGTGGCCATACATAAGAAAGGAGTCTTTTTTTTTCAAAGAGTCCCAGTGTGAACGGTCGTGGCGAAGATATGCAGTTCCCTCGTTTAGGGATAGCCTAGAAGAAAAGAGATAAAAAAGCGGGAAAAAGGAATAAAACAAAAAAAGGAAGAGAAGAGGGGATTGCAACTCGTCATCCTTGGATGTTGCCCGGAGAGATAGCTCAGTCGGTTTGTCCGTCAGGCCCCAGGTTACATTGAAGCGCCATAGCTGCTGTCCAGAGCCTCTTATTTATGTGGACAGAGACTGAGGTTGTCTGCGAGGTTCCGAGTGGTTGGAAGGCATACTTTCTTGGAAAAAAATGGCCGCCCGTCGGTGAGAAGGAACTCGAGCGGCTCTAGAGCCTTGGAAAAGGTTAAGCAGGTGCGAGCGCGGTACGCTTAGCGTGGGAAGCTAGCCCGAGTGACTATCCCAAGGACTGCTGCTTACGAGATCGAAATACCTTCGTGTAATTGTAATAACTCTAATAAGACTACTTTCGAAAAGTGGACGGCCCAAACAAGCAACAGCACTCGCATTCGATCCCATAAATGGGAATATATATATATATATAAATATTCCCATTTATGGGATAGAATGCGAGCGCTGTTGCTTTGTTTCTGCGTGTAGTAGTTAAGAGAACGAGTTTAAGGGAGGAGCAAAAAAAAAAGAAAAGGAAAATTACTGAAGCAGAATTGCAGCGCCGTGGTTCTAAAGCGCACCCGCGGTAGAGAAACGGGAGGAGATATAAATGTGCGTGGCCAGGGTACGCACGCCTTAATAAATTGAGAGACTTGAGAAAAAGTTTCGCTAACAACCGATAACATGACACACAGCACTCGAATACGAGAAATTATTGAGACATGGAAAATCCCCTTGAATTAAGTATAGTTTGCGAGAGAAATGCTTGTAAATGCTTGACAGCAATGGAGCTTGCTATAAATTACGAGGCAGACCAAGCATGATAACAGATTAACTTTCGCATTATTACATATGACGCACAAATAAAAATCATTTGATACCGTCAGCGTCACCCACGCTCTTGTTGTGCTTTGACTGGAATCCACTGGTCAATAATGTGTGGCGTCCTGCCAGTCGGTCGAACTGTGCTTGTCGGCACAAACTTCACAGAAGATTTATAACGCGTTCTAATGCTTTATAATTTTTTTAGGATGTGTTTTGTGTGCAATTTTTCTACCATCCTTCCTATGCTGTAATATTTATCTAAGAATCCCCTATGGTAGCGATCTATGTTATTTTGCAAACGCCTCATTACTTATACTCTCGCTGTTAGGTTGGTACTTTGAGAACTGCTACAAACTGTATTATACTGCTCCCTGGGCAGGTACCTCAGGAATCGCGGCACTGGCGTGAACCTGTGCAGGAGGTTATTGAGGTGTTCATTACGGATCATGCCAAATTACGTACCACTAGTGGCCGTTTTCAAATTGCTTCAGGAGCCGTCATTCAGGCACTCAACGCGAATAGTTTGGAAAGTACAGCTGTCTAAAACCCTGAGTGACTATCACTCAGCAAATGTTCCATTAGGGCTCAATGTTAATCTGTGTTATTTTGCAAACGCCTGATTAGACATACTCTCTCTGGAAACGTTGAAGCGCTTGTTTTTGCGCCTTTCTTTTTGCATGTGTGGAGCGCTTGTGTGAAGAATTTTTTTTTTAGTGCAGTTCCCATTTTTGTATTCATATTGTTTTGTAAACCTACTCGTGTACCACGCTGCTAAGATATTGTTTAAGATCGCAGTATTTATAAATAAATAAAATAAAATAAGTTTTTCCGTAACATAACAAAGCACAAAAATTGGTATTGAAATAGGCGACACGCAAAATTGCGGGAAGGAACTCCACACAAGCGCGATCTCTTACCCCCTTGTGACCTTTTTGTCGACCTGCACCATTTAGCCCAGCAAGACAACTTTGCTAATGATTGAAATAATTGTTCCTAGGCTAGTTGGTTCATTTTACTACGCAATCGTACAAGGCAACCGAGAGCGGGAAATGCTTAGTACAGGAAACAGGGGCGTTACCGACGGCAAAAAAAAAGTTCGGGACAGGAAATGGCGCACCGTTATGAACCGCTTGGTCCTTAAAGAGACGTTAACCACCAATAAATCAGCGTAGACGTCGTCCCTGCGGTCATAGAAAAGTAGACAGTGCCGTAGCCCTTGCATAGTGAAGACGCCGCCACATCTACGCCGAGTGCGCGGTCGCGTGGATAGCGGCTTGTTCTAAATTTAAAAAAAAACACAAATAGGGAAAGGAAAACTATTCGTGAAAAAAAAAATGCGCTTAGGGTAGGTCGTCAAAGAATGTGCGTAGAAGCGGCGAAACACGCAAGAAAATAATAAATTTTTGGGCAGGGTGTTGGTGAACTGGAAAAAGGGGAGAGAGAGGGGAGAAGAATCAACTTTTATACTGAGCCCTTAGTATAGTTTGGTGCGCCCTGGCACCAGATGGGGTGGCACCTTCTTCTCAGGTCCCATATGCGTCCAGCAGGTCCTCGCCCCTAGCCGCCAGCGCGAGCTGGGTCGGTAGGTCGGGGCTGGATAACAAGGTCTCCCATCGCTCGGGGGGGTTGGGGCTGGAGAGGGTGGGGGGTTCTTGTGCTTAGTGGACTCTGCAAGGACGTGTGCAAGAGTGCCTTTTGATTGTCGGCAAAGCGGGCTTGAAGGGTCATGCTGTGTTGGGAACATCTTGTGCAAGAGCACGGGATGCGCTAGCGACCCCGCTTGCGTGCGTCGCACGATCGTTTGCTGCATTCGGCTGAGTTGCGGATGCGGACAGGGAAGCCGACATCTGCCGCTTCTGTTCATTTGGGTGATTTCTTTGTAACTTGTCATGGGGTGCGGTAGGTCTGGCTCGTCCTCTGCCCAGATTGACAGTTCTCGGGCATAACGGTCGGCGAATGCGTTACCTTCCACTTGCGAGTGAGCCGGGACCCACACGAGCTCAACGACCCGTCCCCGTGATTTGCATTTTGTGAGGATCGCTAGTGCCGCGGGAGAGATGTTCCCCTTGCGGTAGTATGCCTTACGAGTATGCCACGACCTGCGGCCTGAGCTGCGCTCCACACATATCGGAGTTGCTCATGGTACAGCCCGGAAGACCAAAGAAAGAGCCGCTGCCGAACATAATTAGCACCATCGACGGCACAAAGATGAAGCCAAAGCAGCAGATCTGGATACTGGGTCTGCTGTTGAGCAGCGACGGCAAGGCGCACGCAGCCGTCAACAAAATCAAGACCAAATCAGAGCAGGTCCTGAGCATGATCCGGAGAACCACCAACCGGAACAGAGGAATCAAAGACGCACTGCGCCTGGTGCAGGCATTCGTCGTGTCACGCGTAACGTACTGCGCCCCGTACCTTCAGCTTACGAAGGTGAACCGCGAGACGCTGAACACCACGATAAGGAAAGCAGTCAAGCTCATGAGCATCCCAGTGTACTCGTCAACGGAGAAGCTGCTAGACATGGGTGCCCACAACACGGTGGAAGAGCTGGTGGAAGTACACCTATCCCACCAGAGAGTAAGGCTGAGCCGGACAGAGCACGGCCGGGCCGTCCTACGGAAGATAGGATGGCAAATTGAACAGCAACCGACAACGGAGCCGCTCCTCACAACGTGGAGAGACATTATAAAAGGGACACTAAAGTGAAAAATGATTTGTTCTGCATCAGTAATATACCCTTCTACAACACCAAAAACACCACTCTTGCAACGCTAAGACGTTTGGTAAGCCAGAAAAAACGCAAGAACGAAATACGGGTGGCGACGCCTACTTAAGTTCCCGCACCTGGGGGCTATGACGTCTTGGATTTTGATGGCATCTTCTAGGGCCTACTAATTGTATATAGCGGCACAGATTGACTATATTCTGATCCAAAGGAACCAAATATTAAACATGGTAAGTTTCGGGAACCTTTATTCAGCCAACGCGGCCCAAATGCGAAAACATACTTTGGAATCCCTGACGTCACGCTGACGTACAGGCGCTGGGGTTCCGGCGCGAAATTCAAATACTGATACTTGGACCTTCATTTTCTCATCTAATAATCAAACTATCTTTTTTTAAATGACTGCCTGCAGCGTTCTCAAACAATGATTCATTAGTCTAAACTGATTTAATGTTTAGCTTTAGTGTCCCTTTAACACCAAGCCCCTCCCCTGGAACATGCAGCCGGAGAGGAACGACGACAGACGATCTGCGCGGGCCAAGGCACTGGCTCGACAGCTGGAAGAGGACCCCGAGCTTCTCTACGCGGACGCCTCGCTTCCGAAACACGGAACCTGAGCAACGGCGGTCGTCACTACCAACGATAAACTGGTCACAGGCGCGTCGATACGGACGATGAATACAGCCGAAGCACAAGAAGTGGCCGTGGCCCTCGCACTCGCACAAATGGGAGTGAGGACCGTGGTCACAGACTCCCAGACCGCCTACGCAAGCTACCGCAAGGAAAAAGGGCGATAGTCCGATGACAACAGCTGGTTGTACAACTTCCAGTGTGTTTCCGCCGGTCGGTTGCCATCATGTTCATACGTATATCTTATTATTTTTAACCACTAGACAATCATGCAACACACCGAAGTCTCAGAACACGGACACTTTGTCAGGCACATCAAAATGTTCCTTCTGCGGGTAATTTTTGGCTGACGAGGTTTCTCAGTGCCTACAATGCGGGAAAGATTCGCTGCAAGGCGGTCACAACTTTTGAGGAGGGGTAGGAGGGTTGTAAGATTTTGACTGTACGGACTTTTCCATTCACGCCATGTGCTGGAAGTAATATCACAATGAATACTCATTATTTTGTTAAATTCGACGATTTCCTATATGCACGCATAATTAGAAGCAGTACGGCGCCGAGACCAAAATGGTACGGTGGCAAATCCATTGTGTTATTCCATACCGTGACTTTTCAGCAATCATTTTTTCTGCACATAGCACGAGCCTGCAACGGCCTGCCCACCGAAGTTGCCACTATCATCGACCCGCTTGCATTCAAGCGACTCATCGAAACTATCCCTTTGTAATTTGTAGTATCTATCTTTGTACGCCCCCATGTAATGTCTCAACAAGAGACTTCTCAGGAAATAAATAAATAAATAAATAAAATCTAAACTGCTTTTGAATAACTCACTATCTTTCGATTTTCTAGGAGCTTTCAAAGCGCTTTCCGCGTTTCTTTGCAGATGCGTATATTTTCCGAAGAAGCCACGCAGTACCTCAAACGTGCCAATTATTCCGATAATCTGGAAACAAGTGAATACGAATTCATGCTGGGAATATACGGAGTCGACGCGAGTGACGTCCCGCAGCTTGCTGCTGACATCTTGGGCTACGAGATGGAATGTAGGAAAATCATTTTCCTTGTCATTTTGTTGCTAAATCCTTAGCCGATAACAATGCAGCGAAGTACTACGCTAGAAGGCTAATCCTGTCCTGTCTGTATTCTGTGCGTTTTGCTGAGTTTCAAGGACATTGAGTATCGAGACGCTAGACCAGCTGTAGGCCATTTGTTATGACATCATCTGGCGCAAAACCTTTCGCGCGCTCAAAATCTAGTCGACGTTGATCTCCTGAGTTCACCAAGGTCTTTATGGAACCACCAAAAGTAAATAATTGACGGTACATATAGAATAAGCTATGCAGGCCAATAAACCATCCATAAGTTTATATCAGTAATTTTTCCATAATGGTAATCTGAACGTGACGCATATCTTAAACGACACCTAAAACCAGCGTGAAATAATGTCTCGATAAGCATGCTGAGAGTGCCGTAAGCAGTAGTAGTTGCAGACAACATTTAATTCACTATCGAAGATATTGGCAAATTCTTTTTATTATGTATACTTTCGATACTACTATCGCCAGTATTATTGCAGTAAAAAACAGTATTACCGTAAAGCTGAAGTAGTTGGAGACTACAGTAAATTGACCATCACCAATTTTGAAACTTTATTAATATACAGAATTTCGGTAAAACTGCCCACATTATAGCACAGTAAAATAACCATTACGCGTAGAACAATAGTTTGATATAAATAACTGGATAACATCTCGTTTGGTCAGGAATTATATTCTTATACAAACACAAAATATTATTAAAGGAAACGGCAACCAAACTGGTGTTTTCAAAGCGGCGAGACGTTTGGGCTTCAGCACGGAAGCCTTGTTCACCGAACGAAAACGATAAAGCATTGAGCCTAAGTTCGCGTGAGTCACCTGTTAAGACATCTTGCGTTAGCAAGCGGGACATCGCGGTATTTCCAATTCAGCCTGCCTTTGTTTTCTACACTGGATAGTCTAAGATTTTAGATATTGCCTCTGCTCCCAGTTTTCTTTTTCTTTCGTGATAATGTAAAATATTCAAAACCTGCAAGTGCACGCAGCCAAGATGGCGGACCTCGAACTGAAGTTGTAATTGATGTATCAACGTGTCGATCAATGATATCATTCCTAGCACCGTCCATTACCCTCACCGTCCAAGGTTTCAAAACGTGTCTCAGCTTCGAGACTGCTACTAGCAGGAATGCTGCCATCTCGGTTAAGCAAAGTTAGCTATCTGGTAAAACCTGCTTACGGACTTTATAATACCCTCTATTGAAGCCTAGCCCCTTTTTCACATTGATATGCTATATGTGTTCTTTCAGGCACCTCTAGAAATTGCCGCATTCGCCAATGCAAACGTAACCTCAGTCCTCGCAAACTTTCTTCTAGACCACCCCAGGTGACTATTCTTAATTCAGTTTCCCTTATGTTAATCAGATCGTGGCGTAATTTCAACCAAAAAATGTGCAGCACTTGCACGTTGTGGCGGCCCAGGACCTATGCCAAGGCCTACCTGACACCGGGCATATTTGGAGTTGGGGTATCACGTGGTTCCGAAGGACGTGAACACCTTGTACCGAGGTTGCGATGAAGTTGCTAGTATAACCGGAGGCATCATGTTCATGTCGGAAGCAGATCACGTCGTCTAGACCTTCAGGTTTCGTGCCTATTATTCAGGCCCTGCATTAACTACACGGCCACGTGTAGCATCCCGTGGCGTGTACGGCCACGGGATGCTTACGGCAGGCAAAGTTCGCGGAGAGAGCCATGACCTATCTTTCAAGATTTACAAAAAGGGCACCCACACAGGGTAGCCTGACACGCGTAAGGCGTCACGCAACGTAGCATGTCTGTTTCATCAAGCCCTTGGTGGCTATTGTAAATGCGTGGCATCATGTTCAGTACCTGTTTACCCTGTTTTACCAACTGTTGAGAAGTTGCGGTCTCACTCCATTTCACTGTATGCGCAGACATAGTACTCTGACATGATGGCTTTGTTGAATGCATTGCCCTTTGTCTTTCGTGCTGATAGGTGGACGTTTCAAAGCCGTACAGTGAACGAGAAGCCACTTCGACTTCTCCGGCAAGCACTCCAAGCAATCAACAGCCCGCTGCAGCCACTTGAGCTGCACCGAGTGGGTGTTGGAAATCGACCTGTCTTTCCACAGAAATCCTTTGTTGTGTGAAGAAGAAGACGCGCCTCGCGGCACAGCCGCATCGCCAACGTGCGGCTCGGCTCCGCTCGCGCTGTTGATTACTGTCGTCTTTTTGGACAGTGCTTCGGGCTGTCTCGCCGTTCCCGGTCGCTGCGTCTTTGCGTTAGGAGCCGCCAATAAACCTCTTCTCAATTGGTGGAGGTGCTGGGTACTCAAACACGTCGCTTGAAACCCTGGAGCTGCGATCAAGAACGCTATCGCCCACCATGAACGACAGCTCATCCCAAACGGCGCCGACGCCACAGTCCGTCATTTGCACCGGCGTTCCACGACAACGGGACCCCAAGATCTCCAGTGGTGCAGACGACGAAGACGTAGAAGACTGGTTGGTGTCATATGAACGGGTGAGCGCGCACAACTACTGGGATGATCCAGCGAAATTAACCCACGTCAGCTTTTATCTGGGTGGTGTTGCCCAACTCTGGTTTCACAACCACGAAAGTGACCTACCCACATGGTCAATCTTCAAGACAACTTTTACGGAAGTGTTCGGCCGACCCGCTGTTTGCAAGCTGCGCACTGAACAACGCTTGCACGCCCGAGCACAGCAGACGGCAGAAACGTTCACGAGCTACATTGAAGACGCCGTGGACCTTTGTAAACGAGTCAACGCCGCAATACCCGAAGCTGAGAGAATTCACCATATACTGAAGGGCATCGATTACGGCACATTTCAGATGCTCCTAGCCAGGAATCCACGCACTGTGTCCGAAGTCGTCAGCCTATGCCAAAGTTATGATGAGTTAAGGAAGCGACGCGCTTCGACTCGGCGTGCTCTGGGAAGCGACGACTTGGTGGAAAGCCTTGACAGCATGTACGACCCATCCTCATTCTTTCAACGGGTCAAGGACATCGTTCGTGAGGAAGTTGCCCGCCAACTTTCTTTAGTTCCCTTCACCCAGGAGCCCACCTCCCGTCTTCCAAACACGCTCCGCACTCTCATTTCCGAAGAGGTCTACCAAGTTGTCCCTTCCGCACACCATCAGCCGCCTGCAGCCGCGAATCCCAACTCTGCGCTGGCAGTGCAGCCTGTCGCCACGCCTCTCACCTATGCGCAGCCAGTCCTGCCTGTGGCCGCGCCTCTTACGTACGCGCAGGCAGTACGCAGGCCTCCGCCTGCGTCTTTCGCGACCCATTCCCGACCGGTGCCACCGGAAGCCCATGCTGCATCTTGGACTGCGCCGAGAGCTAATCCTTGTAGGACGCCTGACAATCGTCCCATCTGTTATTCTTGCTGCACTCCCGGACACGTCGCCCGATATTGCCGCCGTCGGCCGCAAGCGTTGGGCGACGCCTCTCGGCCCTTCCAGTACGGCAGCCAGCCATTTCGCCAATACGCCGCTCCTTCCCCCAACCGTACGCTCGTGCTGACCTTCCAGAATTTCCTTCGCGTCGCTCGCCATCCCCTCGCCGACGCTCGCTCTCCCCAACGCGTCGGCGACCCGCACCACCTGACCAGGAAAACCGAACGTCGCAGTTCACGAGGCAAGAACTGGGCCCCTTCGAACTGTCTAAGTCCTCGCGCCTGTCCTGCTAACGTGGTCGAAATTTGTGTAGAAGGTTTTCCTGCATTCGCTCTTGTGGATACCGGCGCAGCCGTTTCTGTGATAGCCACAAAACTGTGCCGTTCACTGCGCAAGGTGACCACGCCGCTTTTTGGACTGTCGCTTCGTACGGCAAGCGCGCAGCACGTCACTCCGCACGCAGCCTGTACTGTACGTGTGCTTATTCACGGCATTGTTTTGATAGTCGAGTGTATTGTTCTTCCCACCTGCTCGCATGACGTCATCCTCGGATGGGACTTCTTATCCCGTCATAAAGCCGTGATCGACTGCGCACGCGCCGAAGTTGAATTTTCCCCTTGTGACGCACCCTTGCACGAAGAATGTGACCGCGCTTCTAAACTTACCGTGCGCGAGGACACAGATATTCCACCTGGCTCCTTCGCCCTCGTACCCGTCTCTTGCGATGCCATCACTGATGCAACGGTCCTCTTCACACCGTCCGACGTCTTCATGAGCCGTAAATCTCTCCCACTACCCTTCGCAACACTTGACAACACCGGCGGATGCAGCAATATATACTTTTGCAATCCCCTCTGTGCGCCTATTACGTTGCTCGTTGGTGAATGCCTTGGCTTGGTGGAACTCCTCGACCCTTCGTCTTTGGTTGACGTCCCCGGAGACTCTTTTGATGTCGACTCCGGCCAGTCATCACCGATTTCCGCGCTTGAGGAGACGTCCAGGGATGCATTCTCGAGTGCCATCGCCGATACCTTCACACCTGCCAAACGCGCCGACCTTCTTGATCTCCTGCACCACTTTAGAAGTTCATTCGTCGTTTCACAACCTCACTTGGGCCGCACGTCGCAAGTGCAGCACTACATTGACACCGGTTCACATCAGCCGTTACGTCAACGACCGTACCGCGTCTCTGCCGAAGAGCGTCGTGTCATTACCACCCCAGTCGAAGATATGCTGCGCCGTGACGTTATTCAACCTTCGCACAGTCCCTGGGCATCTCCTATCATTCTCGTTCGCAAAAAGGCCGGGTCTATTCGCTTTTGCGTCGACTACCGTCGGCTAAATAAGGTAACGAGCAAAGACGTCTATCCTTTGCCGCGCATCGATTATGCCCTCCACAGTCTCCAGGGAGCAGAATGCTTCTCGTCCCTTGACTTGCGTTCAGGGTACTGGCAGGTACCGATGGCCGCAGCCGATCGGCAGAAAACCGCATTCATTACGCCTGACGGCTTATATGAATTTAACGTAATGCCGTTCGGGCTTTGTAACGCCCCTGCCACCTTTGAACGGCTCATGGACAACGCTGCGTGGCCTCAAGTGGTCTATATGTCTGTGTTACCTCGACGATGTCGTGGTTTTCTCGCCTGATTTTCCTACTCACCTGCTCCGCCTCAGATTTGTTTTGACCTGTTTAACAAAAGCTGACCTCCAACTCAACCTCAAGAAGTGCCGCTTCGCCGCGCGAGAGCTCACCATTTTAGGCCACGTTGTGTCCAAGCACGGCGTTCTACCCGATCCTGCAAAACTTCGAGCCGTCGCTGTGTGTCCGAAGCCTCAGACCATCAAAGAACTTCGAAGCTTTGTGGGCCCATGCTGATATTTCCGCCACATATTTCGGAATTTCGCATCGATCATGGCGCCATTGACTCAGCTTCTGCGCGGTGACACCACCCTCTCCTCCTGGTCCCCTGCATGTGACTCCGCCTTTGCTACGCTGCGTCGTCTTCTCAACTCCCCACCTATTCTTCACAATTTCCACCCGTCAGCTGAAACTGAGGTACACACAGATGCCAGCAATGTCGGTCTCGGCGCCGTCCTCGCCCAACGAAAGCCCGGCTACCCCGAATACGTAGTCGCCTATGCGAGACGCACGCTCACGAAACCTCAGGCCAATTACAGCGTGACCGAAAAAGAGTGCTTGGCCTTACTATGGGCACTTGGCAAGTTCCGAACATACCTGTACGGGCGCCCATTCGACTTCGTCACAGATCGCCACGCGCTTTGTTGGCTTGCCAACTTGAAAGATCCCACTGGCCACCTAGCCCGTTGGCCATTACGCATCCAGGAGTACGACATTCGCGTCTTATGCCGCAGCGGGCGAACATACTCCGATGCAGACGCCCTGTCTCGTTCACCTTTACCTCTACACTCGGCCTGCGGAACAACTTCCGCACACTCCATGTCATCTCTCGACATGGACTCCTTTGCCACCGCACAACGTCGTGACCCATGCATCGCTTCTCTTTTCGACTATCTATCTGGATCATCGACCATCCCTGTATCCCGAACCCTCCAACGCGAAGCAGTTCATTTTGCCATTAGTGACCAGCTGCTCCACCGACGCAATTACTCTCCTGAAGGCCGTCGTTGGCTTCTGGTGATTCCCCGCAGCTTAAGTTCACAAATATGTGCCGCTTTCCACAACGATCCGCAGTGTGGCCATGCCGGAGTCTTCAAGACGTACGAACGAATTCGCCACCGCTACTACTGGCGCGGCATGTACAATTTTGTACAAAAGTTTTTTCGGTGCTGTCTTGACTGTCAACGCCGCAAATCGCCGCCTTTACGCCCGTCTGGTGCCTTGCAGCCGCTCCCGTGCCCTGCCACACCCTTCGATCACGTCGGCATCGACCTATACGGCCAGCTTCCTATGACGACAGACGGCAATGAGTGGATCGTAGTTGCTATTGACCATTTGACACGCTACGCCGAAACTGCTGCTTTACCAAGTGCTACAGCGCGGGATGAAGCCTTTTTCGTCCTACATCGCTTCGTGCTTCGACACGGCGCACCTCGAGAACTCCTCAGCGATCGAGGTCGCGCCTTCAGCTCCGAAGTCGTCGAAAGTTTGCTCTCGGAATGCCGTATGATTCATCGGACAAGTACGGCATACCATCCCCAGACTAACGGGCTCACAGAGCGATTTAACCGCACACTTGGTGACATGCTGTCGATGTACGTGGCATCTGATCATGGTAACTGGGACCGCATCCTTCCAGTCATCACGTTCGCGTACAACACCGCGATCCAGGCAACTACGGTATTTTCACCTTTCTTCCTCCTGTATGGCCGCGAGCCTACGCATACCATCGACACGCTCCTTCCATACCGTTCTGACACCTCCGAGTGTCTACCTGTGTCCGACGTCGCCCGACAAGCCGAAGAATGCCACCAGCTAGCGCGCTCCTTTACGGCAGAGCAACAGCAGCGCCAGAAAGAAAACCGCACCGACACGCTTCCAAACACCACCTACGCTCCAGGCGTTCTTTTGTGGTTGTCTGTCTCTTTCCAGACTCCGGGGCTTTCCTCGAAACTCGTCCCCAAATTCGAAGGGCCTTACCGAATCTTGAAGCAAACATCTCCGGTGAATTATCTAATTGAGCCACTGTCACCACCTGAAGAATTGCGCCGGCGTGGACGTGACATTGCCCACGTCTCGCGTCTCAAGCCCTACCACGACCCTCTGCCTCCTGATTCTTAAGGCGCCAGGATGGATCTTTTTGTCCGGCGGGAGATTGTGAAGAAGAAGACACGCCTCGCGGCACAGCCACATCGCCAACGCGCGGCTCGGCTCCGCTCGCGCTGTTGATACTGTCGTCTTTTTGGTCAGTGCTTCGGGCTGTCTCCCCGTTCCCGGTCGCTGCGCCTTTGCGTTAGGAGCCGACAATAAACCTCTTCTCAGTTGATTAATATGACATATCATCGGTGTACAGTGTGTAACGCATGTCTCGTTTGAGTAGTGCACCGTTTATGTTACTATTGCTAAATTGAACAATGTCAGGAAGAGCACTAGTTCTTGTAGCATGCCCCTTTACGGGTGCGGGTAGGGGACAGATGCGATTTCGCCGATCTTGAGGGTGCATGAACCATGCCGTAAGAAGTCTTGCCCGCAGTTGTATATACTAGCATCACAATCGTGAAAGAGTTCCGAAAGCATATGGCGTCGTGGACCAAGTTGGCGACCGCTTTCTTCAAAACTATAGCTAGGATTCCTTGAAGTCAGGAGTTGCCCAGATATTTGGTGATATTTACATCTAAAGGAGCACATCCACCATAGAAAGTATGTGTCTGCATTCTAACATGATATGCGACGAGCGTTGGCCGCTTTTTAGACGTTGTATGAATCTGCTGAAAACGATGCGCTACATGCTTATGTCTGCTATATATGTCACCAAGATGATGCGGAGGTGGCCAATACCGGGTGATTGACGCTTCATTGAGATGAATGTAAATGTGTCCTCCTTCCAATCTTCCGGGAGGATGCCCGTGCTCCACATTTGATTCAGCTGACTAAGGAAGAACACTAAGTCATCCTCCGATAGAATGTGGGGTATGTCCCCATCAGTTCATTCGGCCCGCGCGCTTTGTTCAGTGGCACTGCCGCAAGTACGTGCTTAATCTCTGCCATGTCGAACATCCGGCATCCGGCTTCATCGCTTTGTAGTCGGCGTACCTGGGGGCCCAGGCCGACATACTCACTCATCAGACAACTCTAACTTACTCAGATTGAGACTAACCCCTGGGTATGAGTCCGGCTGAAAATTGGGGACCCTGATTCTGAGGGATCCCGGCTAAGTGTAATTTCAGTGAGTCTGAGTTTATTGATAGCTATGCAAGAAATATGTTTTGTTATTGAGGCTTTGCGAGTCCCGTTTATTTTGGCGACCTAAGCTTGGGCGTTTCCAGAGAAGCTTAAATGCCGTCATTGACCCTCTTACACTGGTCCATACCTTTCTTAATGCGTTGTAGTGTATTACTTTTGGTTGTTGTGGAATCCTTTCGTCGCATCACTAGGTGCCACGCGTTCTTCGCTCTAAACATGTTACCCTGCCTTTCCAATATATAACACCACCGGTCCCTATCAATTTTGCTGAATAGTACTGTACTTATCTGTTTATCCACTTAGTGCGGCACCCCGAGTTTTCTATGTCTTCAAGTGCTTCCCTAATTTGAGAAAGCCATGTCGGGTCTTCCAGAGATGCAGCAGGTGTTCATTGGAGAGGGGTTGTTTGACATATTTTCGTATAAGTGTCGTTTGCGCATATTATTGTGTAACATATCGGTGAACGCCTGTAGAGATTAGTGCTCCAGGACCACAGACTTCCCTTGCCTCACCTAGTCCGATTTAAGATCATCGCTTCCTAACATCGTTGGCAAACAGGCCCGCGCAGATCGCCATGCACGGGCAGTGTGCTCCACTGGTGTGGTTGGTGCGTGCTGATAGTCCGGTGCGCGTTGGTAAGTTTCTATCATCTTCACTGCGTCCTGTCTGTACCACGTGTTCGAGTGCACTCACTCGCGCGTAAGAATGTTCTGCAGTGAAACTTGCAATGCCCGTTGGTCAACGTGAGGCCAGGTGTTGTATCCCTCTCTAATGAGTTGACGTGTCCCGTTGTGGTTAGTGAGCAGTGTGAATTGTTCGTCTTGTAGGCGTTTTAGGAGTAGTTTCGCAGAGTTGTGTTTTCGCGTAGGCCCCAGCAGCATGTGCAGGGTTTCAGCCTGCCCCCTATACCCGCCATGGTTGCGTAGTGGCGTTGGTGTTGGGTTGTTAAAATCCCGGCCGCTACAGTGGCATTCCAATGGATGCGAAATGCAAAAATATCCGTATACCATGGACTCGTTGGATGTGAAAGAACTCCAGGGGCGCGATCGGAGATATTTTGTTCGATACGCGTTGTGTTCAGTTGCTGCAACGTCACAAAGTTGCAGTATGTAAAATTTGTGACAGCGGGGCGGAGAGAGCAGCCAATCAGGAAGCGGTGACCTCCCCGGAAGTTTACCTCCGTCGTTTGTCGTCTGCTTGCAAACAGTATACTACAAAGCCAAATATTTCTCGTCTTCCAATTGAATGAAATCTTTATCTAAAAAAATATATTTTTTCTTCTCAAGCCCAAACACGTTTTCATATAGTAGTACGTGTGACTACTGCAATTTATAACTATTAGGTTCTTTGCGTCGTCCCTAGGTGGTGTCGCGCAGAGCGAGGAAGAAAAAGAGAAAAAAGCGACGGGAAGAGTGGCGCACTTTTCAAGAGGCAGCGACAACATCCCAGTGGCTCGCTGGCACCGATGATGTTGTCGATTTCTCTGTACAACCAACGAATTATTTGTTTCGAGAAACAAAAACGACGCCGGAATTCACTTTCTGCCATTTCTTCAAACGCGTTTCGCACCGCCACCCGCTCTCCTCCTTCCTCTAGAAACGCCAGCGCAACAACCGAAGTTTCCAACGGAAGCGCCATTTTCTAGAATTAAACTATGAATTGGATTCAAACGTGCCATACCGCAGCCGAAAAGGCCGCCTGTTGGATCCAATCCAATCCACCAGACGCGCCATGCGAAGCCGTATGATCGCTCCAAACTTCTCAACTCCTGTCGCGTTCGGACGAAATGCTCGGTGGGCGGATGATTGACAGGAGGGTGTCGTCATTTTGACGTCACCAAAAACGGGGCGGCGCCCCGCGGCTGGCGACGTCGGCGCGGAGTAGGCCAATCGCGCGCGCCGGTAACCGAACGAACGCGCCGAACAACCATCTCCGATCGCACCCCAGGCAGTCAATATTACGGAGTCCCCCATTACGGCGTGCGTCATAATCTATTGTGGTTTTTAGAAATGAGGCCCCAAATTTATATTCTTAGTATAGTCAACTTGGTGCCAGAAGTGCCTAAACTAGCCAAATTTTAATGCGTCCCTTACGTAACCGACTTCTTGCGGAGGGTTGTAACTGTTGGTGATGTAATTTTCGGGGGAAGTTGTTCTAGATATTCCCTATAAGAATTCTTACAGTTAGGACCTAAATGCCAAGTGCATGATCTTGGCTTCGATCTCTTTGTCGATCAGTATGGCGTGTTTGTCCGTGTGCTGGTATGTGGAGCAGCCAGATAGCTTGGCGGTTGTATGGAGGTTCGTGGAGGATTGGAAGATAACTGTGACATAGACGTTCGTGAAGTATTTTAAACATACTAATCGCATTAAAATCCCTTAAAATTAATCCGACGCTATGCGGAGGCGAACCAGCGTTATACATGTATAGACAACTTTGTCTCAATTATGACAATTGCTGCGTACGCACCACATACATGACGCCTTTCGCTTGTGGCAGTGTGATGCGTCGCTATATTGCTTTCGTGATAATCGCATTACCGTCGACATTCATCATGAGAGAGATTGTGGGAGAATTTGCATTAGGAGATTTTTATGCAGCATTTCGTCCTTCTTCTTCTGCGATGTCTTAAATGCTTTCAAAATTAAAGATAACGTATCTAGCCGCAGCAAAAGCAGGCTATAGAAAAGAACGTAATCTTCTGGCAAAAATAATTTTATATTTGCTTACGACGGCGATGGTATTAAAAGCGGAAGTGTGAAAACTTGTATCCGAAAGTCGAGTGCTGCCGAAGTAAGAAATGTATGTTCATTACCGCCAGTAAACAAGCGTTGTAATGTTGAGCCGGAAACAGCGCATAAGTGCATAGTAAGACCCATCTGTTTATTGCTGTCAGTACACAAGCTTTTCTATGTTGAGCCAGTAACAGCGCACTGGTGCATAGTTACTAAGACCCATTTGTTTATTAGTGAGTACACACGCTTTGGGATCTTAAGTGAGAAATAGCGCAATAGTGCATAGTAAGACCCATCTATTTAATGCAGTCAGTACACAAGCTTTGCGATGTTGAGGCAGAAACAACGTACTAGTGCATAGTTACTAAGACCCATCTGTTTATTAGTGAGTACTCAAGCTTGGCGTGTTGAACCAGAAACAGCGCACTAGTGCATAGTAAGACCCATCAGTATATTGCAGTCAGTACACAAGCTTTGCTATGTTGGGCCAGAAACAGTACACTAGTGCATAGTGGAGCGTCGCACCCGAAGCCGGCCGACGGCGGCGCTTCTTCCGTGTGTGAGGCTCTGATGAACGTGGCGTTTATTCGACTTATATAACACTTCAAGGTCAGGTTGTATCATGCAATTGGCGGTAAGCAGGTGGCGTGCTCACAAACGCACAGACACGGAGGTCGCGGCTCCATGATGCGGACATTGGTGATAAACATGTACCGAGCGCTACATATAACACCAGAGGACAGCAGGACGCAAAACATCGTAAGAAATATCTGCTTATTACAGTCAGTACAAACGTTTTGCGGTGTTGAGACAGAGAAAGCACACGCGTGCATATTAAGATTCATCTGTTTATTAAAGTCAGTGAACAAACTGCAATGTTCAGCCAGTAACAGCACACCAGTGCATATAACGGAGCAGGTGGTAACACGCTCGTGCAGGCTGTTCTGGAACGAAACCGCAATTTATGCCACTGCTCCTAACGTCGCACAGATAGAAGTACACTGAAGGAATTGAGAATATGCCAGATGCAAAAGGCCGTTTGCAACTACCATAGCTCACATTATATGTGGCTGTAGTAACGTGTACAGTCTATGAAAAGTGTTTAGAGCAAAAATTTACGATAAGGCATATATAAACGAAAAAAGAATGTTTAAAATATTTTTGTTTTCCATTCTGAGAGACTATGTCACGCGTCCGCTGTCACATGTGTGACTAATAAATGTCCTTTACATATGCAGTTGTCGCTGCGGAGACAGAAACTAAAAGTATTTCGAACAGTTCCGTGATTGAATCAGTTGAAGCGCTGGACAGAAGAACGGCACCGCACGTCACTGCAGGTTAGTTTTGTACGTTTTGCTTTAAAAAAACGTTACTTTAAATGTTCACTTCTCATACTTTATGTGTGAAACGACCGAACGTATACAATGGCCGGTTAGCTTTGATCCCTGGTAAATATTGTTGGGATTAGAAAAGGTGCAGACGTCAGTGGGCAAATGGAAATGGCTTAAGCTAAGCAAGCACAGTCCCGAGGTTTTATGAAATGAATTCCGAATCCTTTTTCGATTTCGAGACACGAAACGCTTGCATCACAATAACTATTGCGTTTTGTTGGAACGACGCACCAGGTGCGGCATTTCTTTCCACCTTTGAGTATTAAATGCAGGGTGCATAGATGTTCTATAGTACCCTGAAGTAAATTGTATGAGTTGACAGGGTTTTATCTGGTGCACATTGTTTTACTTAGTGACGTTGACCGTTCTTACGGTACACACATTTTTACTATGCCTGCTGTTTCAATGTCACTGCACGTTGTCCGTATGCGCGAACGATCTTCACAGATTCCGTTACCTCAACAAGCAGAGCTTGCTTCCTGCGTGAACAATTCTTGGTATTCCTTGTCGCAGCTCCCTGTACGTACAAACTGCTGCTTATAGTTCCCATTAATTTTTCAGGTCAGTGGATCACTTCAATTTCAAAATACACCAGGCACACATACGGCGCAAAGGACGCCATATATTATATGACATACATGCCAGAGATGCTGGTACAGTTGCTCAAGTCCAGCACCGTCGGCACACGTGGGCTGCAGTACCTGACTTCCTGGAACTTGTTCCGAAATTTGGTGAATTTTACGCTGCCGGCTCGCCTTGGGGGTAGTGAACGTGCCGACTTGTTCTGCTACAATGCCGTCAATCGGCCTATGCGACTGGCAATGACTAGCGGGTACTTGAACAGAGGTAGGTAGGCAACTCATTTTCATGTTATTTTTATGTTTCACATGTTCATGTTTGCGCACAAGCAAACCTGAACATTTCACACACGGTGACCGCGGACACTCGCTGCCAAAAACGCTGGCGTGAGGAATAATTGCAGCAGTGGGCAAAGTCACCTTCGTGCTGTCTATCGCTTCAACGCCAATTGAACGGTGAGAGCACAGCGCCGAAAAAGCTTCGAGGCGCCGGCCCACCTTGATTGTGCTCCCAAAACAGATCGCTTTTAAGATAAAGGCCGCGCGACCACAACCGCACCGTGAGACACTATGGTGATACCACTGGCAGGGCAGTACCGTTCAGTACCGCATGGTGGTAGGGTGGTAACGGGAGCGTTCTCGCATTCTTCCCTCATGACAGCTAGCGTTTTGAGACGCTGTCGATGACACGCTGCGCCTCTGGTCGCAGTGTCTGCTGTCGCAGGCAGTAGCAGGCGCTGCACGTGGTTCCGAATGCGTTGCTTGAAGTGCGTGGGCGCTCGAAGTACCGCTTGCATTGTGCTTACGGGTAAGGCATGGCGGTAAGGGGGAGCACCCCCATAACAAAGTGCAATATGTGCCGCAAATAACCAACTCCAAATGCACGCTCAACTTAGTCTTGAATAGTAAGCGTAGTTGATTCTTCATAAATTTTTTTGTTACCGATTAATAGCAAAAACTTCAGCAGCTCAATTTCAGGAATGTGCTAGTCAAACTTTGTGTTCAAAGAGCTAAGTGAAAGAGCATGAAAGACGCTTGGCGATGTTTATCCTCAAATTTCTGCGTTATCGTGGCCCAAAGTGTTAATTAAATGCGCAGACTAAATTTGCATCCTAACCGGAGTCAGCACGGGGGCACAGGCGCCTTCCTCATTCGCTTGCTTCGTGAATTCAGACAAACAACGTCGATTTCAAGAGTTGGCTAGTTATGCTTGCTCGTAAAGGAAAGGGTCCACTAAAGTGTCAGCGCTAAAAAAATTACCAACTCTTTCACTATCAGAAAATGGGGGTAAGCGAAGATTGTCCTGCGCGCATCTGACCTTCGTCACGGTTAAGTAGCCCACAGGTTACAGTGCCGCATTGCTTCGGCCTCCCGCTCCCTCAGCTCGAGATCTTCTCGTTGCTTAAGGATTGCCTGGGCTCGGGCGGCTCTAATGGCAGAGTCGGCGCACCGACGGTAAACCCAATCACGGGTGAGTTCTCACCGCCGCTCGTCGAAGGCTGCCCGTTCTTCGGGGAAACGCGCAGCGCATTGCCGTCCCATCCTTTATCCGAGAATGAACGGAAACAAGGCCAGCGCAGCACGCGCAATGCCCAATCCTGCCCTTTTTCCTCCTCGGCGTAAGCGAAGCGGCTCTGATTGGTTGCGCGCGTGGAGTGAGCGCGCGCCTATGCAGTTGACATCCTTGATAATGGCTCACGCCTCGGCGCCGATGTAGCTGTCAACTCTTAAAGCCACCCTGTCCCGCAGCTGCTCTGCTCTGGAAGCAACTCAGCCTTTTCTTGCGCGACCATGACAACGTCATTTCCTAGTCAATGCAAGCTTCGCTTGAAAAACAAGGTTTATGCACAGGGCGGTTGAAATCAATCGATAAATAAATATTGATTATGCGGGCACAATACTGTTCGCCCACTTGGACGGGACGGGCCTCGCGAGCTTTCGGCTCTCTTCTGGGCGCAGCTGGCGCGTGCTTTGGTGAGACAAGCTTACCGCCCGTCGGCACTCTCCCTATCCCGTCGAGCGCGCGCAGCATCGATGCGCTTGCATTTCCTCGCTGCGGCGTCGACTGCTGCCTTGCGACGGCGCGTCGTGTTGTCGTTGCGAACCGCTCACACACAATGAATTACCCTGCCGCACTTGTACTGCATCAAAGCCGGCATGGCATTTTAGCGCTGAAGGAAAACCGCGCGCACGCGCCCTCAGACGTGCACATATGCCCAAGGCTCGAGCGAACCCACTCGCGCTATCCAGCTATCCTCCGTCCCAAACTTCGCACTTAGCGCCTTCTGGAAGAAGGCACGAAAATTAGGCTGAACTGAATTCTGGGGTTTTGTGTTCCAAATCCACGATTTGATTATGAGGCATGCCGTAGTGGGTGACTACGGGTTAATTTTGACCACCAGGGAATCCTTAGCCTGCCACTAATGCACGGGACACGGGCGTTCTTGCATTTTGCTCCAGTGGAAATGCGACCGGCACGGCCAGGATTCGATCCTGCGACCTCGTGCTGAGGAGCGCAACGCCGTAGCCGCTAGGCCACCGTGGTGGGTAAATTAGATTATACTTAGAGATGGTACTACATGGACAAAGGCATTCACGTCAACTCCGTTGCACGGCCTAAAATTGTCATTTTTATTATACCTTGATAAGGATCCTTAGTTGATGATTATCGCTACTTGTTCTCGGCAAGACGAGATATCAGTTCATACTATTTTTATTTTCTTACGACATCTACAAGTCACATACCCGATCCTTCTTAGTTTGTGGAAGTGGTTACAAGACAGCCAAATCCGATATACGCGAAACACTAATGAAGCGAGCCAAGATTACCTTTTTTCTTTTAAAATGTCTACGCTGTCCTAAATTTGAGATGTGCCTAGACCTTGCAAACGTGACTGCATTTCTTTTGCGCATGTGGTAGACATTGTAGGGCGCCAAGTGTGCAATAACGGAGCATAAATGCAGCATGTTTTACAAACTATTGTGCTTCGATAAACTGAACTGCGTGATACAGCTACCTTACAACAATTGCCCATCGTCTAACACGCTTTATCGTCGCTTGGATGGCGCTCATGAGCACATTTTCTGCTTGGCGATTGCAACGATGTTTTGCATCTCCTTGCTATAATCGCGGCACATTCGTTTGCGGATTAGGTTCGCTAGAGGTAAGAGATATGAATCAGTAGTTTATTACATTTGAAATGTTGAACAAACAATTCCTTTCTGGATGTTTTAATTTACCTGAATATATTTTCATACGACCGGAAGCCCCCTTCCAACAAACTACCCTATGAATGCTGTTTTGTCCTCAAGTTCCCCGTAGTGGCGTAATTCAATTATTTGACGAAATCTGAAGTGGGCGAAAATAAGATGGCCATCATAATGGTGAGAGAATGCTGCTGTCGGAAGTAATTGAGTTCAGAGTCGGAAGAGTCGCCGTAGCTGATGTTTTCTTTTATTCATTCTTCCCCGTTAGATAGACACCGATAAATTTCTTGCACATGTCCACTGACTTTGAATAGAAACTATATGAGCTTGATGAATGATTCCTTTATGCTGTGTTCTCGTGAATGCTATCAATTCCTCCCAACGCAAGGGTTATCACACCGTATATATAGTACTCAAGCCACCCTCGCACAACTACACGGCTGGTAGTTGTGTTGTACTTTTATTAGCTGCATTTGATAGCGCATCAGCGCATGGTACGTGCAAACGGCGGTTACTTAGTACGACGCAAATCCCAGCACACTTGCTTTGATTTTTACCGTGCCTTGGATAATACCTGACCTCGCAAGTTACGCCAACGAACCGCGCCTGTCCTTGTTCTTTTAGTCCAGCATCATTTACGGCAAGCGACAGCGGCCGCATTGTGCATCGAAGCTGTTAACTTCTAGTTGGTCGGTATTTCTCACGGCATGCTCATCAAAAAAAAAAAAAAAACGGCAGCTGGAAGGTTTTTGGTTTGGGTTTCCGTTTAACAGATTAGCGTTTTCTCGTATATTCGATTTACATTCCGATGCTATCGTATCTTCAGGTTTTCTGTAAGTCGTACTTTACGAATTGTGTGAATTCTATTTTGACAAGGCCATTTAGTTGAATAATGCTATTGCGCTATGCGGAAAGGCTACAGGAATAAGGAAGTATGCTGTGGTAACGGTAACGCCACCTGTCGGCCGCGGCAAATCATACACACCTAAAACGGCAGCTCGTAAAGGGTTTTCTTTCACTTTTCACCTAACATAGTTACTACGGTTTCTCCTATATTCGAATAACAATCCGAATCTATCATGTCTGCAGAGTGTGCGTAGGTCATACATTGCGCAATTTCTGACGCAATTTACTTTTAAACAATAATTTAGTTCAATAATGCAATTGCACAAGGCGGAAAGGCTTCAAACATCAGGCCCCGCAGGGGCGTCTGCGTCAGCAGGCGTTTGGTGTGTTGCGACACCACGTACCCGAGCACACGAGGGTTGGCCCCTCCCGCGTGTAGCCGTGCGCGGCTTAGCCGTGTCTGGGGAAAAGGGCATCGTGGGGGTTGAGCCGATGCTGGGTGTTTTGGACCTTTAAGGCCCCCCGGCGGAGGCAACACACCTCTTCGGCCTCTGCTTCGCATAGACGGCACCTCCAGACTGACCCACCTGGAGGAAATCGGCAGTCGCTTTTTCCTGTCTCTCTCTACCCTCATCTTCGCCATTCTCTCCCACTTTTCCATCTTTCCTGTCTTCTATTCATTTCTTTTAACTTCCTATTTTCTGGGCGGCAAGGGTTAACCTTGTGTACTATATCCAGTCTCGGGTATATCTATATTAGGTTATAGTGGGAACGTACCGCTGGCGTACGCAGAATAGAAATTTTCTAATCCTGTCACATCCTCAGGTTGGGCTCCGAGGTGGGCGGCGGGCATTCCTGCCGAATAAAGTAATCCTATATATGGCTTCTAGTTTCCCCCCACTCCCTGATCGCTCCCTGAAGAGGGGGCGCACCGATGAAACGTTCAACTTTCTGATGAAACCAAAAGAAATATTTCCCAAATACCACGTAATACATAGTCAACCTAAAACCAAGACAGTGCGTACAATATCCCCATTTGTGGTTTCAAAATGCCTGACAGAAGCAATCGGTTCTGGTTACAAAGTAACTAAGATGGGAAGCGGCGACCTTCTTCTGGAAGTGCGCGACAAGCTCCAACACAGCAAACTGACGAAACTTGTTGCGTTTGGTGACATTCCTTTCTCAGTGCGCCCCCACCAGTCAATGAACACTGTGCGTGGTGTCATTTCTGATGACGACCTCCTTCAACTCAGTGAAAGCGAACTGTTGGATGGATGGCAAGACCAAAACGTTGTAAAGGTGCAACGAATTAAGTTAAGACGCGATGACAAGGAAATCCCAACAAAGCATGTAATAATAACATTCGGAACAAGTGAACTGCCTGATTCGATAGAGACCGGATATTACAAACTTCGCGTACGACCATATATTCCCAATCCGCGCCGATGCTTCAAGTGTCAGCGTTTTGGGCATGCATCTCAGAGCTGCCGAGGGCGTGCTACATGTGCAAAATGTGCATCTAAAGACCACACATCAGATAACTGTTCTTCCGCAACCCACTGCACTAACTGTGATGGAGACCACCCCGCCTATTCGCGATCGTGCCCATCATGGAAGAAAGAAAAACAAATAATCGAACTGAAGGTTAAACTAAACATTTCTTTTCCAGAAGCGCAGAAGCGTTTTTTCTGTCCACCACCAATCAAATCCGTCCTACAGTGATGTGACGCGCCGGGGGGCAGTGCCACATCCTCTGGCGGCCGCGCAAGTCACACGGAGTGTGACGGTGGTTACGCCATCAGCCCCCCTGGCGGGAGCAGCCACTGCTCTTCCGCCCCCTAGCACGAAGCGCCAGCAGACCCCCGAGCCTGCCGGTCCCAGGGCCACTGCTCGTGCAGACAGGCCCCAAAAACCCCCGAGAGTGCCCGCTGAGCGGGCGTCATCCAGCGCCTCTGACGAGGCGATGGATGTAACAAAAACTTATCCGGCGTCTCAGACGCCGAAGGAAAGGCGTTGCTCCCTGGAGCGCGCCAACAAAAAAGAAATACCCCGCATCAAGGGGCCTGGAAAGGTCCCTTGAGCCAACCTAAGTGATATCTCTTGACACACATCACATAAACACAAACAATATGGATACACAAATATTACACTGGAACGTGAGAGGCTTGATCCACAACCTCGATGATATCAAAGAACTCTTACACAAATACAATCCGAAGGTGCTGTGTGTTCAGGAGATGCATTTTAAATCTACGTAAACAAACTTTCTTAGGCAATACGCTATTTTCCGGAAAGACCGAGATGATGCTGTTGCATCGTCCGGAGGTGTAGCAATAATAGTCGACAGAGGCGTTGCTTGTCGGCAACTGCAACTCCAAACTGCGCTTGAGGCAGTGGCTATCGAAGCAGTTCTATTCAATAAAATAGTTACCATCTCGTCTGTATACATCCTTCCAAGTTATCAACTCTCTAGCACAACATTTCAAAGCTTTATTGATGAGCTGCGTCACCCTTACATAGTCGTCGGTGATCTAAACGCGCATAGCACACTGTGGGGCGACTCACGCTGTGATGCGAAAGGACGGCTTATAGAAAACATCCCATTCACTTCAAGTTCCTGCTTGCTTAACAAGAACAAGCCAACATTTTACGGCTCTACACATAAAACATTTTCTTCGATAGACCTAATCATAGCGTCTAGTACAATTGTGCCATATCTCCAGTGGGATGTCATTAATAACCCTTATGGCAGTGATCATTTCCCCATCGTTCTAAACCTTAAAAAACAAAGTCCGTGTCATACACATATTCCTCGATGGAAAGTCGACTCAGCCGACTGGACGAAGTTGGCAGTGTATATGTCGCTCGCAGATACTTAGGTTACATGATTTGAAACCTAAGTATCTGCGAGCGACATATACAGCTTTGCATAAATAAATTATCTAAGTGGGCGGACCAAAACGGTTTCAAGCTAAACCCACAAAAAAGTACATGCGTCCTGTTTTCTAACAAGAGAGGCATACTTTCGGACCCCGCAGTAGATCTAAATGGAGAACGGCTATCTGTGAGCCATGAACACAAAT
The DNA here is from genome assembly GCF_050947875.1 of Dermacentor variabilis. NCBI lineage: Eukaryota > Metazoa > Arthropoda > Arachnida > Ixodida > Ixodidae > Dermacentor > Dermacentor variabilis. Next base: position 127,375,158 of record NC_134570.1, read on the forward strand.
TTCTAGGAATCCGTTTAGACAGCAAGCTGACTTTTGTACCACATCTGAAGTATCTGAAATCAAAGTGCCTCAAGACTATGAATCTGCTGAAGCTCTTGTCGCGCACATCTTGGGGAAGCGACACGCGGTGCCTTTTAACACTTTACAAAAGTCTAATATTAATACGGCTTGACTACGGAGCAATAGTTTATAATTCTGCTGCACCTAGCGCTTTGAAAATGCTAGATCCTATTCATCACTTAGGCATCCGCCTTGCTACAGGTGCCTTTAGGACTAGCCCTGTAGAAAGCCTGTATGCTGAATCTAACGAGTGGTCCCTGTGTCTTCAAAGAACATATTTAAGTCTTTCTTACGCCCTCAAGGTGAAATCAGATTTGCATCATCCATGCCATTCAATTATTTACGACCTGTCTACGGCTAGGCTTTTCCATAATCGCCCAAGCACTAGACCTCCTCTGTCCCTTCGGTTGGAAGCATTATCCGAAGAAACGGGTGCGCCGATTGTAGAGAATGTCATAATGGCCACTACGCGGCTTCCACCGCCGTGGGAGTGGCAGACTATCGAATTTGACGTCTCGTTTGCAGAAATATCAAAACGAGCACCTGAGGCACACATAGGGTCACATTTTCTTGAGCTTCAAGAGAAATATTCTTGTGCTGAATTTTACACAGATGCCTCTAAGTCTTCGTCTGGTGTCGCTTACGCAGCACTAGAATCAGCATTTTTAATATCCGGTAGATTGAACCCACATACATGCATTTTTACAGCGGAAGCATATGCAATGCTCTCTGCAGTGAAGCACATCAAGCAAACGAATCTGACTAGGGCTATAGTGTTCACAGACTCATTGAGTGTAGTGCGAGCCCTAATGAATGTATGTAAACATAAAAACACTGTCTTTAATGAACTGTATACATTGCTATGCTCAGCTTATAGTGGTAAACAAATGATCATCCTATGCTGGGTACCTGGCCACTGTGGCATAAAGGGCAACGAAGCTGCTGACGAGAAAGCTACTTCAGCAGCTTTTAGGGACACGAACATAAACATACCCATCCCAGCCACAGACCTTAAAGCATACTTGCGTTACAAGCTCAAAATCCATTGGCAGCAGCAGTGGAATGCTGAGATATCAAATAAACTGCACTTGATAAAGCCCAAATTAGGATATTGGGTATCGGAGAGAATGTCACGATATAACGAAGTGCTCCTTTTCCGATTAAGAATAGGACACACTTACGGCACTCACACTTACCTCTTGACTGGGGGGGTATCCTACCACTTGTAGTAAGTGCGGCCAAAACCTCACAGTCCTGCACGTTCTTATTCAATGCCCTGCAATAGAAACACAGAGGAAAAAGTATTTCATTTCTGCATATCGCGAAAATATTCCTCTTCACCCGAATTTTTTTCTCGGCAATGAAGCGCTTTTTAATCCGAAACTAGTTTTAGCGTTTTTAGCTGAAACAGACACTCTCGAAATCATTTGGCCAGGGCATTTTTAGCTCACGTATAACAGCCTTGTACTCAAAGGCTTTCTTGAATCTAAAGTGTCAATGCCATGTTGTATTGCATCATGCTTTTAACGAAACCCCATTACCATAGCCCACAGCATTACTTAGTCAGAGTCATTATTTTAGCACATATATATTTTACGCCATCCACAGCGAGCGATTTTAGGCCTTTTTACAGCCATGTCACATATACCATGAGAAATTCATCGTCTAATTCATTGCCTGCATCATTCACAATGCACCGTTAACATTACCTTTGTCATGGCGCTCTTTGGCCATACCTGGCCCTTGCGCCATAAAACACTACACATCATCATCATCACAAACATGAGGAAGTATGCTGCTCTGCCACACACGTGCGTGTGCGCGTGAGGTACTTCGCTTATGGTGGTGGTGGTGGTAAAAGCTTCGACGTACAATCACTTTCACATGGTGGAATGGAGGCGGATTTTATTCCCTAGCAATTTATGTACAAAAACGCAGACATTTACTTGATTTTCCTGACGCAACCGCTCGAATTTAAATGTACAACATTGCACGGAGCTGCTTTATTTATACACACTATCTGAAACTAAGTTTTTGTGCTGTTCAAAGTTTTGTTACAATTGGCTTTTAATTGTGAAGTGCTGCATTGACTAGGGGCCCTATCATGTAACCTATTCGTGTCCGCTTTTATTTCGCTCTTCTGACATCAAATTTTGGTACCTTCCAACGCATACATCGGGCAGTGAATAGCAGCATAGTTCGAACTAACCAATAAAACGCTGTTCTCGTTTATAGGGGGTCACTTTAGTTTGCTTTCAAAGCGAATAACATTGCCTTAGGTGAAAGTCCTTCTCGGCTAACTAGCTGACCAGAGGCGAGGAGCACGCAGAAGTGGAGAAGGTTTCGGGGGGACCGAGCTAGCGCAGTGAAAGACAAATTCATGAGGAGGATGCTATCAGCGCCTGTGATTGGTCCGCTTCTTCTTGCTTAGCTTTGGGTGTATGGCAAAAAATCGCGGCAGCATGCAACGGAAGGGCAAAAATTCAGCTAAAACGAATCCTCAGCGTAGAAAATTTGGCAGAGCGATGTCGCGTACTTGCTGATAGAGCTCGACAACGTTATACTGGCACACTGAAATTCTTAGTATACTCAAATAAATCCATTCGCCCTGGCAGCTCTAAGCAGCCAACGCCAGAGCTATCGGTGTGCCGCCATCTTATATTCATTTGTGAATGTGGCAGCCTCCGGCTGTTACGCTAAACAGAATTCAGTTTTATTCGTCATATTATTGAATCTTTATGCGTACACATAACTATCACACGCTGAGTTTTCGCCGTTTTGTGACATCGCGTGACAGACAGGCGAATTGGGCGCCACCCGAAAACTTTTCCCCAATTGCGGGCGGTTGATGGCGAAAAAGGCGTAGAATTTGAAATGGTTATTTTCCCTTTGTTCAGTCTAATCATGCGTGATACGTATGTACAGGTCATATCTGATGAGGAGGTTTTGCGGTTTTTCTGACCTCGCGTAATATACGAGTCGAAGTGGGGATGGCCCTAAATAAATTCCCTCACAATTATAACCGTCATCTACCTTGCTTGCGTTACCTTTCTTTAATGCTGCGGACCAGGTACTTCCATGTCACGAACGACATGCGTGTTATTAGCGTGACATAGCAATCTCGACAGGAAAGTAACGAGCGCAGATGTTTCAGCAGATGACGAATATTTTTGTGGGACAAGATAAGTCCCAAAGATTGCAAACTTAAGAGTGTTGGGCTGATTCCAGAAATGGAATAAAACAACTTAGAATAGGCTTAAGTTATGGCGCCCTATGTTTGTGGTGTAGAGCTTCTTTTCAATGCGAAAGCGGTATATGGCTAATGAGGCGCAAAATTGCGCCTTGTTGCAATTGGCTTGACCACACGATGGCCCAAAAAGGCTACGAAGCCTCGAGTTTTGGCAGGAGTCGAGCCCACGAGCTTTGGTGTTAGCTAAGGTTACGAACCCTTCGCCATTCGTGCTAATTAAGCCAAAATTAACTAAGGCACATGTAATCAATATAGTTTAATAATGCACGCGAACCCTCTACCTCTGGCGTTAATTGAGGCGAAGGTAATTAACGTTCAGTTAATTAAGGCACTCGCACCCACCACCATTGGACATAATCAGAGTGAAGTTATTTAAAGCGCATTTACATAACATAGTTAATTATGGCATTCGAATTGAGGACCTTTGGTGGGAGTCCTCCCACCAAAGGTACTCTGCGCCTCTTCACCCGTTAGCCCAGCCCGTGCCCTTCGTCGCCAAGCCATGCATCTCGCAATGTGCGATGCACTTTTATACGGCGACAACTTCCAGGAGGACGGACATAAATGCCTGATAGTCATACCCAATTTGGTGGGAGGACCTGCCAATATCCTGATCGCAAGTCGAGAGAAAAAATTGGGTACCTTGAAAGCAATCCAGGGCGTCAGCTATTCGAGGAAGGGGATAAACGTCTTTTCAAGTTACCTTGATGAGGCGCCGGTAGTCCACGCATAATCTAATAGAGCCATCTTTCTTTTGCACTAGTACAGCAGGAGAGGACGAGGGGCTGCAAGAAGGCATGATGACTCCACGCTGAATCATGTCGTCAAATTGTTTCGTAATTACACGACGCTCCGCAGGTGGCAAGCGGCAGGGGCGCTGTCGCCAAGGAGCGTGAGCCCCAGTGTCAATCATGTGAGCAACCGCTTTAGCTCGGCCCCGTGACGCTTGCGGTATGTCAATCAAAGTGCAGAACTCGTGTAGAAGGGCAAGAAGCTGCGTCCGCTAAGCCGGAGCGAGGTAGCTGTCGATAGAACGGTGAATAGAATCCGATAGCATGACGTCGGACGCATAGTGAGGTATTAGGGCGTTAAGCTGATGTATTGCCTCAGGTTCGGAGAGATGAAGCGGCACAATAGCATCAGCGTCTACAGGCTGCACGTGGCCAAGCGTTTCATTACGGTACAAAGTCAGGAGGCCAGAGTTGTGGTTGCGAACAAGTAGTCCGGGATTATTCTGATGAAGCGCGATGGTCGCAAATGACAGTGACGTATTGTGGTGGCCACGAATTATGTCAGATGGCGTGAACATAACGGTGGTATCGGGAAGGACAGCACAAGAAACGGAAACAATGATGAAACTGGGAGGATCTGACAGGCCAGGTAGGTCAGTATCAGCGGTGACGACAAGCTTGCTATCACCAGGAGCGGCCACATGGCCGGAAGGTATCTCGCAAAATACACCGAGCTCTACTTGCGCACGAGCGCAGTCTATAACGGCGTGATTACGTAACAGAAAATCCCATCTAATGGTAAGATTATAAGGCCACGAAGTGAGCAAAAGGAACTCAACGCCATAGGTCACATCTTGTACGTTCTCGCCGCGAACTGCCGGCGACAGTAGCGGACAACATGAGGCGGAATTCAGCAGGCGTAGTAGATCAGTCGGTTGTATGCAGTGCGCCTAGAATTTGTATACAGCGGCACTGCCCCCAAAACCGACGTCAAAAGCATCGCAAATTACAGGCGCGTCGGCAGGAGTCGGCCGGCAGGCAGACGGCAAAACTCGGTGACCTGCTCCTGTATAACCTGTCGGATGGTCGGAGTCAGACAGTGCGTAGGCGCTTGCGAGTCTGGGAAGAACGAGAGCACAAGCTCTTTTATCTGCGCCAGGAGCGCCATGTCGTCGCTGCCGATGGTCAACGCGGAGAGGGAATTGTCTGTGGTCGTCTGCCGCCGAGATAAGACGCATTGCTTACGTAGTTCGTCGGAGCTCTGGCACAGGTTCATTTGTTAGGCACCGTGCGCGGGTCCTCAGCCAGCAACATATGAAAGGCGGCGTCATCGATGCCTTTCATGATGTCCTTGATCCTGTCTTGCTCAATTTTAAAAGGATACATGCGCTCGCTCAAGCCAATCATGCTCGTGAAGTTCTCGCCCTGCTGCTGTGACCGCCCGCGTAGACGCTGTTTAGCGCGAAGCTTGCGCACTGCGAGGCGACCGAACACTTCCGCGCAGCTCATCGTGAAAGTAGTCCAAGTGGCAAATCGAGACACGAGGTTGCGAAACTAGAGGTTTACGGCGTCTGTTAGGTAGAACAGGACGTTGTGTAGCTTTGTAGAATCGTCCCGCTTGTGCGTGCTCACGCTTTCAAGCGACGACAGCCAGTGTTCTACGTCATCATCATTGGAACCGGTAAAAAAGCAGGATTGCGCTGGCTCAGCCCGCTTGACACGATGACCGACAAAGATTGGGCCATGGATTGCTGTGTGGCGTCATCAGGCATGGTCAGAGCGGCGGTGGGCAACGCCCGGCTTCTGAGCTCCAGGTTTGAAGAGGGTACCCCGCACCTCCACCACTTTAATAAGGGGATTTATGGGCGGCAAGCGACGAAAACCAACGCACTCCCAAAGAAACTATCGTCTCTCGGCGCCAACAGCTAGTGATCCGCGCTTGCGTCCTACATATATATGATAGCGCCCCTCTACTCTCTCCTGCGTGTTCTTCTTCATTAGAGTTGGTTCAGAGCAGAAACACAGGACGAGGTAGAAGTTTGGCATGCGACTCGCTTTCTTTCGAAACACACTCAAAGGAGACAGACCAATGCAAGATCTCCGGCTGCAATGGAATCGCACAGTGTTGTAAAGCGAATGAAATGTACACATATGGTTCACGTATGGTGAGAGCTGTCTACAAATTCGAAATGAATCTATAGGTGGCTTGGGGTGAAGCCCAATTCGTTTTCTGCCTGCGGTTTCCGCCTTACTACTGAAAAAAATTCTACAAGGTATTCTTTTCTTTTCTTTGATTGTGCTTATTCATTACGCGTATTGCTCGTTTATATAGAAAATAGTTGTCAGTTATGTATATGCGCCGTCAATAACGGGCTAATGAACACTGTCTCGCAACTATCTTGCAGCAAAAATGTAGTAAACATTGCCACATGCAATGTTCATTCCCACAACGCTGACAATATTTGTGCGTAATTTCCAACAGACGCACCTCTTCCAAATAAGAGAGAAGGCGCTTCGTGAAGTGGCAAAAAATATAATGATACTCTTGCATAACCTCTGTCCTCAGGGTCTTCACCAACCCGCCGTCTTCAGGACAATCATTATCCCGCTGACGTCAATGCCCTGCTCTAAAAGTCCTGGCTAAACCACCGTCACCCACCTAGCTCTACAGAATATGCGGCTTTGACGCTTATTTGTCGGTAAATAAATTGTTATAGAATACCCCAGCGTCAGCCACTCAGTTCCACAGAAGATGCCTGTTTGACAATTATTTATTTGGCTATAAACAGTTATAGAAAGCCTCAGTACTCTGAGCCATTATTTGGTTTGGCTTAGGACTACTGCTTCCAGTAGTAATATATTTGTGTTTCGTTTCGTTAGCTACAACCTGACTGATATAGACAGTTTGGGGGACGAATGCTATCAAAAATGTCTCTGGCGATTGGTTCTTGGTATCAATGATTACGTACTCCCCAGCCATCGTAGTTACGGTATTCGTCATACAGCGGCCATTGGCCCAATGTTGCCATTGGTGATGGCAGCAATAACCCCAGCTCTGGCCCTATACTGCAATACTTGTACATTGGCTGTTGCAATGACACGACGTCCAAACAATCGTGGCTCTAACACTGAGCCGTGAAAGGATGTGCTAGAATTTCGCCCGACTGCTAGCATACGGTCAGTGCTTGTACAATTTCTTGCTAGCATTGGGTCACGCTTGATTGAATGCCAGTGCGGTGCTTGGGCCATGTCTCGAAAGAATAATGAGCAATTATTTTGCTCGCGTTTCGTTTCTTCAATCATTTGAGCTTTCCTAATGTTTTGTCAAGAACACTAAGACAGCTGAAGCGCGAGTGCAATTCACGGTCTGAAAGTACCGGCAGCGCAACATTGAAAGGAATGCACGTAAAATATAAAACTTTTTTTTTTGCAGACAAGCTAAAAAGAGTGCATATTTATATTAGTGTGTTCTGTTGACCCTCGTATCTGCTACCTCACGTGTCATTATATTCACCTATCTAGCGCAAATTTTTGCGATTGAAACAGTTTCTCCTTTCCTTTCCTTCTCAACCGACAGTGGCTTACGGGAAGACAATACAAGAAGCGGAAGAGATGGTCACCAATATCCACAAGGCCTTGAAAGAGGCTTTTGAATCGTCCAGCTGGATAACAGGGAGCACGCGAGCGGAAGCACTGAAGAAGTTGAGCAAGATGGGGCAGTCCGTCGGCGGAGTGGCCCCGCTGGAGAGCGAAGTCTTTGCGGACAAATTCTACAGTGAGTGTTTTGTCGTAGGTTTGCGCAAAACGTGCACTAGATGACATTCAGAACGAAATTGGCTTGAATCGCGTGGATTTTCGAAGATTAGCGAAATGCTTTGATCGCGCTACCGTGGCTAGAGGGGGGAGGTGGAAGCAAAGCACGGGTCGAGTCCGTGGCGCGTGTGGCTCTTGGTTCGTAAACGTCACCAGCGACGACAAGGATGTGAGCGGTCCCTCAGATGCTCCCGCGTATAGTGTGGAAGAACTGGACTTGCTCAATGATGAAAAGCTGCCATCCGAGTTGTGGTGAGGTAACCTTGTCGCGGAAGCCCCCAAACGTATTTCATTTACCTGGCCAAAATGGCAACAGTGTTTACCTTTAAAAAGTCCCAGCTTTAATCGAACGCCAAAGCATTGATTGCGATAGCAAATTAGTGGTTTTATAGACCGTGTAAACTTGTAAGCATAAGCATACTAACCAAATTAACAAGCATATCGTCACGTGCGCACGAGCAAATATGAACACATTTCACTCGATCACCGCGGAAAGTCGCTGTCAAAACGCTGCACTGAGGAAGCGCGGCAGCAGCAGCGAGCGAATTGACCTCCGTGCTGCGTCTCGCATGAACGCGAACTAAGCCGCGAAAACACAGTTCGCGGCGGGCTCTGTCCCAGTCGCAGGTTGCATTTCAAGTACAGCGGCCCCCTCTCTTACCCTCACCCCCCCCCCCCCCGGAGCCTTGCGAGCGATGGAAGACGGCGCGATTCCTCCCCGTTTTCCGTCCTTTCGTGCGCGAGATTGAGAGCCGATCGCTGGTTTACCCTCGCATGCTTTCCCTCGCACATAAAGCACACAGCGCGCGGCGACGATTTTGTCGCCCTGTTATGGTGTTAAAAACATTGAGAGCCTACTTCACCGCATAAACAAAATGAGCGCGAGTTCAGGGTTCGAAAAAAGCTTGCTTCCTGCGACCTCCAGGGAAACAAAATGCCGAGAGTGCGACAACAAGCTGTATAGCACAATATGAATCGGCATATCGCGGTGTGAAAAATCACGCGTTCAATGCAAGTATGAGTATCTGCACTAGCTTTCATTGAACCAAGCCTCCTATCAAAGGAGAAAGAAAGTTATGAGGCCAAATATCATTGCCGCTAGGAAGCTTGCGATGCACACTATACAGCTACAGCGAGAGGAACTCAAACTAAAAAGCGGGAGCATTGAGCTCGAGAGGATGAAGCAAATCAACACTTTTATATCAGCTTCAAGCCCAGAAGATAAGCTCTCCGTACTCCCCAGCACTATAGTGTGCGTATAAGCAGCGGTGACTATAGTATGCTTTAAAGCGTCGAAAGTACGCCCAAGGCATGAAATATAGTCCTGCGTGGCTCTTGGAATAAATTGCAATTAAAATCAAGGGCCCCAAATTGTACGAACGCATTCGGAAACATTATCATGGCTCATCCGCGCAAAAGCTGCCTGCGTAAACACTCGATACCTTATAGAACTAACTACCTTTGGGTTTAATGAGCAACTATTCGCCAGAATCAGAGAGAAGGAGGACGACATGGATGAATTCAAGAGGCTCGGGGGGACCCTAATAGATTAAATTAAACACTTTTAATGTCTCAATGTTACCAGCAATGGTTGAATCGCGGAGTTTGTCGACCATCGAAAATACACTATCCCATCGCAATAGGGACAAACATGCGGACAGGGCCTAGCTGTAATGTTTCATCCGTACTTTGGCCAACTTCAGCAAATACTCTAGGTCTTTGGTTCTCACGGCAATGTTAAAGCGGACGTCCTATTAAAGATTGTTGTAGACTCGACCATAGCTCCGGAGAACATAGGCCTCTTTGTTGATTTTGTCACGACAGATCCGGCAGCCTGGGGTGCTATGCAGGATGCGCCGAGTTTCTCGTTCACCCGAGTTTTACCCGAGTTTGCTCGACGGCAGTCAGTGAACGGAGATAGCGCGGCACGCGCAAAAGCTACAGGCAAAAAATTATGTAGACAAAAAGCCGCGTATGACAACATGAGCGCACCCTGCGCGGCACGCTGCTTCCACGTTTCAAGCGCAGAAGGCTGCACAACGAAACGCGCCAGCGCCGCGTATTGTTATCAACGGATTATCGCAACTTAGCAATACCGTGACTGTCCCGCTGTCTGTCTGCACACTTGCCGTGAGCCGCTTGCCACGCCTTTCCCGGGCGCGTCAAGGGCGTGCCTCCTCTTTCGGCAACTAGCTTTCTATCCTCCATCGAATGCGAACAGGGTACATGCGGCGCATTCTTGCACCTACGCTTTCGCTCAAACGAATACGTTAAAATACAGCAAATAAAATAACGAAGATTTTTATTTCTTTAAGTGTCTGTTTTTCGTTTTATATGCTAGAAATTTGTGATGACAAACGGAGATCGAGCAAATTATTAAATTTTGCACTTCTTGCCGCGAGTGGCGACAGTGAGGCGAAAGCTTAGAAACGGATATATTGAAGCGGGTCGCACACACGAGGCAGTTCATACGGTGAGAAGTCGCCTAGGGGCGCTGCAGTGCTATTCTCAGTAATGTCATTGATCACCACTCTTTCTCTATTAGGGGAATAGAAACGCAGCGCCGTGGTACGGCTGTTCATCGCAGGCGCCTTAAGGCCTCCACTTTAACAACTAAAAACGACACACTAGTCATAAATACGGGAGCGACGGCTGTCGATGCAAAATGGCGGTCTGTAGTGCCCGTAGTGACGCAGTTTAGTGAAAATGTACCAGTTTATCTTTGTGCGCGAAGCCTCGGCGATGCATTGCGAAAAAGTGCGTGCTTCCCATCGACACAATTCATCGCTTGTCATCGCTTGCCCAGTGAAAGTGCCTCTGAGCGCATGTACGCAGCATTTGAGTGTTTTGTGCGCACGAAGGTGCTTGCGGATTACTTATGCTGGAGCCAGCAGGGATCGCAGAAGGATATCGTAATGACACCGCAGCAATCGCATTTTGGCACGTGAGGGCTCTTGTGTGCGGTTATGAAATGAGACTTCGAACTGAGGAAGGTGTTGGAACTGTTGAGTGCGCAGTGCTTGTGATGAAGAAATGTCATTGCACTGGGTCTAGAAGAGCGAGCGATTCTCGGACGCTGATCGTGTTTACGACGTTGTGGCTCCGATACATCACCGATGACAGAGCAGCCATCTCAAACGACTGCTGCGATACGCACTCCTCATCATCGTCGTCACCCTCGGCACATCGACGCCTTGCAAGCAGCTACAGTGACCTGCCGATAATTATTTACTGTGCGCTACGTCGCCACAATGCAGGCAATGAAACCGTGCTGTGGGGCCCTCTCAGCCCGAGATGCATAAGCCAGTGACAGTCAACGTTTTGTTTTTGATAGTAGTGCGCAGTACATCACCGATGACAGTGTGTTGTGCGTGTTTTATGTCGGTGGTGAATATTGTTGATGCCTCTCAGCTCGGCACCGCGTCGCTGTTGCCGAAAGATAAGTTGGGCGTGGCCCAACCGTGGTGGGTGCGCGCACAAGAGTTACGTGCCTCGCGCGGGGCGTGACCTCTGGCTTTGATTGACAGGCGAACTCGTGCTAAACTCGTATATCGCGAAACCCCCTCCGAGTTCAACTCGGGAACATGGCGGCGGCAGCAGCAGCCTGTGTTATTGCAGCCAGCGGCAGCAAGCGTCAGTATGACCGTCTGGACCCGTTCGCGTACATGACCGCCGTGGAGTTTCAGCGTCATTTTGGCCTGTCGAAGACATCAGTGTGCTGGCTGTGTGACGAGCTAGGCGAAGACTCTCGTCTGTGGAGGCAGCGTGGCGGGCTTCATTCGCTCACCGTTGAAGAGCAAGTCTTCTGCGCCCTCCGTTTCTACGGGACTGGGAGTTTTCAGCGAAGCGTCGGCGCCGAGCGTTACATTGGACGTCATCAAACTACTGTGAGCCTCTGCGTCAGAGATGTCTGATGCGCTTATTGATGCGGCAGTGCGGAAGCGGTGGCTGGCTTTCCCGAAGACTGCGGCTGAGCGGGCATTTATAAAAGAACGCTTCTTACTTCGCGGAAACATTACGAACGTAGTCGGGTATGTCGACGGAACGTACGTAGGAATTAAGGTGCCTTCAATGTCAGCGTTACTGTGATTAGCATTGAAGCAATGTCTAGACGCACCATGTTGCCAAATTTGTCACTTCTGTGTAGCCGACTTAAATTTTGTATTACCGACGTCACACATGCGGCAGCCTATGATACTGACTTTTTCGCTGGTTGCTGACTTTTTACCGATTGTTCTACTTGTCTATCAGGGTGCCTTCCATATGGCTCACTTTTTGGGGAAGGAGGTTAATGAAGTATAAATAGATAAATGGATATCACAAATTGTGTGAAGTACCCTGTGAATGCTAATCTCACAAAGAACTTGGGTTTTTTTATGAGAATACTTAGTACGTAGCACAAATTACTTAGTATGCATAACGCTGAATTTTGGTCATGCGTTATCGGCCGCACTATGAGCAGCAAGGCATTGCACAATTCGTTGCAGTGCGAGATGCGGATGTCGCGCCAAGCCTGTTGTGCCTATGCATTTATGGCAAAATGAAAATGCATTGAGAATCTTAGTGTGCTGGCTTGCATGAAGAAAATACTTCAGAGTGTTTGCTGTGTTCACTGTTGGTGCATGTGCCAGTGGTTCAGCGTATCTTCTTTTTCGGGGGGGGGGGGAGGTCAGCGTTATTCTGTATGGACAAATCGTATATTTCCGTCTCATAATGGGGCTCTAATTCCTCAGCAGTAGAGCAATGCAGATCCAATGCTCTGCAGAACTCAGTGTGCGTGAAGATGTCGTGAACCACCAAGGCAAAATTACATATCGGGAGAAATGTGGTGCAGATGCCAATTAAAAGTGGGTCTTTAACCCACCATGATAAAAATAAAGATGGCAGAGCGAATAGACCTTTTGTACAGCTTTAGAGCAATGATTACACAAACTGTGACATGCTCAAACGTGTAGAAGCTTGTCGCAATGCCAAAGTAGGATGAGCGATATGCAGCATATTTTGGCATTGAACGAGTCTTGTAAATCCTATTTTTATTGTAAGCCTCAAGCCTCGCTATCACGCCTTTCCCTCCGGCACTCCCTTTACTGAAACGCAGCACTGTCTTTCTATTGGTGTCATGATGATGATGGTAACGGCAGCAGTAAGGCTGGTTAATGGTTGCCCCTTTGATTCTTGCGAGTTTAGTGGTACAGAATATGGCACGTGCATACACCTGTGCAGCAAAATTTTATGCTTGTGGTGATTTGTTGGAGAGCTAATTTGTCTTGGGACATTTCAAAGATGTGCGCCATTGTGGCTTAATAACTAGATCATTGGTGAGGTTGAAGACTCGTATCGGTATAGAAGCTTGAAGCTGAATTGCACCACAATTTGACGGGACACAAAGAAGAGAAATACACACAGCAGAACGCTCTGCTGTGTGTGTTACTCTTCTTTGTGTGCCGTCGAATTGTTGCGCGATCCAACTTCAAATAGAGCATTGGGCCTCTTTGGTGCAGGACCGAGGAAGTGTGAGCTATTCGACACCATGCCAGTGCCTTGCCACACAACTATGGAAGTCTGAAGGTTTGCAAACAAAGCTTTGCTTTCAAATCCACCTGCTCATGTAATACAAGCACTAATTGATAGAACCAACATACAAAAATAATGGTGAAATGAATGGCCTTTGAAAATTTGTATGTTGACACTAATGACATAATAGGTGCTACAGCAAACTCGACAATTGTACTGGACAGAGCACTTTGTTTCCTATGTGAAGCACATGCTTTCATTACATGCTGTGCAGATAACCAAGCTCAGTTTGTTTCAATGAGGTACACAACGTTCATTGTAATCTGTTTTTGATTCTAAAGTGCCAAACACCACCTCTTTTTCAAGGATGTCATGGGAATATTTGGCGAAAACTGTTTACAGCCCCTCATAATGGAAGTGTGGCCAGCCAGCTTTACTTGAGTGCCTTTATATATTTCTGGTCCTGATCAGTGTGTGCTATCAAGTTGCTAAAGTCTATGCAACCAGTGCAAGGCATTACGTGATTCTATAGTCGGATACAACTTTAGGAGGCCGCAGAATCCGCACTTCAACGGCAGGTGAACACAAGCCTGCACCAATGAATAAGTTTGTCGTCCGTTTATCCTGTTAACCCTGTTTGAGACTTTCCCCTCCTCTGTATAAGAGTTGATACCCGATAAAAACTTCTGCCAACTCACTCTTCTGGCCTGTCGGCGCGTTCTCCTTCCTTCGGATTTTGCTTTTTTGAAATTAATAAGATTCTCCGCAGTGGGAGAGGCGCGTAGCAACCACCACGCTTTGTTTTGTTTCTTACGGGCGGTCCTACATTCGTCGTTCCACCACGGGACGCGCCGTTTGCATGCGAAACCGCTCACTTCAGATATGCATTTAGATGCGGCATCTATAATGAACGCTGTAAGATACTGAACGGCAGCATCAATTTCTAAAGAGGACATGTCATTCCATGAGATCCTGGTGAGAGTTCGGAATTGCTCCCAGTCGGCTGTATCGATTTTCCACCTGGGAGCCTGCGGTAGACATTCGCTTTCTTTATATGTGCTTAGTAGTATAGGGAAGTGGTCGCTCCCGTAAGGATTGTCGTTAACTTCCCATTCAACTTCAGACAGTAGTGACGGGGAGATTAGGCTAAGATCTATTGAAGAAAATGTTCTGTTTGCAAGAGAATAGTATGTCGCTTCCTTCTTATTCAGAAGACAAGCACCAGAAGAGAAAAGAAACTGTTCAATAAGACGACCTCGCGCATCTATACGAGGGTCGCCCCACAGGTCGTTGTGTGCATTGAAGACGCCAAGAACAACATAGGGTTCTGGCAATTCATCTATAAAGGACTGAAATTCATGTTTAGTTAATTTGTAATGTGGGGGTATATAAAGCGAGCAAATAGTGATGAGTTTGTTTAGCAGAACAACTCGCACCGCCACTGCTTCAAGGGGCGTTCGAAGCTGTAAAGGTTGACATGCTATACTTTTATGACTGAGAATCGCAACACCACCCGATGATGCGACGGCATCATCGGGATCTTTACGAAACGTAACATAAGTACAGAGAAAGTTTGTGTGTTTGTGTTTTAAATGTGTTTCCTGTAAACACAGCACTTTTGGATTGTGTTGGTGGATGATTTGCTGCACATCATCAAGGTTTCTAAGGAGACCTCTGACGTTCCATTGTATGATTTGTGTATCCATATTTAATGTAAATTGGTGCTGTGTATACGTGAACAGAAATATTGAATTAGATTACAGAGCTCTTGCGAGGCCCTGTAACCGGGGTTTTGCCTTTTTTGGAGCGCTCGAGGGAGCCTCGCCGCTCCTTAGGCGCTTGGTGCGCCGTGGGGATAGGTGTTGTGTCCATTGCCTCTTGTGAGGCGCCTGGCACGTGCTCTTGCGAGCGGAAAATTACCAGCGAGGGTCCCGCCTTGGAGGGCAAGACCGCTGCGCCCACCAGCCCGGAGGTCGATGGGGCTCCCTGTGGAATTTGGCTGCGCCGGCTGTTGCCAGCGCTGGGAGGGGCCGGGGAGGTCGAGGCAGCCTCGGCTGCGCCTACCTTCGTGGCCGCTATCGGCCCTGCGGGATCGCTGCGCGTAGCGCAGGTTACCGCAGATGACTCTTGTGCGGCCGGCAACCCAAGGGTAGCCTGGCCTGGTTGCTGGTTGGATGGAGTAGGCTTACCTACTTCCACCCTGTGGGCAGGAGCCAAAGGTACCTGCTCGCTGCACGCGGGCTGGGTACTTGGCATTGGCCGCTGCGACGCTGCCCCCCGACGCGCCGCATCAGCATAAGGTGTGCTGTGAAAAGGTGAGCACCGTTTACGAGCTTCCTTAAACGAAATGTTTTCCTTGACTTTAAGGGTGATTATATCTTTTTCTTTCTTCCAGTTCGGACAGGAGCGTGAGTAAGCTGCATGGTCACCACTGCAGTTCACACAGTGAGGTGTGCCACTGCAGTTGTCGGAAGGGTGGCCCTGGACTCCACACTTTGCACAAGTTATTTGACCACGGCAGCTCTTCGAGCCATGGCCGAACCTCTGACATTTGAAACACCGTCTAGGGTTGGGGATATATGGTCGCACAGTTAACCTGATGTATCCTGTTTCGATTGTTTCTGGTAGTACGCTGGATGCAAATGTTAAGATGAGATGCTTGGTTGGAATTTCCTTATTGTCCCGTCTAATGATAATACGCTTTGCATCGGTCACATTTTGATTTTTCCACCCTTCCAAGAGTTACCAAAGGTTACCAGACTGCCTAGCTTTTCATATTGATTTTTCTGGGGGATCTCAAGAAGAAGATCTCCGCTTGCCATTTTCGTCACCTTATAACCTGACCCTAAGGCTTCGGTCAAGGATCTTGAAGCTATGAATGGTGAAATGAGTCTCGCCTGTTTTGCAGCGTTCTCACTATGTACAACATGGTATTTCGGGTAATTCTCTTTTGTGCGGGTCAAATATGTAGTTAAGTCATCGGTGCATCCCCTCTTCTGAGGGTGACGATCAAGTAGACGGGGAAATGTGGGTGTTCCCATAGTATTTCAGTTTCTTTTCGGCGGCAATGGCGGCCACCCACCACGGAGCCCAACATGGGGACGCTGCAGAACTTAACGCGTAAGGCTGCAGGCGCCAACCGTGCATTGCCACTATAACCTAATATATTATACCCAAGGGAGGGCACATACACAAGGTTAACCCTTGCCGCCGTGGAGAAAGGAAGTAATAAGAAGTGAAGAGAAGACAGGAAAGATGTAAAAGTGGGAGAGAAAGACGAAGATTGGAGAGGAGGACAGGAAAAGGCGACTGCCGATTTCCTCCAGGTGGGTCAGTCTGGAGGTGCCGTCTATGTGAAGCTGAGGCCGAAGAAGTGTGTTGCCTCCGCCGGGGGGCCTTAAAGGTCCAAACACCCAGCATCGACTCAACCCCCAGGATCCCCTTTTCCCCAGACACGGCTAAGCCGCGCACGGCTACACGCGGGAGGGTCCAACCCTCGTGTGCTCGGGTACGTGGTGTCGCAACACACTAAACGCCGGCTTGCGCAGACGCCCCTGCGGGGTTTGCTGAGGGTGCAGGACTGTTATCGATGGCTTAACATGGAAGAATCGGCCCAAAGTTACGTGTCATCTTGCCCCCCCCCCCTTTGCAGTGAACAGTTCCATCACCCTACATCATGCAACGTACAGAGCTCGTGCAACGCGGAAGTGAAGAGTGGCCTACATAACGCAGCAGAAGCCTCAGCGGCCATAACGCCTTGGGTGGTTGCCTAGACACTTCGAGGACTTCGTGTTGGAATGAGGTGTGTTGTCACGCGTGTGCCAATCTGTGACCTTTATGGGACAGACTGCTGAACTCATTGACCACGAAACTTAGTCAGTCAGACAGAGGTGGGATGTGAGCGCCTGTCTAGTGGAACTGATCGCTGGCGCCACCTCCTGCGCCAGCTTTATGCCTACACGGTGCTAGGCTTTCCCGCTCGCTATCTCTCGTTCTTGCTCCCGCCGCCAGCGCGAACGGACGCGTTTCGATGAGGGATGTAATAAACGTGTTCTGTTCCAGAACTGTTGTCTCGTTGACTTGCCACGCCACGCTAACGTCCCCGGCTTTGACTTCCAGTCCTTTGATATGCATGGTTCAGAGCGAAGGAGTAAACGTGCGGCAGCACGGGAAGTACCCTGTGGGACAACAATACGCGCTTCTCACTACGGGCGGTACTTATCATGCCATGTGCCCTCCAGTGCTAACGGTTATCGAGTGACCTGAACTGTATTCATGTGTTTCCTTCAGCCCGCGTTAATAAACGATTATTTACGGCAATTTATACTGCCGTAATATCTACGAGCACTACTTCGTACAACATTTTAATAGCCAGTTATCCCTTTCAGCGTATGCTGTGAAAGTACGGCTTTCTTTCGTATAATTTCTTATCTATACGTATTGTGCAATGTTTAACACGTGTACATTGTTTGCAACTGGCATATTGCAGCGCACTACTATAACAGTGCTACTTCCTTGATCAACATTTTTTTTCTCACGTAGAACTAGTGCCAGACATTACCACAGACCGCTTCTTCACAGCATGGCGAGAGGCCTTGTCAGCGGCTACCCGACAATTGTGGACAGACCAGACACACGCATTCTACGAGCAGCTCACCGCTAACGCCTTCTACTACGCCAACATCAACGTTATGGTCATTCCGCGGGCAATGCTCCATCCACCGTTCTTCTTCACTGAAGGACCGCCGGCGATAAACTACGGCGGCGCAGGAACGGTATGCTGCATTTCGTCACGCCTCTATACATACGAGTACCTCAGAATTCTATTGAGCCTTTGCCTGCTCGTGTAACGTCAATGCTCTATACCAATAGCGAAGATTTTGCCAAGATTTGTATATCCGCTCGGCTGACCTTTATGGGTATATTCAAAAGGGCGCCTGGTGTCCTTGTCACCTTTCCGACCTACACTACCGCGTCGGCATGCGGTCACAGCAGACAAAAGTTGAAGTTTCACCACAAAGAGAAGCACTGATTTCAATAGCAAATTAGTACACAGGTACATCAAGTAAGGATAATAGTGTTATCGGCCATATGGACTTGCAAAACATAGGCTTACTGCTAAATTAACACGAGCATGCATGGTGCGATGCGCGCCCAAGCAAACATGACCACATCTCACTCAATGACCGCGGAAATTCGCTATCAAAACGCTGAAGTGTGGAAACGCGACTGCAGGAGCGAGCGAATTGACTTCCATGCTGCCTCTCACATCCAACGCGAACTAAGCTACGAAAACACAGCGCACGGCGTACTCTGTCCCTGTTGCAAATGCAAGCCGCCGGAATAGAACCCAGCTCTTTCCCCTTCCCTCCCCCCGGAGCGTGACGAAAGATGGCGCGCTTCCTCCCTTGTGCGCGCGAGACTGAGCCGCCATCGTCACCTCAACCTCGCACGCATTCGCTCGCACATACAGCCTACGGCGCGCGGCGGCGCTGTTATCGCCCTTCGACTTTATACGGAACCTCACGGCGACGGTGATGGCAAAAATGCGCCTGGAGTGTCCATATAATTGCTGTCGCAATAAAATAAAATTGAACAGAGTGTCGAGCAATGCCGAAGAGTCTGATAAACGCTTCCTTAACATCCCAGTAGAGAACCTGAAACAGACGCAATGTAATGGACTCCAAGAAGTGCGCCCTGTTATGAATACGAGTGAAACAAAATGGCACTCGCCGTCTATATCGGCACTGAATAACAAAAATTAAATAGGGTATGTGCACCGCGCTTCAGTGAGCAAAATTTTTCGGCTTCTCGGGATGTAGTTACATGGTTCTTGTTGATGATGAAGCGCAAGCCTCGTTCGTTTTGACACTAATGTGCTGTTTGACGCCCACACGCCTTGATATCACCAACCATCTTTACCATCACCTTTGAGGTATTCGCTGAATGTATGTGTAGCCATATTACAGCTAAGCATTATTAAAGAACCGTGAATCATCGGCAAGTACAGTAATATTTCTTCGCTGCGAAAGCTTTCGTTGAGAGGAAAGAGCGACGAGCCTTGAATGAAATACAGATTTTCCTGCAAGCGCCTCTCCTTATACTTACCATAAGTGCAGCTTGTTCCATTCCATTTTGTGAAACCGTAACTGTAAACTTGTAAACTTGTAACTGTAAACCCACAAAGACAACGCAATCATGAACGATAATCTGAGTTTGATGCCTCAAAACTCACATTTAGGCAACATGCACTTAGTGCAGATCGCGCGCTTCTTTTTCTTTTGTAAACGTCAGCATACTTAATGGCCAGAAAGAAAGGCTAACAAGTACTGTTTTTATGCAAAAACTTTACAAGTCCCATGAGGCAGAAAAGGCTGCGTTGTCCGAAACGAGTGGTTCCAAATGTCAATTCGGCGTCATCAGCATCAGGTGTAACGCCAATGGTAATACAGTATACATTAAATGGTATGACGTTAATTAGTCGTAATTATCCGTAATTAACGTGAATTAAAGTTAGAACAAGTTAGAGAAAGGTGAATTAAGGTGGAGTAAAGTGAATTAAGCTGAATTATTTCATTTCATTTCATTTGGGCCGATTTGCAAGCAAATGGAAAAGGCCAAGGTAAAAGCTCTTTATTGGCAGCTTGAGGGGTCTCTGGCGCCCTTTACATATTGGCAGACCGGTGGAAAAGAACACTTTCAGAAATGAAAAACAAATAACCGTGGGTGACATCAATTAAAGGGAGTAATTACATTTCTTTCAGTGACAATACACGTGGTTTCACTGCGCCATGGTGATTTAAATCGTAGTTTTCGCCACACAGATGAGCTCCGATGGTGTCAAGGCATGGATGCCAATGCCGGCTTCTAGATGAGAATTTAGTACCGTGGCAAGGTGTTTTCGACCATTTGGTAGCCGTAATTTGTTCTGGAAAAAGGTATGAGCCATTTTTCATGGCTGCGCGTGTCATATGTGGGTACATTCTCTTGTAGGTTTGCTATATTTTTTTATTAAGTTGCTTCTATCTTTTACCTACAAGTAGTAGGTGCGTAGGAGAGTTTGTTTGTAGAGATGATGATCTTCTGTTATGTTGTACTTGGTGAAAAGACCTTCAGTGTCTGAGTTGTACGGCACATTTGCGGTAGCGCGTATCATTTTTTTTTTGCATCAGTAGTATTTTAGAGAGATTGGAAGCTGACGTTGTGCACCATACAAGATGGCAATAATTTACATGCGAGGCAAACAGTCCATTATAATTGATCAATTTAGCTGACGTTGGTAAAAGGTCCCCGATTTCGATGTAGTATACCTGTTATGCGGCTCAGTTTCTGTAGTATAAGATCCACGTGAGCGTCCGATTGCAATGTTTCGGTAAAGTATATGCCAAGTACATTTACCGCGTCAACAACCTCTATATTCTCAGAGTTGTAAAATATGCTGTGGGTCAATGCAGTAGACGTACCTATTTTTTTAAAGATGACTGTTTTTGTTGTATTAGAGTTTACTTTTAAAAAGCTGTCCTGGCTCGATTTTGAGACATGGGTTAAGAGATTGTTCGCTGCACCAATGAGGCCTGTATAAGAGTTGTTTGATAAAAAAAACACTTGTATCATCTGCGTAGTTTATGAATTTTGCTTCTAAGTGGATAAAAACTATGTCGCTTAAGTAGATGTTAAATAAAAATGGACTAAGAATACTTCCCTGAGGGACACCTGTTCGTATTTGTCGTGTAGATTTGCTGGTGTTTATAGACACATATTGCTGCCGATTTCTAAGGCTTCTAAAGATTTCAGTAACTGGAGAGGAAGGACCCTGATGCCATATCTTTCAAGCTTAAGTATTAGGAGGTCATGATTTATGCAGTCGAACGCTTTAAACCAATTTAAACCAATTAAAAGTAACTTATTTCCGAGGTTGTGCAGTATATATTCTTTCTGTGCTACAAGTGCTGGTTCTGTTGATTTACCTTGTTGAAAACCGCATGGAGCGTCTGTTATTAGTTTATGTTTCTTGCTGAAAGATGTTAATTGCATAAGAATGATTTTTTCAAGATCTTTAGAAAACTGCGGGAGAATAGACATCGGTCAATAATTTTTTATATCGAGCTTGCCACCATTGTTATATAACAGAATTACGTTTGCAATTTTCATTTTTTTCAGGAAAAGTGCCTGATGTTATGTTTAAGTTATAGATATAAGCTAACACAGGTGCAATGACACAAATAACGTGTTTGATAGGTCTTATTTGGAGGCCATCAGTATCGCAGCTACATGAATTTTTTTCAGTTTGAGAAAAACTGAACAAACCTCGGTAGGGGTTGTCGCTTGAAAAAAAATCGTGTCCATAGTTGCAGGGAACTGAAATGTACATGGTGGGCTTTGTGCTGGATGGGAATCAGTGTCTGTAGAGTAATCAATAAATGCGTTAACTAAATGATCTCCGGTTAAAAGGCATCCGTTTACAGAAACTTTCTTTATAGGTTCAGTGTTTCGTGTGCGTCGAATTAGCTCATTATCTTGTTCCACATCTTCTCTGTATGTCCCTCGCATGAAGAAAAAATACGTAAACAAGAGCGATTTCGCGTACTTCTTAGCTCTTTATTTAATTTATTTCTAAAAATTTCGAAGCAATTTAGATCCTCGCCGTTGCGAGATTTTATAAACCTGGCATGAAATTTACTCTTTTCTTTATTATTTTAGAAGCTCTTTGGTGATCCAAGGTTTCCGATAAGCTTTGTGGTTTCTTTTCTTGTGTACAAAACGTTGCGCATAAACAGCTGACAATTTCTTTATGAAAATGTTGTGTGCTGATTCAGCCTCCTTCTGTTGAAAAACCTCCTTGCCAAATACTTGTCTCAAGGCATCTTGAAAGGCAGTTAATGTGTACTCGTTTATTGTCTGAAATGTCACTCCTACCTCTTGACTGGCGGGGATTCTCCTACTTGTAGTAGATGCGGCGATAGCTTGACAGTGCTCCATGTTCTTATCCTGTGCCCTGCAATAGAAACAGAGATGAAAAAGTATTTCCCTTCTGGATATCGCGAAAATTTGGATTTTTACCCTGGATTTTTTCTTAGTGATGAACTGCAAGTAGTCTTAGATTTCTTAGCCGAAACCGACAGCCAGAAAATAATTTGGCCAGGAAAGTTAAACACGTGATTACCAGCCCTTGTATTCGAGGGCCGTCTTGATGCTTTAGTGTAACTGTTGTCTCATTTTCGCATGTTTTTTATCAAAACACAACTGCCATCGTCCACGTCCATAACTAATCAGTGTCATTATTTTACTAGCTATATATTTACGTCATTTACAGCAAAAGTATTTAAGCCCTTATAAAGCTATGTCCCACCTACCATAATAAATTCACTGTCCACGCCATTCAGAATAAATCCTTTAAATTACCATTTGTCATGGCGCTCTTTGGCCATAACTGGCCCTTGCGCCATTAAAACTACATATCAACCTTATCATCACTGTCAACCTCAGGTACACCGTGTATTTCAATGTTAAGACGTCTGCTATGCCACCCAAGTGCGTCTATGTCAGCTTGAATCTGATCGCGCTCCCTAGGAGAAGCGTACTTCTCTATTTTTTATACTTTCCGTTTGACAGTGTTTAGTTCCTTTTCATGGCTCTCGAACCTTCTTTGAATTTTATCAAAATGATCGGAAAGTTTTTCGATGAACTGTTCGATCCCGTCTACCTTGTTTGGCAAACTAACAAGCAAGTTTAGTTTTTGGTCCATTTCAGCCAGTTTTTTTAATCTCATTTTCATTATTACATGCTTTGGTAGAGGAGGAGCTTTTACTTCCTGTAGGTTTGCAAGATTGGCATTTCCAAGACTTTTTGAATTGATTTCTTTTGCCCGTAATGGCACTTTCGGGAACGCCGGAGCAGGTACCTCTATGATGCGAAAATTCACATTGTGAACAAGTCAGAAACAATTCGCTTTCATCTATCACAGAGCGACATTCACAGCAACGCGACATAGTTTGCAACTGTATGGGTCTATGACTTTCAAAAATAAGGCAATAAAAACAAGAAATCATCATAAATTTGTAGATTCGCTGTAGCGGAAAGAGCGCTCTGCAAGATGAGACATAGAGAAAGAAACCAACCTGGGAAACGCAGAAAGAGCGATAAGTGCCGTGTCTTTTGCGCTCCACCGCCACAGCCAATATGATAGGAAACGCCCCCAGCTCAGTTACGAGCAGCGCTTCGTCGACCATGGTGGCAGCACACGTGGTCCGGCTTGCGAACAGGAGGCGCGAAGTTCGAATGTCCAGGTTAGCAGAGGCGATGAAAATGCTTTTGGCAAGTAGCATAGTACTGAAGATGGAAGCAGCTGGGCAGGTCCAATAGAAGTTGTACTACAGGCCTGTTGTAGTAGCGTTGGGTGCCCAACGAACCTCGTAAACACAGAAAGAGGGACAAGTGCCGGGTCCTTTGCGCTCCACCGCCAC
Organism: Dermacentor variabilis; assembly: GCF_050947875.1. Taxonomy (NCBI): domain Eukaryota; kingdom Metazoa; phylum Arthropoda; class Arachnida; order Ixodida; family Ixodidae; genus Dermacentor; species Dermacentor variabilis. The sequence continues at coordinate 127,398,989 of NC_134570.1, forward strand.
AGCCGATATGATTTAAGGAATTCAGTGAATTAAGGCGGATTAATTGAATAAAGGCGGGCTTAAGTGAATTAAGACGGATTAAGGTTCGCACAAATTGGACCAAGGTGAAATAATGAGGATTAAAGTAGAGTTGTGAATTTCGAGTAAGGTGACTTAAGGTGCAGTAGAGTGGATTAAGGTGAAGTGAATAAAGGAGAAATAAAGTGGATTAGGGCGGAATAATGTTGGCACAAATTAAAGCAAGACGGATTGACGTGGACTAAGGTAGAGTACTGAAAGACACGCGACAATGTGTGATGTCACGTATTATGGCCACTGATAATTAGAAGCGAAACTGATTCCGAGATCCTCATGTATGACGTCACGTCACGTGTAACTTCATGACGTGACATCACTCTGAGCGTTGCCATTGGTTCACGTGGCGCGTCGTGCGATACGTGTCCAGACATATACCGTGCACATTATCGCAAAGGGTATTGGGGGAACGGAGGAAGCGCCGCTACGGTATATGAACGCTGCAGCAAGCCGCTTCGTCAGTACGAGATATGCCTATCTTGGGCGATTCGCGTCCATAATGCCTTCGCACTCAAACGAAGTAAGGATACTTAAGTGACAATTTTTTTTCCTTATTGTGAAATGGTGTGCAGGCTTCCCAGGCTTATAGTATCCGCAACAGAATTCCTCCACTCGCAATTCACGAGCGAAAGCGTGTTCCTTCGCATCTTGTTGAGCTGATAGGTCTGCAGTATTGCTTGGGGCTAAAGAAACGGGCGTTCTTTACTATATCGCTTTTGTTTAAGACAACAAAACAAGTTGCATTTCTAGAGCTGTTGTAAAGTATACTTGTTGCAGTCCTGCGTCTAATCTTTATTGAGTTCAAGTTCTGATGTTTTTCTTCCGTTTATTTTACACCACTTTCGCACTGTGTGCGAAACACATCACCGCAAACTAGGATGTTAATCTGTAATTCATTGTTTTCAGGCAGAGTAAACTACTGCCATCTAATATGGTCTCAAACAACACAGGGAAACTTAAACAGGCTTCATAGGTTGCAGAAAAAGTTCCTTAGAATTGTTGAGGGCTTGCCCTATCACTCGCACACACAGCATCTTTTTGACAAGTACAACGTACTCCCAGTTGCCAGCTTGTTGGACTACCATCTTAGGCAAAGCATTTAAAAACGAAACAATAAATAATAGCTCTTTTATACAACGTTTAGCTAACCTACAGGAAAACACTTCTGCCCGCCTGACACGTAACACTATGCCCTGGAACATGAGAACTTATAGAACAACGTATGGTCTAAAGACACTACAGAACAAATTACCCAGGTTACTTAATAGATTAAATAATGAACACGTTATACTTGAAGATATAACATTCAAAGAACTTCGACAGCCTTTTAACACATCCTAGACAGTTACCTTCTTATCTTTTCGTTATTGCAAACCAAGTTTTTCTTTGCCCCGTTATCCCCAACAGTGTACATGGTGAGGGAATGGTTCCGTTTTCCCTCTTTCAATTTATAATGTGTGCTTTATCTGTTTTGTTTCTCTTTACCATCAATGAGTATGTATTACTTTTATTTCTTGCGGATAAGTGAAACTGCATTTACGTTATTTCTTTTGTGACTACAACGTCATTGACGTGATGTTTTATTGTATGAGTGAACTTGCAATTTGTATTTCTATTTTGCCTTATTTTTTGTGTACGTTATATCGTACGCTCGGAATGTGTAATTTCATATGTATTATATGCCTTTTTGTCGTTATGTAACTGCCCCGTGTATGGGGGGCCTACGGCTCTGTCAAGCTGTCATTCATGACAGCTTTTACTGCAGGTCTCCCGTGTCGTGTACTTTTACGGGAGAAAAATAAAGACACTATTACATTATTACTAAAGCTCAGGGCTCGTCAACCTACGGCTTTTTCTCATGTAGCCCTCTGCCGAGTGGAGGTGAAATAAAGCATGATTGACTGATGGATTGATTGATCGGGTGATTGATTGACATACCGCTTGCATGATTGCAAATGGATTTTCTTCACAAACCCACACAGTAGGATTAATTTTCAAGAGGCCGGACAAATACAACGTCACGTTGATACTTTTTCTGTCAGGTTGTTGGCCACGAGATCATGCACGGATACGATATGGTGGGGTCGCAGATCGATGACACCGGGAAAGTGCGGATGTGGTTTACTCCCGAAGCTACGCAGCGCTACTTGGAGAGAGCCCTTTGCCTGCAACACTCCTACGAGAATGTGAGTACAATTTTCACACGACTGCGGTCATAATGTATGTAGACTAAATTGTTTCGTGAAATCCTGAGAATGCTTGAATATCTGTAAATTCTTAAACGACTCATCCTGTCCACTCGCGCTTGAGGCACGAGTCGCATGCGCAGCAATGCATAATAATTTTAACAATTTGTACGAATCTTCTCTTTTCGACCTACGTAAATTGTCAAGAATATGCACTTTACCAATCGTGATAGACAAAACGACACAATACTGCAAATTTATGCATAACCGCCCATACGTCCCATGTGTCTTGCACGTCACACGCTGTTACCACGCGCCATGTCGTATTGGCCTGACTGACAGGTTCCTGAACATTCATCTATGCGACCATGTGAATCACGTCCACCAAACACATTGCGGCCCATTGTCAGACGTGCAGATAGAAAGTGCAACTGGGGAAGACCGCTATCATGCACAGATCGAAGTGCCCACGAACGCTGGAGTTAGTTATATCTTCGATACGTCACCGTGGCGCACTTAAACTTTCTTCGCAATGACGTAGCATTCCTGCAGGCTCATGGGCTATCAAGAAAAAAATATCGCACGCTGCAGCTCCTGTTCTTTGCACGTGAAAAGCAGACATCATTATTCACGCGTCCCGTGTCTTAAATGTCGCCACGTGAGTGTGTACGTCATGAAACCACATGTTGATATTCAAAAGATTCGGCCGATTTCACAACACAGTTGCAGTCAACGTACTTTTTTCAAAAGTGGACATCAGTGCAGACTTGCCTGTATGAAATAGGCTGTTATTTTGCGCCAATGAATGAAGCTGGCGTACGGTTCTAGAGCAGAAAAAAAACACAGTGTAAGTATCCAATTGTTTTCCAATTTTGAAGCAACTGTTCTTGAGTAAAAACGGCAGCCTTCTTTGCAGTCCACCATTCGCCTTTTGCCAAAGAAAGCCGCTGCTACCTTACGCACTTAGTCTGGGAAATCAGGCAAAAAATTTTGTTTCCGATCAGGCAGACAGAAATTTGGACGATTTAGGATTTCTCGAAAGACATTGATTTATCTTTCAACATCAGGACGCTGTTTAATATTCCACTCCCTATTTCACGCCTAAAGGGTAGCTCTTGAGAATTGGGCAAGGGAAATAATGAAGGATATTGTCACATGGTGTTGACGTTGAAGAACACAGTAGCAAACTGTGAACGACAAAACTAACTTATATTGGGCGAACCTGTGCCCACAAAACAGGCTACACATATAGCACAACGATAGCGGCGAACACTGTCGGCGATCATCGAAAATCTGATCAGCGGGTCAAGCGCGTCGGATTTTATAGATCGGTCGTCGAATGTTCGAGATTAACCGCTGGGACCTGCGTGTCTTCCACAAGGTTCTACACTATTCGCGTCGCGCATAGATGCAAGTTGCGGTGAAAGACAGTGAACGGAACCATCGATAAGATTCCAGAAACTTCGGATACATGCGGGCGCGTCCCGCGCTGTGCGATAACATTTGTTAGGCGGCGAAACGTAGTCGCCCGATAAAGATAAGTACGCGTGTCAATATCGCAGACAAAATAGCCTGACGGGAAACAGCAGGTTATTTATTAATTTTTTAAATTTTTTTACTACTTTCCTGGCCCCAAGGTATCAAAGAAAGGAGTTGTAAGTACAACAAAAGCAGTGCATAATTATACAATAATAGGTTTAGAAAAACGGCCGAAAACACAGTGATCTTGAAATTGTCAACATCAGAAATGGCAGCGATGGAGGGAGGAAGGTCGTTCCTGTCGGCACTGGTCTTGGGAATAAGAGAATTATGACGCATTTTCGTTCTAAAAAATCGAACGTCAACTTTAAACATGTGATCGGAGCAGGATAAAATGTATGATGAGCAAGCTATAAGAAGACCGTTTTATAGTGGATTATGGTGATACATCTTGTGGCCATTTTGCGCAAGGAAAGGTCCGGTAAGGTAAGTGTGATTTTCATGGAAGTAATGCTGGCATAAAGGGAACAGTTACATAAGATGAAACCTGCTGCGCGATTTTAGATTGATTCTAGTGTGTTTATCTGTGTGATCTGATAGGGATCCAATACTGTGGATGCATATTCTAACTTCGGCCGCATTAATGTTTATTAGAGGGTTAGCTTTATCGGCAGTATGAACGCAACCGTTTTCGTTTCAATATGCTTTACCAACGCGGTAGTCACTATCGCCGTAGCATAAATCTCGAATGATACCGCTTCCTATGTTGGCCTCGTGATTTTACGCACAATGTTTGTTACAAATGGCAAAGTCTTAGGACGGGTGACCTAAAATATCTCATTGTATCCTGCACTAACCTATTGTCACTATAAAAATCACAAAGGTATGATGTCAGCAATGGCGCTCACTGTGCTGTGCTTCGTAGCCCCGGGTGATTAACAGTGGTAGAAAACGGAAAGTCACTGAACCCAACCATTCGACAACGGCAACTGCCTTCGTCATGGCAGCAACTGACGAAGACAAGACGGTCTTCCGCTATTTCTTGCGAATGGCTCTTTTGTTTGGAGTAGCACCGGGTGTGCTTCAGTACTGCTACCACACCATACGAATACTAGACAAGCCCCTTGAAAGCATTATCTAAAGTTTCCTTCGCCTCAGCTATTTCCGTGAACTTTTTACTATGTAATGACGGCAGATTTCTAAAGAGTTCGCTGAGCGCTTACAGGAAGACGAGATTGAATATGCTAATGGTTGGACCTTGAAAATACATAGATATGAGACATGCTATTGCGAGCCCCTGTTTCAACCAAATGCGAAATGGACTTTCCCTTCCGCGATTACAACGACGTCGGCTATATACCTCGCAGGTGCAGACGAGCGCCCGTCAAGGCGTGCCTAATAACGGGACGTTTGTGACGGTAGGTTCGGAAAACCTGGCCGACATCGTGGGCGCGATGATTTCTTACGCCGCCTTCGCATCCCTACCTCAACCTCAGCGGGACACCATTTTACCGGGACTCGGCATGACCGCTGAACAGCTGTTCTTTGTCAGCCACTGCGCAAAGTGGTGTTCCCTCAGACAGACAAGTGTAGCCGGGTACGCGGCAGGCCGACTGCGCTGCCTTGTGCCCCTGATGAACATGGCCGAATTCTCGGCGGCATTCGCGTGCCCGCAGGCGGTGCGCATGAACCCGCCGAACAAGTGCCCGTTTTGGGCGTGAAAGCAATTTTCCTCCGCTATGGATCCACCACTTCGGCGCTCTCCTGAAATGCCACGGAACAGTACCGCGCCATTGTGGATGCGCACGTATTTCTGCTCCTCCAAACATATCTTGTCATAACGCGTACAGTCTCTCACTTCATTGTGGTCATCCAAAAGAGATACTTCCAAAAAACTCGGCGCTCTATATTCGTGCAAGTAAACTTATGCGTAAACGAATACGGGGTTTTCAGCAACTAATTTGACTGCATGAAGCCATTCTTGACAATGATCTAATTACACGGATATTAAAAGGCGCTACGCGAAGGACATCTTATGTCAAGAACAAAATGAATAATTTTCTCTACCCTTCTGGCGAAACATATCTACGGCTCTAGTGCCTGTCGTTAAAATACTTACATCCAGTATGAGCAAGCAATAAAAAAATGTATTCGTACTTTTTGTCACCCACTGCTCAAAAACAAGACAGCGTTTCCCACGTAAAACGCACCAAATGTTTGCACAGACAGCCTAACCGAAACAAGAAAGCACATCTACGCCTATTGAACATACAATATCAAATGAATAATGAAAAAAATTGTTAGTAGCGTCCTCTCAAAAACTTTTAGATATAACTTCACGTTGCGCTCGAGCGGGATGAATACAATCCGTATTGCAAGGCACGCCGATCCCAGCTCAAACTGAACTATACGCGGCTCAATTTTAAAGCGAGCATTTATTTTATTTATTTTAACACCACTACAATGTCCTCGCCACGCCGTGAAGCACGTGGCTGCCACCCCTTTCGCAAAACTGATGTTGGCTGATATGGCGTCACTCAGCAGAACACCTGGCGCTGGATATCAAATGCCGCTCACGAAGAATAGATTCTGGCGTTTTACGTGTGAAAACCGCTATATGATTATGAGGCACACCGTAGTGGGGGGACTCCGGAATAATTTTGTTCACCTGGGGTTCTTTAACGTGCCCCCAATGTACGGGACACATGCCCTTTTGCATTTCGTCCCCATCGAAATGCGGCCACCGCGACCGGGATTCGATCGCGCGACCTCGTGCCTATACTAGAGCAACACCATTAGCTGCTAAACTACCGTGGCGTGTGTTTGGCTCACGAAAAGGACTCTTCATTCGTAAAACACGCACATGTTCTTGAATATGACAACAGCCTCCATCGACGAAGAATGCATAACTATAATAAGGACTGTACTTGTAGTTTCGTGCTTTTGCCCTGCGAGAATTTTCCTGATCACTATTTACTAGAAACGCTGTTAGCATTTTTAACTATGACGATTTGAGCAGCGCGTTATCAATGTCTCTTAACTCACAAGCCTACTGCACCAAAGCAGAGCTTGGCAACACCTAGGTAATAATTGTGTGTGAGAAGTGTGCTCACATTTCAGCAGTACTTCAATTTCTTGGATTCCACCTAGATTTAGAACAACTAGTTAATACTTTTCCCTAAATAGTCCTAGAAAATTTTTTTTCTGTTTCGAGCGAACAAATATATCAGTCCGAAATGACGTTTCGGTGAAAATCTACTGTATTTGGGACTGTACTATATTATTACTACCGTATCTTTGTTGTATAATGAAGAACTGCATAAATTTGTAGTGTTAAGAAAAGCTATGCTCTTACCTCGCGATCGTTCTTGTACCCTCATTCTACTTTTATGTTTTCCTTCTGTGCCTTCATTTCAGCCACAACAGCAACTACATGACGCATTCACCTCCGATTAGCGAAGGCGAAATCGCTTCCTGCAAATTAATATTGTATTTATTTATTTATTTATTTATTTATTTATTTTATTTATTTCAAGTACCTGCAGCGCCCGAAGGCATTATTGCAGGGGGGAATGTACAGTGTACATAAGCTCGACAAAATACAGAACTGGTCAACCAAAAAAAAAATAACACAACAATATAAAAATTCACGCCACTAAATGCTCAGCAGAAATGCTCTGAACGATGCTTCAGTGTGACAATCAGCAATTTCCTGCGGTAGCTGATTCCACTGTGATATTGTGTGTGGAAAAAATGAATGCTTGAAGACGTTTGTTCTACAAATGAGTTCTCTTATTTTTAAATAGTGGTCACTTCTGTGAGATAAGAAATGAGGAGGTAAAAGGTAAGTTTCTCTATCTATTTTAACCAGGCCGAAATAAATTTTAAAAAGCATTTCCAACCTCATGTTTTTTCTGCGTGTGCTTAATAATTCCCAGCCCAAGCTATCCTTAAGTGCTGTAATACTAGAAGTAAAGTCATAGTTATTGCAGACAAAACGGGCTGCGCGGTTTTGTACATGCTCGAGCATATTAGACAGAGTTTTGGTTTGCGGGTACCAGGCCATACAGGCATACTCTAATATGGGTCTTACGTTCGAAAAATAAAGTAGTTCTTTAATTTTGGGAGGAGCTAGCCGGAAGTTGCGTTTAACAAAATTTAGCATTTTACAGGCTTTCGCTGTAACATATTCAGCGTGCTTAGTCCAAGTTAAATTCGATGAGAAATAAACGCCAAGATACTTATACTGAGTTACTCGCAATAGCTGGACATTGTCTACTGTATAATGAAATAGATGTGGATTTTGTTTACGCGTAAAGGACACGTACTGACACTTACAGGGGTTTAAAGACATTTGCCACCTAACACACCAGCGTGTTTACAGTCCAAATCGCGTTGCAAACACTCGTGGTCAGTGGCAGACCTAATGCAGTGATAAATCACACAATCATCCGCATACAGACGCACTTTGCATGACACAACCTGAGCAATGTCATTGATGTAGGCCAAAAACAACAATGGCCCTAAAACAGATCCCTGGGGAACTCCCGATGTAACATCAACATAATCGGATTGTGAGCCATTAACTACAACACGTTGCATGCGTTCTTGTAGATAACATTTAATCCAATCAAGCAATGAAGGAGAGATACCGAGGGATGATAGCTTATACAACAATAAAACATGGGGAACAGAATCAAATGCCTTTTTAAAATCTAGAAATATACAGTCAGTCTGTATACCGAGATCGAATGAATGAAAAAGATCGTGGCTGAATTCTAGGAGCTGGGTCGAACAAGAACGACCAGACCTAAAACCATGCTGATATTTGCTAAAAAAATTATTGTTTTCTAGATGTTTCATTAGGGAACTGTATACGATGTGCTCCAGTGTTTTACTACACACACTAGTTAGAGAAATTGGCCTGTAGTTGGAGACAATATTTTTTGGGCCACTTTTATGGATTGGTACCACGTTTGCAACTTTCCACTCCTTAGGTAAACAAGAAGTACTTAACGATTTCTCAAAAATAATAACCAGATAGTGGGCGATTGTCCCAGAACAAGTCTTTAACACATAAGAAGGTATACCATCAGGACCACTTGCAGAAGAGACATTTATATTGCCAAGTAACTTAAGTATACCACCATGTGTCACGACCAGTTCCGGCATAGGTTCAAACCAGCGCCTCCTCTATACTTTCAGTGCCCGGCGAAAGAGCGCAGGACAATAGCCCGCCGCCGTCGGCGATAGTACAACGCATTGCCGCCAGGTGCCTCCACCTAAACAGGGTTCCCCTACGCTGGTTTACCAGGGCAGCGGAGGGGCGGGGGTGGTGCGCGTGGTGGAAAGTGGCAATGCAGTGGATAAAAACACAGCAAGACGTGTTCTCCCGCTTTGTTTTCCGCAGGTCTGGATATGTGACGATTTCAACATATCTTGCCCCACGAGGAGCACTGAGCAAAGATATCAAAGAAAAACAACCGAAAGACATCCGAAGCAGATACAAATATTACAGAATGTGAATGGATGTGAAATTCACTTGTCTTTTTCTGGCGCCAGTTGAATCCATTGAGAATTTAGCTTTACTGCATTTCTAGCACCTTAGGATAACGCAACGCGCACAGCAGCAGAACAAACTAAGAATACTCAATTCAATAAGCTATGTTGGGTTGGAAGAATGCACACACCATGATTTAAATCACCTCAACAGACTCTATTCAGTGAAGTGTCAAGGACCTTCTAGAATCAAGTCAATATGAAAAAGTCCACCATGCAACATATAGTGTGTTAAGAAAGAGCCTTTCCGACTTCGTCAGTGGCATACCTGAAAAACAATGAAAAGTGCGACACTTATTCAAATCTGCAGAATAAATACAATCAGAAGTGATTCAAGTTTAATGAAATACATACAAGGGATGTTTATTTTCAAATTGCTTTCGCTTTTTAACTTTATGTGCACAATTGTGCAAAGAGCACCTGAAGGTGTTACACTGCTTATCTCAGTTTTATACTCTTTCTTGAAAGTGGCTTTTGAGCAAAGTACTTGTAAGCATCGTGCTTGTCTGTGATGCTAAATGCATAGTTTGCAAGGAGAGGCCTCACAAAACGCACTGCAATAAGTTCCATCAGCTTCTGTCGGTGCATCATGTCATTCTCTTTACATTGCAGCAACTTTGAGGCACACAGAGCTGGAACAGCGTGTGCCACCAAGCTAGTCAGGGGTCTCGGAAGAGCTGGATTTTCCTTCAGGGCTCGCTCAGAGAAAACACGCAAGATGTCCAGGACAAAAAGCAGCTGGTCAGAGGGATATAAAAGTCCCCCACGGTCCTGGCTGCGAGTGAACGTCTGCAATGGCTGATTTGTTAGTGGCTTGGATGCGATCGCCACACAGTTCTCGCAGTTTATCTGCTCACTGATGACGCGGACAATATAGCCACCAGCATATACGGTCGCAGATATCTGCAGGGAAGGCATGTATAGAGGCAAAACAGTAGTGTTGAGTCTTTGAAGAACATTCAGAGCAGCTCTTCCCAGTTGCGAATGAGGTTTAACAGATGTTTCTGGCTTCTCAGGTGATACAGTTATTGACATGACTGCCGGCTCACTGTGTGCCACATTCGAAAGTGGATTGGATGCAGCTATTCCAATTTTCAGCACTTTCTGAAGCCCTGAAAGGGCAGCACGAACATCTAGTGCATCATTGCACCCAGCTGACCTTCTCAGTGTTCCAAATAGAGACTCTATCGGGTCACTGTTGAACTTCCGTGTCAATACAAATGCAAATTTGTCAGCCCTCAACAGGTGTTTTATGCAAGCCACAGTGCTGTACGTAGTGGTCAAGAATGCCTCGTATGTCTCCTTTGTCAGAAACTCACGAGGATGGGTGCACCTTGTTTTCAGTTCATGCAGATACATTGGCATTGTGACCTCTAGCCACTCAAGCCGGGCATCTTCTGTGCTGTCGTACTGCTTAACATCTGGGAACCTCTGGCGCAGATGTTGAACTGTATTACTGGTGTCGTGGAGAACAAACCAGCGATAGAAGTTCTCCATAAAAGTGATGGTCGGGCCTGCACTTGCGAATGAAATATGACAAGTGTGACCAGCTTGTTCCTGAAGATGTTGCAAAACGGCCGTTACCGCAGGAGATATCAGTTGAATAGCCCTCACCACATTCATTTTTTCTATGTTATTAGGAAAAACATGTTTCCGACTGAGGTAACGCACCGGCTTCACAATCAAGTTCTTTTGGAGCTCATACACATCTTTCAGATATGACGCTGAAATTTCTCCTTTGGGTCCGATGTTGTGTGCCAAAAATTGGGACCGCACATTTTTTAGCACATGGCAGGGGTCAAAGCTCATGAACAGTGGCCTATCCGGGTCACATGGATGGTCAGTTCTGTAGGTAACGATGCCGTTCCCTAGAAGTCTCATGGCTTGTACATTTACCTTGTGGTTGTCAGTGGAAAGTCTGACAATATGAAAACCACAAGACTCAACTTTCTTCATTATGAAGACCGTAAGCGCATGAAGCTGCGTACCAGTTAAACCCTTTGTAAAGAAGTAACCAACAGGAATCCTGTACGAGGATGAAAGTCCACTGATCACGAAACACAAAAGGGAGTTCGCTAACACAAGGTCACTGCTAGCATTCGGCGAGCTCATGTCTGCCTGCCCCACAAAACAGTCTTGCTGCTTATTGTACTGCAGCTTCTCTTTAATACGCATCTCGTCAATGATGAGAGAACACATTCTTGACTGAGGCACCTTGAGATTTTCAAGCTCTGCTTTGAGGCGAGCTTCAACAAGTTCTGTGAAGCCTGTTTCGCTGTTCTGTATTCCAATGTATGCGGACAGTGTCTTTCTGCCAGGAAGTTTGAAAATTCCATGGCCCCGCATGTGTTCATACGCTCTTGTAGAAAGGTGTCTCAGCACAACACATTGACGGGTCGTTTCTTCAGACCATGTTGGTCGTTTCTTCCTAAAATTTCTCACCTGATCAAGCAAAATTAAAGCAGAAGACTCATTTTCCGTTGCTTTCTGCCGTATGTAAGAAAGATCTGTAGCGAGCGAATCCTCCTTAAGCTCCTTTAGCAGCTGCTTGTACTTATCTACTGTCTGTGTCAGTCGCAAAATTTGGCTTCTTAGGTCTTTCTCTTTTCTTTTCCACTTCGCTCTTTCTGTTGTCAGTAGACTTGTTGGTGCTCTGCAGTCGACCTGGACGCCTCGATTGCTCATATTACTCTTCACATAACAGTGGTCCGCGGGTTCACTGACAGGTGTTGTGTCCATTAGAGCACCTTCCTCAGTAGGTGGTTCGGCCGAAGTTACGGACGGTAGCAAGGCAGAGGTTGATGCGGTGGCGGCCGAAGCATTCGTCGACAGCGAACACGTAAACTGGGCTCGTTTCTCTATGCTTGCTGTGCTCCTGTCTCGTGTTGCCTTCGATTGCAAATGATGAGGGAAGTCATCAAAAACGGAAGGTACACGACCTTTCTTCAGTCGACGTCTTTTGCCTTCAATGAAATCTTCCTTCTTGAAGTGCCGGCTGCAAACCTTTGTGTAGCACGACCTGTCGTTCGGTTTCCAACCATCGCATCGAACTGCAGCAATCCATTTCTCCCTCAATGCCAAGTCTGATGGAAATTCATGAAACGATAGTCCCGGAGTCTTCTTTTTTTCATCCGACTTGCACAAAGGCACGCAACAGTACGCCATGTCAGACGAAGCGAGACGTGTCGCAAAAGCACATGTTTCAACGCAGCAAAGCACGTCGCCAAATCCCAAATGGCCAAATCACGCGAGCCATCGGGTGATAAACAAACCCTGTTTACGTGGCGCCTCCTCGCGGCTGCCAAGCGCGCTACGTGAACGGAGACGCGACGGCGCTGAGAGCGTGAATTGCCGGGCACTGAAAATAGAGGAGGCGTTGTTCAAACACATTGTCGGGAATAGGCGGTAATTCATTCTGGCAGGGAGTTGTGAAAGATGATTGGAAATAAAGATTGAAGCAAGAAGCTTTATCGACATCATTAGTAAGAAGTACACTACCGTTTTTTAAGTTCGGGATGCCAACTGATTCTTTGCTAATCGTTTTTAAACACTTCCACATTTCTTTCGGGTTATTTTGTAACTTTGGGCCCAATGCTAAAAAGTATTCTTCCTTAGCAACCTTGTTTTTTACTTATATATCTTTTCCAAGGGTTTTTAGCAATACAAATACAGAAGGGTTACGCTGCTTTCTATAAGCATTCAGAAGGCGATGTCTCTTTTTAATCAATTGCTTGACTTCCCGAGTTACCCAAGGCTTATCACTACAATTTTTTGCAGACAAATGTTTCCATGGAACATGTGTGTCAACCAGGTGCTTTAGTGTGGAGGAAAATGTATCCCATAGGGTATTGCAATCTGCGGACTGAGCTAAATGACTGAATTCCTGCAAGAATATAGCAAGATCATTAGACAATGAAACATAATTGCCTTTCTCAAAAAAGTATACCTACCTTGGGTGATCATGTGCACATGAGAAGGGGACAATCTGCACATGCGCCACAATGCAGTCATGGTCACTAATACCGGGAATTACGGCGTTATCAGACACATGCAATGGCTGGCTTGAAAAAAGCAGATCTAAGATAGAAGAGCTATTCGAACCATACCTAGTAGGTTCAGTAACAAACTGATAAATGTCATTGGTAACTATTGCCTCGCGGACAGGCTTATAGTGAACCCACCTCACGTCAGGCACGTTGAAATCACCGCCAACAATATAATATAGTCATTATTTATTGTAGAAAGAAACTCGGATAGGGTTGTGAAGGTCTCAGGCGATGTGGAAGCGGGGGAACGGTAAAAGGAGCCAACTGTCAGTAATTGCCCAGTTTCAAATCGGATATTGCACCAAACTGACTCGGGACAATCAGTTCGGATTAACACGGGAGATGATTGCAAGCACGAGTCCACAAGTAGAAAGACACCACCGCCATGCGCATTGCGATCGGAACGGTAGACGTGAAAACCAGGCGGAAATACTTCGGAACTACCAACAGCTTCGTCGAGCCAAGACTCCGTACCTATAATCACGTGGGGTTTTACTGAAGAGGTCAGAGTAGCGAATTCATCAGTTTTGTTTTTTACACTTCTGCAGTTCACGACTAAAATGGTAAGCTCTGAAATTGGATGAGCGGAACGTCCCGTGCGCACACATTGCTTTGAAGACTTATTTTTCGGGTACCGCCCCTTCTGCTACTTTTTCAATTCAACAACAATATCCTGAGTTCCATCATAAACATAGCACTTCTTATCAATGAGTAGCTTATCGTATCGAAGTTTGAAAGAGCAATTCAATGTTTTTGCATAACTTACAAGTTTAGATCGCGCAAGCCTGACGTCAGGGCTGAGATCCTCACGGATCGCAAAGTTAGTACCCTTGAGCCTGATACCACGAGATAGGATACGTTCCTTATCCTTGAAGTTAACAAACCTTATAATGATAGGTCTGTTTTTGCTTCCTTGGGATTTACCAAGCCGATGAGCACGCTCTACACTTTCTGGGGTAACCTGTTCATCCAGTTGCGTTTCGAAGAAAGACAGTACTTTTTCCTCCGATACAGACCATGTCTCATCGGTTGAATCATCCAGGCCAAAAATAATGAGGTTGTTTCTTCTGGATCTGTTGCTCTCGCTATCAAGTGACGCCCTAAGCTTCATCATATCATGACGAAGGGCGTCGAGAGCGCACGGAGCTGAAGCTGCATTGAGCGTATCAATCTGTTTGAGAGAACGCATATCAGTTTCCAGAAGATTCACCCTGCTAAGAAGGGCCTGGACTGACGTATTCCGCACATTTTGTTGTTCTTTAACAACTTGTATTTCTTGAAGAAACCTCGCCTGATTCGTTTCCAAGCCTTTAACAACTTCAAAAATTTCCGTGATTTTGGCACTGTCAGAACCTGTAGGTGCAGCATTGGTTCTAGGGCCAGGGTTACTCTCGATATCTCCCGAGAGCATTAACAGAACACTCGATACAGCATCAATAGCAGAAACCAACCCTACAAGGCACTTTCGCAAAACATATAGAAAGTTGGTGGGGCACGACACCGCTACTGTGCAACGATTAGAACTACGATAACATTTAGCAGGTTGTAAGTAACTGACCTGTGCGTAGAACGGGTGTGAGAACATAGCCAGAGCAATGTCGTGCCCCGGGCGCTCAGCTGACAAGTGCTGCTTATATATCCGCCCCTCGGATCGCGTGACGCTGGAAGGCTTTGGTTGCCAGGTGAGAGCAGATGTCGCAGTCAGTCTTGGATGCTGGCACGGAATTGGCTGGGAGCGGTGAAACTCAGCCGGAACAACGTCATCGATGAAGCTCGTCGAAGGCCGCACCAGTGGCAAGGGAATGCCCGGCGTAGCGAAGCCCCCGAAGGAAGCTTTCAGGAGGGACAGCGCCAAGACCTGTGCGTAGAACGGGTGTGAGAACATAGCCAGAGCAATGTCGTGCCCCGTATTGGAGTATTTCGGGCGCCCTAGCGATTAATCTTCCTTTTTATAGAGTTTCAAGAATTTGTAAATTCATTTACGCCACAAAAAAAGAAAAATATGGGCTACACTGTGTCAGTACTGAAAAACATTATGAAGACCCAGTCCCAGTTACTACTCAAGAATGCGCTTAGCATGCTTTGGGACGTGGTAATTGGTGGCACTACGCTCACACTGTGTATTTTCTGTGGCCCTCCCCGTACCTTCGTGACTTAGGCGTAGGCGCGTGCTAGCCGGTTCGTCAGGCGCCAGTTTCTCAAGGGCCGCATCGGAATCCTAAGCTACAGCAGCGACCAGAGGCACCGAGCGTCAAACGACAGCGTCTGTTTCTACGACTAATGGCACAGCATCTCAATGACAACGTCTGGAAATGCTAGCTGCCAGGTGAAATAGAATGCAAGAACGCTCCGTTTGCCACTGTGCTAGGGCGTGTTTTTCACCGCTGAATTAAACTGCACTACCCTCGTGGAAGACCAGCGAAGCTGCATCGCAAACCACAATGAGGTGACACAGAATTTGGACAAAGGTACGAGCACATTTATTGTCTTTGTCGGTGGTCATAGTGACGAAAGGTATGCGCACACATTTATTTTTTACATTCGCATTCATTCGTTTTATACATTTGTCAGACACATTCATTATATACATTCGTGCTTTCATTTCGCGGTATATTGAGGCAAAGAATTTGATACCCAATTCTCCGCTCCGATTGGCAGTGGGCCTGTGCCCTCAGCGCCTTCGCATGCGGAGGAGCAGCATGGCAACGCTGGCATGACGAACGTCATCGGAGCCAACCGCGAAAGGAGAAGACGAAGGCGCGAGCACGAAGGGCAGCATGGGAACGATGGCATGATGAGCGGCACACGGAACCAGCTGTCGAAGAAGGCGACGACGACGAAAGCGCGAGCAGTGGCACGAGCCATTGCTGAATATGATAGTTTTTGCTACGACACATGAAATTTTCACGGAACACTTCCGCCGTAATGGGGTTTCGAAGTCGCTCCGCAGGACAATGAATACAGTTCACTGCCTGCCTACCTGCTATAGCCACAATCAACTTCGCTGTAAAACAAATGCTGCGTCGTAGCATTTCAGTCGCGTCGCAAGATCCTTCTGTCGAAAGCGGATGCATTGGCTGTTTTGAAAACGAGGCGTCGCTGTCGAGACAAGCTGCAACAAGGCGACGTGTGTCCTAAAGTGGACTAGCAAAAACAAGACGCGCACAAAAACGGCATCGTGCTTACATGTAGCGAAAAGGAGCTCCAAGGGGCTCGATTTTTTCTCCAGTTGCTAACATTAAAGATGCTTACGAACGAAGAAAGCTAATCGTGCTAATGAGACGGAGGGGAATCAACAAAGCAGGCAACACGTAACATATAAATACTGCTATTTACGCGTTCACGAGCTTTAGCAATGGGACAAAACAACTCGCTGATGATTACGATACTCCCTAATGCGAAAATTCAGAGCAGCCGTTTCGGTGCTTTCAGTTGGCGATATACTGAAGCAACGAATTTGAATCTAGCCATAGGACTCTCTGGGCGGCGACGCTGAACCTTACGGTGCTTCTATGTTCTCTTCGCCCGCCGCTCCGTACGAAGCGGCCGGTGAGTAAGACATTCAGGTACCCCTCTGAGCCTCTGCTCCGACAGCTCCTTTAGCAGCAGCGGCAGACGAAGCAGTTCCAACCGGTTGCGTCACCCATTCAGAAAGGAAGCGTGAACACGGGAACTAGTGGCTGGCATGGATCGCATTCTGCAGCGGCGGCGCATACACAGTGGGTCCGAAGCCCACGCGAGCGCTTTGTTACCATATATGGTATCGCTGAACGCACTAGGCGCATGCCTTAATAATGATGCCATCGGCATGGAGAACGTCTCGTGCGGCACTCCGCTTTCTTCACCGTTTGCCATACTCTCTTCGTCTGCTTTTCTCATGCTTTCGCTGTACCCTCCTCCCACGCTTTCCTCCTGGCGCTCTCTTCGGTATCATAGTCTTTCGTCCTCTGCTGCGCTCCGTGTTCGCTGCCTTCTCCGCTTTCCTGCTCGCGCTTACTTCGCTAATGCCATCTTTCATCCCCCGCTGCGCACCGCGTTTGCTCCTTCCGCCTCCGCTTTTTTCTTCGCGCTCTCTTTGCTATCGCCGTTTTTTATCCTCCGCTGCGCTCCCGTTCACTCCCTCCTCTGCTTTCCTCCTCGCGCATTCTTGGATATCGCCGTCTTTCATCCGGCGCTGCGCCCTGCGTTCGCTCCCTTCTGCTTCACTTTCTCCCTCATGCTCTTTTCGCTATCACCGTCTTTCATCCTCCCCTGCGCTCCTCGTTCACTTTCCTTTTTCATCTTTCAATGGGCTCGTTCATTCTGTCAGTTACGCCGATGCAAATGCAAAAAAAAGAAGAATTAGCGGCACCAGGAACAAATTTCGTGGCAACAACTACAAGTTGATGAGAGTAGATGTCACATAGCGCGAGAATAGGATAGCATCAAAGACAGCAGCGGTTCGTTGCCGACCATATACAAAGGACCAAGTTCATGTGGCTGTCTGCGGATAGCAGCAAAAAAAAAAAAAGATGTGGTCACAGTGCTGTGGCGGTTAAGTTCGCTCAGGCGTAGCGCACATAACTGCTAGAGGTTCGTTTCATCTACCGCCACCAACGCTTGCAATCAGAACGTCGCAAACTGCAATACTTCTTCGTATTATATTTCCTGCTAGTTAATATCGACGCCAGGCTCTGCTTGCCCGTCCAACGTGCGAGTGGCCCGCTGCGCGATAATCGCGTACCTCAGGACTTTCAATAAACTTTTTACATCCATCCCATACTGTCGTTTTCTTCAGCGTGGTAAGCAGGTATATCCGCCGCATGCCCCATGCTTCAACCGTATTAAGCTGGAGATATCAAACACAATTTAATGTCCCTTTTCGACGATGTCATTGTTTTTGTAGAGAAAACGTTACAATTATGGTTCGTCAAGTTAACCGTCGAGTGACTGTGTAGCCAACATCATTATGCAGCCGTCATTCCACTGCAGCCCCTAGTTATTGTATCGTTCCCAAAATGGAATTAGAAATTGGGCTGTACAATTTGTTTGAGAATTCCTTATGATCAATTGCGCCATGCAGGAAAGATACTGCAGGCACTATGCTTATGAACGAAGGCAGGCTGAGGCGGAAGCGACGCAGGGCCGGACTGTCCATATTTGACTGATGTTGTCGCTTTTAACATATGGCATGTACCCACGAGGGGGAATGGCCAAGGCTCGACCATGTTCCTAGGGGTGGGCAGCGCAACCCGGACGAACGACAAAAGAAAGTGACTTAATCTTAAAAGCGGATATTTATTCACTTGTTTGAAAAAATAAACCAGTTGGTAGTCTGCGCACGTATCGACCACTTCATTCTGCCTTTTGTCCGGGTTGCGCTGCCCACCCCTAGCAACACGTTCAGTCACCGAATCACCCAGCTTCCTGTGCTAAACCAAGGTCTGCAATGAAACTTAATCGTGCATGTGCGAATACGTCCTTATTTTTATTGTATCATGTCATGCATGTGACCCACTCCCGCTATAGGGAACTGGCCAAGAAATGTATGTATTATTCAAATTCACAATGAAGAATAAATTTAGGATATCCATGGACCTAGCGCTGTGGAGCGTAAAATTATATGTTAAAATAAAATCAGTAAATTCAGATCGAATCAGTAATTAAGCAGTCATTAGCTTAAAAGTAGACGAAAGAGAAATGATTGAATTTTAACAGGGCATTTGGCTGGACTCCATAAGAAATTTTTGGACAGCGAAACAAACGTTCCTGTGGCTGAATCGCAAAATCGAGGCCCCCCACGAAATAACAACGGCTTATGTTAAGTCCAGGCCAAGTCGTCGAAGAGGTAGTTCCAATACTCCTGTTCTTAGCGCATTCAAGCGGCGACAAGATAGAAGCAAGTGACGGATTGTTCTTTCTCATAAGAAAACGAGCAGAGAAAGCAGGGCATCAAACCCAACCTCTGTATGCAGAACTTTAGGGCGGGAATGCGGCAACGTAACTTTGTGATAGAGACCTCAAGTATCTTTGTGTTACATGATTCACTAGGCCACGGAAATGCTAGGTGCTGATAATCTGGAGAAGCAGTAAGTAATGGGCCTGGTAAGGATTTCATATTTGATAACATCCAAAATCTAACCGCCATGATGTGTGCTTTCACTGGCAAAACCGGATGAACTCAACCGAAAAGTGACTTTCGTCTTTGCCAATGAATCGGCAGTTTCATTAAAAGAAAGAACTATTATGACCAGGTACCCAAATAAAATGAACATATTGAAGATAGACAGGAACTAGCAAGCGAAAAAGATTTAGTGCACACTGATAGTGAGTCAGTAAGAATAGCAGTTGTTGTAGCCGTTTGTTCTAATTTTCGTGAAGCTAGAAATAGTGCTATAACCTTAGACAAAAAAGTGGGCACGAAATGAGGCAAGCTTATTGAGAAAGGCTAGTCGAGTGCAGGGCAAAATATTCCAAATCCAGCCTGTTCGTCACACTGCAGTGCATCTGTTGCAATGATGACGTTTGTTGTTAGTGTGCTTAAATTGTCTTGTAATATGCCGTTTACGATGCCGTGAGGTAGTCGTTTCGCATGGTTGGAAAAAATTCATCGAACGTAATTTCCGCAGAATTTCATTGCGCATTACTGGGAAGCACATCGTGTATTTGTACATTTAGTGACTCAAGTAATGTTTGCACAAATATAATCTGCGGTGTATGAATCCCGAGCCAATGAACAGGAAACTGATTCTGGATCGTAGGTGAAAATGATTTGAGTACGGCGCGATGGCGATTTCAATGGTCTTAAGAAAGTCTCGACGGTCAGTAGGTGAAATCGGCATAAGATGGGTGGGATTCTCGCTTCCAGGTACAATACGGCATTCACAACGTATTTTGGGAATCCTAAGCACAAACGTGGGGCCTCTCGTTCTAATAAAACTAGTGCCCGAAGGTCGTATGTTGGCACTCCTGAAAATAAAACACAACCAAATCCTAATACCGGCCGAACGTACATTTTGTTCTCCCTCAAAGGTTATTTTCTGCGCATACCCGATGTTTGATTGCTCAACTGGTGAAAAATGCCCACTGCACGAACTCCTTTTGCCGCAAACAAATTCAATATGTGGCCGCCAATTAAGAGCTACGTTGTAAATAACTCCAAAGTACTTGAGTGATTGTACTTCTGGGATATGCAAGTGGCTCTAGTTGTGGACTGCACTTGTAGATAATAGGCGATACGTATAATCGGTATTCAACGAGAAAAACAACAATCGCCCACTAATTAGCATTCAAGTTTAAATGTAAGCTAGCCATTCACTTATGTATTCCAGCCTTCCATTCACTTATGTAGGGCAGAAAAAATGTCTCTAGCCATAGCAATAAAAGCAGTGTTCTCACCATAAACATAAGTGCTTATTACTTGGTGAACGGGGATTCTGCTAAGTATTATATTAAAGAATGCTAAAAAATGTGGAACGTTTCACGATTTAGCATGATATCCTTGCGCGGGGGCCATGCTATTTGATAAAGGGAACAGTGCAATCCTAGTTCGACTTGGTCAAGTTCTCTAGTTTCATCCGCCGCATGACTTTTCCGGAAATGCTGATTTATACCCCTTCTAAGATAACTTAGCTTAACCTAACGTACATAACATGATCAAGATTCCAAGCTCTCGTGTCGCTGATCCGCACGAAACAAAAGTTAGAGTATACGGAGAGAAAATAGGCACCACGCGTGCAATGAATACGTAAGGCGACGAGGAAGAAGAAAGCATCGCCATGGCAGACCGTTTGACAAAGGTCGCTCCGGCACCATCATCAGCCCCGCGTCATGTCCGGCCGTCTGCAAAGAATGGCGCCCTGCAAGCAGTGGCACTACCGCAACCGGGGCAGCTCCAGGGGGTGCCCTTACCTTCAAAAGCCGAACCTATGTCTCCGGCCAGCCCGACGACCGAACAAGCGACGCTTGCCCTCCCCGATGCTTGGGAAGAGCTGCCGGAAGAATACAGGGACCTCAAAGGAGCCATTATGAACCCGTCTTACGACGCATCGCCAATCGAGGCGAAGACGCCTGCAAATCCCAAATCGCCCACGGTGAAGAAGCGTCACGGCAAACCTTACACCAAGTCCCCGGTTGTGAAGTCCACAAAGATGAAGGCATCAAAACATACGACACCCGCTGGCAAAACGCCGACGACGCCTGCGTCTCCTCGTAAGACAGCCAGAGCTCGTCCCGCCACGACAAAGCCAGGCGCCGCCATTCCAGGATCGCCGGTGAAAGCTCGGGCGTTGGACGCCAATAATGCGCAGCTGCGAAAACGGGAGCCCGAGATAGCCGGGCGAAAAGAAAATCCAGCTCGCTCACCCACACGCCTGCGACGCGTTATGGAAGCTCCAGGAGCGGCTGCAGCTGGCGGGCCAGCGACTCCAAAGCAACGCCATCTCGCCGAGGACCGACCACCTCCTGAAGAGCCAGTGACAGCGGCGCTTGCCCCGATGCTACCCGCCGCAAATCCATTTCATAAAGTGCCTCTGTACAGGCCACCGTTGCTACCGCGTGCCTCTATGTGGAGCCCCAGCCTGGGCGTTCCAATGCCACGCGGCTTCGACGACGGCCCCGACGTCCTCAAGAACTACGTGCAGGCGCCCCAGAATCCAGTGCCACCCGATGACCTCGTCTCGACAAGGCAGGCTGTGGTGATCTTCCTTCTCGCGCTCGTATTCCTCGGCGTGTTCGCGGCTTGGATGAGCCTCGTGCAACACGAAGCAAGCGCCGGTCACAGCCTCACTGACTACAGTATCGACGCGACCGACAGTCTAGCTACTACGGCTCAGAAGGTAGAAGATTCAGCAATAATCCTGCCGCGCATGGTCGAGCTAACTAGGCATTCAGCGAAAGACATTTCTCGAAATGCAATGGATTCAAACGCTATTAGCACGGACAACGTACTAGGAAGCTTAAACCAGCGCGCTGCCAATATTACAGAGTGACCTTGTCTACACCGTTCTAAAGGCGCAGAAAGAATGCAATTTTTATTTTATCAATTTTGATCGCTTCTGTCATTGCACTTTCGTCTATTTAGGTGTACTAAATGCAGTCGTGACAAAGCGCAAACAAAAAAATTTGCAGCCGACCCGAATCTTTTAGGTATCTCTTAGCGGCACTCGCACCTCAGCGTTACTGTTCTTTAGGTTAACGTTAACCTAACTCGGAGACCACTGAGCCCGACTAATTAGCCAGTTAAATATCATGACAACTTCTCGTATGTGACGTAATTAGAGACGTCATTACTTCCGCTTTCTACTTCCGGTTTTTCAGGAATTTCGCCAAAGTCGTGCTCACGTGGCAGGTCTCTAAAATATAGGATTCCGTGCTTTCGTGTGCCTAATCAGCGGTTTCTAATTATCATTATTCCAGACACTTAAGTAACCCAACTTGTAATTAAACTTATGCTCTGATATCATTTCTATAATGAAGCCCTTGAATTTTGTCCCCGGTCATCTCAGTGATTTCTAACTAATCCAAATTATTCCATGCACTTCAGTAACTAAATTTGTAATGAAACGTATGCTCTTATATCATATCTATAATGAAAGCCGTGAATTTGGTACTGTA
The DNA here is from genome assembly GCF_050947875.1 of Dermacentor variabilis. Lineage (NCBI taxonomy): Eukaryota > Metazoa > Arthropoda > Arachnida > Ixodida > Ixodidae > Dermacentor > Dermacentor variabilis. The sequence continues at coordinate 127,421,928 of NC_134570.1, forward strand.
CTATTTTCATATTCTTTCTGATTTATATTGAACTTCTGTACGGTCGGCTGAGGAGGTGAACCAGAAGTGTTGCGCAAGAAACAAGGGCGTCACTCGATGCTCATGCCACGAAAAAACTGGCCATCCGGGCCCTGTGAAAATGGATGTCCAGCAAAGCTGCTGAAAACCACCACTACAACAGCTGAGAGTGACATGCAACGCTTTATGGCTTTCGTGTAATGGTTGTAGTGCTACTTTAACGCGAGGGCATTAGGGGCCCCGTGTCGCCGAAAATCCGTTGTCGGTGTTCAACGTAAACCGTCCTGTGAGCGAAAATCGTCCTACATATTCTATGAGGCACTAAAGTTCTTCCAACACTAAAGTTGCTCAGACCTTGTCCTACATTCTTTAGAAAGTTAGTCCTCGGAATTTTGAGAATGAGAGCGCACAAACAAATATCATGACACAAAACACCGACAGCGCATGCCTTTAACGTTAAATCTTCTCAGACTGAATACTAAAAGTGCGAAGCAATAACAAATGATAGGCCCACGCAAAAGGCCGCGTTCCTACCAGAAAGCTTCCCTTCGTGCCTGTGCCGTTCACCGCCAGCGTTTTCCTGATAAAGATTACATTTACATAAGCTACAGTTGCCGGGAAACGTGAGAAGCAATCGGCGATCATCTAATGCTATCGCGTTCCATTCCTAGTGGCGAAGCTTAAGCGTCCTTGAAATGTTAGGGTAATGGTAGGAATTGGAGTAATGGCAATTTTGACAGCATGCCGCCGCCCATATAGAGGGGCGGCAACAACATAGAAATCAGTTGCTAGGCTGGTGATGTTATCTACGAGAGGCTAGCGACGTCATACCCCACTTAGTAAGCTGCCGTCGCCGTGTCAGCTTGTGGAAGGGTAGCCTTTTCGGGAAACGTATGCGGGGAGCGCTACGTGCTTCGCATTGCTATCACAAGCGCCTGATCAAGAATTATGAGGTTGGATGCCTGTCTTGAGCTTGTTCTTTAGTGAAACGTAAACTGCTCTGTATGTTGAATGCGTGCTTCCAAAGAATGTATGAACTGTTGTTTCATTTTGCTAGCGTCTGATTTGCAGGGGTACGAGCCATTGCATTTCTTTTTTTGCTTGCTTACGGGCGTATGAACCATTGATGGTGATAGTTTTTCACATGCTGTTCTGCGCGTATGTTGTATGCGTGATTTCCAAGAATGTCTTCACTGTTTCCTTCACTTTGCTGATTGATTGAAGCCTCTGACTTACGGGGCTATGAGTGCTATGTGCTTACAGGGGTATGATCCATTGATGATGATAGTTTGCTGTTGACGGACGCGAAAGATTCCCGGATCCTAGCCATATACAGCTTCGCTGTGAAACTTCAGGACCATTTGTTTTTTAATGCGAGCGAGATGTAGATGGCGATACCATAACTACTACTCGGCCTAGATGGTGCCTCCATAAACACGAAAACAAATGCAACGTCGTTCAGCATTTATACTTTTAGCGAGTGCCTTGAGTCGCAAATACCTGCTGTCGCGCTCACTATGAGTTTAAGCGTGGGAGCGCGTGGCCGAAAGACGTCTAAGATTGCGCAACGCTTCCTCTTGCCCTTGTTTGCAGAACTAAAGGCTGTTCTTTCATTTGGGACGACCGCCTACATAGTTTTGTGCCTAGCATATACTGGTAGTAAGCGACCACGGCTTGCTCTGAACCTACATGTCCCCGAATCATCTATCCTGTGTGCTCACCCAGAAGCAATTAGCGCTTTGCTAGTGTCATATAACGGGTGGCTGGTTTCTCTTTGTTATTAATTTGTAGTGGTTAATCACTATTCTGAATTTCATGGCATTAGTCTTTATTGTGCCATACAATAATGTACACCAAACGAAACATCGGTTCGCCATCAAATGACTAGTAATAATTACAGATGTACAGGGCAATGTCCGTAGTCATAAGTCGCAATTACGAACGTCGACTTGTGTCTTATTATTATTATTAATGATAATCATCTTCAGTCTATTTTCATGTACACCGCCGGAGGAACGCCTTTCCCAGCGATGTGAACTTACCCTTGTCTTGCGCTAATTTATTCGAACCTTGCACCTGAGAAATTCACAATTTCATCGGAGCACCTAATTTTCTACCGTTCTAAACCGCACCTACTTTCCCTTAGCGCCCGTTCTGTGCGCGCTTAAAAAATCCAAAGAGCAAGTGACACAAGGGAGGCAGTGACGGAGGCAGTGACGTGATGTGTGGAATGACACACGCACTAGCCACAACTTTAGTAAATGAAAACCGTGAAGCCGCCGTAGCGTCGGAGAGGCGTGCCCGTCTCGCACCCCGGAGGGCCGGGTTCGCCTCCCACCCATAATGAAATGTACCTTCTTTCCAATTAATTCACTTTAATTCGAGAAAGCTGTCTGACGAATGTGACAATCCCAGAATTTTTTACTCTTCGCGCCATCGGCCATTTTTGGCGCCGTCTTTCGGCCACGCCGACGACAACGCCGGATTTTTACGTAATGGGGCATATCATGCTTACGCATTAAAAGTTTACACCTTACGGGCTTATCTTGTCCAACAACAATAATCGCCCTCTGCCTTGATTGCGTCTCCTTTCTTGAAAAGTGAGCGCTCGCTACTTTCGTGTCGAGGAGGGCTTGTCACGTTGATCAGCGCAAGCCGTTCGTGACTTAAAAGTACTGCGCTTGGAGCGTTAAAGAAAGGAAATGCGGGCAAGACAGATGATGATTATCGGAGTGGGGCAAGATGCGACCCAAAGGGTGCAAACTTTCTTAAGAATGGATCTCTAATAGAGCACCGCTTATCTGCCCTATGCCTACCCAGGCCCACTTCTAATGCGTTAGATTCTTATGGTACATAGCACACCGTCCGAGGCCTATCTGGCTATCTATTTATGTATCTATCTATCCTTGCTTCTGCCTATGTGCGTATATCTAGCCGTTTTCACCCCTCCCTGCCTCACTACGTATATTGTAGTCGAATGGGCCGCGCATCGGGACGCTGTGCTGAGGCAACAAGGTTCGAAAGCAGCAACAAGGTTCGAAAGCAACCATCGGACTAACCTGGTTCACTGTGGGGCAGTGTGGGCATACGTGTCTACGCAACGAACCTCTTTCACGCCAACATGGGTCAATGTAAGATGCGGGACTGGGTAGGTACCACTGTTCGATGAAGCACTTAGATAGATAGATAAACTTTATTAAAAGAATAATCAGAAAAACCGCTAATGGTCGGGGCCCTTAGTCCAGGGCTCCGCTGGCTCTTGCCATCTTCTCAGCTCTCTTAATCAGCTTGAGCTGGTCGTCGAGGGCTGAGCTGGACAGCAGTGCCTCCCATTGCTCCCTCGTTATGTTCGTGTCTGGGTGTTCTATGTTGTGTAGTGTGCACTCCCACGTAATGTGGTATAGGGTTGGTGTGGCCCCACACCATGGGCATTCGTCCCTGTAGGCTGTGGGGTGTATCCGATGTAATATGTGTAGGTTCGTGTAAGTGCCTGTCTGGAGCCTACGCCAGGCAGCGGCATCTTCTGTCTTTAGGTTTCGATGGGGTGGTGGATATCGCAAGCGACGCCCTCTGTGGTAGTTCACGATGGCTGAATACTCGAGGTCGACAGGGTCCAGGTCTTCTGCAGCCGGCGTGATGAGTGCTCGGTTATGTACGAATCCTCGAGCTGCTCTGTCGGCTTGCAGGTTGCCCGTGATGCCTGTGTGACCCGGTATCCAGATGATAGTTTGGGTGGCGAAGTCCTCAGAGTCCTCCTTGAGTATTCCGGCTAGGACTTGTGCAGCAGGTCTTCCAATTCTACCCTGTAGGAAGTTGCGGCAGGCCTGCTGGGAATCCGTGAGGATCGTCAATGGTTGATTTGCGTGTAGGCCCTCGCGGATGGCTAACGCGATGGCCAGCTCTTCGGCTTCCGTAATCGTGCAGGGGCGGGTCGATGCCGCGGAGGTAACGTGGCCTCGGTGGTCGCATGCCACTGCAACTGCGCCCTTGTAGTTCGTCCCATACATGGCGGCGTCCGTAAACCGGGCCGTTGTACTGAACCTGAACGCTTTCTCCATGTACTGGGCCCTTGCTTTCCTCCTGCCGGAGTGTAGGTTAGGGTCCATGTTGCGTGGTATCGGGGCAACGTGAAACCTGTCCTGGACGTGACGAGGTATCAAGCAGGTTTCTTGGGTTCGTGTTGTTATTGCTGGGAACCCCAAGGTTCGTAGGACCTGCCGGCCCGTGCGAGTCCGCGCAAGTCTCTGTTGTTGCGAGACGTAATGGGCTTCTGTCAGTTCGCTGAGGGTGTTGTGCAACCCTAGCGCCAATAATTTTTCAGTCGATGTACTCATCGGCAGGCGGAGAGCGGTCTTCAAAGCCATCCTCAAAAGTGTGTCGGCCTGCTTTGTCTCGGACTGTGTGAGGTGGTAGTAAGGCAGGCTGTATGTGATTCTGCTCACCACCAGGCTACTGACCAGTCGGAGGGTGTCCCTTTCCTTCATGCCTCTGTTCTTGGATGTTACGCGGGAGATCATGCGTGATACCGCCTTGACACTGGTTTTAAGGAGCGCAAGGGTGTGTGTGGCCCGCTGGTTGGACTGCAGCCACATGCCCAGCACCCTCAGCAATGGCTTCTCTGGTATGAGGCCCCCGTTGAGGCGTACCTCGAGTCTTCTTGTTGGGTCTGTGGGGACTGTGTGGTTACCCCGGCCTCGCCAGACTCGTAGAAGCTCAGATTTCTCGGGGGAGCATTGTAGACCCCGTTGGCTGACGTAATCTTGGATGAGATTTGCTGCAGTTTGCAGCCGTTCTTCTTTTTCAACGAGGGACCCTGTTGTGGTCCAGAGCGTTATATCGTCTGCGTAGATTGCGTGCCGAAGACCTGCTACGTCCTGCAGTTTGCTTGCGAGACCGATCATGGCGACGTTGAACAGCGTGGGAGAGATGACAGCACCTTGTGGTGTGCCCTTGTTGGGAGGGTGGTACACTGGAGTCTGGATCTCTCCCATCTTCAGCTCCGCCGTGCGGTGGCTCAGGAAGCTCTGAACATACTTGTACGTTCGTTCGCCGCAGTTGGTGTTGGCCAACCCTTCTAGGATTCCTTGGTGGCTGATGTTGTCGAAAGCCCCTTTGATGTCGATTGCTAGGATGACGTGCTCGCCGCTGCGGGAAACGTTACTGAGGACTTCTTCCTTGATTTGAAGTAGCACATCTTGTGTGGACAGGCCTGCGCGGAAACCGAACATGGTGTCCGGTAGGTGTTTGTTATCTTCCAAGTGTCTCTGGAGTCTCGTGTTTATAATTTTTTCGTACACCTTGCCGAGGCAGGACGTGAGCGATATGGGTCTAAGGTTTTCAATTGCCAATTTCTTGCCCGGTTTAGGGATCATGATTATTCGTGCGTGTTTCCACATCGCCGGTACCGTACCTTGTTCCCAGTGTTGGTTGAGAAAGGCCGTGAGCGCGGAGATAGACTTGTCGCTCAGGTTTCTGATAATCGAATTCGTTATTTGGTCCGTGCCCGCCGCTGTGTTACGGGTGGTGGCTGCGATGACTGCTCTCAATTCGTTTTCGGTGATCGGTTCGTCCATTAGTGGGTTGGGTTGTCCTGTGTAGGGTGTTCTACATGGTTGTGTGGGAGTGGGATCTCCATAGCACTTGGTCTTGATGGCATCGATGAGGTCTTGTTGGCTGCCTGGGTAGGTGTGTAGTAACCTTTCCAGAGCCCTGTGTCCTTCTCCTTTGGTTTTGGTGGGGTCCAGGATGGCTTTGAGGATGTGCCACGTCTTGGCCGTGTCCAGCGTGCCACCGAAGGAGTCACAGAATCTATACCAGTTCGCTGAGGCGAGTTGCATGGCATATTCTTCTGCTTCCGCTGTTATTTGTGCTATGCGCGTCTTCAGTTTCCTGTTATATTTCTGTTTTTTCCAGCGCCGGGTAAGGCCCCTTTTGGCATCCCACAGGTGTAGTAAGTGGGGATCCACCTCTGGGGTCTCTTCCGTTCTGGCGATTTCCTTTGTGTGGCGTTGTTTATGTCGACGGAGATTGTCGCACCAGTCTTCCAGGTTCGTGATTGTGTCGGCATCCTGTTCTTGGGCTTCCCTGATTTTGCGCCAGTCAGTGAGTCTAGCTGTGCCGATCTGCCTGCGTAGGCGTCCAGTCTGTAGTGTTATGTTTAGTATGTAGTGATCGCTGCCTAAATTTTCGAGTGTGTTGAGCCATTCGGCTCGCGTGGTTTGAGTGATGAAGGCGAGGTCGGGAGTGGTGTCGCGTGTTACGCTGTTCCCTTCCCTCGTTGGTATGTTCGGGTCTGTGATGAGTGTGAGGTGACACTGCTCAATTAGTGTTTGTAGCTGGAGACCCTTCCAATCCTGCCTCTGGTACCCCCATAGCGTGTTCTGAGCGTTGAAGTCGCCTATGATTACCAGGGGACTGTCTTTAGCAAGGCGGAGGGTGTCCCCAAAGAGTTTTCCTATGTTTGCCCGCCTTTGGCTGGGGGGGCAATAAATGTTGAGGATGAAGGCGCTCTGTTTCTGGTTGCCTTTGTATATTATTTCGAGAAGTACATGTAGTATGTCCACGTCGTCTATGGGTTTGTGTTGTATGGTTGTGATGTTTCTGTCTACTAGTGTGGCTACCTTCCACTTGTCGTCTTGACTTGTGTGGTATTCTTCGTAGCCATGTAGTGTTGGTCGGGTACCGGGCTCTTGTAGGGCTATGACCCCCGGTGGCTTTGAGGAATGGGTGATCAATTGTGTCAGTAGCCCTTTCTTCCTCCGGAACCCACGGCAGTTCCACTGCCAAATTTCTAAGTTTTCTTTGACTTGCCTGTATGGTCTAGGCATTGTTGGACGTTGTGGTCGGTGACGTTACGATTTGGTTCGGTGCTGCTACAGGTGTGGCCTTGTAAAGGTTCTGTCGTAGCGTCTTCCGTAGTTTTATGGAGTGAAGCTGGTTCCTAAGCTTGCTATCTACAGTGGATTCCATGTGTTTTATTGCTGCATCTGTGCGTTGTATTGCAGTCTGTGTTATTTGTTCCAACTGGGCGCGTGTAGCGTCCATGAAGGCTTGCATCTGGTTGCGGATGGCATCGACATGGGTTTGTAGGTCGATGATGTCCTTGTGCGGAGCCATCTCTTGTGGTATTTGTGTGAGCTGTATCACTTGTTGTTTGAGTTGTCTGTTTTCTTGTGTGAGTGTTTGTATCTGTGCGCGCATGGTGGCGAGTTCCTGTTCCAATTTAACAGATAGTGGCGTCTGTGGTTTTTTATACGAGGGGGAGGCTACTGCTGCCCAGCTTACCTCGTGTACTTTGGTGGTAGTCCTCTTGGGTGAGGCTTCCTTGGTCTTTCGGTGGTGCTGCTGGGGCCCCTTGTCTTTGAGTGCCGCGGTGGCTGGGGCTGCCTGCTCTCCTTGTTTGGGCGTCGACCGAGATCGCCGTCTGGGCGACCGAAAGTGGGACCGGGGGCGAGAGCAGGAGCGGGACCTGGACCTTGGGTTGGAAGCGGACCGGGATCCGTAGATGCTCGGAGACTCCGAGTAGTCGGAGTCTTCCCGCTCGGAGCTGAACCATCGCGGGCGAAGGTCAGCCGCCTTGGTCGACTGAGTGACCGGGCGGGGCTGTCGTTGGGTTTTGGGTGTGGTCGTGGAGGTAGGCTTCCATCTGGGTGGAATGCGCTTGAGCTTGTTGTTGCACTCTGTTGCAGCCGTGAGATGGGCCCCTCCGCACAGGGCGCACTTCGGAACACAAGTGTGTCCGGCGTCAGGGTTAATGTGGTTGCAAACGTTGCACGCACGCACCGTTGGGTTGGGGCAGACGTCTGGTCGGTGTCCGGTGATTCTACAGATGGAGCAGAACTGCCTTGTCGGCTGGTAGTCTCGGCAAGGCATCTCCCCTCCGTAGTAATACACAAATCTAGGCACCTGGGGTCCCTCGAAGTGGAGTAGGGCTGTCTGGGATTGTCCGAGCATACGGGCCCGCACGATGCGGACTCCATGTGTGCGGACCCGAAGATTCGCCATAAGCACTTTGACGCAGTCTTGGAGAACTGTGTATGTGCCACTCGGGCTATGCTGGTCGTCAGTGAACCTCTTTGATGCCAACTTGAGCCATGAAAAATATCCCTGGAATTTCTCCGATGCTTAGCGGAATCGAACCCACGCCACAAGGAGAGCGAGCCCACGCATTGGCATGCTGCGCCACAAGTGCACGGGGTATATGTGCCGTCATTCAAAGAACGCCTTACACGCCAACGCTTTAGCGATCTGTGCCGGAACAAACTGGGTATGTGCTGCTCTCCAACGAACCTCTCGCCAACTTGTGTCGCTCAATATATGCCACTGAATACGCGGCAAGCCAGGGAACAATTTTCAGCATTCGTAGACTCCGGAGTGCCACGCCTGTCTTCTCGGAGGTCACGCGCAGACTTCTAGGCAGTGCCACTATATGGAGCAGCGTGTCTAGAAAGGAGCGCGAGATAGGAACCAGGTTGTCCCATGAGAAGTTTCTCCACGTTCGCCCGCACCAGCTCGCCGTGCATTTTGGAGGACATGCACAGACTTCGCGGCAGCCGCAGTAGATGCAGCCGTGTTCTTAGGGAAGCGCTAAAGAGGAGTCCCGCTGCAATACACAACTCGTACATGAATAGTATTGGAGGTGGCAAACAATGTGTCACTGTAAGATTTCATGATAACGCATTACCATCGACAGTTATTGTGAGATGGGTTCTGCCGCGATATGTTTTCCGAATATCCACTGGAATATCAGCTACCCCCGTTGACTGAAATTCCTGCCGTATGCGCTTCTGCCTATTCTGTAAATTTCCATACGATGATGTACATCAAACGAAACAGCGTTTCGCGCCGAATCGCTAGTAATAACAAATCACCACCGCAATGTCCGTAGTGATAAGTCGCCATTATGAAAGTCGAGTTATAACATATTATTATTATTCATGATCGCCATCGTGTGCCTATTGCCACCGAGACCAAAAAGGCACCTTCTTTTCAATTCAAGTAATTGACTTTGTTTACAGAAATCTGGTCTGACAAATTTTACGCCAATCCGGCATTTTTGACGTAGAGTAAACATCAAGTGATGATCGGGGACGCGGGAAAGATGACAGATATGCGTCCTGAGACAATTCGTAGCAACGTATCTTTAGATGGGATGATCTTTGGCGAGCACGATTGTTGCAGCTGTTGACGCACAGCAAGGAAGTCTTAAACACATGCGCAATGCTTGGCCCTGTGAGCTTTCCAATGAGCGAATGTTTGACTTGCACGTACTGGACAACACTGGAAGGTTGTAGCGTGGATACCCAAGGAATAGAGGTCTGTACAACTGATGTACAGAGTGTACAGATGTTCCCCATGTTTTCCCACACATGAATCTCAGTACCTGGGCAATCGACAAGAGCTTTTTCTTCAGATACGTGCAATGTGTGCTCCAGGGAATATTTCGGTTGATTATTACATCCAAACATCGATGGGTCTTTCCATAGGTGATAGTGTGTACTTTAATGGAGACTGAGTACGGTGTCATAGGTTTACGTGTGAATGCAATCAATGCACATTTCTCGGTCGATACAGTCAAGCCTTGGGTTTGAAGGTATGCTGATGTCAAAGTTGCTGCCCGCTGCAAACGCGCGCGAACCTGAAGGCGAGCGACCGCAGAAGCCCAAAGCCAGATGTCGTCTGCGTATATCGAGAGGTAGATTGTTTTAGGTAAAACTTCAGCTAGTCCAATGAGTGTCACATTGGACAACTTGAGACTCGATACTCCTCCTTGAGGCACGCCGCAGAAAGTGTAATATTCAGCTGTGGGGCCATCTTCTGTTTATACAAAAAACGACCGGCGAGTTATGTAGTCGGATAACCAGCGAATCATGCGGCGGACGATTGTAATAGTATCCAGGGCGGTTGAGGACGGCGCCATGTGCAACGTTGCCATACGCGCTTGTCACATCAAGAGCGCAAATGATACGCCCTTACGGCGTTTGCTCCTGTTCCGCAAACGTTGTCTGATGAATGATGCTATCAGTTGAGGAACGACCCCAACAAAAGCCTGCCATGGAAGTGAGGTAGGTATTGTAACGCTCGAGATACCATTCTAGACGTGCAAGGGCCATCTTTTCCATCACCATTCCGATGCAGCTGGCCAGAGCGATAGGGCAATATGCCGTCAAGTCCAACGGTGATTTTCCCCAGCTTTAGCAAAGGTACCAGCCGACATTTCCTGAAGGGGAACTGTACCTCTATTGTACCTGTACCTCAACTGTGCCTTGAGTTGTTGAAACTGTTCAGAAGCGCTCTTCTTGCCTCTTGTCCAAGGTGTCCCAGGACAGCATAGGTGACGCCGTCAGGGCGTGGATAGGATGATCGTTTAGGAACAGTCAAGGCAGCTTCGACTTCTTTCGAGTTCTTCCATCGTAACAGACACGTAGATTTCTGGTACCCGAGCCGCAGGGAGTTTATTTATATCAATGTTGGTGTTGACAGGCTCGCCAGCGACTCTCGCACAGAATTCCTCCCCCACACCAAGATTAGTTTGGCCAAGAAGGAGGGCCAAAGCTGCGAATGGGTGTCGTTGTTGCGGGGATGAAGTAAGACCACGAACTGTCCTCCACCTATGTGAAAGCGGCTTGCGAGGGTCCAGTTATTCCTAGAATGTCTTCCATCGTTCTCTCTAGTTTGTCTATGCGACGCTCAACTTCCCTCTGAATGCGTCGAGCATCTCTGAGGTCATAACTTGGGCGTCTGTATCGTCGCTCTGCACGCCGTCGAATCTCATGATGTCTCTCAAGTTCAATGTCAAAATCCGTTCGGTTTCACAACAGCGATAATAAACACTCGGCAGCTTTCATTGCTTCTGCGACGGTGTGGTCGTGGTTGCCGGTGAAATCTGTCCGACACGGACACGCTTCTTCAATAAGCGACGTAAACATAGTCCAGTTAGTGCTCTTCAAGACACCACGAAAGAAAGATCGAGTGAGTCCATTTATCTTTAGGTAGGTGGGAATGTGACCACCCCGCTGAGTCTCGAGTCGCAAAACCATTTAACATGTGACGTGAACCTCCGTGAAACTAAGGTCAAGTCGAGGCAGCTGCTGTACGTAGGATCCTGCAGGTACGTCGGGCTACCATCGCTCATAATGGAGAGGTCATAATCAGAGGCAAGCGATACAACATTCCTTCTCCTGCAGTTGATCTTAGTGTTTCCCCAAAGCAAGTGGAATGCATTGGAAGTCTCCAGTGATGAACCAGTGGCCTTCAGTTTCCTGCAATATATATTTCAGTCATTCGCAGTTAAACTGCCTGGATGGGGAGATTTAACAAGCAATAAGAGTGAAATACACTTTATTCTTTCTGACGCGGAGGCATACGTATCGGTTGTACTCCTGAGGCTTAACAGTATGCGAAACATAGGTAAAGTCCGTGTGGAAGTAAATAAGAGCGTTGCTTCGTTTCTCGCATGTAGAAGAAGCGAAAACTTCGTAACCAGGTAATCTGTAAGGAGCTGACACATTCGGTTCTCAAATAACAAGTATAGGAAACTGATTCTTCAAGATAAATTGGCTCAAATCTGAGATGCGGGACTTCAAGCATCTGGCATTCTATTGAAAAATCGTCGCACTTCTAACATCAGTGCGAAAAGAAAGGTTGGGGTGAGCCATGGTGCTTATATGAGGCTTGCAAGTATTGGATTCAGCGCGTCCAGTATTTGCGTGAGCTTTGAGCTGTCGGTGTCTGCAGCTCGTTCAGAAGCATGCGAATGGTATTCATTAGTGCTCGCACCACCATAACCACTTTGCGATCCTGTTCAGTCAAGTCACCGACAGGAGATGCTCGGGGTGGATTACTTCCGTCGGGGTGCAGTGATTATGCTAGTGGTTGCCGTCTTGGCAACGCACCCCAGGCTTTAGTGTCCATATTCTTCTGAGTGCCCTTGTCCTTTGTGGACCTTGCCGATATACGTGGCTTGGGTGGCAGCGGAGGAGGCGACAATGGACGTGAAATACGCGTCACGACGTGGCTTTCCTTGAAGAACGTCGGCGACGAGAGCGTCGCTTCCTGATTTTAGCGGCGGCTTCTCGATGAGATGATCTCTTGGGTTTCTTTAGAGGCAGCAGTCATTTGATCAAGCGTCATGAGATCCATGGAAGTTTGGACATTTGATGGCAGTGCCTGCATCTGGAAGCCCAAGAAGTAACAAACCTCTTATCCAGAACCGACGCTGCAAGGCAGCTTCATATCCTAGCTAAAGCTATGACACACAAATACCGGTCTTCTCCCAACGTCCCGAAGTGTCATCTCCATAGGCTTGATCTATCGTAAAAGCTGCAAGTGCCATCAAAAGCTTCCCGCGCTGAGGCGACAGTGTTGTGTCGCCTCTGGCTTGGGATGGCATTTGCGAAAGCCTACTCTTTCCGCATTTGAATCGGGGATACGCCCATGTGCGACTCTTGTGGAACCATAGAAACGACTGAACACATCCTATGTCTCTGTCCCCAGTACGACGTCGAGCGTGAAGCTCTCCGGACAGCATTGAACCAGCTGGACTCTAGACCATTTTCGGAGATGAAAAGCCTTGGACCATAGCCGTACATGTCGATGGCACAGAAAGCTACGAAAGCGTTGTCGAAACACCTCAAGTCGACTGCTATTGGCAACCGTGTGTAGAATCGATGCGAACCTTCAAATATGCGCGAAACTGTGCTCTCTTTATCTCTCTCTTCGTCCCCATGCCCCTTCCTCCCGTGCAGGGTAGCAAACCCACTCATCGGCGACAACTCCCACTAATCGGTTGCGTACATACTGCAAAAAATCACCGCCCAAGCACTTCATACAGATGGTTAACCAGTGAAGCTGAAATGTCCAGCCCCGGTGTTTATCACTGGGTTAATCCCGACGGTTCATCATACGATGGCTTGGTAGGCGGCATGATTCTCGGTGCGCAGTTGCTACTTGCGCTCCACTGCACGAGGCTGTTCTTCTGCCCGGGCTGCAGCATCGGCAAGGCGTAAACGACCTCGCTCCCGGTTCTGCTCGCGGCGTTGCTTATTGAAAGCTGCCTGCTCCTCAGGAGCACGCATGACCTGTCGCCTACCCATTTTGGAGCCGGAGAGAAACTACTGCGCGCGGGCTCGGCTGCGACTGAGAGTAAAGAAGTCAATGCTGGCGCAGCTAATATAACGCCGCCCAGATAGCACAAGGCCTTTTCACTACGATCTATGACGGCATGTTACCTGGCCTGACTGCATTAGAAACTAAAGGGGATCCACTCGAGTAGACAACGGCGATATTGAAGTCACCGCTTTCACCACGCCGGCCTTGTCAACGGAAATTTCGGGCCAGGTAGCGGGATGTCACGGATCGGAGTAAACATGCCTTGTGCTATCTAAGTGGTGTTAGCTAATCGCGCGGCTTTCTTTCTCTCTTTTCCTTTTTCACGCATGCGCATGGGGTTGCGCCGGAGGAGTTTTCGGAGTACAGGCGACCGTCAGAGGGACGGACGGACGAACAGTCTAGCCATGTACAACTTCGCTGTAAAAACGAGGCGTTATCTGCGTCTGCGCAATTTCGTTCAAGAATATAGCTATCTGCCCAGTTTTGACTGGGCGGATAGCTATAGGGAACTGCCTAAAAGGAAAGTAATCTTCAGTGTCGGATATATGCATAAGCGGGGCAGCTCACGCACCTTTACTCTAAGCTTCGACACTAAATAAATATTTGTTGCCCCATGATAAAGCGTTATTCAGGACAAGAGACTAGTATCTGCCGATGAAATTGTATCAATCATTTATTATTCAACAGCACCTATACCCCTTCTGTACTGGAACCAGTGCGGCACAAACGCAACCAGTGCATTTTCAAGTTTCCAGTACGAGCCTGCGAACTGCACCGACAACCAGGGCGTGTACTGCACAAATCAGTACGCCCTAGCGTTATTGGCGACGAGGAGTTACGGAGTCGCCCTCTGTCGGAAGCGCCTCCCTTGCGTAGTATGAGGGATCACAGGACGCGCTCCTCATAGGCTTCAATTCCGGCGCTCAATAAAATCAGCCCTCGCGGCAGCCCTCCTGGACATTTATGTAGGTACTCTCAAAACGAGGGAAGTTTTTGACTGTCGATATACTAATCTTGGGCAAACTGAAAGGACATAATCGTTTACAGACGCTACCTCTTCAGCGAATACGTACAGTGAACGCCACTGCGCGCGGTCGCCGCGATGGAGTCTCCCGAACCGGTTTGTTGCGTGAAAGGTAGCCAAATGCTGAGAGTAAACTATGTGAAATATGTCTGTATAACCAAATGGGGCATAACAGAATAAAGCCTCAATGTAGCGATCCCGCGGGTTCGCAACGACGGACTGCACGTCTGCATGCATGTCCGCGCACAATGTTCTGCTTTCGGTGTGAGCGGGTGTTCGCACTGGTGCCGTGAGCTTTAGGCCGCGTCATATGAGCATATGAGCATTTCACAGTACACTAGCAACCATTGTTGCGTGGACGCTATCAGAACTGTTCTAAAATAATTTCGTTATAGAGACGTCGACGCCTACGGCGACTGTGATGTGCCGTCGCGACGATTCAATCTTTTTTTGTCTTCTAAATTCTTGGACATTTCAATATTATTTCTCAAGTTGCGTCGCGCTGTATGTTTATCGGTCTTCTCAGCGCGCGATTTCCCTCCGCTTATTTTTCGTAATCCAGTGCATTAATTCATCACACAAACATGACCATATGCCGTGCCTTTTCTTAATGTGCGTCTTACCACGCCTTTTCGTGCCAGTGAACTTGCCAGTATCTAGCATCAACAAGTTCACAGACCAAACCGTCATGACAGCCGGGTAGCGGGCGAGCGTCTCAGTGCGCGTTTTCTGCTACTCACCGAACATCGCGCAGTCCCGGCGCCGTAGCAGAAATGTTTCTCGCGTCTGTGCTTGCTGCATACCCGAGTTGTAGCCGATGGCTGTCTGCCGGTTCTAAGTTTCGCCAGCCAAGCTTCACGCAGCTCCTTGCCCTGCGGCTACGCGTGAATAAGGCTGACACCGGGCTCCGTTGCGTACGTCCGGCACTGCGGCACCGAGCAGTAGCCTACCATGCTGCACGCCTCCAAAGGCAGCCACTACCTATTATAGTACTTTCAAATGTTGTCAAAGAGACATCTAAGGCTGCAAAGCCTGACTGCTGAATTAGAACCGCGGCGCAGGTGGCACTAAACTTTCGTTTTCATCTCGCTTCGGCGCTTCCGAAGGAGCCGATGCGGCCGCTGTGTCCACGTGATCCCTCATGCCCCGTCACGCCGACAGTGGCCCTAGCTTTTCCAGTGGTGGAGCTCGCCCTCAACAGCAGTGAAACCAGCGCCCGGTCCAGCCTGAGAGAGCTGTTATCTGGAGTTCTCACCGGTGCCCCAGTGACTCCCAGAGAGCGATCCAGCGTAAACAAATACGCTCCTTTCGCACTGGAAGGCACTGGAAGACGCTGGTTTTTGCAATAAGGCAGTGTCTCTGAACAGGAGCACTGTCACATACAATCCGGTGGTTGCTCGCATATTCGCCGCTGATCCTTACTCCTCAGCCTTACCAGCCTAATAGTTTGTTCACTCGCTTGCCGAAAGCACGATAAGCCAAAGAACAATTCTCAGTGTTCGCGCGCACCGGCGCACCACGCTTCTCATTTTGGAAGTCGCGGGAGCACTTCTCGGCAACGCCACTACTTCCAGCGTGTTAAGAAATAGGATGTCAATTAATCATCATCAAGCTCAAGAGAACAGCCCCGCTGCCATGTGGCGCGTTTCTCAGCGCTCGCGTGCACTGGAGCGGCAATTTTTTCGGAGGCCACGCGTGGGCTTTGCGGTGGCGCCGCTAGATAGCGTCAACTGTTCTTGCGAAACGTGACAGAGGAGTCCCACTGCAGTACCCGTCTCATAACTCATTTCCACAGTGGCAATACGTCCTATTGCTATACTCATTCGACGCTAAACGCGTTACCGTCGCCAGTCATCCTGAGGTGGGTTCTCGCGATTTTTACAGCGAAGCTGTCTGTGGTTAGGATCTGGTAAAAGTGTCCGAAATTTTGACAGAAACAACTCGCGGCGGTCGCTCCGAATGTTATCTTCCATCTATGTATAATATGCAATACCACTTCCTCGTGATGACAGTCGCGGCGGTCGCTCTGAATGTTATCATCTTATCTACCATGTTATGACGCAAGACCTTCATGGCCATGTATAAGACGTGGCATGGCGGTGCTCCTACGCTCCCATTAGAGGGTCGCAAAGTATAATAAAACGCAATAGTGTACCACCAATCGTCGACCTTACCGTCAACCTAGCACGCACCGACGGCAAGTGGATTGTACCCTTCCTGTTGGAACGGTTTGGAATTGACTGCTACACGGACGTCGATGTGCCGACCACGTGTCACCAGTGGTGGATATATTTAACCTTAGGCAAGTACGTGTCTAGCATAGCAGTACAACTGATCGCGATGATACCACAGCTACCAGAAAGCTATGGCCACTATGCTAACGAATGAGGCAAAATAAAGACGATAAAACCACAAAGTTACGTGTATGTGTCTTTACTAAATCAATATAGTTGTCAACATAATCATCCCTATACAACTGCCCTGGCTATCCTTCTTCACAGAGTGAAAGGGTATTACATAATTTTTCGTTATAGATGTTAAGGTAACTCGACGAATATTAACGTGTAACTTGTGTCGAGCACTCCTAATTACAAATGCCACATTACTGCCAGAAGTCGGCATCGTCGAGTAAAAATTTTACATGACGCTGCCGGCACATTTTTATTGTATGCAAACGTGCTGCAAATGATCTCAAATTCTGAAACATGAGAACAAAAAGAGGAAGGATTTTATGCGCCCTGCACTCCCATGATTTTTCTGCGGGGTGCGTGAGAGACTGCTCAACGCAACATTTCGGCGGCGAAGTGACGCAATTTGTTCTGTCCAAAAGCGGGGCGAGAAGCATGAACGCTTCACTAACGCGTCATGCACGCTCCTTTCGCAGCAATCACAGCCTCCATCCCTGGATGGCAGCGACAAGTACAGGCAGTCTGTGCCGACGCCTTGTCCCCCTTTAGGCAGTTCCATTCTCTCGGCCGTGCATTCAAGAGGACATCAACAGATGATGATGATGATGTATGGGGTTTTTTGGCGCAAGGGCCAGGTATGGCCAAAGAGCGCCAAGTCTGTGCTAATGGGTTTGCAATGTACTTATGATTACTATGAGGTTGGTGTGACGTGGCTGTAAAGGGGCCTTAAAATATACGCAATAAAGTGCGTAAAATCTGTACAATAAAATTATGGCGATGACGTATGACTTGTACTATGAACATTTAGATGCATTTAAAAAGAATGGTACGATAGGTAAAATATAGCAGATTATAAGAAATGCTAGAGCACTACTGCCTCCATATGGCCCTTGAAAACACAAGGGCCTGGAGGCATGTGCTATTCAGAACAATTATCGCAGCAGCATCCTCTGGAGCGAGGATGCTCTACGAATTTATTGGGCTTATAACGTGTAGAACTACATCCTTTAAGAAGTCGAGGACTGCCTTGGTGTTAAAAAGCGGTTCCTTACCAAGAAACATAGCTGGGTGAAGAGGTATGCAATGACGATATGCAAGAGGAAAATGCTTCTTTCTTTCACGTTCGGCTTCGCGACACTCCAAGAGGACGTGGAGGACGGTCAGCCTCTCACCACATCGACCACAGGTTGGCGGTTCGTTTCCAGTAAGAAGAAAATTGTGTGTACCAAATGTGTGCCCTATTCTGAGGCGGCAAAATAGGACATCTGTTCGCCGTGATTTTGATGGGAAGGGCCAAAAACCTAGCTGTGGCTTTATAACGTGCAGTTTATTGTTTATTTCTGCGTTCCACATGCGTTGCCAGTGTTGTCGCAGTTTCTTACGCAAGAAAGGCTTCAGATCTGTGTCCGGGACAGCAACTGCAGAAGAAGTGTTTAGTGATGTGAGTGATGTGGCCATTTGATCAGCCAGTACATTGCCCTCGATACCTCTGTGGCCAGGTACCCAGCATATTATAATGTTCTGGTTAGATGTGTACGCTTTACACAATACCGAATACAGTTCATTGAATACGGGATTTTTATGTTTGTAGAGTGACATTAGGGCCTTCACGACGCTTAGAGAGTCTGTATAGATCGCTGCTTTTGGAAGTTTTGATCTTCTAATATGCTTCACAGCAGAGAGTAATGCGTAGGCCTCGGCCGTAAAAATGCTGGTTTCCGGATGCAGTACATCGGATTCCGAGAAGGATGGGCCGACGGCTGCATAGGATACCCCGGCATTTGACTTCGAAGCGTCTGTGTAGTACTCTGCGCAGGAGTGTTTGTACTGCAGCTCTAGGAAATGCATTCTGATTTCAGCCTCAGGAGCGTGCTTTGTAATTTTTATAAAGGATATGTCACATTGTATAACCTGCCACTCCCAAGGAGGTAAGAGATTGGTTAGGTGCATTAAGCGATGCTCGAGGAGTGGGACATGGATTTCATCGTTAAGCTCCTTCACACGCAGCGAGAAAGGCTGTCTTATGGAGGGGCGATTGCTGAAAAGTGTAGCGCACCTCATATCGGTAACGGTATCAAAACATGGATGTTCAGGATTAGAGCGTACTTTAAGGAGATATGTAAAGCTGATGTATGACCTCTGTAGGTAGAGAGACCATTCATTGGATTCGGCATATAGGCTTTCAATCGGGCTTGTTCTGAAAGCGCCTGTGGCTAAACGGATACCTAGATGGTGAACAGGGTCTAGCATCTTTAGCGCGCTCGGGGCGGCAGAGTTATATATCACGGCACCATAATCTAATCGTGACCGGATTAGGCTCTTATAGAGATTCATTAGGCACTTCCTGTCACTACCCCACGTAGTCTGGGATAGAAGTTTCATTAGGTTCATTGTTTTCAGACACTTTTCTTTCAGATGTTTAATGTGTGGGACGAAAGTGAGTCTATTGTCAAGTATAACACCTAGAAATTTGTGCTCTTTGTTTACAGGTATCTGTTGTCCACACAGTTCTAAGGAAGGGTCCGGAACCAGGCATCTCTTTCTTGTAAACAACACACAAGAACTCTTGTGAGGATTGATTTTAAATCCATTTTTCTCTGCCCACCCTGACACCTTGTTCAAACCATGCTGTACCTGTCTCTCACAGACTGCGAGGTTACAGGACTTGAAACCTATTTGAATGTCGTCCACATAGACAGAATACAGAATGGCCGGTGGTAAGGTAGCACGAAGTGTTGTCATCTTAACCATAAAGAGTGTGCAACTGAGCACGCCACCCTGGGGTACACCAGTTTCTTGTGTAAAAGGACGTGAGAGGACATTGCCAACTTTTACCCGGAAGGTGCGATTGGACAAGTAGCTTTTTATTACGTTTAGCATATTACCATGAATGCCCATTTCTGACAAATCTCTCAAGATTCCGTAGCGCCAGGTCGTATCGTACGCCTTCTCCATATCGAGGAATATCGATAAGAAGAACTGTTTGTGTACAAACGCGTCACGAATATGTCCTTCAATACGTACAAGATGGTCGGTTGTGCAGCGCCCTTCTCGGAAGCCACACTGATAGGGATCAAGCATTTTGTTTTGTTCAAGGAAATGGATGAGACGCCGATTTATCATTTTTTCAAAAACCTTACACAGGCAGCTTGTAAGAGCTATCGGACGATAGCTTGCGCCATGGATGGGTCTTTCCCCTGCTTCAAAACAGGGACCACAATTGCTTCTTTCCATGCAGTTGGAAAGTATCCTACAGCCCAAATAGTGTTAAAAACTGTGAGTAGTGTAACTTGGGTGTCATTGTGTAGGTTTTTGATCATTTCATACATGATTTTGTCAGAACCCGGTGCGGAGCTCTTGCATGATCTCAAGGCAGCTCTGAACTCGGCAATACTAAATGGACAGTTGTATGGTTCATTCTTTCGACATTTTCCTATTAGTGGCTTACATTCTTCTATTTGTTTGTATTTGAGGAAGGATTCTGAATAATTTGTTGAACTTGACACGCTGTGAAAGTGCTCCCCAAGTGAGTCTGCCTGGTCTTGCAGCATATCACCCTGTGTGTTTACCAGAGGGAGTGAATATGTTTGTCGCCCTCTAATTCTATTTACGCGGTTCCAGACTTTCGCCTCATCTGTAAACGAGTTAATACTTGATAAAAAGTTCTGCCAACTTTCTCTTCTGGCCTGCCTGCGGGTTCTCCTGCCTTGAGATTTTACTTTCTTAAAGTTGATAAGGTTCTCTGCAGTGGGGGCGGCGCGTAGCAACCCCCACGCTTTGTTCTGTTTCTTACGAGCAATCCTACATTCGTTGTTCCACCACGGGACACGCCGTCTGCATGCCAAACCACTTCCTTCAGATATGCATTTAGATGCGGCATCTATTATGAACGCTGTAACATACTCCACAGCAGCATCAATTCCTAACGAGGACATGTCATCCCATGATATACTAGTTAAGTTTCGGAATTTCTCCCAGTCTGCTGTCTCAATCTTCCACCTAGGAGCCTGTGGTGGATATTCGTCTTCTTTAAGTGTTCTTAATAGTATGGGGAAATGGTCGCTTCCGTAAGGATTATTCGTAACTTCCCATTCGAGTTCAGGCAGTATGGACGGGGAAACTATGCTCAGATCAATTGAAGAAAAGGTGTTGCTTGCAAGACAGTAATATGTGGGATTCTTGTTATTCAGAAGGCACGCACCAGAAGAAAAAAGGAACTGTTCAATAAGACGACCTCGCGCATCTACACGAGAGTCGCCCCATAGAGAGCTGTGTGCATTGAAATCGCCAAGAACAACATAAGGTTCTGGCAATTGATCTATAAAGGATTGGAACTCATGCTTCGTTAATTTGTAATGTGGGGGTATGTAAAGAGAGCTAATGGTAATGAGTTTATTTAGAACAACAGTTCGAACCGCCACTGCTTCAAGGGGCGTTTGTAGCTGTAAAAGTTGACAGGAAATACTTTTATGAATAAAAATGGCAACACCGCCTGATGATACGACAGCATCATCGCGGTCTTTGCGGAACTTAACATAAGGTCGGAGAAAGTTAGTGTGTTGTGGTTTTAAGTGTGTTTCCTGTAGACACAGCACTTTTGGATTGTGTTTTTGGATAAGCTCTTGCACGTCATCAAGGTTCCTAAGAAGACCTCTAACGTTCCATTGAATCATTTGTGTATCCACATTGAAGGTTAAAAGTGCTGTGTGTATGGAAACAGGTGATGCCTTAGGTTACAGAGCTCTTTCGAGGCCCTGTAACAGGGGTTCTGCCCTTTCTGGAGCGTTCGAGTGAGCCTCGCCGCTCCTTAGGCGCTTGGTGCGCCTTGGGGATAGGTGTAGTGTCCATTGCCTCTTGTGAGGCGCCGGACACGTGCTCTTGCGAGCGGGAAATTACCAGCGAGGGTCCCGCCTTGGAGGGCAAGACCCCTGCGCCCACCAGCCCGGAGGTCGATGGGGCTCCCTGGGGGATTTGGCTGCGCCGGCCGTTGCCAGCGCTGGAAGGGGCCGGGAAGGTTGGGGCAGCCTCGGCTGCGCCCACCTTCGGGGTCGGTGGCCCCGTCTGCTTTGTTGACGGAGCAGCGCTAGCTGCAACCGCCGCGGGGGCAGATGGCGTTGCTGCCGACTCACGGCTTGTGGGTCGGACAGCCGCCGGAGGCCGTTGCGACGCTGCCCCCTGACGCGCCACTTCGGCAAAGCTAGCCTTAGGTAGGTATGCAACCCGCCTGCGTGCCTCCTTGAAAGATATGTTTTCTTTAACCTTGATTGTAACTATTTCTTTTTCTTTTTTCCAAGACGGGCACGACCGCGAGTACGCGGCGTGCTCGCCATCACAGTTCACGCAGTGTGGAGCGTTTTCGCATGTTTCAGAGGTGTGTTCTTGGGCACTACATTTGGCACAAGTTTGGCGGCCTCGGCAGCTCTGCGAGCTGTGACCGAAGCGTTGGCATTTGAAACAACGCAGTGGGTTTGGCACGTACGGCCTAACGCGGAGCTTGATGTACCCGGCCTCGATTGACTCGGGCAAGATACTTGATCCAAAAGTAATTATTAGGTGCTTCGTCTGAATCTCTTTACCATCCCGCCTGATCTTAATTCTTCTGACGTTGATCACATTTTGTTCGCTGAAGCCCTCCAGGAGTTCCGCTTCAGTCAGCTCAACCAAATCATCATCTGACACAACACCACGGGTGGTGTTCATTGTACGGTGAGGGCTTACTGTTATGGGGGTCTCCCCAAATGACACTAGTTGCGGTAGTTTCTCATATTGTTTTACATCGCGGAGCTCCAAGAGGAGGTCGCCGCTTACCATCCTCGACACCTTGTATCCTGGACCAAAAACATCATTGAGGGACTTTGAAACAAGGAATGGAAAATGTTTCGCACTGCTTTGTTTGGCTTTTCGGAATGAATAACGTGGAAGCGGGGAAAATTCTGGGTTTGGCGTCCAAAAAACTTGAAGACATCTTCGGTGCGCCCTCGTTTCTGAGGGCGATCAGCAAGGGAAGGGAAAGAAGTTTCCATGAAATATATAAAAATTCGGCAACAGCGCCGACCGCCCACCACGGAGCCCAACAAGGGGACGCGGCAGAGCTTGCATGCAAGTCTGCACGACGCCAGTCGTACGCCGTCACTATAACCGAATATGGTGTACCCAAGGTTGGATAGCCACACAGGGTTAACCCTTGCCGCCAGGAGAAAAGAAGTAATAAGAAGAGAGAAGGAGACAGGAAAGGTCAAAAAGTGGGAGATAAAGACGAAGATTCGAAGAGGGAGAGACAGGAAAAGGCGACTGCCGATGTCCTCCAGGTGGGTCAGTCTGGAGGTGCCGTCTATGTGAAGCCGAGGCCGAAGAGGTGTGTTGCCTCCGCCGGGGGGCCTTAAAGGTCCGAACACCCAGCATCGGCTCAACCCCCAGGATCCCCTTTTCCCCAGACACGGCTAAGCCGCGCACGGCTACACGCGGGAGGGTCCAACCCTCGTGTGCTCGGGTACGTGGTGTCGCAACACACCAAACGCCTGCTTGCGCAGACGCCCCTGCGGGGGACATCAACAGAGGCGCTACTGAGTGACACCATGCACAGTTGCATCGTCACACGTGCTCAATACCCATTCGTGTCGGCACCTTTCACTGCCCATTATAGTCGCCCCACGCCGCGCTTCTTAGAAGAGCTCCTTCACTTGCTTCGCGATATGAACTGGCGAGGGGCCCTGTTGAGAGCAGTAATCTCCGTTCGGAAATGGGTCGTCAACTTGCCTAGGGTATGCATCCATAGTCGAAGATGGCAACGTACTTCTCAAACGTAAGGTTGTGGTCGATCCGTTGGACTAGGTTGAGTGCGTCGCGTTACGCTGCGCCCCAAACACAGACGACAATTCACCCACTCGATAGCAATTGGATGTGGCGTGCTAAGTATCTAGCGCAGGCTGCGCGCCACAACCGGCGCTTTCTGGCCCCCCATAGTGGAAACTGTTTCGTGCGAAAAGATTTCTTCATTCCAATCAGCGGCACACCAACTGCATGCTTTGTTACAAAATCCAGCCATGACAGGTTGTCTCGTTCCGAAATCTGGGGTTTCTGCGCAACTACGCGGCTCACTACGCGGTTTTGATGACGCGTTCGGCAAATCGACGCTTCACAGTGGAGACGTTTGTGTCCACACCGCATAGTCCACCTATTTCATTAGCTCTGCATCTTCTCTTCCACTTGTATCTCGTGGGAAGCGGTCGTGCGGAGCTTCATAGATGCGCCCTTCTCTGTACGCATTGATGATTCGGTTCACTGCAATGTGGTTCTATATTTTCTTGTACACGTATTTTCCAATGCAGACTTGTGCATTCTGGGCTGTTTCTCAGAATAAGAAAAATGCTCTCTTTTTGTGCCGTATCTCATGCTGAAATATCTTTTTGTACTGAACATTTATAGCGCCATATTGTACGCTGCGTTGCGTTAATTGTTTGAGTCTTCATTATACCAAAATGTCCCATCCGCACTTCTCCCTTTTCCCTCCCCATTCACGTAGTGCCCCACGGGCCTTTAGGGAAAAACAACAACAAAAGAAGCGAAGCAGTTATGCAGGGCAATTGTACAGGTAGAACGAAGACGCACAAGCAGTAGAAATATTCTTTACTGCATGTATCAATAGACGAATACAGCTTCTACCTTAAATAGAGCTCAATCTCGAAGGACTCTTCTGATACTTAGTCTGTACTGGTAGCGTTTAGTGCACTTGCATCCCCCAAAGATTTCTTCGCAGAATCCTCAATTGCCGCACCGAAGCTTGGGATAGACATTCCGGATTCGCCCACGTTGTGATTTTCGGTAGACACGCTATCCGGACTGTCCCCGTGTCCTGGAGTATGGCTGTGGTGGGATTTGTCAAGCGCGAACCTCCCCCAGGCCAAGACCAACGCGAGAAACACGATAAAGAGCAGGAGAGCTACAGCAGCTTGCCGGGCCGAGACGATCTCGTCTGCTGGCAGAGGATCCTGCGGGCCGTGCACGTAGTCCTTCACTACGGCGGGCCCGTCGTCGAGGCCAAGCGGTGCGCGCACTTCGACGTCTGGGCTCCACAAGGAAGCGCGAGGAAGCAGCGGCGGCCTATACAAGGGTACGTTCTGGAACGGGTTCTCGCGTGGCAGGGCCTTAACGGGAGCCTTGTGTACGCCATCAAGCCGCGGCCGGCCCTCGACGACAGGACGCTGCTGCGACGCCACGGCCGCGCCAGCTATCGTCGGTGCTATGGATGCCCCAGCCGGTTGCGGAGTTGAGCGTTGCCCGCGCTGCTGTAGTTGCACTGCGGGATTACCGGCAGCGAGCGCCTATGGCATACCAGTTGAGCCGGGAATAGTGGGACACACCGCGGGCGGCCCGCGACGAGTCGTCGCATACTTGGCTGGGGATTTCCACGCTGGTGTTCGGGACACTGGTGTCGTGGATTTTGGCGTTTTGGACTTAGGAGACTTAGCAGAGGGTGATCTGGCGGAAGGTTTCGCGAGAGGACTCTTCGCTGACGCCGATTTCAAGGGCTTCTTAATGTCTATTGGCGTCGCTTCATGGGTCATTTCCATCATGGCTGCCTTCATGTCCTTGTATTCTTCCGGCAAGTCTTCCGATGGATCGGGCAGGGTCAACTGCACTGGGTCGGCTATCGGTCTGGCCGCAGACACTGCCCCGAGTTGTCGGGGCAAACGAGCAGCAGTTCTAACTGTCTGTGGCGTGCCTCCCGCTTGTGCAGAATCCTGTGCAATGGGCCGGCCAGGACGAGGCTCTATGGAAGGAACCGGAGCTTTACAGTTAGCCATGACGATGATGATGATGATGATGATGGCCTCATGTTATGGCTCATACCCACACTGGGGGATTGGCCAAGAATTGGGTGCTGAAACGTTCACCTATTCTTTTGAAGTGCCACTTATTCGATGAGAAAAAAAAATTTAACGAAAGAGAGATAAAAAAACATACAAAAACAAACAAAATACAAGACAAAGTTAAAAAGTTATTCGTTTTGTTGACTGGATGTAACTGCAAACGGCATCAAAAACGTCCCTGTGGCTGCCCCCTATAACTGACGCACCGAAAGATAGTATAATTTCTGGTGATAACATTAACCCTAATTTTGCGAACGGAAGTTCCAGATGTCTTTTTCTTAACAATTTGTATCGTCGACATACCAAAAAATAATGATCTAGTGATTCTGTTTCTTGGCAGTATGGACACAGAGGTGATAACGTCAGACCAGTCCTGTGTAAATATAGGTTCAATGGAGGGACACGGCAGCGTAATCTCGTGATTGCTACTTCTGATTGTCTTGATAGACACCACTGGATTTTCCACGGAAATTTGAGGTGCTGATATTCTGTCCATGTTGTTATTGATTCACTGATATCTCTCTGAAATGAATATTTTCTATATCTGATTGCTGTTATGTGAGCCACCAAAGGAAGAACGGGCATTATAGGTCCACTCAGGGATGCTCGCGCTAATGCGTCTGCCATTTCATTTGAATGTAAGCCACAATGTCCACGTACCCATAATAGTTTTAGAGAATTCAACTGTGGAGGAACTAATGTTAGAAACGTCTTTAGTGGTGGCGAATTGGGTGAAGCCGTAAGGGAAGTACAGACCGAAAGGGAATCTGTCATAATAACCGCACTTATTGAGTTCGACGGGAGTTTCCGAAGCGCTAAAAGAATTGCTAAAAGCTCGGCTTCAAAGACAGGTGTGAAGTCTGGCAGTCTCAAGGAGAACGACCAGCCAAGAGAGAAGATGCCTACGCCCGCCTTTTCGTTGTTCAGTGAAGCGTCTGTAGCTATTATGTTATTTGTTTGCACGTGTGCTAGGTAATCTTGCAACAGGTTATTTAAAAAAGTGGCAGATTGAAACTTGGAGTTTGGGGGAAAAATGTCATCAAAATCTATCTTAATATTCTGATGTGATTCGGTTGACGGAATTACCTCTCGAATGTTCACATTCAGGCTATCTAATTGTTTTTGAACAAATATGATCTGTGGAGTGTGAAATCGAGGCCAGTGAGCAAGGAAGAAGGAATTTGGATCATTAATGAATGCGTATTCAGATCGTCTAAGCTGCAAGCTGTAAAATTTCAGAAATGTTTGAACTGTTAAGATGCGAAATCTGCAGGGCAATGTTGGAAGGCGTGCTCCTTGGTAGATAACATTAATAGCCACAAACCTGGGGAGTCCCAGACAGAGGCGTAGGGCCTCACGCTCCAAAAGAACCAGAGGCTTTATTTTATAAGCAGGGCCGCCTGAGAACAAGACACACCCAAATTCCAATATGGGGCGCATATACATTTTATAAATCATAAACAGTGAATCCCTACGTAGTCCATATTTTCGGTTACTCATTCTGCGCAGAATACCTAAAGCACGTTGTGCCTTACCCGCTACACTCTCTATGTGTGGACTCCAGTTGAGTTTGCCATTATATGTGATTCCCAAATATTTTAGAGGCTCAACCTGTGGGATGGGTTCTTGCTTATAAGTTAGAGAAATTGAAACCGGGTCCATGACCGAGAACACTAAAAGGGCGCTTTTGCTTACATTTAATGACATACAAATTGTCTGAAGCCATACCTCTAGCATGCTCATGTATCTTTGTAATTTTTGGTATAATGTGTTAATGTCAGTGTCGGCAGAAAAGAATGCAATGTCATCTGCATACACGTAAACGTGCACGTCCTGACAAGTTGGGATAGAGCTCATTAATATATTAAATAATATTGGGGATAGGACAGATCCTTGGGGAACTCCGCGAGTTTGTCTGAATTTAGACGAAGAACATCCGTCCTTGAAGCAATAAAATTCTCTTGATCGCAAAAATTCTGCCACCCACGCGGTTATATAATTGGGGAAATTACGACGCTGCAGAATATCCAGTAGAATTGTATGTTCGACGCTGTCATAAGCTTTAGCTATATCTAATTTCATCAAAGCACAATATTCTCTCCTTCTCCGGGCAAGTTGGATGCGGCTCTCTAAATCAGCATGGGCACACCATATTGAGCAATTAGCTCTAAAGCCTATTTGATTTGGACTTAATATTAAATTATCTGTCATCCAGACAGTAATTCGGCAGTGTAATACCCTCTCTATGAGTTTGACCATATTAGAAGTAAGAGCAATAGGTCTGATATTTTCTATGTTATAACCTAGTCCTTGTTTTTTAGGTATCGGGATTACTTTAGCTACTTTCCAATCGTAAGGTATCCAGGCTTTGTGTAAGGAATAGTTTATAATGTGTAGAAGATCTCCAGGAGATAGATCAAATAAAATTTTTATCATGTGAACGGTAATTCCATCAGGACCAGGGGCTGACAAAGGTAAGTTTCGAATCACTTGAGATAATTCAGGCAATGTAACTTCAGTGTACACTAAGGATGGGGCAACTTTTTGCAAATTATACGACATCGATGACGAGAATCTACTCTCCAAGCCTTTAGCAAGGAGTTCAAGAGATTTTCTCATTTCATCGGGAGACAGATTGACATAATCAATAGTAGCTGGCGATGGTAGAATTTTCCGATATCTCATATATCTAAACAACGGTTTTTTGGTTTTAGATTTGGAAAGGAAATCATAGTGTTTCCTATCATAATCCTCTTTAGCTTTAGCAACTGTATGTTTAAAGACAGCAGCATGAAACTTGTAATCAGACCAATTTTTGGGGCACTGGTTGTAGAGGAGCTGCTTCCAAGCTGCCTGTCGGCGTCGGTGGTCTCGCGTGCAGTCTGTATTCCACCAAGGGTTATAAGATGATTGCTTTGCAGATGTAACACTGAATTCAGCCTTGTTGTATGTTCTTTTAATTACCGCACAAAGTTTCATAGCCTTGGTGTCTTCCTGCTCTTTGGAATGGGAAGCCAAATGTATCTTAAGATCGGATTTAAATTTATTATAATCTACAAATACGCGTACCTGGGAGCACGATGGCCTAATCGGGCAAGCAATTTCAACCATTATTGGTAAGTGGTCACTGTTGGTTGCACAGTCCAAGGCTGTCCAGGATGAGTTAGTGAAGGACGAACTTACGAAACTTAAATCCAATGCGGAGCGGGACTGTTTACAAATATATGTAGGAATTCTAGAGTTCAGGCAAGTCAGATTATTATCTATTGTCCAATCCCACAAGCGTTTTCCACATTGGTCAGTCCGAAAGCCCCAGCCCGTGTGATGTGAGTTGAAATCTCCAACCAGAATTTTGTCCTTACACCATGAAGTCACTGCAGAATTCAAACATCGAGTGTTCTGTACACCCGCCGGAAAGTAGACGTTTACTAACGAGAAAGGTGGACACCCTGGTATAGTTATATCTAATGCGAGAATTTCATTTTCGGGGGACATATGTTTATATGAAATCTTTGCCTTAAGGCTGATTCTGTTATTGATAAAGAAAGCTAAACCTCCGCCCTTCGATGGACGGTCCAGTCGAAAAGATCGATAGTTCGTCAATTGAAAACATTCATGTACTGAAAGCCATGTTTCTTGCAAAGCAATGATATCCGGGGAGAATTTCGATGATAGATACAATAAATCTGTTGCTGCAGAGTAAATTGATCGGCAATTCCAATGAATAATTTTAAGGAGACCTATGGTTGCGTAAGTATGGACTCAGTAACTGCCGTATCTAAAATGTTTTCCTTTAAGAAATCTTCCTTTGTAAGGCTGTCTTTCTGATACTTTTTTGTCTTTGCCTGAGTTAGAGTCGTAGCTTTTTTAGACAAAGGGGACCTACATCGTTTTAATGATCGAAGATCCATGTCCATTACATCTGCGCCCTCTGTGTTATCGTTGGAGCCTGTGCATTGGGTCTGGTTAGCATCGACTGGTGGGATTACAATTTGGGCATCTTGCGACGTGCAATTGGCGGTTACTTCCTCATTTGAAGTACGTGGACACTCATGAGTTCGCGAAGTTATACCAACTGCTGTTGTTGTTGCGAATATCTGGGCCATCTGGCTAGTTAGAATTTGTGTCAGGGACTCGCAAAGGTTTCCAGCTAGACGCTCCATAGACTTTTCCATTGCCCTTTCGATGGCATTAGCAATAGAAATTGAAAGAGACGCATCCGTTGCTGTCACCTGGCGGGCTGTGACGCCGGCGTATCCCTGTGTCCTAGAATGAATTTCCGCTACGGCATCTCTACGCGAACAACGTCTTCGTTCAACTATTTCCAGAATTTCAATTTCCCGTGTCTTTGCTGAGCAATTAAAATAATCTGCAGAGTGCGCGTCATTGCAGAGGCAGCATCTTTCTTCCTTGCTTTTGCATTCGCTAGCATTGTGCTCTTCACCACAAATTCGGCATCTGGAAGCAGATCTACATCCTTTTAACGTGTGTCCGTAGCGCCAGCATTTCACACATTGCAGGGGACGAGGGGACAGAGGTTCTACTCTGTAGATTAGAGGCCATGCCTTTATCTCTGAGGGTCGAATTATCCCTGCAAATGTGGCTATGATCGACTCAGTAGGGACCCCGTTTTTCTCGACCACACGTCCACACCGATAAACTGAAATTACACCCGCGGGTGAAAGCATCTCCAATACCTCTGTCGGTGTCATGTTCACGTCGACGCCGCGGACAAGCCCTTTCACACATGCCAAGTGGGGAGGAATAAATGCGCTCACCGGATTGGCGGCAAACAGCTAACACTTTAACAGGTTTTGTACACAGGACTGGTCTGCCGAAAAGCAGAGGATTCCACCTCTGCCAAACTGGCGGACCTCAGTGATGGTCTGGAACTGGGCCGTCGCCGATCGCAATTCCGCCTGAATCGCTTTCGGATTCTTCATCCGTATGACTGCGTTATTGGTTGGAACTAGAGCCACAGGAACTGATGTGATGCCGTTGCGTAGAAACAGATCCACAGGTAACTCCTGCGGAGGAACAGAAGCGGACCAGGGGAAGGCCCCCGGCCCCGGCGAAGAAAAGGACATCTGCGTTGTCCGACTAGCCAAACAATAGTGAGACCAGAAAAACTGTTGATAAGCGACAAAATAGATTTAAAAAAAAACAGCCACTCAATCCTTGGCCAATACCGACAGTGAGTGCTTCGTCAGCGAGCAAGTGGAACGCGACTCCTTGGCTTTGCTTGGACCGCTGCACCACTTCTTCTTCCTCGATTCGCATAACACGTACTTTAGCAAAAACATGTAGATGTAGATACTTGTGTTCTACTTGCACGTACCCACTCTGGGGGATTGGCCAGGAATAGGGTAGGTTATAGCAAAGTGTAAAATAAGTCAAAACATTGTTATTGGTAAGCTATAACCGAAATATATTGTAGAGCCTGGACGATTTTATGGAACTGAATATTCTACGATAACCATAAAGTAAAAACAATTCAATTTCAATTTTGGCGAAAGAAAAGAGGTTGCCAAATTTTATATTCAGAGTTTGAATCTCATTGATCCTAAAAGAAAATTTTCGATGGCAGCACTGACCTTCCACTCGCTATGCTCAAGTGTAGAGGCACCCAATAGAAGCACATTTTGAACAGTCAAATCTAATCCAAGAAAACGGAGTGGTGTTTTTAGGCTTCCTTTCCTTAAGGTAATAAATCATCTACAAGAAATAAAAAGAATGTTCTACGTTCTCATCTTCCCACACACACGACAAATCGGTGAGGGTGCCAGACCAGCCCTATGTAAATAGTAATAGAATGAAGCTATGCGACAGCGCAGCCTACTAATGGTTCAGTTTTTCTAGATTGGCAGAGTGGTTTTCCAGGAGTACAATAAGTGTTTAACATCCGAGGCATTTGTTATAGATGGTACAACTATTACTTCGATGTTGACTTCACTTCTTTAAATCTTGGTACATACCCATTACACAACGAATTATTTATTCTGCAAGTGTCTACCTAGATTGGAGCTCTTGAAGGGTACAAATTTACTATAAAAATAAGTTTGCTGCCTACGTGAACTTATCAGAACGTTTACAAAGCTTTTAGAAAAACCACATTCGCTGAATGGGGGTATATTACAGAGCCGCGTGCACTAAGTCTATTTTGTTCGCTTTAGATGTGTTATAAGCTGCAGTTTACAAAATTTCGATACCGTTTTTATTCCTGCTATGTCGCAGAGTTGTAAACGTGATGCTTTGCAATTTTCGAGACTTTTCCTAAAGTCAGTGACACCAAAAAATGAACACCTGCTTCCAGCCTCTACTGATTTTTTCAGTTTATTTTAAATGCACCACACTTGATCGAAATCGGTGCGGCGATTGCCGAGCAGAATCAGTTCACCATTCACATGTATGACTACGGCAGCCCCCGAGCTAACGTAGCAAGCGTTGTGTATTTCAGAGCTGGCGCGGTGCTCAAGCATGTTTCTGGAGTTTCCTTTCTCCGTCATAACGGTGCTGTGACTGGCAGATATGGAAGGAAGATGGGATTGGCATTTTCTACTTTCCCCCACGCCCGATGGCCCTACCTGCATCTCGACGCCTCGAGCTATCACGTGACCTAATGCCTTGTGAGAGACCGCTACATGAGCTCGCCTAAGCTCGCCCTAGCTCTGCCTCTAAGTTTTCTCTTCCAACGTGCCCTTGCAATCCTTCACCCTTTCAGATCTTTCACACCCTGAAGCGGCGCCGGTTGCTCGGTCAAGTCGGTTGGAGCCTTTGTTTTAGAGCGCAGCTCTTAGGCGCCCATTTCTGCGGCGAGCGTCGGCGTTGTCCCTCGTAACCGAGCGAACGAACACAGCGAAGGATAAAAGCGAACGCGGAGCGTCGCGGGCGATGAAAGAAGTGATAGCGAAGAGAGCGCGAGGAAGAAATCAGAGGAGGAGGGTGCAGTGGTACCATGAGGTGGAAAGCGAATGGCGAAAGCGTGAGAAGCGTAGTGCCGCGCATGACGGGCTTTGCGGCGACGATGCGAGATACGTTGCTCCGATACGTTGCGATACGTTGCTCTGCAGAGCAACGCGCTTTTCACCCGCTAACAAATGTTAAACTGTACCCTCGACGCACGACGCGGCTGCCTGTATCAGAAGTTTCTCGAATGTCATCGATATTTCTATCTGTTGGCTGTTGTCGCCAAAGCTTTTTGTAATCTGATTGTATGCGCGACTTTAATTGACTGTGTAGCACTTACTGGAAGCCGCGCGGGTATCAGCGATTCCACTGGAACCTTCGGTGAGTTATGTACGTGGGCGAATCGGAAAGTCGTTGCCCCTATTTTTTGAGCCACATTACGGCTGTAAATACGAAATAAACAAATATTCCCAGCGGTGGATTTTTCTTGGGCAAGCCCGGCCTTACCTGCTGGTAGCTCCGCTGCACGGCTCTGCTGCCAGTTGCTACAAAGTCACAGGGAAATGCAGCCCAGATATGGGGAAAGGTGTCTCGTTTTCAGAAGTGTGAGTTAGTGGTGTTGCGCATTGGCAAAAGTCCGTAAAGACTTGCATGGCTATGAGCGTTCGAGGATGCCGCGTGCGTCGCTGACTGACAAATGTAATGGGACAAATGTAGTGCTGCGATGAGATATGTGCCTGAACTCAGGGGCGTAGCCTCCAGCCCCCTCGAAATTTTACGTGCTGTCATACACCGCCGACCAAAACAAGCCCCAGCGTTGGAAAGCGTTCTGGATTTTGTCTACAATGTCTTTTTCACGCTCGAAAAGACATTTCGGCGCAAACATTCCCTACTGGGGCTAGATTCCATGGCAACGCCCATGCACCTGGAGTGGCATAACGCAAACATCCCCATCCGAGCACGAAGTTTCAAGAGCATTTCCATGGTGATCTAGTGTTCTTGTATATGCTCCCGCAAAGCATATACAGCGACACTGGCGAGCGGGCTCATTGCGGCATCTCGCGGCGGCC
Source organism: Dermacentor variabilis (assembly GCF_050947875.1). Lineage (NCBI taxonomy): Eukaryota > Metazoa > Arthropoda > Arachnida > Ixodida > Ixodidae > Dermacentor > Dermacentor variabilis. Next base: position 127,455,334 of record NC_134570.1, read on the forward strand.
GCGGTATCTAAGGAGCGCATGGATTTCAATTCCGAAACCTTAAAGGTATAAAATTCTCATAAACTTTTGATGCGAAACGTGCATGGACATTTCCAATGTTGTGCTTTAGATTTTCAATTCCGCAAGTTTATGGGTTTAGTGCTCTTATAATCTTTTGACGCCAAAGGTGCACTGACTTTTCTTAAGTCATACATCGGCCCATTCAACGAGACAAGCCCAATCAACACATCATCAGATAAGTTGACGAAGCACGCAGCGAGGTCCAATGAGACGAAGCGTTGTGCTGATTTATTTGTGCCATCATGTCGCAGAAATATCAGCATCTTTTTCACCTGCGCCAAAGCGCCCATGTTCAGACACTGAAGCAAGCACAGGTAATTACGTTCTTATTTTTTTTTACTTTGTCTACTATTCGCAAGGACACGTTGCGCCTCTTCAATTGTCTTGTTCTCGCTACCCGCGGGTTGTCAGAGCCAGCCAGAGCGCATGCATTCTTTTTTCGTGTTGCCTCGGCCACGGCACAGCGCACCTCAGTGCGTGTTAGTTTTTCTCTGGCCCGGTGTATTTCGGCCTGGCAAAATTTTGGACGCGTTCTGGCCAGGAGACGAAAAAAAGAAACAATGGTCGCTCGCCGTCATCACTGTGGGGACTCGACGGATTGCAACGCCTTCGGGTGAGGGCATCAGTGTCACTTAGTTGTTACCGTAACCTCTCCAGAAGTATTTTGTCTTGCCGGTGTATGATACCGAGCAGCAAGCGTATGCTTCTCTGTGAACTAAGCGTCTCAAGTTTTGTTCGCTACTCCTTCGGTAGCCACATTAGGCGCCCAAAGTAGGCGTTCGATTGTGGCCAACAAGCTTTCCTTCGTGTTTTTTTTTTCTGTCATTTCGGTGTCCCCGTCCCACAAAAGAAAGACATTCTTGCGGCACATTGAATTCTCGCATGGTGAAAGTTCGATTTTGTTACTTGCGGAAAGTAAGGATTACGGGACTCTTCACTTCCCACTTAGTCTCATTATATTGTAGCGATAGCAATTATATGGACACTCCAGGCGCATTCGTGCCGTCAGCGTGAGGTTTCGTATTAAGTCCAAGGGCAATAACATCGCCACCGCGCGCCCCATGCTGTCTGTGCAAGTGAAAGCGTAGAGAGGGGGAGGGGAGAGGTGAGCCGACGAAAGTGGCTCAGTCTTCTGTGCGCCAGGGAGAAAATAGGGGAGTAAGCGCACCGCTTTCCGTCGCGCGCGATGCATCGGGAATGGAGAAGGTGGGGCGGGGGAGTTGAGGAAGGGAGGGCGGGCTGCGTTTAGCGCCGCCGCCTGCGCTTTATCTTCAAAGCGACCTTAAAAGCGTGGGCGCTGCGGCCGCGTGGGCCATATGCGATAGGTACAGCGCATCTTGTGCTGCTGGCCTTTCCCTCCTCTTAGTTCGCTTTGAGGCAAGTTGGAAGCACGAGGGTAGCTGCTGCTGCCGCTGTTGCGCACGCCAGCCTTTTCGCACCGATTGTCCGCGGTCATGGAATGAGATGCGTCTGCGTGTGTGCGCGCGTGACGTTATGCTTGTTGATTTAGTTTTCCAATGTGTTGCTACCGCATTCATTGCTTCGCCCTTCCGATGAAATTGTGACTTTTACACTAAACATGCCCCACAACTCTTCAAACCACACCATGGCCATTAAGTAATTCATCTATAAGGTAGGCAAATAATTTCAGATAACTACTTGTTTATCATAAAAAAAATATTACTGACAGCATCCCGAACGCGAATTGTCGCTCGTGGCTGACTGAATATTTGCTGTCGTTTATCTTAGCACTTGAATAACCGGAGTTCTAAAAAACAACTAGCGGCACTATGGGTGTGATAGACTACATATATATTTGTAAAACTTGTACAAATCTCTAGTGATGCGTACATCCTACAAAAGGTTTGTATAACTCACCATAATTCACAAATGAAACAATTACATGCCTAAGGCGTCAGACGAGCACTGAAGTTGATGCTGGGCAGGAAGCTGTCCCGCAAGTCCGGCTCCTTCAAGGGGAAGAAGAACCTACTCTAGGTAATTTACCAACTCTGGTCTTCATAGCTTTCTTGATTCTGAGATGGTGAAGCGCCCTAATAAGCCAGCTTACATGTGTAGCAGTATTGCTTGCTGAATCGTGCGAAACGTAAGACCAATCCAGTTAATTACCTTCAGATGTTAACTTTCTCTCTGGTGGGGTAGAGAAAAAGATACACCGCGGTAAGAGCACTGAGACATATGTAGTGACGCCAGGATAAACGCTGGTAACGTACTAGATCCAGCCGCCTTAATTTCGTCACTCATTACACATATTCTCGCACCACTGGCGGAACATTTCACGCTGTGTTGCCGGCACACATGCGTCAAAAAAATCACGAGAGAACTAAATACGGGCGGTTTCCGCCAGTTTGTTCGGAAACAACTTTTCAGTCAAGTCATGAAACCGCGGACCAACGCGTTACGCTACGAGTTTGCAGGAAGAGCCTTGCCCATGGAGAAAAAATATACACTTTGGCAGGTAATACTGCTGCCGTACATGACATTACGAGATTTAAAAAAAAAGAGAAAAAAAACAACAAAGTTGGCTTCTTGTACGGCTGGCAACATACTTTTCCCGCCGAACCTGGAAACCCCCTTGGTTCACGGGGAACAGCGACATCTCACAGCCGCTGCTTAATTTTTTTCACTTCCGGTTTACAAAGATACTGCTTCTAGACAAAATATTTCTGCCACCACTGAAGACGAGAGACTAGCTTCAGAGACTCATCTGAAAACTGTGCCGCAGGAGCCTGCACCCCCTGCGCCAACATGCTCCTCTGGTGAGAATTCCCGCCTAATTTTTATTATCCACTGAATTAGTATACGATTCAAAAACAGCGCAGTCATATGCCTTACTACATAGTGATGCCTTAAACATTTACTTCTTTCAGATCAGGAGAAGGTGAAAACAAGCAAGTTTGTGATCGGGATGTAGCAGCATGTCTCAAAAATAGAGGATCAGGCCAGATATCAGCTGTTAACTTCTCCTTGGATTGCTCCGCAAGGTACATGTTTAACTCTTCGAAAGATTTGAATCTCCAAAGGTTTCAGTTGCCTTGGCTAGATAGGTGCCGACGGCTCAGCTACTCAGCGCTTCAAGAAGGTGCGTTTTGCCGAGAGTGTCTTCTTTTCTGCAGACATGAGGTTGACAAGGGACCACATGCGCGCACGTGTTCAATCCGTTCCAGAAATGTAAGCACGCTCTTGAAATCTTCGACACACACGAAAATACTAAATATCACTGTGACTGCCAGCTGATAATTTTCTGCAGACATTCTCGGAAAGCACGCCCAATGTGATCGATCAGCTGGACCAGGGTAGGAAAAAGTCAATTAACAGAAAACAGCAGAAAGTTACGACCTATTACTGAGACAGTTATTTTTTGCGGGCGGCAGAGTCTGGCTCTCCGTGGCCATATCTGGACAGTGGTACTATGCATTTAAGCAGAGCCTCCGTTGAAAATGCTGGTATTTTCAGAGCGCTTCTTCTCATGTGAGCTGATTGTGGAGATACAGATACGAAGAACCATTTGGAAAGTTGCCCCAGTAATGCCTCGTATTTAAGCCCAGATGTATAGAATGAAATTATCTAAATTTGCGGTGAAATTATCAAAGAAAGCCTAGTTGCAGACGAGACTACGGACATTGCTGGAATCGAGCAGTTTACTGTTTGTACAAGATACCTAAACAAGGTTGGCGACGACATCGAAGAAGTGTTTTAGGTTTTGTGCCAATTCAGGACAAAATTTGCAAGGCGCTCGCCGGCACGATTATGAAATTTCTGCTGGAGTTGGAGTTAACATGCGTCATCTTCGTGGCCAAGGCTATGGTGGTTCCAGCTCGATGGCCGGTAAAAGGAATGGTGTGCAAGCTGCAGTTCGCGAGCAATATCCAGCCGCACCATACACACATTGCGCCAGTCACTCCCTCAATCTAGTTCTCTGTGCGGCTTGCTCCATCACAAATATCCGAAACTGTTTCGGAACGCTAAAGGCAACATCGAACTTTTTGCGCAAATCTCCTAACCGCTCACACGTCTTACGAGAAATGACCAGTTTGATGTGTCCTGAGTCCACAAGGCAGCGACTTTGGGGATTATGTGAAACGCTCTGGATGGAGAAACATCATGCGGTTCTTTCATTTGTGAATCTGAACCAACGATGGCGGTTCTACAGGAGATAAAATTAAACGGCAATGGCGAAAGCCCAGTTCAGGTAAATAGTCTAGCGTTGTCACTTTTGTCACCGGCAATCTTTGTGAGCCTGCATGTGGCAGAGCATGTGTTAGCGGTGACTCTGCTTCTGTGAAAGAAGCTGCAGACAAGGGAAATCGACATGAGCGCCGCCATTGACGACAGCAAGCTATAGAAAATGACGGCACAGCGGAGGCAGCACGGACAATCGACGTAATCGCTGCACCTGCTATCTTTGCGGCTACCTCGGAATCTTCCCTGGCGAAGCGACTGTATCGTCAAGCGGCGGCTGCTGCTGTTGCTGCAGGAAAGGAACGTCGGTGACAGCGCAAGCGAGTTACCGGCATCACATCCGCCTGGGGAAGCAAGCTTAAAAGCCGGTGGTGCTCCAGGACTACGGTCACTTGGCACAGCGGAGGCAGCACGGACAATCGACGTAATCGCTGCACCTGCTATCTTTGCAGCTACCTCGGAATCTTCCCTGGCGAAGCGACTGTATCGTCAAGCGGCGGCTGCTGCTGTTGCTGCAGGAAAGGAACGTCCGTGACAGCGCAAGCTTAAAAGCCGGTGGTGCTCCAGGACTACGGTAACTTGGCACAGCGGAGGCAGCACGGACAATCGACGTAATCGCTGCACCTGCTATCTTTGCAGCTTGGCATTTTTCCTACAGTATTTCTTTCAACGCAAAGTATTTCTGTTACGCAGCCTTGACTGCTGCCAAGTTCCTAGCATTTTTTTTCCTTTTCTCTTAACCATTTACCTGTGTTGTACCATGGCTGACGCTGCTCGATTCCAGGAGGAGCTAAGAAAGGAAATGAATGACTTTAAGGCAAGGTTGGAGCGTGAATTACGCAAAGAAATCCGCGAACTTAAGTCAAGTTTCGAATTCTTCAACTTGGAATTTGAGAAAGTAAAGAAGGAACGTGACGAGCTTGTGCAAGAAAATAGATCTCTCAAAAAAAAAAACAAATGAAAAGCTTGTTTTGGACTGCGAGGCCCTTGAAGGGCGGACGTTTCAGCTTGAGCAACGCATGACTGCCTCCGAGCAGTACTCCAGAAAATGTAACCTCGAGGTGAAGGGTTTGCCTTTCACTCAGGGTGAAAGCATTCCTGACACCCTGAGTCAGATTGGTAGACTTGTTGGTGAGCCCATTTCGGAGTCAGATATTGACGTCTGCCACCGTGTTCAAGCGAAAAACTCGAATGTTGCTCCTAACATTGTTGTCCAGTTTAAATGTTCATCTAAGCGTGACACTGTGCTCGAGAAGGCAAGAAAGCTGAAACTTTCGACGCGTGACTTTGGCCATAAGTCTAGCGAACCTGTGTTCCTAAACGAGCACCTTTGCCCTGCTGTGAAACAGTTGCTCGGAATGGCATTCGCGCAAAAAAAAGGCGAAAAACTGGCGCTTTGCTTGGACACGTGGTGGCAAGGTCTATGCGCGAAAAGAGGAAAAATCTCCTGTCTTGAACATCCGTAGTGCGCATGACGTAGAAAAGATTGTGTAAACTGCTCCGGTTTTCGCGAGCCTGAGCAGTCTATCTTGAATGATGAACGAGTCACCGCGAGATGTCAGCAACATAATTCAAATCAACTCCGATGTATGCTTTTCTTGCCTACACCTTAACATTCGTTCAGCTAGACACAAAGAAGATGAATTATCAGAATTTCTAGACGAATTTAGTTTCCAGTTCGACGCTATCATGTTGACTGCAACATGGTATACATGTGGCGAAAAAATTTACAAGCCGGACGGATATCAGAGCTTCTTTGTAAATCGATCCCGTAGGACGGGGGTGGGCTTGCTATCTTGGTTAAAAATAAGTTCGACTGTGAAGTTCTTTCAGAATTTTCATTTATATGCAAAAGTTGAATGTTCAACTTTGTTATCACAGAATTATATTTGTTCCGTAGCGTACCGACCCTCTAATGCTGACATAAGTACCTTTATTGGATTTCTAGACCGCCTCTTCAGCTACGTAAGCGACAACAAGTTCAATTTAATTCTTGGGGGCGATCTTAACATTGATCTCCTGAAACGATCTCCTGCGCAGGAAGCTCTTTTACTAACTGTAGAATCGAGTGGTAATTGCATACTGACTCAGCCGGCTACGCGCGTTACGATGCAGACAGCCACACTTATTGATGTATTTATCTCTAACCTAAATACTAGTAGCTTACTTTCAGGTGTATTACACAGTTCAATCAGCGACCATTATTCCATTTATGTGCTCCTGAAATGTGCTACAAATAAACAACACAACCTATCAGCGCAGAATACTGTGCAAAATATTACTCTGGACACCCTCGCGTCCTTTTTTTTCTATTCTTTCAAATCAAAACTGGGATGACGTCTTTTCTTCTGAGATTGTAGATGCGGCGTATGAGGCATTCATCACTTGTTTTAGACGCCTATACCATGATCATTTCCCTGAGAAAACTGTAAAAAAAGTCCACTAGAAGTCGTAAGCCATGGATAAATCGAGATTGCCTTAGAATGATCAAAAAGAAAGACCAGTTATTCAAGAAATTTATGAGGACCAAGTCCCTTGCTGATCTAGGCAAGTTTAAACAATACCGTAATAAAGTAAAGTCTTTTCTCAGAAACGAAAACAGAAACTTTTTGTACAATGAGTTTGACCGGGAGTTCTGTGATGATAGCGCACAAGTTTGGAAAAAAGTTAATAAATTATTAAACCGAGTACAGTCTACGTCAGGAGTCACAGAGCTTTGGTTTCAAGGTGAACGTATTGAAGGTGTTGCACTTGCAGATAAATTTAATACGTTTTTCAAAGATATTGTAAATACCGCTCTGAGTTCAGATTTCGCTTGCAACGCTATACGACGGAATAGCAATAATATATTTTTGGAGCCTACGGATGACACTGCAGTGTGCAGTGCTTTTACTTCCTTTAAGAACAACAGGTCTTGTGATGTAGATGGCATTCAAATCTCACCTGTAAAATTTGTCCTCACTCTAATAGCACCAGTATTAACTTATATTTATAACCTTGCCTTATCAAGCGGGTCCTTTCCAAAGCAGATGCAGAAATCTAAAGTAATAGTATTATATAAAAGCGGTGATAAAAATAGCATGTCAAGTTACGGACCAATTTCCATTTTACCGCTTTTTTTCGAAAGGGTTGGAGAAAATTATTGAAAAACGGTTAATGAAATTTTGCAGTAGGTTTAAATTGTTATCAACAGCACAACATGGCTTTTTGCGAGGTAACTCTACCGAATCAGCTTTATTGTCTCAAAAAGAAACTATTCTTAACGCTTTTGAAAATAAAGAATTGTGCATCGGCATCTTCATAGATTTCTCAAAGGCTTTCGATCGCCTTAATCATAATACCTTACTTAAAGAATTAGACCTTTATGGCATACGTGGCACTCCACTTGAACTACTGAAATCGTACTTGCGTCATCGTCTACAATGCGTTAAAATAGGGCCACATATATCTTCATTTCAAACTATTACTGCTGGTGTCCCACAGGGTAGTATTTTAGGACCTCTACTTTTCATTTTATATATAAATGACCTTGTTTTGACTGTTAGCCAGCCGAAATTTGTAATTTATGCTGACGATGCCAGTTTATTTTTCACAGATAGTTCCATACAATCTATGGTTTCTGTTGCTAACGATGCTCTTGATAAACTTAAGGAATGGTCTGAAGCAAGCTCTATACATAAACACGAAAAAAACTAAAGCGGTTGTATTCAGTACAAGACAGTTTCCCACTCAACCCGATATACATATATACATAGGCGATTCACGTGTCCAGTTTGTAGACACTGTCAAGATTTTAGGGGTAATTTTTAGCAAGACCATGAGCTGGGACACTGAAGTTCAGTTTGTTATGAGTAAACTGGCAGCGTGCACCGGAATTCTCGCAAAATTTCGGCATTTTCTGCCCGAACGCATAAAATTAATTATTTACAATGCGCTGTTTGTATCCCACCTAAATTATTGTTTCTTGGTTTGGGGTACAACCACTAAAACATATATTAATAAAATATACGTGCTTCAAAAGAAAGCTGTACGCTACATTGCAAACGTAGACTACCTTGCTCACACTCAGGAACTGTTTGCTCGTTACCAAATTTTGCCGATTAATACCGTGTACGAATATTGCTTAGCATTAAAATATAAGCGTTGTATCCAAAATAACCAGCTTAGTTTTCTTGAATTACCCTGTCTCAGTCAAAATCTTTCAGAATACTCCTTTCGCAAAAAAGAAATTTGGCACACTCCCTTTTCCCGTACAATGTACGGGCAACAGACGCTCCGACATAGCCTGCCCACTGTTGTGAATAAATTATTGTCAAGGGGTCTAGTTCCTGAAACATGTTCACTTGTTGACATGAGAAGTGCATTAATTCACTAATATCTTCTTTATGAAAGCCGCGTTCATTTATTTTTTTTCGTATCTTACTGGGATGTATCCTGTGTAATTTTGTCTTGCTGCTATGCATTTCTGTGTCTTTTTTTTACTGTTATGCTGTGTTTTTTCTGTTTATGCTTTGTTCCCAAACTCATGCATGTACGAGATATTTCTGCCCTTGTCAAATAGCCAGAGTGTTACTATGACTTTTACACTTTGCGTTTTCGCTGTGTGCCTTGTACAGGGGGGGCTCTGGCGTCCCTCAAGTGATTCTGTTCACTTTTTGCCCGGGCCTACCCGCATCGTTCACTTTTTGGCGATGTAAATAAACTTCAACTTCAACCGCAAGAATGCCCGACTGCTGCATTCTCAAAAATATTCGCACAAGTACAGAAACTGTCAGAAAAACTGGATGTAGAAATCATCTGCCGACGAGCCGGAGTCCGACAGCAGGATCGTGGGAGCAATGCATCAGAAAATGCTCAGGAATATTTCCGGAGAACTGAGTTCATTCCATTCATAGATCACGTATTGGCACGTTCACACCAACGGTTCGAAAAGCACAGCACAGTCTTACAGGACTTTTCTATATCGTACCATCTGCAATACCACCAATGCAAGATGATCCAGAGAAAGGAGCAGAAAATCGCCTGGCCGTTCTCGCGCAGGACGTGGATGCGAGGGCCAGTTTTGGGAGAACTGCGACTATGGTGGACAAAGTGGGCGAACAAAGCAGCAAGCCAGTGCCCCAGCACAGGAATAGATGCCCTCTCTCATTGCGACTGCAGGTTCTAGCCTAATGCGTACAAACTGCTACATATTCTAGTCACCCTTCTAGTGACCACTGCCAGCGCAGAGAGAACAGATCCAAGCTTGAGATTACTAAAGACCTACTTGTGCTCTGCAATGTCTAAGGAACGCATGGTTGGGATGGCGGTTCTATACGCCCACAGAGACGTCGGCATCATCATGAGCGAAGTCATTGAACGCTTCGCTAAACTTCCCCACCAAATGAAGTTTGTCCTTTAGATGGCGAAGCACCAAATATCCGTGCAAGTAAAAAGCTCCGTTCCATCCGGTCCATAAATGCGTAAGTATGAAAACGTATGACTGTGCATTAGCTTTTAAACGCGCAGAAAATTTTGCTGTTTATTGTAACAGATACCATCATGGTCAAAATTATCATGCGAATGTAAAAATTACTAGGACATCAACAGCCAATTTCCACCGACCTTGCTCGTTTAAAGCACGGCCCACGCGGCGTTTCCCAAAAAACACACTCGGATATCAGGTAGTTCAACTTGCCGCATCATCTGTGGCTTTCGATTGTCCTTTTCTTTCCTTCTTAGCTATCTGCTTTTACTTCTTTCTTCAACCACAGTAATATCTTCCTTTAATTTTGTGTCCAGAAGAATTGTTGTCGCTGTGCAGGCAGTTGAAATACAAGTTCTTGTATTGATTTCTGCTATTTCCTCTATCATTCTACCCATATGGTGCTGTCGCGACCACAGCATGGACCAAGCACATATCACGTTTTCAGCAATCATAGTTTTGTCCTTGCCTGGATCGTCTGTCTTTCAATGCATTAAGTTTACTATCTGTGATTGCGCAACATGTATATTTGCCTTGTTTGACGCTATACATACAGTGACTTTTGCTTATATAGGTAGGTTTATTGCACTTATAGATATACTTAAATATACTGTGGCGAGCTTTTGTGTATACATGCAGTGAACTTTGTTTCCAGTGACATTTTTTGCCCTTTATCAAGCGGTACCTTCGCATTTGTATATTACATTGTATGTTCGCATTTCTAGTGTATATTTTGCAGAACTGCTTTCTATATGTGCTCTCTGTTGCGACAATAATTTTGGTACAATTACAATGCACGACCGGTGACAGCTGCTCCTGCGCAATATATTGGAAGGAAGGACAAGGTCATTGAGATATTTTCCTGGCCGTTGCATATGTGCAAAAAATGTAAACATGGTTCTTGAATGACAAGGTTTCTTTAAAATATTTGTCCTCAACTTGCTTATTTCATCTCATTTCCTGGGATTTGCGTTTTCATATTAGCGGCATGCACTGCTTTGCTGGTTTCCAACTGCTATAGTTGAAAGTTCGTCTGATATTTTATTTACTGATGAAATGGTCAAAAGGACATGTAAGCATTGATATAAATTATTTCTTGCAAAATTTTTGGCACATGCGAATATATTCTTTTATGAAAATATACAATTTTACTTGTCTTGACAGAGCGTAGCGTTCAAGAATTCGTTTGCAGCATCTTTGGCAATGGCAAAGCAGAGATTATTCATCTATTTGCTCCCTTGAAAATTCACTAAAAAAGAGGCCGAGCTGCAACGTGAGCCCCCCCCCCCCCCCTCCCTTCCCCCGAACAAAATTTCTGGCTACGCCACTGCCTGAATCGGTGTGGGGACTATGTGGAAAGTAGTGTAAGCTGCGTAGAATATTACGCATATCTGTAATTACCTGTATGTACCTCAGTTTCGCTAATAAAAAGCGGCGTTAAGGACTCTCTCACTCGCCCTCGCATAAAGGCATACGTGATTCACCTGCAGATCAAATTTTCGACGATCGCCGATTCTGCTCGCCCCTATCGCTGTGCTTGAGTGTTACTAGTTGTGCTGGACACAAGTGTGCCCAATAGTTAAATTTGTAACACACAGTTTCGGCTCGTTCCTCACCGTCACTACCACTTGACATTATAATCATAATGCAAGATAGTGCCAGCCAGTTCCTTCTGAACAAGAAGCAACGCAACCGGAAGCAACGCAACCGGCGGAAGTGCTTCTTCTGCCGCAGCTGCAAACGAGCTGCGCGAGCAGAGGCTCAGCGCCGCAGCCGAGATGAAGCTGTCGTTCTGAATCCAATTCTTCGCCTTAATATATCGCGAGTTCAAATCACGCATAGAACCGCACTCAAATTGCGCATTAGCGAGCATCGTAATCCTCGGTAAACTTTTTTTTAATTTAGAGCACTCGCAAAGCATGCTCTCCATTTTGTGGTTTCACTGCGCAATCAACGACCCTTGTTCACCCAGGAGTACGCGGCGTCGCTTCTGTCACTCGGGTAGCGGATCCTGCTTCATTAATGCCAACGTTTCGCCGACATAAAAAATAAAGGTGAGAACCGCATGAAAGCGCCTTATTTCTGATAATTATTATCCTGAAATTGCCTCTCCATGGACATGTCGTGTTTTCGCGAAGTGCTCCAACCGTATAGTGTCAACTCGCCGTGGCGTCAAATTAAACGTTGAGACATGCGATTTCACGGATAAATGGACACTTCTTCCACATTGTCAGTGACTATTTCTCGCGTTTTCATCTTTTTCTCCAAGGTCCTGACACGCCTACAAGATAAAGAGCTACACAGACAAACTTTAATTCCTCATTATATTGCAGTCATCCATGGTCCCTCTAATCCGTTCGGTAGAGTTAGTGCCCCTGTATATGTACAGTGCTCACGAATTCAAGCGAGACACTGAAAGCGCATGGCCGCTGGTACATGCAGTGCCGCCCGTGGAAGCAAAGTGCTGCATTGTGGTATACCGCGACGGTGGCAGCGTTTGATGATGATGTGTGGTGTTTTATGGCGCAAGGGCCAGGTTTGGCCAAAGAGCGCCATGACAAGTGGTAGATTTAAAGTGGCCTAAAAATAGTCGCTGTAAAGTGCGTAAAATCTACGTGCTATAAAATTACGGCGATGACTAATGACGAATACTATGAACATTAAAATCCATCGTAGAAGAATAATGCATTGTTTAAGATATGCGAGATGTTAAATTGCTTACAGCACTACTGCCTCGCCAGAGCCCTTGAACCACAAGAGCCTAGAGGCATGTGCTATTCAAAATAATTATCACAGCGGCATCTTCTGAAGAGAGGAAGCGCTACGAACGTGTGGGGCTAATAACATGCAATGCAACATCTTTCAAAAAACCTAGGACGGCGTTGGTGTCAGAGTGGTTCTGGACCAAGTAACATAACAGGATGAAGGGGGATGTGCTGCCGGTATGCTAAGAGAAAGTGTTTCTTTCTTTCAGATTCGTCTTCCCGACACTCCAGTAGGACGTGGAGGACGGTCAGCCTCTCCCCGCATCTACCACAGGTTGGAGGCTCCTTTCCCGTGAGTAAAAAGTTATGTGTGCCAAAAGTGTGTCCTATTCTTAGACGGCAGAATAGGACATCTGTCCGGCAGGATTTTGTTACAGGAGGCCAGAAACCTAATTGTGGCTTTATTACATGCAGTTTATTATTTATTTCTTCGTCCCACATGCGTTGCCAGTGGTTTCGTAGTTTCCTTCTTAAGAAAGGCTTCAGGTCTGTGACAGGGACCGAAGCAGTAGGATTAACTGCATGAAATGAAGTTGATGTGGCCATCTGGTCGGCTAGAACGTTTCGCTCGATGCCCCTATGTCCAGGCACCCAGCATATGATCACATGTTGGTTAGATATATATGCTTTACACAGTGCGGAGTAGAGTTCATTAAATACTGGATTTTTGTGATTACAGAAAGACATCAAGGCCTTCACAACACTGAGGGAGACCGTATATATAACTGATTTCTGGAGTTGTGATTTATTTATATGCTTTACGGCCGACAGCAGTGCGTAGGCCTCAGCCGTAAAGATACTAGTTTCCGGATGCAGTACGTCGGATTACGAGAAGGATGGACCGACGGCTGCATGGGACACCCCGTCGTGTGACTTCGATGCGTCTGCGTAGAACTCCGTGCAGGAGTATTTGTGCTGGAGTTCCCGGAAATGCATTTGGATTTCAATGTCTGAAGCGTGTTTTGTAACTTGCATGAAAGACATATCGCATTGTATCAGCTGCCACTCCCAAGCAGGTGGCAGCTTGGCTGGATGTATTAGGCGAAGCTCGAGGAGTGCGACATGCATTTCGTGACTAAGCTCCCTCACACGTAGCGAGAAAGGCTGTCTTACGGAGGGACGATTATGAAAGAGTGTAGCATATGTCATCTCGTTAACGGTAGTATAACACGAATGTTGAGGATTAGGGTGGACTTTCAGAAAATATGTTTGGCTGATGTATGTTCTCTGGAGATGAAGTGACCACTCATTCGATTCTGCATATAAGTTTTGTATGGGACTCGTTGTGAAAGCGCCAGGGGCCAGTCGGATTCCTAGATGGTGGACTGGGTCCGGCATATTTAGCGCGCTCTGGGCGGCAGAGTGATAAATCACGGCACCATAGTCTAGTCGTGAACGAATGAGGCTTTTATAGAGTTTCAATAAACACTTCCTGTCACTACCCCATGTAGTCTGGGATAGAAGTTGCATTATGTTCATCGTTTTTAGACACTTTTCTTTAAGATGTTTAATGTGGGGGACGAAAGTGAGTCTGTAGTCAAGTATAACACCTAGAAATTTGTGCTCTTTGTTTACAGGTATTTGTTGTCCACCCAGTTCTAAGCAAGGATCTGGGATCATTCGTCTCTTTCTTGTAAAAAGAACGGAAGAGCTTTTGTTACGATTGATCTTAAATCCATTCTTGTCTGCCCACATTGAGACTTTGTTCAGGCCATGCTGTACCTGTCTCTCGCACACTGCGAGGTTACAGGATTTGAAAGCTATCTGAATGTCGTCTACGTAGACAGAGCAAAAGATGGCCGGTGGTAATGAAGCGCGAAGCGTGTTCATCTTCACGATGAAGAGCGTGCAGCTGCGCACGCCTCCTTTGGGAACATCCGTTTCTTGCGTAAACTGACGTGAAAGTTCATTGCCGACTCTTACCCGGAAGGTACGATCGGACAGATAGCTTTCTATTAGGTTTAGCATATTCCCATGGATGCCCATTTCTGACAAGTCTCTTAAGATTCCGTAACGCCACGCTGTATCGTACGCCTTCTCCATATCGAGGAATATGGATAACAAAAACTCTTTGTGTACAAATGCGTCCCGGATATTTGCTTCTACACGTACAAGATGGTCAGTTGTGGAGCGCCCTTCCCAGAAGCCGCACTGATAAGGATCAAGCATTTTGCTCTGTTCAAGGAAATGAATGAGTCGCCGATTTATCATTTTTTCGAACACCTTACAAATGCAACTTGTGAGGGCTATCGGGCGGTAACTTGCCACCGAGGAAGGGTCTTTGCCTTGTTTCAAAACAGGGACTACAATGGCTTCCTTCCACGCGGTGGGAAGGTACCCTGCATCCCAGATGGTGTTGACAAGCGTGAGTAGTGCAACTTGCGTATCATTGTGTAAGTTTTTAAGCGTTTCATACATGACTCGATCAGATCCTGGTGCGGAACTCCCGCATGCGCTCAAGGCAGCTCTCAGTTCGGCAATACTAAAAGGACGGTTGTAAGGCTCATTCTGTCGACATTTTCTGATGAGTGGCTTGCATTCTTCTATTTGTTTATATTTCAGGAAAGATTGCGAATAATTTGTTGAACTTGACACGTTCTCAAAATACTCCCAAAGTGAGTCTGCCTGGTCTTGCAGTGTATCGCCCTGTGTGTTTACCAGAGGGAGTGAATATGTTTGCCGCCCGCTAATCCTATTAACCCTGTTCCAGGCTTTGGCCTCATCTGTATAGGAGTTGATACCGGATAAAAACTTCTGCCAACTCTCTCTTCTGGCCTGTCGGCGGGTTCGCCTGCCTTGGGATTTTACTTTTTTAAAATTGATAAGATTCTCCGCAGTGGGGAAGTCGCGCAGCAACCCCCACGCTTTGTTTTGTTTCTTACGAGCGATCCTACAATCGTCGTTCCACCACGGGACACGGCGTTTGCATGCCAATCCATTTACTTGTGATATACAATTAGTTGCGGCATCTATTATGAAGGCTGTAAAATATTCCACAGCCGCATCAATTCCTAACGAGGACATGTCATCCCATGAAATACTACTGAGAGTTCGGAATTTCTCCCAGTCAGCTGTATCTATCTTCCACTTAGGAGCCTGTGGTAGATATTCGTTTTCTTTAGGTGTTCTTATCAGCATGTGGAAGTGGTCGCTCCCGTAAGGATTGCTCGCAACATCCCATTCGAGTTCGGCCAGTATAGACGGGGTAACTATACTGAGATCTATTGAAGAAAATGTTTTGTTGGCAACACAGTAATATGTGGGTTCTTTCTTATTTAGAATGTACGCACCAGAAGAGAAAAGGAATTGTTCGACATGTCGTCCTCGCGCATCTATACGAGGGTCGCCCCACAGGTAGTTGTATGCATTGAAATCGCGAAGAACAATATAAGGTTCTGGCAATTGATCTGTAAAGGATTGGAATTCATGTTTCGTTAATTTGTAGTGTGGCGGTATGTAAAGCGCGCAAATGTTGACGAGTTTATTTAGAACAACAGTTCGAACCGCCACTGCTTCAAGGGGCGTTTGTAGCTGTAAACGCTGACAGGAAATGCTTTTATGAATAAGAATGGCAACACCGCCTGATGGTACGACAGCATCATCGTGATCTTTGCGGAACTTGACATACGGTCGGAGAAAGTTTGTGTGTTGTGGTTTTAAGTGTGTTTCCTGTAGACACAGCACTTTTGGATTGAGTTTTTGGATAAGGTCTTGCAAGTCATCAAGGTTCCTTAGAAGACCTCTAACGTTCCATTGAATAATTTGTGTATCCATATTGAAAGTAAATAAGTGCTGTTTGTATGGAAACGGAGGTGATGCCTTAGGTTAGAGAGCTCTTTCGAGGCCCTGTAACGGGGGTTCTGCCCTTTCTGGAGCGTTCGAGGGAGCCTCGCCGCTCCTTAGGCGTTTGGTGCGCCTTGAGGACAGGTGTAGTGTCCATTGCCTCTTGTGAGGCGCCGGGCACGTGCTCTAGCGAACGAGAAGTTACAAGAGAGTCCTGCCTTGGAGGGCAAGACCCCGGCACCCACCAGCCCGGAGGTCGATGGGGCACCCTGCGGGATTTGGCTGCGCCGGCTGCTGCCAGCGCTGGAAGGGGCCGGGGGGGTTGGGGCAGCCTCGGCTGCGCCCACCTTCGCGGTCGATGGTCCGAGAAGATGGCAGGGTTCCTCAAGCAATTGTGAAGGCCATCATTTGTGATGCTCCTGCACGAGCCTTTGTAAAGGCAACTAAAGAGCATGGTGGCTATAGTGGCTGCCCAAAATGTACTGTGGAAGCGAGATATATGAATGGAAAAGTTGTGTGCCTTGAAATGTACTGTCCCCTACGTACAAACATGAGTTTCAGAAAGCAACATGACAGTGAACATCACAAGAAAGGCGTCAGGCAGGGAGATACAATATCTCCGATGCTATTCACAGCGTGTTTACAGGAGGTATTCAGAGACCTGGATTGGGAAGAATTGGGGATAAAAGTTAATGGAGAATACCTTAGTAACTTGCGATTTGCTGATGATATTGCCTTGCTTAGTAACTCAGGAGACCAATTGCAATGCATGCTCACTGACCTGGAGAGGCAAAGCAGAAGAGTGGGTCTAAATATTAATCTGCAGAAAACTAAAGTAATGCTTAACATTCTCGGAAGAGAACAGCAATTTACAATAGGCAGCGAGGAACTCGAAGTCGTAAGGGAATACATCTACTTAGGGCAGGTAGTGCCGGCGGATCTGGATCATGAGACGGAAATAATCGGAAGAATAAGAATGGGCTGGGGTGTGTTTGGCAGGCATTCTCAGATCATGAACAGCAGGTTGCCATTATCCCTCAAGAGAAAAGTATATAACAGCTGTGTCTTACCAGTACTCACCTACGGGGCAGAAACCTGGAGGCTTACGAAAAGGGTTCTACTCAAATTGAGGACGACGCAACGAGCTATCGAAAGAAGAATGATAGGTGTAACGTTAAGGGATAAGAAAAGAGCAGATTGGGTGAGGGCACAAACGCGAGTTAATGACATCTTAGTTGAAATCAAGAAAAAGAAATGGGCATGGGCAGGACATGTAATGAGGAGGGAAGATAACCGATGGTCATTAAGGGTTACGGACTGGATCCCAAGGGAAGGGAAGCGTAGCAGGGGGCGGCAGAAAGTTAGGTGGGCGGATGAGATTAAGAAGTTTGCAGGCACGGCATGGCCACAATTAGTAGACGACCGGGGAGAAGAAGAAGTTGTTGGAGAAGTATGGGAGAGGCCTTTGCCCTGCAGTGGGCGTAACCAGGCTGATGATGATGATGACGCTCCGGATCATCAATCAAAAGCCGCCAACGAGATCAGTCATGATCATCTGGGCGCCACCTCATCAAGGCATTCCTGGCAACGAGGTCGCCAACCACGTGGCTCGAGATCTGACCCACCGAGCCGACGCCAAGGAATCTGAACCCGAGCGCATGCACCCTCTAGTCTCTTACCAAGACGTCACACAACACTACAAGCTAACCCGCAGAAGTCCCACACAAGTCACTACCTAGAGAGCAGGAGCGATTCCTCCGAGCTCTACAGATTAATACATTAGCTCACCCAACCAGAAACCACCTCATAGACCCTACACAATTCTCTCCGCAATGCCGCTTCGGCGCAGAGCCCAGGTCCCTCAGGCACATAGTAGGGGGTTGCAGAGCGGCACCATTAAATCCTCCGAACCTTTACCCCACTAACGAGCTTTGGCAGAGAGCCTTGCCCAGCTCCGACCTCGAGGATCAGCAACGGCTGCGAGGGCCCAGGACGCGGCCCGAGCTCAAGGCGTTCTGAAATGAGGACGCCTCTCCAAAGCTGCATTCACCGAAATGTTTATTCTCTCTCTCTCTCTCTTTGCCGTTTGAGGAACTGAATAGTAGATGAATCCTTTATGTTCTTAAATCCATTACAAACTGGAATTAATAGCGAGCAGAACAATGTGTACCCATCTTGCTCTGGAGAGAGCACTCAGCGCAATCAACTTGACGCTGCTAATGGGAGACCATTGTTCCGCGATGTTGCGCCGGAATCCCACCAAAGGGAGCGGCCTAGCGTCGAGCACGACTCCGTGTTCTCCAGCAGTAGTTCGGATTCTGAGTGCCTACAGGAACCAATGAAGCAAACGAATGTGCAGCTAGAAGAGCAACCTGAGGTAGATGATGTCGCGGCGTTCAGCGACCAATTACAAGCATGGGACATTCAGAATGAAGCAAACGAATGTGCAGCTAGACGAACAAGCTGACGCAGACGATGTCGCGCCATTCAGCGACCAATTACAAGCATAGGCCATTCAGTATGGCTGTTCCCACAGCTCAGTTACTACCCTTTTTAGAACCTTGCGTGGTCATGAATGTTTTTCTTGTCTTCCACGATCAGCAAAAACACTGCTAGAAATGCCGAGGCAGTCATTAAACATTGTCAGCATAGATGGAGGGCAGTACTGCCACTTTGGTATTGTGCAACGTCTTCGTAAACTGCTAGAAATAGCGAAGTACGTACTATTGGAGCTTACTCTCAATTTTTATGTTGATGGGCTCCCCCTGGCAAAGAGCTCGAGAAAACAATTTTGGACGATACCTTGCCATGTAAAGAAAATCGAAGCTCATGACCCACTTGTTGTGGGTGTCTTCTTTGGCGAGAAAAAAAACAGATGATGCAAATGAGTGTCTTCGTGAGTTTGTCGATGAGGTTAAAGAAATCGTTATCTCTGACATCTGTTCTGGCGGACTGGTTATACCTGCCAGAATAAATGCCATCATCTGTGACGCACTTGCAAGACCATTTATCCTGAGTGTAAGAAACCACACTGGGTACTACAGCTGTACAAAATGCACTGTGAAGGGCCTCTACAGTGAAGGGAGAGTGTGCTTTCCGGAAAAAGTGGGAATCTGCACACTAACACCACATTTCAAGGGCAATTTCAAGAGCAACACAATATTGGCAATACTTTGCCACTTGATTTAGTCAAAGATGTGCCAGTGAGTTATGTGCATCTTGTGTGTCTAGAAGTCATGCGAAAACTGCTTCTGCTTTTGTTTCGAGGTCCCAAGCGCATTACACAAGGGGCTTTGGGGCCACTAAACTGATGGACTGCATTTCCACTTGAGAGCCACATGGGCGCCATCAAAAAGCTTCTGAGAAAACCGCAGCACCTACTTGAGCAACTGTCAAACAGGCTTGCTGAAAAAAATAAGCTTCAGTGCAGAAAGAAAATGACTGTAAGCAGTTTCCATCTGCACATGGACCTCTTGCGCCTCTTCGCCAAGGCCACAGTTAAAAAAAGCGACATTTTCAGAAGGAATTGTCTTAGACACTAGTAGGAGGAATAACTGTTGCAAGCTCCTTGATGGAAGTGTAGCTGTGGTGGCGAACTTTGCCCATAATGCACAAGGTATGCCATACATAATTGGAAGGAAGTTCCTGAAGAAAGATGACGTATATTTGACACCTTGTCCCTCATCAGCACAGGAATATTCATTGTGTCCAAGCCTTATTGGCTGCGGTGTTGGCCTCTGACGTGGGTCTCAGAAAAATTCATACGATTTTCATTCAAAAAGTAGCTGGTTGTATTTCCTCTTGTACAGCTGACGATTTAAATAACGAAGAAACTCCTGCATGTAGAATTGTACAATACTTATATTGTTTCTCGTTAAGGTAAGCAATATGCAGTCATCGAGTTTCCAGAAGAAGGCGACTCTGTGGCTGTTGTACATACCAAGTGGCTGCATGGTGATATCTGCTTGTGGCCATAGGGGATTCCAAGAATGCTTCGTATTTAGCAACATGTGGAACACCATCTTCCGACTGCCAAGTCATGCCATGTGTGCCCATAGACACATTCAGTAAGTTTTATATTTCTCTTCTAATTATTTTGTAGCATGTATCATAGCGTAGTAACCATATTCATGTTGGCAATGTACTTGAAACTGCAATGTGCACACACATCTCTGAAAGAAAATAACTTTAGAAAGATTGTTTTCTTTGGTGACACAAATGTAGTTTTTACATGCTTACTGGGTAACAATCACTTTTCTCATTCAGAAATGAAAGCCCATATAAGCACTGGCGTAAGAACTTGTTTAAGGTTACATGGTAGATCTCTTAAGGTTATTAGAAAACATCTAAAATTACGTTCAGGTGAATAATTGGGGCAATGCTTGAATTTATGCTCACTAGTATTAGTCACTTTCCTGAGGAACATAGGGTGCAGCGCGACAAAAGCTCAAGCAAGTTGAAAATGGGTCAGCCTTGGGAAGAGAAGTGGACTTGGGAAGGGGCGAAGGAAAAAAGCAACAAAGAGCCCTTAGCTCAAGTCCGGAAAGTGTGCAGCGACTACCACTTTCACCGCCCACTATGATTAAAACTATGTTTCCTACTTGTTCTTCATACTAGCAAGCTTTCTTCACTATATTGTTCGTATTAGTTTTTCTATGCCACATAGTTTTTCCCAGTAATATGGAAAGTAGGCCTGCACCTTTAAAGAAAACGCGTGGGTTCCCCCCAAAATTGTATGGGCTCCCTAGGCAGGTGGCGAGTGACCTGCCGTTTTGAAAATTCACTTCTACATTGTAAATTTTTATGCAGCTCTGTAAAATGAAACTCTCTGCTTTCACTAGAAACTGGCGACATCTGAGCTTCGAAATCACATCGCATGTGGTTGGTGCAATAAAGAATTGTAGCCCGTTTCTTGAATCCTTTCAATGCCGTCTGTTCAATTTTAGAAGCACAGAAGAGGGATGGGACACGTATTCCCAAGCAGTCATCACATGCATCGACATCTAGGGCTAATGATGCGAATGTTTGCAGTAAGTCTGTGCCTTTTGTTAATATAATGAGTGCATGTTTAGAATGCTGTCATTGCAAAAAATGAATATTGAGAAGGAACTACTCCAAGATGATGCCTGACAATGCCACAATAATCTTTAAAAATATATCTACTGGTAGCACAGCATGTTATAGAAAAACAGTAAGCATAGGATGGGGAGCATAGAATTTATTTACAGGGCATGTCTTCACAATGGCTTGTAGCTGAAGCTGTTGGTGCAAAAGTGGAACATAAAGCAGTTTCTAATGGCATTTTAGCGGCGGTGCATTTGATGTACAAAGTAAAATTGAGACAAGAGTGACTGAGGATTGTCAGCCAGTCTCTATCCCTGGACCCTTTAACTTCTTTAGTTTCCAAGAGCCCTTTGCCAATTCCACTTTCTTTGGAACACTGAAACCATATCAGTCAGTGTTAGAGAACACCCGTCATGGTCGCTGTAGCATTGTGCTGCTCAGCCCGAGGTCAAAGGTTTCACCCTGGCTCCGGTGGTTTTCTGGTGCATCATAAGAGCACCATGTGGTCAACATTTACTCAAGAGTCCCTAACTACGGTGTGCTCCAAAACCACATCACAGGTATGGTATGTAAAACCCCAGTTAATTTTTTTGTCTTGGAAACAAAAGCAGAGCTGTTGTACTTTTGTATTTTCTTGATGAGGATCTAATACGTTATCTTTACTGATTTTCCTTCTGATTTGATTGCTATATTATTTGATGCTTGTCAGCCACTTGCATGATTCAGTGCATTGCCTCTCCTTTTTTTAGGTGATCAAGGCGCAGTGCAATGTGGAAAAATGTGTACTAGCGAGACTTCAGAATCTGAGGGTGAGGTTGACTCCGCAAGGGAACAAGATGCAAAGCAAGAATCATCAGGCATTAAAAGATCATTCACAGCTCACTCTTTGATGAAAAGTATGTAATCTAGCATTGTCTGTTTCCTGCTTTCTTACGGAACATCTTGAAGTTGTAGTCAAACATGTGCAAAGTTTAACTTCTAAACATTGTCTCGTAACAGAACTCGTTTCTTTGCAGATGCGCTACTCAGGAGTAACACACCTTAGAGGTCTGCTGGTGAAAATGATTATGTATGATTCTTTTTTGTCTTACAAAGAAGCAAGCCAAATGGGAAATTCGCAGAGTAACAAGGGGAAGCGGCATCCAAGTCTGTCTGCTGCACCTATTTAAAGCGATGGTAAGCATTTAAGAATGCATATTAAGCCAGGGGTTTCATGTGTTAGAGGATTGATTAATCTCCCAATATGTCTATAGTCATGCATTGAGAGTGAACGGAGCCATTGTGAGCAAGACAGTAATGCAAACCATGGACTAGATGCTTTAGGAAGGCCCTGCACTACCTTTAAGGAAATTTTTGCGCTACATCAACAGATTAATTTTCCAGATGTTCATCATTGCTTTCTGTGTGTCAATATAAGATTATGTTGCTTAGAAATTATGTCCATTTTAGGTGAACTGTTAGGTTCAAGCTACAGAACGGTGATATCATTTTTTAATGCTGAGTTACAAAAAAATCATAATACTTTCATTTCTGATAATTTCCTATTTTTGCCAATTCTTAATTAACAAATTGACATAAATAAAAAAATTTGCAACAGTCACTACATTCTTTTTCTTTTAGATGTAACAAACTTCATCAAATTTCGTGCAGTGGTTGCCAAGAAAAGCAAGTTCTCCTTTACCAGGTATTTAGATAGGAGCCCCTGAGCTAAACTTCGTCTTAAGGGAGCCAGTTGCTCTTTGGGGCTCAGAGTAATGTTACTATGGCCTAGATCACCATTTGGCTACTCTGTTAACTTGTTGACTGCTGCTTAATAACTAGTGTGTGAACGTCAACATGTTTTCGTTTGATGCGATAAAGTGGCAATGTAGACTAGATGCCCAAGCAGGATCTTTGCTCCCTTTTGGTTCACTTTGGACAGAGGAGCTTTGCAATAACCAGAAAAGTTTTGTATCGCATTGCGAGCAGTAATACTAGTGTTACATGGCACACTTCCCATCGTGACCAAATTTCTTGGTTGTGATTTGCTCTGGTTCTTGTTTACACGTCTTTATTCACATTTTTGTCCTTAAAGGGATGCGGTGAATTGGCTTGGGAAGTGGCGGGAGTGAGAAGGTAAGAGAAACAGTGGGTGCCTTAATTATCTACATCATGCGGTCTGATGCTTTCGCTGGTACGCTCGAGATGAAGAAGCCTGGTCCCAGTAGCTGGAGCCCCAGGATCATCCTGCAATTCGTACAGTGACCGCCAGAGCTCGTTGGCGGTCGCAGCACTGCAGTGTCTCGGTAGCGCCCAGGTCTGTAGGGAAGTTTGTCGCCAGCAAGGGCCCTTTGCCTGGGGCCAGAATTCAGCGGGCAGTCCCAGATTAAGTGTTCTTGTGATTGGCTCCTTCCTGCAATATTGCGGGAGAGAACCAATCGTGGTTGAGATTTTCTATCAGGATCGGGCTCAAGTCATAATCAGAAGTGGCATGTGACACTGATGTAACGCTAGAGCCTTTCGTCAATTTTCCTTATGTTAACATGAAACATGATTGGCACTGCCATTTTACAATGCAGTACCAGCTCTTTTTATGTAACATGTTGCCATTATATTGCTAGTGTGGCAATTTCTGATTCAAATATTCCCTTCATTTCAGTAAGCAAAATGGTTTGGCAAACTTAATCGGCTTTCCCTATGAAAACAACTCGCCTGTGCTACATTTTCACACTGTTCTTCAGATAGCTTATATATGTGGTGCCACCACTATGCGGGCTTATGACTAAAAGTGGACAGAATGCTTGGCAGAGCAATGTTTATAGAGCCAAACAAATGAACTGAACATAGCAAAGCGGCATTAAAGAAACTTATTAAATTATATTTTTATTGATACTCTCGTGATAGCAAAACAGCCACTCTTGTGGGCTTGGCAAGAATGAAGGATGGGTGACTATACTGTACTGAAGTTCCACACCAGTCAACTCTCATTTTCACAGTTGGCTATGAGCTAGTTATTGTTTATCAATAAACTACTGCACCACACTAAATAAACTAAACCTGGCAACTGCATGAATATTAACTCATCAGCCAGAGTGTCCTCACATTTTCTTCGTGAATTTCAGACATTAAGGTGGTCATCAAGCTTCTACAAACAGTAATCATGAGAGTCGAGCACCTGGGAAGCCAACTAGACGAAATAAAAGCAAAGCTTTGTGACCAACTACGGCAGCCTGAAGCAGATTTGTTAGAAAAACCATTTTGTGACATCACCGAGTTTGAACTGTTTGACCAACACCTCCCAGAAGTGCTGCAATGAAGTCAAAGTTGGTAAGCGTTTTTTGTGGAGTATTGCTATACACAAATTTGATAGGCGTGAGGTTGACTGACATATGTCACGGTAAACATTTCTGGCTTTCTGTGTATGAAATAAGCAAGTATCCTTGCTTGTAGTATATGTAGCAGGTTTTATAAGCACTGCAGTTCTTAATTCCAAGTAGAAAAACAAGTGTTTTTTATTCATGTACCCTAAAGGCCCTTTTACAGGCATTATATAGCGGGTTACATATCATTACATAATATCACGGTGAATAAATAATGAAATTATACAAGCGTGACATGTACCTAGCTTCTCCTACCTAAAAATAAAAAGTAATGTATAATACACATATCTAAAAGGACTAACTTTGTGAACAGTGTACTTGTGTATTCCTCAGACTCAACATAACACAGTACCTTTCAACGTCAGTATTTGTATCAACTAGTCTTTTGCAAACCTGAAAATGGCTACTTCCGTGAACAGATGGTGTGGGCAATTACTCATATCAGCACCTCCATGTGCGCGGACAATGATCCCATTTCTACAGTTTTCTAGTGGCATTACCACAAGAAAATTTCTGCATGCCACTATGTATCTGGATGACTAAATATCTCGTGGCATTTCAAATGTACTGCATATTCATAATTTGATGATGCAGCAGTACATGATGTACTGAGTTTCAATCTTCTGAAAAACTGGTAGCAACAAAAGGATTACACGCTTGACATAACCTACCACCAGCACTCAGTTTTCCGTTACACCAAATATGTTAGCCTATCACTTCCCGTTCATTTATTAGAAGGATGAAAGTTTTCCATGGGTGTGGACAGTGGGACCGAAGATAGTATAGCAATGACGTTAAAGGTTTGTTGCAGTGCAATTGTAGGGCTTCTTTAAGTGAGTAAATGAAATAAAACAACACTATTACTTTGCCTGTCATTTGGAATTGCATTGAACTTTTTTGTGAGATACTAAGTACTGACATCGAAGGTATAAAACACCTCTGAAAACATATTATCATGCTAGAAACTTGTAGCATGCTGCTTGGTATAAGGTGTGGATCTTGTTTAGGATTTTTTATCCTT
This sequence comes from Dermacentor variabilis, assembly GCF_050947875.1. NCBI lineage: Eukaryota > Metazoa > Arthropoda > Arachnida > Ixodida > Ixodidae > Dermacentor > Dermacentor variabilis. The sequence goes on from NC_134570.1 coordinate 127,481,053, forward strand.
CTTTCAAATCTTCAATCATGTTTTACTGAACCTTGCACTGCAGCCTGAAACTGGTTTCAGTCAGTGAGTCGCTCGAAAATTCACCTGCTACAAAAAATGCTTAGTGTTATCTGATCTTTTGATATTCCTATTAATGGTGTAAAACATTGCAGATGCGGGAACTCGCTGCCCTAGGAGGAAGAAATTTTATTAAAGTGGAAAGCTGGGCGATTTCGTATACATTCATAATGGAAAGCGGTCGAAAGGCGAGAAAGTGGAGCAGGAAATAATCCTAACGTAAGGTGCAAAGTGAAACATGTTAATATGGAGGCTGCACTATCAAGTGTGGGCGAGTGAACATAGCGCAAACCGGCCGGATCATAAATGTAAGACTTAGAGAGCATGAATTGTCCTTGGACAACAATGATTATGCGCATGTGCCTGCCCATTGCCAGCAATGTAAGTGTAAGCCTCTGCTCAAAGACACAATTTTGTTTAAGCATACTGATGCATCCACCAGATTAGTCTTGGAAGCAGCCCACATTGAGCGAAAGGGTACGGGCACCTAGATAGCTCGATACGGTAATAGATGCCCTGTACACATGTGACCCGGTTGTGCATTCGTCGATTGACCATGTGATCGCTTGTGTCACTTATATACCTGAGGTGTGTTTCAGTAAACGTAGTTGAGTCAGCGCTCGTGCTGAGTCTTTTCACTCCGTCTTCGTCTTGTTCGCGCTGTTCTCATAATGAAATACATGTTAGGTTGTCTACGCGCCGCATTCTTGAAGTCCTTATGACGCAGGAAGTGGCTGTTCACTATAGTTGGTTCGAACAAAAAGGAAATAAGTTCTTGTTGCTGGCAAGTGTGACCTGATATATAGTAAGTGCACATGCTTGATTACGTAATTCAATTTTCAGTTGTCTTTAAAGTGTTACCTGTTGGACACTGTATCCTGTTTATCCACTACTGAACTTGTGTCACTTACCACAAAGGAAGCCAAGCACACACCATGCGACAACAGAATAGTCCTGATTTTCGTGCCGTTCGCTGGAAAATGGACTCAAATTCTTGCAGCATTTGCAGCAAGAGGAAATGTAAGCGGTGATAAATTGGCCAAAATCATACTTCAAGTTATAATTTTGTCAGAAAAAGCAGGCCTGAAGGTTGATTTCGTCACATCAGACGGCGCAAGTTGGAACAGGCGAATGTGGACGATAATCGTTATTGAAGCCTCCTTGGATGAGCTCAAGTGCAGCGCATCTTATCCTGTAGAAGAGCACCGTTAGCTCTACTTCGTGTCAGACTTCCCCCACCTGCTGAAGTGCCTTCGAAACCAGCTAGTGAGCTTGGACTTTCAAACACCCGAAGGCCCAGTAAGTGCCTTAATTAACTAAAACGAAATGTTTAGTAGCTTTCCATCATTTTTGTTCCAGTCACTAAAACTTGCAGTGAATTGTTGCTGCTTTTGTCATTTGCGGGTGACAATGCGAGCTATTCGCAAGGCTTGGCAGCACTTGGCGCATGGCAGCAACGTTACCCTGCAGGCTATGCATGGCATCAAATCCAGCCATACAAACCCTAACATTTTGAAAAAAAAAATGAATGCCTTTGGCATTCCAGCTCTTCAGTGAGAAAGTGACACATGGGCTTCAACTGCACAAAGCCAGGGTAGAGCATTTGTGTGGTAGCATAGCAGCAATAATGCACTTTTTTGAGTAAGTGTTGCCTATTTTTATATTTATCCTAGAGCCCTATAACGTAAAACTATTCGAATATTTTTTTTTATTCCAATCTCCTGACGTCAAATTTGCGTAACCACCGACGCAAGCACCGGGCGGTCACCCGCAGGGTTGTCTCAACAGGCCAATCAAACGCTCTCCTCGTTCACAGGAGGTCACTTTTGCTTCCTTGGTAAACAAATAACATTGCCTGCACTAAGCGGCTTGTCGTATCTAATTGGCCGTCAAGAGGCGAAGAGAACGCTCAAGTGGAGACGGACTCGATGGGGCAGAGCCAGTGCACTTAAAATCGATAACCGGATGAAGAGGGTGGTGTCAGTGTCTGCGATTGGTCCGCTTTCACTAACTTAGCTTGCGGTGGCTGGTCGAAAATCGCGGCGGCATGCAACGGAAGCTTAAAAATCACGCTAAAACCGATCCTAAGAAAAGAAGAGTTGGCCGAATGAGGTCGTAAACGGGCCGAAAGGGCTCGAAAACGTTACACGGTCACGCAAGAAGCTTAAATATACGTAAATAAACCCATGCTTTCTGGCAGGTGCGGGTAGCCAGCGCCTGAGCGATCGGCGGCAGCCATATTTTATTCCTTTCGGAACGGGGCAGCCTGCGGCTTTCACAAGAAAATTCACTTTTGTTCGCCATATTAATGCATCTTTAATGCGTACACGTCACTTTGACGTGGTGAGCTTTCGCGGTTTTGTGACGTAGCTTGACAGGCAGGTGAAGTGGGTGCAGCCCGAAAACTTTTGGCCAATAGCCGCGGGCTACTGGTGAAAAGGCGTCAAATCAGAAATAACTGTATTTTTCTTTTTTCGGTCACATCATGCATAATCAGTGTGAACACATCATATCATATTGGGAGGTATCGCGGTTTTCGTGACGTCGCGTGACAGACAGGTGAAGTGGGGCTGGTCAAACAAGTTTTTGACCAATCGCGGAAGGCTGATAGCAGAAATGGAATAGAAAAGTTTGGAATAGTTTTACGATATAGCGCCCCTAATGTTGTGTTTCTGCAACTTTCTGATGCGTTCTTACCTACGCATACCGCTTACTGAAACGTTATCTTTTGCAGGACCATCCACGGTGTTATACAAATCACGACGTCACGCTTTCCAGCTGAAGCACTGCGTCCAAGCCCTCCAGCAGCTGACAAGTTGAACACTTTTCTGTCCTTTCTGACAGAGTGGGAACGCCACAGAAATGGGCAACGGGGCTTTCTCGTTCAGTCGACAGCAAATGGACCGCGAGTGACATTCTCTAGTACCTTGTCGCTGTTAAAGTATTTGACTGAAAATGTAGGCTTTAAGTATTTAATGAAAAGCATGGTAAACCAAGATCCAGCCGAACATCTCTTTGGCATTGTTAGGCAGTCGTCGGGCTGCAATACCCATCCTACACCTCAGCAGTTCACTGCTACAGTGAATTGCCTCAGTTTCAGCAACCACGCACACTCTGTTTCAAGAAGAAATCGCGAGCCTGCTGTTCTCAATTCACTATTAAATGCAGATGCAGATGGCGGTGAGCAGAACACATGTACTGGGAAGCAGAAATTGATTGATAGGTTTCTTTATGAGGGAATCTTAGATGCAGCAGACGCCTTGCTCACAAAAGCTGCGCAAGACAATTCTTCTGTTGTGGTATCAAGTGACTGCAGACTTACCTTTTACATTGCCGGTTATGTAGCGAGAAAGTGCATTCATAAAACTGGCTGTGAACGGTGCCTTAACCTTCTTTTGCTGACAAAGCAGACAACCAACAATTTGAATATGGCTGAGCTTGTCCGTTTAAGCGACAAAGGCGATTTACCTTATCCTTCAAGCAAGCTGTTGAGATTTGTAGCTGACCTCGAAGAGTCATTCACAATGTGTTTAAGCCTTTTAGAGCTGCACTCTGAAAATGTGCTTGAAGTCTTATACCTTGTTAAGAAGCAGCAGCAACCCACACTTGGATGCCCACAGCACGCTGAAACGATAGCTGCAGGAGTAACTGCATTTTAGTTAACGACGCGCTTGCACTTGTTCACAAACAGCATAATTCCAGCTAGCGAAAATAGGCGGCAGGCTTCAAAGCAATTGAAGTTGCGAAGGTGCTGAATGAGTGAGTGTACATGAAAGTTGATTTTCGCAAACAAGATTTTCCCCTCGTCATACTTTTTCAAATGAAATTGTAAATAAATTCTTTAAGTGATGTTTGATGTGTACATGGCCGTGGCATCATTTCTCATAATTATGGTTACGTCAAAAGCAAAACAATAATTCATATCATAGCAATGAAGAGATAATTAACAGAAACATTGACTTCAAACAATACATGAGCTCAAAATGCAGCGTCAAATTTAGCTCAAACTTGACATTTGAAAACTTTACTCTTGCGTAATAATAGGAAATGGTTGCAGGTATACACTCGATACACTTATTGCATATTTCGATCTTTAAGCCACAATAAATGGTCACGCGAACAGTTACATCCGCTTGTCATACCGATGGTCCATCGTTCTGTGGCGACATGTGGCGACACATAGCGTGCAAAAAATTGCTCTCGAAGTCTGAGTTTGGCCAACAACGCGAAGGTTGGAATCCGTATTTTTCCCGATCAAATACTAGCGTGACCTTCATACACGAATTGTAAATGCTTAATGACGCTAGTCATCAAAATTTACAGGCTGTGGCTAACGAGAGAGAGAGAGAAACGTTTATTCAACGAAACAGTGTCCCGAGCGAGGCCGGGTATTACACCTTAAGGTGGGAAGGTTCCTTAGTCCAGGAACCAAGGGCCAGGGCCAAGAGGGCTTCGACTGCCCTCTTGGCCATGGCGACGAGTTGTCGTTGGTCTTCCCGGCCCCCGAGGGTTAGCGTGGCCTCCCACGTTTCGAATAGGTCGTTTGCTTCTATTGCTCGTTTTTCGTGCGTTTCTGGTTGCATTTCGCTGCCTTCCTGCCACGGGCATTCCAGGAGCAAGTGTGCCAGAGTGTCGGGTACGTTGCAAAGTGGGCAGAGGTAGCCGTGGAGCATCGGGTAGAGGCGATGCATTATCGTTCCGTGCATGTACGTGTTACTTTGCAGGCGTCTAAGGATCCGGCTTTCTTCTCTGTCGAGTTTAGGGTGCGGTGGAGGGTACACTCGACGTTCTAGCCTGTAATGTTGCAATATGGCCGAATAGTTGGAGGGTACGGCCTCCGCCTCTTCTGTCACGGGTCCGAGAGCGCGTGGAGAGAGGGGTGCCCGGCTGACGTGCTCGCGGGCAGCGGCGTGGGCCGCTTCGTTCCCCTCTAGTCCCTCGTGTCCGGGTACCCACGTTACGCAGGTGTACGGGAGCGGAGTGCTTAGTCTGCGTAGTATCTTGAGAGCATCGGCCGAGATGCGGGCCCTCAAGAAGTTTCTGCAGGCGGTCTGAGAGTCGGTGAATATAACCGCTGCGTCTGTGCATGTGGTGGTGGCGAGAGCGATTGTCGCTTCTTCAACCGTTTCCGGGTTGCGTGCCTTGATGGTTGCCGATGCTAACTCGGAGCCTTGGGAGTCTACGACGCTCAGAGCGTACCCGTTTCGATGCGGATACTTGGCCGCGTCGGTGTAGCGAGCATTCGGGTCATGCTTGAAACTTCGTTTGATGGCGTTGGCTCTAGCCGGTCTTCTACTCTTGTAATATATGGGATGCATGTTGCGCGGGACACGTGCGATGCAAATGCACTCTCGAACGTCCGGTGGTATTCGCTCTGTCTTGTCTGTGTCTGCGACATACGTCTCGCTGTAGTTTACGTGTCGGAGTACTGATCTCCCTGTGGGCGTGAGCTTGAGTCGTTCCAGCTAGCTGTTCTTGTGCGCTTCGGCGAGCTCTTGCCACGTGTTGTGGACGCCCATCTTAAGGAGACGTGATGTAGAGGCCATGGCGGGGAGTCCCAGGACGACTTTGATTGCCTTCCTTATCATGATGTTCAGCTTTTCTATTTCAGCGCTCTTTAAAGCCAGGTACGGCATGCCGTATGTGATGTGGCTGGTGAGGAGCCCTTGTATTATTCTTAGAGTGTCTTGCTCCTTGAGCCCACTTCTTTAGCTTGAAATCCTCTTGACGGGGTGCGTTAGTTGCGAAATGGTGCGTTATAGTTTCGGTAGGCTGGCAGCTACCAATCCGTCTTTGTGGATGTGTAGTCCAAGTATTCGCATGGTGTCGACTTTCGTGATTGTTGTACCGTTGAGTGTGATGCTCAGGTCAGGCTCTTCGTAGTTGGGTGGTCGGCCTCTCGTTCTTGCTTTCAGTACGAGGTGCTCAAACTTCTCTGGGGCGCAGCGAAGGCCGCAGTTTCGGAGATAGCTTTCGATGGTGTCGACGGCTTCTTGTAAGCTACTTTCTTGCCTGCCAACGTTCGCAGCTCTGGTCCAGAGCGTGATGTCATCAGCATACATCGCGTGACGCAGATCTGGTATGGTATCGAGGAGTGGGGGTAGCTTGATCATAGCTACGTTAAAGAGTAGCGGTGAAATCACCGACCCTTGCGGAGTGCCTCTGTTCGGAAGTAGGAAGCTTTCACTGCGAATGTTGCAGATTCCGACTGTTGCCGTGCGGTCCATCAGAAAGTTTCTGACGTATGCGTAGGTCCTAGTGCCGCAGCCAGTGCCTTCGAGATTGTTGAGGATCGCGTCATGGCTAACGTTATCAAAGGCTCCCTTGACGTTTATTGCCACTATGGAGTATTTGCTTTGATTGTTTAGGTGATCTAGAAGGCCTTCCTTTAGTTGTAAGAGTACATCCTGCGTTCAGAGGTGCTGCCTGAAGCCGAACGTGGTGTCTGGTAGGTGGTCGTTGTCTTCCAGGTACTGGGTAATGCGGTCGTGCACCATATGTTCGAAAAGCTTTCCCGCGCACGAGGTGAGGGAGATCGGGCGTAGGTTCTCCAAGCTGAGAGGTTTGTTGGCCTTGGGGATCATGGTGATGTACGAGTGTTTCCACACAGCAGGCAGTTCTCCTTTCTCCAAGCACTCATTGTAGTAACGGCGCAGAGCCTCGGTGGCCTGCTGTGGTACGTTTGTGTAGGTGTTTGTTAACGATCCTGGCTTTACCAGGGCTAGTATTTCTAGTCAGCTTGGATATGATGATGATGTATGGAGTTTTTTTGGCGCAAGGGCCAGGTATGGCCAAAGAGCGCCATGTCTGTGCTAATGGGTTTGCAATGTACTTATGATTACTATGAGGTTGGTGTGACGTGGCTGTAAAGGGGCCTTAAAATATACGCAATAAAGTGCGTAAAATCTGTATAATAAAATTATGGCGATGACGTATGACTTGTACTATGAACATTTAGATGCATTTAAAAAGAATGGTACGATAGGTAAAATATATAACGATTATACGAAATGCAAGAGCACTACTGCCTCCTTAGAGCCCTTGAAGCACAAGGGCCTGGAGACATGTGCTATTCAGAACAATTATCGCAGCAGCATCCTCTGGAGCGAGGATGCTCTACGAATTTATTGGGCTTATAACGTGTAGAACTACATCCTTTAAGAAGTCGAGGACTGCCTTGGTGTTAAAAAGCGGTTCCTTTCCAAGAAACATTGCTGGGTGAAGAGGTATGCAATGACGATATGCAAGAGGAAAATACTTCTTTCTTTCAGGTTCGGCTTCGCGACACTCCAAGAGGACGTGGAGGACGGTCAGCCTCTCACCACATCGACCACAGGTTGGCGGTTCGTTTCCAGTAAGAAGAAAATTGTGTGTACCAAATGTGTGCCCTATTCTGAGGCGGCAAAATAGGACATCTGTTCGCCGTGATTTTGATGGGAAGGGCCAAAAACCTAGCTGTGGCTTTATAACGTGCAGTTTATTGTTTATTTCTGCGTTCCACATGCGTTGCCAGTGTTGTCGCAGTTTCTTACGCAAGAAAGGCTTCAGATCTGTGACCGGGACAGCAACTGCAGAAGAAGTGTTTAGTGATGTGAGTGATGTGGCCATTTGGTCAGCCAGTACATTGCCCTCGATACCTCTGTGGCCAGGTACCCAGCATATTATAATGTTCTGGTTAGATGTATACGCTTTACACAATACCGAATACAGTTCATTGAATACGGGATTTTTATGTTTGTAGAGTGACATTAGGGCCTTCACGACGCTTAGAGAGTCTGTATAGATCGCTGCTTTTGGAAGTTTTGATCTTCTAATATGCTTCACAGCAGCGAGTAATGCGTAGGCCTCGGCCGTAAAAATGCTGGTTTCCGGATGCAGTACATCGGTTTCCGAGCAGGATGGGCCGACGGCTGCATAGGATACCCCGGCATTTGACTTCGAAGCGTCTGTGTAGTACTCTGCGCAGGAGTGTTTGTACTGCAGCTCTAGGAAATGCATTCTGATTTCAGCCTCAGGAGCGTGCTTTGTAATTTTTATAAAGGATATGTCACATTGTATAACCTGCCACTCCCAAGGAGGTAAGAGATTGGTTAGGTGCATTAAGCGATGCTCGAGGAGTGGGACATGGATTTCATCGCTAAGCTCCTTCACACGCAGCGAGAAAGGCTGTCTTATGGAGGGGCGATTGCTGAAAAGTGTAGCGCACCTCATATCGGTAACGGTATCAAAACATGGATGTTCAGGATTAGAGCGTACTTTAAGGAGATATGTAAAGCTGATGTATGACCTCTGTAGGTAGAGAGACCATTCATTGGATTCGGCATATAGGCTTTCAATCGGGCTTGTTCTGAAAGCGCCTGTGGCTAAGCGGATACCTAGATGGTGAACAGGGTCTAGCATCTTTAGCGTGCTTGGGGCGGCAGAGTTATATATCACGGCACCATAATCTAATCGTGACCGGATTAGGCTCTTATAGAGATTCATTAGGCACTTCCTGTCACTACCCCACGTAGTCTTGGATAGAAGCTTTATTATGTTCATTGTTTTTAGACATCTTTCTTTCAGATGTTTAATGTGTGGGACGAAAGTGAGTCTATTGTCAAGTATAACACCTAGAAATCTGTGCTCTTTGTTTACAGGTATCTGTTGTCCACACAGTTCTAAGGAAGGGCCCGGAACCAGGCCTCTCTTTCTTGTAAACAACACACAAGAACTCTTGTGAGGATTGATTTTAAATCCATTTTTCTCTGCCCACCCTGACACCTTGTTCAAACCATGCTGTACCTGTCTCTCACAGACTGCGAGGTTACAGGACTTGAAACCTATTTGAATGTCGTCCACATAGACAGAATACAGAATGGCCGGTGGTAAGGAAGCACGAAGTGTTGTCATCTTAACAATAAAGAGTGTGCAACTGAGCACGCCACCCTGGGGTACACCAGTTTCTTGTGTAAAAGGACGTGAGAGGACATTGCCAACTTTTACCCGGAAGGTGCGATTGGACAAGTAGCTTTTTATTACGTTTAGCATATTACCATGAATGCCCATTTCTGACAAGTCTCTCAAGATTCCGTAGCGCCAGGTCGTATCGTACGCCTTCTCCATATCAAGGAATGTCGATAAGAAGAACTGTTTGTGTACAAACGCGTCACGAATATGTCCTTCAATACGTACAAGATGGTCGGTTGTGCAGCGCCCTTCTCGGAAGCCACACTGATAGGGATCAAGCATTTTGTTTTGTTCAAGGAAATGGATGAGACGCCGATTTATCATTTTTTCAAATACCTTGCACATGCAGCTTGTGAGGGCTATCGGGCGGTAACTTGCCACTGAAGAAGGGTCTTTCCCTTGTTTCAAAACAGGGACCACAATGGCTTCTTTCCATGCCGTTGGAAGGTACCCTGCGTCCCAGATGGTGTTGAAAAGTGTAAGTAGTGTTACTTGCGTGTCATTGTGCGTGTTTTTGAGCATTTCGTACATGATTCTATCAGAGCCCGGTGCAGAGCTTTTGCATGCGCTCAAAGCAGCTCTCAACTCGGCAATGCTAAAAGGACAGTTGTATGGTTGATTCTGTTGACATTTTCTCATGAGTGGCTTACATTCTTCTATTTGTTTATGTTTCAGAAAGGATTGCGAGTAATGGTTGGCACTTGACACGCTCTCAAAGTGCTCCCCAAGTGAGTCCGCCTGATCTTGTAGGGTATCGCCTTGTGTGTTTACCAAAGGGAGTGCATGTGCTTGTCGCCCTCTTATCCTATTGACCCTATTCCAGGCTTTCGCCTCATCTCTGAACGAGTTAATACTCGATAGAAACTTCTGCCAACTTTCTCGTCTGGCCTGTCGGCGGGTTCGCCTGCCTTCGGATTTTACTTTTTTAAAGTTAACTAGATTCTCTGCAGTGGGAGAAGCGCGTAGCAACCCCCACGCCCTGTTCTGTTTTTTACGAGCGATCCTACAATCGTCGTTCCACCATGGGACACGCCGTTTGCAGGCCAAGCCTTTTACTTCTGATATGCATTTAAATGCGACATCTATTATAAATACTGTAAAAACCTCGACTGCAGCGTCAATTCCTAATGAAGACAGGTCAGCCCATGGGATACTAGTTAGAGATCGAAATTTCTCCCAATCAGCTGTCTCAATCTTCCACCTAGGAGCGTGTGGTGGATATTCGTTTTCTTTATATGATCTTAGCAGTATAGGGAAGTGGTCGCTACCGTAAGGGTTGTCGGTAACTTCCCATTCAAGTTCAGGCAGTACAGACGGGGAGACTATAGTGAGATCTATTGACGAAAAGGATCGGTTTGCAAGAGAGTAATACGTGGGTTCTTTTTTGTTGAGAAGGCACGCTCCGGAAGAAAAAAGGAACTGTTCAATAAGGCGACCTCGCGCATCTATACGAGAGTCGCCCCACAGGGAGCTGTGCGCATTGAAATCGCCAAGAACAGCATAAGGTTCTGGCAGTTCATCTATAAAGGACTGAAATTCATGTTTAGTTAATTTGTAATGTGGGGGTATATAAAGCGAGCAAATAGTGATGAGTTTGTTTAGCAGAACAACTCGCACCGCCACTGCTTCAAGGGGCGTTCGAAGCTGTAAAGGTTGACATGCTATACTTTTATGTGTGAGAATCGCAACACCACCCGATGATGCGATGGCATCATCGCGATCTTTCCGAAAAGTAACATATTGTCGAAGAAAGTTTGTGTGTCTGGATTTTAAGTGTGTTTCCTGTAAACACAGCACTTTTGGATTATGTTTGCGGATGAGTTCTTGCAAATCATCAAGGTTTGTAAGGAGACCTCTAATGTTCCATTGAATGATTTGTGTATCCATATTTAAAATAAATTGGTGCTGTGTTTACGGAAACGGACGGGATGCCTTAGATTACAGAACCCTTTCGAGGCCCTGTAATAGGGGTTTTGTTCTTTCTGGAGCGTTCGAGGGAGCCTCGCCGCTCCTTAGGCGCTTGGTGCGCCTTGAGGATGGGTGTAGTGTCCATTGCCTCTTGTGAGGCGCCGGACACGTGCTCTTGCGAGCGGGAAGATTTCAGAGGGAGTCCCGCCTTGGAGGGCAAGACCCCTGCGCCCACCAGCCCGGAGGTCGATGGGGCTCCCAGAGGGACTTGGCTACGCCGGCCGTTGCCAGCGCATGAAGGAACCTCGGAAGTTGAGGCAGCCTCGGCTGCGCCCTCCTTCGGGGTCGATGGTTCCTTCTCCTCGGTTGACGGAGCAGCGCTAGCTGCAAACGTCGCGGGGGCAGATGGCGTGACTGCCGACTCACTGCTTGTGGGTCGGACAGCCGCCGGAGGCCGTTGTGACGCTGCCCCCTGACGCGCCACTTCGGCAAAGCTTTTCTTTGGCAGGTATGCAACCCGCCTGCGTGCCTCCTTAAATGAGATATTTTCTTTCACTTTGATCGTTACGATTTCTTTTTCTTTCTTCCAGGATGGGCACGACCGTGAGTACGCGGCGTGATCCCCATCACAGTTTACACAGTGTAGAGAGTTCTTACATTCTTCAGTTGCGTGTTCAAGGGCACTGCATTTGGCGCATGTTTGGCGGCCTCGGCAGCTCTGCGAGCTGTGGCCAAAACGTTGGCATTTGAAACATCTCAAGGGATTTGGCACATACGGGCGTACACGAAGCTTGATGTACCCGGCCTCGATTGACTCGGGGAGGACACTTGAATTGAAGGTGAGTATTAGGTGTTTGGTCGGAATTTCTTTACCGTCTCGCCTTATCTTGATCCTTTTGACATTTATGACATTCTGTTCGCTGAAGCCCTCCAAGAGCTCAGCCTCAGAGAGCTCCAGCAAATCATCGTCCGAGACAACGCCGCGGGAAGTATTCATCGTGCGGTGCGGGGTTACTACTACTTGGGTCTCCCCAAATGATACTAGCTGAGGCAGTTTTTCAAATTGCTTCTGATCGCGGAGCTCCAGAAGGAGGTCTCCGCTAGCCATCCTCGACACCTTATATCCTGGACCAAAAACTTCGGTAAGAGACTTAGATACAAGGAACGGGGAGATTGTTCGCACTTGTTTTGCTGGTTTTTCAGAGTGGATCACGTGAAAATGAGGGAAGGATTCTTTTTGTCGACCAAAAAACTGGAATAAATCATCGGTGCGCCCTCTTTTCTGAGGGCGATCAGGAAGTGGAGGGAAGGATGTTGCCATAAAGGAATTGAATTTTCGGCAATAACGCCAGCCACCCACCATGGAGTCCTACAAGGGGACGCTACAGAGACTGTAAGAACAGGTCCTGTAAACGCCAGCTGTACGTCATCACTATAAGCAAATATGAAATAACCTAGGTTGGTTAATCACACAAGGTTAACCCTTGCTGCCTGGAAACTATGGAAGTAAGCGGAAGGAAGGAGAAGACAGGAAAGATGAAAAATGAGAGAAAGACGAAGGCTGGAGGGAGAGAGAGACAGGAAAAGGCAACTACCGATTTCCCCCGGGTGGGTCAGTCCGGGGGGGCCGTCTATGTGAAGCAGAGGCCAAAGGGGTGTGTTGCGTCCGCCGGGGGGCCTTAAAGGTCCAGACACCCAGCATCGGCTCAACCCCCAGGATCCCCCTTTCCCCAGACACGGCTAAGCCGCGCACGGCTACACGCGGGAGGGTCCAACCCTCGTGTGCTCGGGTACGTGGTGTCGCAACACACCAAACGCCTGCTGACGCAGACGCCCCTGCGGGGAGTCAGCTTGGATAGGGCTACGTGGATTTCGGCCTGCGTGAAGGGTCGGTCGAGTTCTGGGTTCGGTTTTCCGGAGTATTCTTTTCTGCGAGTTGACGCGGTAGAGGGCGCGTCTCCGCATAGTTTTTGTAGTTTTCGCAGGAGGTGTTCTGATCCGACGTGGTTGTGGATACGACTGTGAAGATGTTGCTTCTGTTTCGTTTTGGTGGGTTCAGTGGCCAGGAGTGAGCGTAGGAGGTGACAGGTCCTCTCCGTGCTCAGAGACCCCTGTAGCTTGTCACAGAAAGCATGCCAGTTCTGCCTGACGAGGTGGTCCGCATAGTCTTGAGCCTGCTTGGTAAGGAGACCGATACGTGTTTTTAGCTTTCTGTTAAGTTTTTGTCGCTTCTATCTCTACAGGAGGCCACTTCTTGCCTCCCAGAGATGTAGGAGGTGCGCGTCGACCGCGGGTGTATCAGCATCGAGTTGTATGATCTTGGTGTGATGTTCTGCTGTGTCTAACACATTTTTGAGCCACTCGTCAATGTCAGTTATGCTTGCTCCGGAATCTAGCTTGTCCCTGAAGGATTTCCAATCGGTTAGCCGTGCAATTCCGGTCTTGGTCTCTTTACGGGTGTGTGCTACATCTAATTGGAGAATATGGTGATCGCTACCTAAGGTTTCCTGGAGTCGACTCCACTCTGCCTAGGGGACGTCCGCAGTAAAGGAAGATCGGGGTTTGTGTCCCTGGAGACGCTGTTTCTAGTTCTCGTAGTCTGGAGAGGATAATTCCAGAGGGTGAGTCTGTGTTGCTGTTCGGCATCGTGCACTCTAGCACCCTTCTTTGTGGTGGTATGATAGCCCCATGCCGCGTGCGAGGCGTTGAAGTCTCCCTCTATGACGAGTTAGTGTCCATTCGTGGATTTCCTGATTTCTCGTACAAAGTGATCGAAGTCCGGTAGCTGGTCACGAAGCAGGCTGTACACGCTGGCCACGAATAGGCTTTTCTGCGTCTTTCGTTCCGGTGGTGTGTTCAGTCTGGGTGTTCTCTATGTCATGTTTTTGGGCTGTGAGAGTTTTCTTCACCAATATCGCAGTTCGTCGGGTTTGTGCATATGTGGCGTATCCTTGCAGTCGGAAGTTCTGCGTGTTGGTTTCCTGTAGTGCTATGACGTCGGGTTGATTCTGTTTGACGAATTCTTGTAGCTTGGCGTATCGAGGGCGGTATGATCGACAGTTCCATTGCCATATGCGTATAGTTGAATGCTGGTTCTTTGCCTTGTGGTTAGGGATCGCCATAGTCGATGGATTCGAATTCGCGGCGGCGATCGCGAGTGGGCGAGACCGAGCGAGAGTCGCTGTGGCTGTTCGCCCGTGCCTTCTTCCGAGTCGTGGGGCGCGAATTGTCGAGCTGTGCCTTGGTAATGTAGTTGTTCTTTACATGCGCGATAAAATTATTGAGCTGTGGTGCGATCCCATCTACTTTGTCGTTTAACGTGGCGATCTTGTTTTCGAAGGTAGCGGCTGTTTTTCGACTGCCTTTTGGACAATTTTTCCATTGTGGCGTGAATGTTCTTCATAAAGGCTTCTTGAAATATCAGGCACCTTGCATCTACTAAGGCTTCAACGTCGACCTTGGTCAACGTCGTTCCCGACGCTCTGTTAATGTTTTAGAGCTCCTGGCATTTTTGATGCAGCTTGCCTGTGAGTTCTTGTTCTTTGCATTTTTGAAGCAGTTTATCGGTGAGCTCTTCCTGTTTCTGTTGACTGCGGAGTAGCTTGTCTATGAGGTTTTGCTGGCTTTGCAATTGGCTGTGCTGATTCTGCAGTTTGCTCTGTTGGTTCTGCTGTTTGTTTTCTAGGACCCATATGACGGCGGCTTGGGCCGATGCATAGAAGCTGCTCGTACCACCCGAGTCGCTCGAGCCACTTACTGCGTCGGCGTAGCTCGCGCGCTTGACTGAGCGGGAGCGAGAGCGAGAACGTGAGCGCGAAGCACTTCGCAGTATTGGCTTGGAGCTGCTGTGTCTGGGGGAGCTGCTCGCACTGACACTGCTCGACCTTGTGGCCGAGGTGCCCAGCTCCGGGAACTCTTCACTGCTGGAGCACCAGCGGTTGCCTCTTTCTTGTAGTCTGTTAAGGCGCTGTTGCCGTATATTGTAGGGTGGAGGGCTTGGCTTCAGTCTCTTCTTGCAGTCTGTACTTACAGTTTCGTGCGCTTCTCTGCAGAGCTTGCAGGTCGGTTTGCAATCATGGTCTTGTGGTTGTCCAGTCTTGGCGCATTTGTAACAAAAATCTGGGATCGGTTTCGGACAGACGTCTTGGCGGTGTACCGTGTTGCCACAGGTGCGGCAGTACTGCAATGACTTGCCATATGGTCTGCAGCAGAAGTCTACGCTCTGGAAGATGATGTAGTAGAGAACGTGCGGTCCTTCCAAGAATACGACTGCCGCGGTCGACTGACCCATTATTCGGGCCTGAAGAACGGTGTATCGTGCCGGTGCTCGGATTCCTGCCATAAGTTCTGCGGTGCTTGTTCCTGGTATGAGGCCACTGATGACACCTCGGGAGACGTCGTCAGGAGTTCGTATGTTGCCTTTGACGTTGTGGTAAGTGCCTCCGAGTTGTATTCTGTTGATGCTGACCAGCATCTTGGCGTCTTCCTTGTCGGCCGTGCTTGCGGAGATTAAATTTTCGATTCTCTGTACTTGTACGCGTACTTTGTCATTGAAGTCCTGCTGTGATAGTCCACTCGCTCTACCGATGGCGTGCACGACTGCGACGGTATTCCATTTGGCGAGGTCGAGACCTGCTTGCGGGCGGTAGACGATCTTAAAGTCGCCAAGTGGCAGGGGCGGCATCCTGGGTCTGCGTTGTTGGTGTGAAGGTGCTGCATTGGGCGTTTGCTGAACGGTTGGTTTTTCTGCCGGCGTCTTTGAATTCGAGGTGTCCTTCTTGGCTTTCTTGTTTCTTGTGATCCAGGCGCGTTCCGCTTCGATTGTTCGGCCGCTTTCTGCGTCATAGTTCCAGGTACCTTCCCCGGTGTTTCCTTCCGTCGGGACTGTTTGCATTGCATTTGCTTCATCTTCTTTCTGGTTCTTTGACATTTCGCTTGCAGCAGCTGGCTCTCGGCTCATCGTAGGGGCTCTTCGCCGCGGCGTGGGCGAGCGCTCGTGTGCTCGTGCTCGCGCGGAGCTGGTTCTGGCGTTAGGCTTACGCGGGCGGGCGAGCGGTCGTCGGGAATAACGCTTGATATCTTGAGATAAGGTGCACTCACCCAAAAGTGGCTAGGGTCCGCCGGTTCCACTCGCCTTGACTGTTGCACCGGCGCAAAACTTGGGTTCGTCACTGGCCTTGTTCCGGGGTGAGAAGCACGAGAAGCGGGAGCCCATGTGAGACACGTCCGTACTTCACGGCCCCCTGGCGGGCAATCTGTGGCTAACGAGAAGGATGTAATTTGCGAATCGAATAGCTGAATGCGCTAAAAGACGCAAAATAACAGCGAAATTTCAAAAAATGCCGCGACATCCTGCGCCTAGGAAAGGTTGCAGTGGCGCTACCTCGTGGCGTCAATGTGAAAATGGCTTGCCTGCGCCTCGCCGCTCGCGCCACTAGAGAGTATTCCAGTTCACTATATATATATATATATATATATATATATATGGCCATAGAAGATGGAGTTTTAACCTCCATGTCATAAAATAAAGAGCCACATGCTATCCATTCATCGAGCTTTCGCCACGCCATGGTCTAGGACGAGTTGGTCTGCCCTTCAGTCGTAAAACTCACAGCTTAGTTTTTATTCGTTCAGTCTTGCTGTGCCATTTTTTTTTATTTGTTCAGTTTTACCGTGCCGTGTACGATGCCGTGAATGGACGTTTTAATGGTGCAGAGTCGAGAGACATCTTAGCGTTCTGCATCATGGACCAGACGCGAAGCACTTGCGACGGCGGGATGTCGCAATGTAGAAAGCGTAGGAAACGTTATTTAGAGCCAGGGGAGACCTACTCCTTGTCACGGACATCTTTGCGGTACCAAGAGAGGGTTTGGGACACCCAATCAGATTCGCAGACACCTATGCAGTTTAGAAGCTCCGGCGACGGAAGTGCATATGCCGACTTGTGTATTAACTATCTGTCCTGTGAGATTGATGACGACAATGATTTCAACGCCAGTAACCATACCCTTCATCATGCGGAAAGCGACGAAGGAGATTACAACAAACAGTCTGACAATGAATACAGCTGCCCTGAAGACTACAGTGGTGCAGAGTAGTGGGAAGGTGATGCAAATGAATTTTGTTGCCTGTTCACAAACGAACGCCTTCCGAACTCAGACATAAGTATCAGAGATGCCATGTTGACGCTAATGGCGTATACTGCGTCAGTAGGCTTAAGCTGGACGGATATGGAGAAGCTTGTGAGTGTTATAAGCTTTCTTCTTGGCATGCCCATCCTTCCTGCTTCTAGCTACATGCTTATATAGAAGCGTGGAGGCAGTGGATGGGCGGCCTTGCCAAACGGCACTACTTTTGTGAGGCATACGAAGCTGTATGCCGAATCCTTGTCAAAAGAATTTTTTATGCCTGCACTGCAAGACCGCCAATCCGTAAAAAAATTTGTTTGTTACATTGGACCTCAAGAAGCAAATTGAAATCATGGTTATTAACAAATCAGTGTCAAAGGGCTTAATCTAATGCTTGAAGAAAAGGGAACTTCAAGTGGATGATGGCACTGTGAAAGACATGTGTGATGTGCGGCTTTACAAAGAACAGGTGAAAAACTTATGGTGTGACATTTCCTTAGTATTCAACACAGACTGTGCGAAAGTTTTCAAATGCGACAAAGCTACAATATGGCCACTTCAGTGCGCGGTGAATGAACTACCATTATTATTGCGGTGGAGTAATGTGCTACTATGTGGACTGTATTTTGGAAAGCGCCACCCAAGAATGAGTCCATTCCTTGGAACTTTTGTTAAAAGCCTTAGAGAATTGAACTCTGTCAAGTAGAAGTGTGATGAACAAGCGCTGTCCTCGAAGGTGCATATCACATGTTGTTGTCTTGATGCCCAAGCACATGCAGCAGTGCTCAATATGAAGCAATACAACGGCTACTTTGGCCGCAGCTTCTGCCTTCAAAAATGTGTCCATATCCGTGGTAAGTACTTTCAATTACAAGCTAGCTTATGCCCTTTTAATCATCTTTCTGTTCCTATATACGTTAGTTAGTTAAATGGGGGTTTAATGGCGCAAAAGCGGCTGAGGCTATGCTGCGCCAAACACGAGGTGTTTAAAAATTACGTTTATGAAGGAAAAGGCTTTGTTAATCTATATTTTATGTAAAAACCCAGTGTCGTGTAGAAATTTACGGACGTCACATAATGGGACTAGCGGATCATCACCTAAAATTAGAGCGGGGTGTAAAGGTATGTGTAATTGATATAATTTGTGCAAAAGTGTTCGTCTGTGTGTTTCAGTCTGCATACATGTGAGTAATATGTGCATAACTGTTAGTGGCTGTTGACATTTCTCGCATGTTGGTGTGTCTTCTTTCGTAAGTAAGTAATTGTGCGTGAGGTGTGTGTGCCCAATGCGTAGTCGGCATAGAACTACTTCGATGAACCGCTCCTGATGATTGCATGACTTCCACTCGCCTACTATGGGTTTCGTGAGATGTAGCTTGTTGTCGGCACAACGGTCCCATTCGCGTTGCCATTTTACCGTGAAGGCTTTTCTAATTGCACGGATGCTATCATTATATGGTAGTTTCGTGTTTGTAATATTTTTGTATGCTGCCATCAATGCACAGCTATCAGCTGCTTCGTTACCTGGTATCCCGACATGGCTTGGGACCCAACAGAAACGAATTGACCTCCCGTATTCGTTAAGCACCAACATGTTTAAAATGTCTCCTATCAGGGGTTCACACTCAGATTTCAACTGTAGAGCTTTCAGTGAGCTTAAAGAGTCAGTGTATATGACTGCATGTTCGTGTTTATCAGTTATAATCTTTTTAACAACAACCCAGATAGCGTAAATTTCAGCCGTGAAAACAGAAGCGTGTTGTGGTAATCGAATACTTGTTTCCCACTTTTCCGCTACGGCCCCCACACCCACGTGGTCTTTTGTTTTAGAGCCATCAGTGTAATATTGCATGTTATTTTGATATTTGTCCTGAAGTGCACGGAATTCTTGTATAATGTGTTCGTGTGGGATGTCTCTTTTCTTTAGATGTGTTAACGTCCAATCACATAAGTGTGTGAAATCGTACCACGGAGCCAGCCGTTGTGGTTTCTTGGCAACCTGGAGGACTTCGGGGGGAATGTCATAATCCCGACAGTATTGCTCATACCGCAGGACAAGTGGCCTAATCGAGTTCGGTTTATTTGTGTAGTGTAAGCGTGTGTTGCATTGTGTGAGGATGTTGTAGCATATGTGTTGGGGTGATGACTGAATTTTGAGTACGTAGGAAAATGTGAGGAATGCTCTGCGCTGCTGTAAGGAGGGTTCATTACACTCGACGTATAAACTTGGAATAGGTGAAGTTCGGTAGGCACCACTTGCCAGTCGCAGTCCGAGGTTATGTACCGGATCAAGTCGTTGGATGTAGGACTGTCTGGCTGAACCGTAAACCACGGAGCCGTAGTCTAAAAGGCTACGCACAAGAGACCGGTAAACACGTAAAAGGCAGGTTCGGTCGGAACCCCAGTGCTTATGGGACAAAATTTTAAGAATATTTAGAGCTTTATTTGCTTTGATCTTTAGTGCTTTTATGTGAGTTAGGAAGTTCAGTTTAGTGTCAAAGGTTACTCCTAAAAACTTATGATCTTGTTTCACCGGCAGTATGGTGTCGTTCAATTTTAGAACTGGATCGCTGTGTAGCCCTCGTTTCCGAGAGAACAAAACAGTAACTGTTTTCTGTGTGGAGAAGCGGAAACCATTTTTGTTAGCCCATTGTGTAAGCTTATTTATTGTCATTTGAAGTTGCCTTTCACAGGTTGGCAAATTTGAGGCGCGGCAAGCCACTTGGAGATCGTCTACGTAAACAGAGTGCATAAGAGACGACGGTACAATCTTATTAACTGAGTTCATTTTTACTATAAACAGTGTCGTGCTGAGAACACAGCCTTGTGGAACGCCATTTTCCTGTGTAAACGTATGAGAATGTACTGTACCCAGACGTACCTGAAATGTTCTATTAGATATAAAATCAGCTAGGCAATTTAGCATTTTACCACGGATGCCGAGGTCAGCCAGGTCTCTTAAAATTCCGTATCTCCATGTGGTATCATAGGCTTTTTCCAAATCGAAGAAAACTGCAAGACAGTGTTGTTTGTGTAAAAACGCATATCGAATTTCATGTTCTAGACGGACAAGATGGTCAGTAGTTGAACAGCCCTTTTGATATCCACACTGGTGGGGGTCTATGAGGTTTCTTGATTCTAAGATAAATGAGAGTCTAATATTGATAATGCTTTCATATGATTTTGCCAGACAGCTTGTGAGGGAAATGGGTCTGTAGTTGCTTGCGGATGTTGGGGATTTACCGGCTTTTAGAAATGGAACTACTATTGCTTTTTTCCATTCTTCGGGCATTATACCAGATTCCCAGATTATGTTGAAAAACTTAAGGAGAGCTTCTACAGATGCCTGGGATAGATGAGCCAGCATGGCGTAGTGGATACGGTCGTGTCCTGGCGCTGTGTTTTTACCTGCAGAAAGGACTCTGTTTATTTCTTGTTGTGTGAGGGGGGAATTGTACGGTTCATTTAACGTGCCAGTAGTGGGTAGCTTCTGTTTTTCAGCAGACTGTTTGTACTGTAAGAATTCCTTCGTATAATTTCCTGAACTGGATACATCACGGAAATGTTCGCCAAGTATATCTGCCTGTTCTTGTATTGTTGTTTGTGTGTCTGGACTTGTAAGTAACGGTATTGTGTAAGATGAGTAATCTCCCCGAAACTTTCCTACCTGTTCCCACATGCGTTTAGACGTAACTGTACTGTTTATGGAAGATACGTATTTCTTCCACGATGATTTTTCTGCCTGCCTTCTGATAAATCGTGCCTTGGCTTTGGCCTGTTTAAAGCATAAAAGGTTGGTATAGGTGGGGTGTCTTCGTAACATACCCCAGGCCCTGTTTTGAAGCTTTTTGGTTTCTGTGCACTCGGGGGTCCACCAGGGGAAACTTTTTTTGCGCACAAGACTGGATGTTTGAGGTATTGCCTTTTCTGCCGCTGAAACTAAAACTGTAGTGAACTTCTCATTAATTTCATTTACATTGAGTTCATTTAAACAGACATCTTCAAGTTTTGCATGTTTCATAAAAAGCGGCCAGTCGGCAAGATGTATTTTCCAGCGACGTGGCTTAGAGTTTATTGTAGGTAATGTGGATGAGAGCTTGATAAATGCCGGCAAATGATCACTTCCATATGAAGTGTCGGGGACTTCCCATTTAAAATCGCTAAAAACAGACGGTGAGCAGAAGGCTAAATCTAGACAGCTGAATTTGCGTGAGCTTGGTGAGAAATATGTTGGTGAACCCGAGTTTAAAAGACATATGCTGTTAGACAAAATAAAATCTTCGATTACTTGCCCTCTTTGGTCTGTTCTATCGCTACCCCAGAGGCTACAATGGGCATTAAAATCTCCTACCAGAATAAAAGGCTCCGGCAACTGGTGTATTAGATTTTCCAGTTGTCTAATAGTAAAATGAGTATGGGGTGGGATGTAAAGTGAACAGATGGTGATGGTTTTATGCGATAGAACGGTGACGGCAACAGCCTCGAAAGAAGTATTCAGTTGAACATTTCGTGTAGGGGTGCCGCCCTGAACGACTATGGCGACTCCTCCTGACAAACGGCTAGAGTGTTCGCGGTCTTTTCGGACAACGGTGAAACCTTTGAGAATGTTAGTATTTTTTGGACCAAGATTCGTTTCTTGGAGACACACTGCAACTGGCCAAAAAGTGTTGATAATGTCTTTGATGTCACCTATATTGTGTATAAGACCTCTGCAATTCCAGTGAACAATGAAAGCCATGTTTCTAAAATGAAAAATGTAGTGGTGTTTGCGAACTTAAAAAACTAAAGGTGACATGCGATACGGGACAGTACACGTTTAATGGGCGGTAACCGTTCAGGTTGCCTGTCCCTTTTTCTGTAGAGTTATAAGGACCTTGTCCTTCTTAGGGCGCTCAGAAGAGCGCTGTTCTTTTGGCGTCAATGACGCCGGGGTTTTAGGGTCGACCTCCATTGCCTTCTCTGAGGCGCTGGATGATCGAGAGCCAGGCGCCGAGACACGCGCCTCGGGCCTTGGCGTTCTGTTTAGCCTGGGAACCTGCGGGACGACTGTCTGCAGGGCCGTCTTGGATGATGGTGGAGTAGCACTAGCTGCTGCCACCGAGGGGGCGGATGGAGTTGCTACAGGACCACTGACTGTGACCTCTGTAGACTCCTGAGACCGATGTGGCGCTGCCCCCTGTCGCGCCACATTGGCATAGCTTATTTGAGGTAAGAGTGAAAGCCTCTTCCTTGCTTCAAAAAATGAAATCTTTTCTTTTACTGTGAGAGCAATCACTTCCTTCTCCTTCTTCCAACAGGGACATGATCGTGAATACGCTGGATGATCCCCTTTGCAGTTCACACAGCGTGGGGGAGCGTTACAGTTTTCAGATGGGTGATCGTTGGCACTGCATTTCGCGCATGTTTCTTTGCCTCTGCATGATTGTGATGCGTGGCCGAACCTCTGGCACTTAAAACATCGCCTCGGGTTCGGTATATATGGCCTGACATTTATCTTTAGGTATCCTGCGTCGAGAGAAGTGGGAAGAATACTAGTACCAAATGTGAGGATCACATGTTTGGTCGGGAGTTGTTCATTGTTTCTTCGGATTGTAATTCTCTGTACTTTAATGACATTCTGTTCTTGGAACCCTTCGAGAAGTTCCTCGTCACTCAAGCTGAGAAAATCTTCCTCTGAGATAACGCCCCTGCTGGTGTTTAGGGAGCGATGGGGAGAAATTGTGACTTTGATTTCACCAATACTGGCGAGTTCGGACAGCTTTGGCACTTGTTCTTTGTTTCTCAGTTCTATAAGTAGGTCTCCACTGGTCATTTTCGAGGCTTTATAGTCTTTGCCAATTTTTTCTACGAGGCATTTCGCCACCAAGAAAGGAGATAGCTTACGCATGCTTTGTGATCCTTCACTATGCAAGACGTGGTAACGTTGGAAGTTGTCTATGTCGGTTCGGAGGGTGAATTGAAAAGGTGCATCGGTGCGGCCTCTTTTCAGAGGCCGATCTGGAAGTCGCGGAAAAGCTTCTGCCATAATATGGTTTGAAATTCGGCGGCGGTGGTAGCCACCCACCACCGAGCCCAACAAGGGGACGCTACAGGTTGTGAGCAACCTGCACACGCCAGCTATGCACCGCCACTATAACCTAATGCATATAACCAAGACTGGATATACTACACACGGTTAACCCTTGCCGCCAGGAAATTCGGAAGTAAGAAGAAGTGAAAAGAAGACAGGAAAGATGAAAAGGCTAGAGAGAAAGTCGAAGATTGAAGAGGAGGACAGGAAAAGGCGACTGCCGATTTCCCCCGGGTGGGTCAGTCCGGGGGTGCCGTCTACGTGAAGCAGAGGCCAAAGAGGTGTGTTGCCTCCACCGGGGGGCCTTAAAGGTCCGAACACCCGGCATCGGCTCAACCCCCAGGATCCCCCTTTCCCCGGACACGGCTAAGCCGCGCACGGCTACACGCGGGAGGGTCCAACTCTCGTGTGCTCGGGTCCGTGGTGTCGCAACACACCAAACGCCTGCTTGCGCAGACGCCCCTGCGGGGTCCTATATACGTGTATATATAACAAAGCTTGAGTTAAATTAGTCAAAATTGCAAAGGCACTTCAGTACATAATTTATTATGTAACACCTTTTTAATGTCATCTATGATAGCACTTATGGCAGTGGCATTTTACTACTCAGTAGACAATGCAAATCATACAAGGAAACTGGACGGGGTATTTTTAAGTTATTCATGCCACCTACATGCTAAATAATACAGCTGTTCTTGATATGTGTTTTTTCAACCCACAGAACCAGCTCAAGAAGCATAAAAGTAAGGGTGTGATGCGATTTATGTTTCCGGCTCTCGAGATACCCATTGCCAGAGGGAGGAAGCTACTCACATCTGAGGACCAACACAAGTGTCAGGGAAGACATGCGGATATCTCGGCAGTCTGCACATCCATCCCGCGGCTAAAGGGAGCTTCAGCACTTGCTTACATACCCAACTTTGACTTAGTTTGGGCTGTTTGTCCAGACTACATGCATTGTGTGCTAGAAGGTGTTGCAAGGCAGCTGGCCGACATATGGTTTGGGTCAGCAGACTCACCATCATATACAGGAAGGCCAGCTCAAATCAAGAGAGTTGACCAACGACTGCTCAGTATTAAGCCAACATAGTTAAGAGCTACTCCCACGCACTGTTCACGAAAGAGCGATGTGGAAGGCAAACGAATGAAAATCGCGGGTTTTGTTTTATGGCGCTCCATGTTTCGAATAGCATCCTGCCATCGAACTATCACAGCCGTTTCTGCTTGCTGGTGTCAGCAATACGCATTCTACTGGAATCTAGCATTAGCAGAGATGACATTAATGATGTAATAGGAAAGTTTAATATAATAGAATAGTTTTGTCTCCAAAATGGAGGTGCCCTATGGTGCGACATGATGATGATGATGTGTGTTATTTTATGGCGCAAGGGCCAGGTTTGGCCAAAGAGCGCCATGACAAGTGGTAGCGTTAACGATGTATTATTAAAGATGTGATTTGGCTGTAAAGTGGCCTAAAAATAGTCGCTGTAAAGTGCGTAAAATCTACGTTCTATAAAATTATGGCGATGACTATGAACATTAAAATCCATCGTAAAAGAATGATGCATTCTTTAAAATATGCGAGATGTTAAATTGGTTACAGCACTACTGCCTCACCCGAGCCCTTGAACCACAAGGGCCTAGAGGCATGTGCTATTCAAAATAATTGTCGCAGCGGCATCCTCTGGATAGAGGAAGCGCTACGAACGTGTGGGGTTAATAACATGCAACACAACATCTTTCAAAAAACCTAGGACGGCGCTGGTGTCAAAGAGTGGTTCTGGACCTAGTAACATAACAGGATGAAGGGGAATGTGGTGGCGGTATGCTAAGAGAAAATGTTTTTTTCTTTCGGATTCGGCTTCCCGACACTCCAGTAGGACGTGGAGGACGGTCAGCCTTTCCCCGCATCTACCACAGGTTGGAGGCTCGTTTCCCGTGAGTAAAAAGTTATGTGTGCCAAAAGTGTGTCCTATTCTTAGACGGCAGAATAGGACATCTGTCCGGCGGGATTTTGTTACAGGAGGCCAGAAACCTAATTGTGGCTATAATTACATGCAGTTTATTATTTATTTCTTCGTCCCACATGCGTTGCCAGTGGTTTCGTAGTTTCCTTCTTAGAAAGGCTTCAGGTCTGTGACAGGGACCGAAGCAGTAGAGTTAGCTGCATGCAATGAGATAGATGTGGCCATCTGGTCGGCTAGAACGTTTCCCTCGATGCCCCTATGTCCAGGCACCCAGCATATGATCACATGTTGGTTAGATAAATATGATTTGCACAGTGCGGAGTAGAGTTCATTAAATACTGGGTTTTTGTGATTACGGAAAGACATCAAGGCCTTCACAACACTGAGGGAGTCCGTATATATAACTGATTTCGGGAGTTGTGATTTATTTATATGTTTTACGGCCGACAGGAGTGCGTAGGCCTCAGCCGTAAAGATGCTAGTTTCCGGATGCAGTACGTCGGATTCCGAGAAGGATGGACCGACGGCTGCATAGGACACCCCGTCGTGTGACTTTGATGCGTCTGTGTAGAACTCCGTGCAGGAGTATTTGTGCTGGAGTTCCAGGAAATGCATTAGGATTTCAATCTCTGGAGCATGCTTTGTGACTTCCACGAAAGATATATCACATTGTATGAGCTGCCACTCCCAAGGAGGTAGCAGCTTGGCTGGATGCATTAGGCGAAGCTCGAGGAGTGGAACGTGCATTTCTTCACTAAGCTCCCTCACACGCAGCGAGAAAGGCTGTCTTACGGAGGGACGATTGCGAAAGAGTGTAGCATATGTCATGTCATTAATGATATTAAAACAGGGATGCTGAGGATTTGAGTGGACTTTCAGAAAATATGTATGGCTGATGTATGTTCTCTGCAGATGAAGTGACCACTCATTTGATTCTACATATAAACTTTGTATGGGACTCGTTCTGAAAGCGCCAGTGGCCAGTCTGATTCCTAGATGGTGCACTGGGTCTAGCATCTTTAGTGCGCTCGGGGCGGCAGAGTGATAAATCACGGCACCATAGTCTAGTCGCGATCGAATGAGGCTTTTATATAGATTCATTAAACATTTCCTGTCACTACCCCACGTAGTCTGGGACAGAAGTTTCATTATGTTCATTGTTTTCAGCCATTTTTCTTTAAGATGTTTAATGTGGGGGACGAAAGTGAGTCTGTAGTCAAGTATGACACCTAGAAATATTGTGTTCTTTGTTTACAGGTATCTGTTGTCCACGCAGTTCTATGCAAGGATCTGGGATAAGTCCTCTCTTTCTTGTAAAAAGAACACAAGAGCTTTTGTTAGGATTGATCTTAAACCCATTCTTGTCTGCCCACATTGACACTTTGTTCAGGCCATGCTGTACCTGTCTCTCGCAGACTGCGAGGTTACAAGATTTGAAAGCTATTTGAATGTCGTCCACGTAGACAGAGTAAAAGATGGCGGGTGGTAGTGAAGCACGAAGCGTGTTCATCTTCACGATAAATAGCGTGCAGCTGAGCACGCCTCCTTGGGGTACACCCGTTTCTTGCGTAAAAGGACGTGAGAGTGCATTGCCGACTTTTACCCGGAAGGTACGATTTGACAGATAGCTTTTTATTATATTAAACATATTACCGTGGATGCCCATTTCTGACAGGTCTCTTAAGATTCCGTAACGCCACGTTGTGTCATACGCCTTTTCCATATCGAGAAATATCGATAGGAAGAACTGTTTATGTATAAATGCGTCCCGGATATTCCCTTCAACACGCACGAGATGATCGGTTGTGGAGCGCCCTTCTCGGAAGCCGCACTGATAAGGATCAAGCATTTTGCTGTGTTCAAGGAAATGAATGAGTCGCCGATTTATCATTTTTTCGAACACCTTACAAATGCAACTTGTGAGGGCTATCGGGCGGTAACTTGCCACTGAGGAAGGGTCTTTGCCTTGTTTCAAAACAGGGACTACAATGGCTTCCTTCCAGGCGGTTGGAAGGTACCCTGCATCCCAGATGGTGTTGAAAAGTGTGAGTAGTGTAAGTTGCGTGTCATTGTGTAAGTTTTTGAGCATTTCATACATGATTCTATCAGATCCTGGTGCGGAACTCTTGCATGCGCTCAAGGCAGCTTTCAACTCGGCAGCACTAAAAGGGCAATTGTACGCTTCATTCTGTCGGCATTTATTGATGAGTGGCTTGCATTCTTCTATTTGTTTATATTTTAGGAAGGAGTGCGTATAATTTGTTGGACTTGACACGCTCTCAAAATATTCCCCAAGGGAGTCGGCCTGTTCTTGCAGTGTATCTCCCTGTGTGTTTACCAGGGGGAGTGAATGTGTTTGCCGCCCTCTAATCCTATTTACTCTGTTCCAGGCTTTGGCCTCATCCCTAAACGAGTTAATACTTGATAAAAACTTGTGCCAGCTTTCTCTTCTGGCCTGTCGGCCTGTTCGCCTGCCTTGGGACTTTATTTTTCTAAAGTTCATAAGATTCTCTGCAGTGGGAGAAGCGCGTAGCAACCCCCACGCCTTGTTCTGATTCTTACGGGCGATCCTACATTCGCTGTTCCACCACGGCACACGTCGTTTGCATGCCAGACCACTCACTTCGAATATGCATTTTGATGCGGCATCTATTGTGAATGATGTAAGATATTCCACAGCCGCATCAATTTCTAAAGAAGACATATCGGCCCATGAGATGTTAGTGAGAGTTCGAAATTTCTCCCAGTCGGCTGTATCTATCTTCCACCTAGGAGCTCGTGGAGGAAGTTCATTTTCTTTAGATGTTCTTAGCAATACGGGGAAGTGATCGCTCCCGTAAGGGTTTCTCGTAATTTCCCATTCGAGTTCGAGCAGTAAAGAGGCGGAAACTATACTAAGATCTATTGACGAAAAGGTTCTGTTCGCAAGAGAGTAATATGTGGGTTCTTTCTTATTTAGAAGGCACGCTCCAGAAGAGAAAAGGAACTGTTCAACGAGACGACCTCGCGCATCGATACGAGAGTCTCCCCACAAGGTGCTGTGTGCATTGAAATCGCCAAGAACAACATAAGGTTCTGGCAATTCATCTATGAAGGACTGAAATTCATGTTTGCTTAGTTTGTAGTGTGGGGGTATATAAATCGAGCAAATAGTGAGAAGTTTGTTTAGCAAAACTATTCGAACCGCCACCGCTTCAAGGGCCGTTCGCAGCTGTAAATGTTGACATGCTATGCTCTTTTGGATTACAATTGCAACACCTCCCGATGATGCGATTGCATCATCGCGATCTTTGAGAAAAGTAACATACTGTCGGAGAAAGTTTGTGTGTTGTGTTTTTAGGTGTGTTTCCTGTAGACACAGCACTTTTGGATTGTGTTTGTGTATAATCTCTTGCACATCATCGAGATTCCTGAGAAGACCTCTGACATTCCATTGGATGATTTGTGTATCCATATTTAAAGAAAAATTTGTGCTGTGTTTACGGAAACGGAGGTAATGCCTTAGGTTACAGAGCTCTTTCGAGGCCCTGTAACGGGAGTTCTGCCCTTTCTGGAGCGTTCGAGGGAGCCTCGCCGCTCCTTAGGCGTTTGTTGCGCCTTGAGGACATGTGTTGTGTCCATTGCCTCTTGCGAGGCGCCGGACACGTGCTCTTGCGAGCGGGAAGTTACCAGCGAGGGTCCCGCCTTGGAGGGCAAGACCCCTGCGCCCACCAGCCCGGAGGTCGATGGGGCTCCCTGGGGAATTTGGCTGCGCCGGCCGTTGCCAGCGCTGGAAGGGACCTGGGAGGTTGAGGCAGCCTCGGCTGCGCCCACCTTCGGGGTCGATGGTCCCCTCTCCTCGGTTGACGGAGCAGCGCTAGCTGCAACCGCCGCGGGGGCAGATGGCGTAACTGCCGACTCACTGCCTGTGGGTCGGACAGCCGCCGGAGGCCGTTGTGACGCTGCCCCCTTACGCGCCACATCGGCAAATGTTTTCTTGGGCAGGTAAGATACCCGCCTGCGTGCCTCTTTGAAACTTATATTTTCTTTTACTTTAAAGGGACACTAAAGGTTACCAGAAACTCAAGTTAAAGTGGTAGAGCAATGTTCTAGAACGTCTAAGGCGTCAATATAATCGCGAACAGAGCTTTAGTAACCGAGAAATTGAGGTAAATGCATGACACGATTTGAGACCCCCCAGCGACATTCCGGTACTAGCCCGATGACGAAAGGTCTCCTCATAATTTGTGTTACTAATACTCAACTACTCGTATTAAAAATATCATTTCATTCGATTATAAGCCGGAAAAAATGCTACTTGTCTACGTCTATTCGATTCTAGGAAAAAATAACATTTTGACGTTACCCTTCAGTAATATGGGTGTTCGAAAGGTTTCGTTTTCGCTCGACTCTGCGCCGCGCACGCTTTGGAGTTTCAGTAGTTTCGTTATCGCGTCGTGCTGTGAGGGTTCTGCTCGCGAAACTTTCATTTGGAACAAGCAGCGAGAATGCCACGTCCATGTGATGTCGTGGGAAGCCCTCGTTGCTTTCCCGCTCCGGAGAGCCGGTGTCGAGGCCGCCGTCGTAGTACGCAACGACGCCGGCAGTGCGAGCCCTCAGAAGCAGGTCGCGCTCGTCTGTGCTCAAATCGCTGAAGTTGAGCCCACCATCGCGAGCCAATCTGTCGGTGTCAGGGTCCATTGCGACGAGCGTCGAAGTTAGCGTCATAGAATGAAGTACCAGCTTATGGGCGTCTTGCGCTGGAGTGTGAGGTATAGTAGCGGCGCCTGGTGGCGGTGCGGGAAACGACATCTGGGTCGTGCCAGCTTGGGTCGTATTGAGCCCTGGCTGTGGCGAAGCACGTTTCTAGGCCGAGTTTTGCGTCGATTCGCACATTTTTATGCCCTGTTGCGAGTGCGAAAAGGCTCGTCGCTTCTCATAGACCACGCCGACCACGCTGCGAGCTCGCTGCGGCCTATAGTTTAACGAAAACGGACTCTCCGTGTGCCGTGGGACGTAACGAGGGACGTAATTCGTTTCTCCTTCCGCTAGCCACCATACTCCCGCTTTCGCTCTGCTGTCGGCTCTGTCTTGGCTCTGTTTCTGGCCGCGCGTTCGCGTTTTGCGCAGAAAAGCCGTAGCGCCGTCTGCGGACGCCGTTCTACTGACCGATGGCGCAACGTCACTATGAGACCATGATGTCAGTTCTCCTCGATCGGAGGGCGGGCGATTTGAACTGCGCTAGAGGTACGCGGACGCTTCAGAACGCATTTTCTCTTAAAATAAGTCTCTGCTTGGCACGAAACAAGCGTTTCGAGGTTTCTGGGATGGTATTTCAACAGTCCACGTTGACTTAATAGTAACCTTTAGTGTCCCTTTAACTGTTACTATTTCCTTTTCTTTTTTCCAGGATGGGCACGACCGCGAGTACGCGGCGTGCTCCCCATCACAGTTTACACAGTGGAGAGCGTTCTCACAAGTTTCAGTGGTGTGTTCTTGGGCACTGCATTTAGCACAAGTTTGGCGACCTCGGCAGCTCTGCGAGCTGTGGCCGAAGCGCTGGCATTTGAAACAACGGAGTGGGTTTGGCACGAACGGCCGGACACGGAGCTTGATATACCCTGCCTCGATTGACTCGGGCAAGAAACTTGAACCAAAGGTGATTATTAAGTGCTTCGTCTGAATCTCTTTACCATCTCGCCTGATCTTTATTCTTCTAACATTGATAACATTTTGCTCACTGAAGCCCTCCAGGAGTTCTGCTTGAGTCAGCTCAAGCAAGTCATCGTCTGACACAACGCCGCGGGTGGTATTCATTGTACGGTGCGGGGTTACTGTTATGGGGGTCTCTCCAAATGACACTAGTTGCGGTAGTTTCTCATACTGTTTTACATCACGGAGCTCCAAGAGAAGGTCGCCGCTTGCCATCCTCGACACCTTGTAACCTGGACCAAATATATCAGTTAGGGACTTTGAAACAAGGAATGGTGAGATGTTTCGCACTGCTTTGTTTGGCTTTTCGGAGTGAATAACATGGAAGTGGGGAAAGTTCTGGGTTTCGCGTCCGAAAAACTTGAAGACATCTTCGGTGCGCCCTCGTTTCTGAGGGCGATCAGTAAGGGAGGGGAAAGAAGTTTCCATGAAAAAATGTATGCATTCGGCAACAGCGCCGACCGCCCACCACGGAGCCCAACGAGGGGACGCGGCAGAGCTTGCGTACAAGTCTGCACGACGCCAGTCGTACGCCGTCACTATAACCGAATATGGTGTACCCAAGGTTGGATAGCCACACAGGGTTAACCCTTGCCGCCAGGAGAAAGGAAGTAAAAAGAAGAGAGAAGGAGACAGGAAAGGTCAAAAAGTGAGAGATAAAGACGAAGATTCGAGGAGGGAGAGACAGGAAAAGGCGACTGCCGATGTCCTCCAGGTGGGTCAGCCTGGAGGTGCCGTCTATGTGAAGCCGAGGCCGAAGAGGTGTGCTGCCTCCGCCGGGGGGCCTTAAAGGTCCAGACACCCAGCATCGGCTCAACCCCCAGGATCCCCTTTTCCCCAGACACGGCTAAGCCGCGCACGGCTACACGCGGGAGGGTCCAACCCTCGTGTGCTCGGGTACGTGGTGTCGCAACACACCAAACGCCTGCTGACGCAGACGCCCCTGCGGGGCTATGGTGCGACATCAATGACTTTCAATGCGCATCAACTTTTGCACCTGCCAAAGAATGGTCCTTTGTGGGCTCACACCACGTTTGTTTTTTGAGTTGGGAAATGGAGTACTGTTGAACTTGATAAGCATTGCAAATGGTGTGCCATTGCAAGTTATGGAACGGTTTGCGATGCAGCTACAGCTTGCAATGCTCAAGAATACTCTTAATTTGCAGCCTCAGGTGAATGAAATTTGTGCTCAGTTAACAGCTCGAGCAGCTTGCAAAAGTAATGTAACAAAGACTGGGAAGAGAGGTTGTGTGTGGCATTATGGACAATGAGCAAAACAATGCATTTCTTGCGGAGCTTGGCTACATACCAGATAAAGTTACCAGCTTCCAGCGCCTTTTAGTTCGAGGTCACCGGCTTCACGCCAGTGCATACCACCGTGCGAAAGAAAAAAAAAACCAGGAACTGTACTTTCCAATGTACAATTGGCCAATTCTATACATTGTACAATGTGTATAAACTTTGTGATAGCCCTTGCATGTTAATGTGCACACAGTTGGCGTGTGAAAAGTGTTATAACATCGCACACGTCAGCTCCTGCATGCGAAAGAGAGAAAAATTGTTAATGTCTCTTGACAAAGTAGGTAGCATTTCTGTTTTAATGTCTCTGGGCAGTTCCTTCTATGTTTCAGACCTACCCAACTTGCTTGCGAAAGACTAGAACAAGTGGTAGTCCATTTAATAAGAGTCAAGTCAACAGCGGTTGACATTGAAGAATTAGTGTACTAAGTTGTCTGTTTCTTTTTTGTTGTTATTCGGGAAGGCGAAATGCTCCCCTAGAATAACGTGGCTTTCTTTCTTCGATATCAACCACTGCTGAGTTGCCTTAACTTCACGAACTACGCCATCGCACCCTCCTTAACTACACTCTTATTCCTACATACCGGCCAATTTAAATAACCTTTGCTTCCTTTTTGGACTGCACTACTTCCAGATCTGTTCCCTATGTTTCAGTGAGTAAAACAACACTTCTCCTTCTAGTTTTAGGCATATACAGTTTGAGCGAGTGTATGTGGGTTTAATCTGAGCCTTCTTTCGCTAATTACTAATTATTACTGTTTTGTACATAACTCCGCACTAACTTGGAGTATATTTTTCTTTGTTTCAAGCTTCATTTAGACAGCTGCATACACTAGGAGCCCTGCAATCCTCTAATTTATGAGACAAAGTTGGTTAGATACCCAGGTCCAGCCAATCTCCAATCGATCTGAACTCGCCAAGGAAGACATCTTCAAAACATCATTGTTAGCCAATTCCAGTCACACCATAAGAACAACTCTTTATTGGCCGAACTGTGCAATGTTTACACTGCCCATAGTCCATTATTTATTTTATTCATCCATTTATTTTTTATTTATGTGTTTGTTTAGTTACTTATATGACCCCGCAGGGCCGTCTGCGTCAGCAGGTGTGTGATGTGTTGTGACACCACGTACCGGAGCACACTCTCCCGCCTGTAGCCATGCGCGGCTTAGCCGTGTCCGGGGAAAGGAGGATCCTTGGGGTTGAGCCGATGCCGGGTGTTCGGACCTTTAAGGCCCCCGGCGGAGGCAATACGCCTCTTTGGCCTCTGCTTCACGTAGGCGGCACCCCTGGGCTGAACCACCCAGGGGAAATTGGCTGGTTGCTTTTTCCTGTCCCCCTCTCTGAAGTTTTTCTTTCCTCTATACTTTTTTCAGTTGTCCTGTTTGCTCTTCTCTTCTGTTACTTCTACATTTTCCTAGGCTGCTTAGGTTAACCTTGTGTATATGCCCTCTTTTGGGTATGTTATATTAGGTTATAGCAGCAATGCACGACTGGCGTCTGCAGCCTTACGCGTCAAGTGCTACAGTGTCCCCTCGTTGAGCTCCGTGGTGGGTGGCCGCCATTGCCGCCGAAAATTACCGAAGTATTATGGGAACGCCTGCATTGCCACGTCTGCTTGATCGTCACTCTCAAAAAAGGGGACGCACCGGTGAAATAATAAGCCTATTCAAACCGAAAGAAATTTTCCCCTGATTTCAAGTTGTACACAGTGAAAAAACAAATACCAGCTAGAACCGTATCCCCATTTCTTGTTGTAAAAGGCCTGACTGATGCCTTTGGCCCAGGTTATAAGGTCACCAAAATGGCGAGCGGCGACCTCCTGCTTGAGATCCGCGGTAAAGAACAACACAATAAACTAAACAAACTTGTGGAATTTGGAGACATTCTTGTTACCGTTTCACCTCATCGGTCTATGAATACAGCACGCGGAGTAGTGTCAGATGCAGATATAATCGACTTGTCCGAGACAGAACTACTGGAGGGCTGGAAAGAGCAAAATGTAACAAACGTACAGCGCATCATTATCAGACGAGAAAATAAAGATATTCATACAAACCAACTAATCCTGACCTTTGCCACTTGCGATCTTCCACAAACCATAGAAACTGGATACACAAAGATAGCTGTCAGACCATAAATCCCTAATCCCAGAGGATGCTTCCAATGTCAAACATTTAGCCACAGATCACAGAGCTGCCGCGGTAGACTCACATGTGCGAAATGTGGAGTGTAAGTCACGCATCAGACAAGTGTGAAGCGACACCTCACTGTGTGACCTGTGATGGTGAACATGCAGCGTAATCCAGATCTTGTCCCAACTGGAACAAAGAAAAGAAAACTATCACTCTTAAGGTACACGAGAACATCTCTTTCAATGAAGCACGTAAAAGGTGCTCAGCATTCCATAGCACAACGTATGCCGATGAGACGCGTCAGGGAGCAGCGCCGCAACGGCCTGCGCCACCTGCCCGGCCCGCGCAGAGCGAGTCGTTGGCTGTGGCACGCCCCGTCCCCGAGGTGGTAGCAGTCAAATATGCTCCACCCACCACGACACAGAGACCGGCTACCGCGGGTACCTTGGGCCTCAAAGACCACGCCTCACCAGACAAGGTCTCACAAACAAACTAGCAGCCCGCAGGCGCGGGCATCCAGTGCTTCCAAGGAGGCAATGGACACAACACCGGCACGTTTGGTGCCGAAAAACCGGCGCGGTTCTCTCGAGCTCGCCAAAACAAACAAAAAACCTATAACGGGGCCAGATGACGGTCCTCTTACCTAAAGTACACAACTGCACACCTGAACACAGAACATTTCTCATTCGACCAAAATGGTTGTACAAATTATTCATTGGAATGCCCTGGGCATTCTAAACAACTTAGATGACATCAAGTAAATAATACAAGAGTTCTACGTTCAGGAAACACACTTGAAAACATCAAGTGCAAATTTTCTCACACAATGCACATTATTCCGCAAAGATCGAGATGATGGCCATGCCGCGTCTGGTGGCGTGGCTATTATAGCTCAGAGGTCAGTTTCTTGCCATACATACACCTTCACACTAATTTAGAGGCAGTAGCAATTAGGGAAATTGTATTCCATAGGCTAGTTACGGTCTATTCACTTTACGTACCACCCGAACATCGTTTGAAACTGAGGGAACTTGAAAAGCTTGTCAATCAGCTCCCCGAGCTATTCATTCTAACAGGTAATGTGAACGCCCATACTGTAGAAGACTCTTTTCTGTACTGGTGCAGTTCTGCTGAATGAAAAACAACCCACCTTTTATAGCACCACACATAAGTCTTATTCTTCAATAGACTTAACCATAGCCTCTCCCTCTCTAATACCGTACCTTGATTGGAAGGTCCTAAAAAAACCCTTACGGAAGTGACCACTTCCCTATTCTCTTAACAAAACGAGCTGATTGCACTCCACAGATTCCCCAATGGAAATATGACTCGTCGACTTGGGAACTCTTTGGAAATATTACGTATTTACAGTGCGATGATTTGGTTTCCTTGAACATAGATTATGCTGTGGCATATTTGACACGTTTTATTATTGACGCCGCTGAACAATGCATAAAGCAACCTAACGGGCTTGCTAATAAGCGTCGCTTGCCTTGGTGGAACGACGAATGAAAGAAGTACGAAAAAAAAAAACAATGCTTGCGGCCTGCTTCGTGGCTCTCCAACTGCGGAGAACCTCATTATTTTAAAAAGGCAAAATAACAAGGCAGGAGAAAACGTCGACGTGCTAAGCGAGAAAGCTGGGAAAGGTACATATGTAGTATCAATTCGTACAAGGACGAGGCTAAAGTGTGGAACAGGGTGAACAAATTGAAGGACAGGGAAACAACCGCTTCCTTTAGTAAACGCTCGAGGCGACACCATGAAAGAATAGGCAGATTTCTCGGACAAGCATTTTCAATATATTTCTAGTGCATCACACTATGCGCCAACTTTCCTAAAGTTCAAGGAACGCATAGAGCAAGGGCGCCTTGAATGAAAGTGCGCAGCAGATGAACTTTACAACAATTCGCTCAGTCTCGCTGAACTGAAGGCTTCTCTCAGCTCCTGCAGCAACTCAGCACCAGGTGGTGACCGCATAATGTATGCAATGATCAAGAATATTCACCCAGAAACATTCAACACACTTCTGTCTCTTTAAAACACCATGTGGGTATTCGGGCATATTCCATCCTTGTGGAAAGAAGCGATCGAAGCGAAGATGCTGCAGATAACCTATTCGGAGCCACGTGCGCCTCTCCGCGCATGCGTCAATGGTCCCTCTTTCCTTCTTTCTCTCTTTTCTCTTCTACATATATTTCCGAGCTTGTGCGCATCTATAGCCTAGCCGATCCATGCCTAAAGCTTCCCAAAATGGCCGACTGCATCGTCGACATCGTTAATACACTCTAATCGTTCACTTGATTTTTCGCTGCATTGGAAATGCAAGCGGTTAATTTCGCCAAATGAAATGTCTCGACGCTTTTCAGCGCCCGTCTCGTGCTTCTGAAAAGAGCTTGCGGTATTGGCGTGAACAGACAGGCAAGTGGACGTATTTATTCTACAGTTATTGAACCGTTACTTATCGATACATCTTGAAGTTAGCCTACGAGCTGTCGTTAAAAGTTCCGTCTTTCAGTAGACATTGAGCAGCGCACTCTCAGCTCAATTCGAAATTCTTGACTGCGTTCTCGAGTTTTGTTTAACCGTGATGAGAAGGAGTTAGATAATGCACAGAGGCAAGGTTTTGTCTGGTCTTGCAGCAGTCCCAGGTGCTTTTTCCGCCGCGTATACTGTCGCAATCGTTACACGTCAGAGGAACCAGACTGGCGGCGCATAGGTAAAGTCGGCTGCCAATGCAAGCCACAGTCCCCTACCTTGTCGCTGTAAAGAGGAAATTAGAGCGTGTACTAATTGTGCGCAACGTTTCTTTGTTTAGTATAATTTGGCGGTGCCTCCAGCAGACAAAATGTGAATCCCGTACTGCTCCGTCGGTTTGAGCTCGGCAATGCCTCCGCGTGGCGGGCGCGTTTAAGAGGAAGCTTTCGCTCGGGTGTTCCAGTCTAAATACATGTAAACGGAGTATTCGTTTTTCTCGGCAACCACTGCAGCAAATTTGACGAGGTTCGTTACATTTAAAACAGGAGCTTAGAATCTAGAATTTCTGCTGGGTGCACAAAAGATTTAAGCGAAGCAATTGAAGCAAAGCGGGGCATGGTGCTTTCAGTGCCCAATTTTTTATAGAACATGTAGTTTTCCATTATAAAGGGGACTGTAATGCGATGTCCTTAAGTAGGGGGTTGTCTTATATTCAGTCGACTTATGTTTCAATATGAACGGGAATGAAGTGTTATGCAGTTCTTTTAACGAAATTTACCTGTGCTGTTTAGTTTCCATATTGTGCGTAGAAGCAACAGTGCGTGCACTTTCAGCTGCTCAGTTTACCTTCAATGCGTCTCTCATTTTGTAGAGTTCATCACATGTGCATTTGCAACACATTGGCGGAGGCAATACGAACTGCATTTCTCGCTAGCTGGACAAGTCGGAATGGCAATGCACCTTGGAGAACAAGACTCGAATTGTGAAAGTCTGGTGGTAAGTCTGAAGTAATATATTTTCATTTCTATTTGGTGTTAACTTTCCAGCGCAAACTTGATAGCCTATTGAAGAAACATTTAGCCCCCTGTTTGACCTGTTTTTTGAGGCCCTTTCATCAGGCTCCCTAGCAAGTTTTAGTTTACACTGCAATTTAAAGCTTCTTGAGACACAAATATAGCCACGGGACATAATTACTTTTCAAGCTGGTTATTATTGCGTCCAGGCATGTTACGAACATGAAATATGTTATTTTTTTAATAACATACATTTAAATAACTGCCATCTTATTTAAATATCACAGTCATACGTAGATAGGCTAAGAGCTGCATCTCCAACAAGTAAACATCTCATGTTCGCTATTGTAAAAACTGCATTTCATTGCCTGAACGCAGAGGTGAAGATGGACTTATGTGTAGTAGACTGTTACTTGGCTGCTGCATCCTGAATTTTCATGCATTAATGAGGAATTCAAAACAGACTTCAAGGTTGCTTCCTGCTGTTTGTGACAATGCAGAGGTCTAGATCAATTTAGTGTGAAATTTCTTGAAAGTATGATGATGATGATGATATGTGGTGTTTTGTGGCGCAAGGGCCAGGTTTGGCCAAAGAGCGCCATGACACGTGGTAATGTTGAAGATGTATTATGGAAGATGTGACTTGGCTGTAAAGTGGCCTAAAAATATTCGCTGTAAAGTGCGTAAAATCTACGTGCTATAAAATTATGGCGATGACTTATGACGAATACTATGAAGATTAAAATCCATCGTAGAAGAATGATGCAAATTATAAAATATATAAGATCGTAAAATTACTTGGAGCACTGCTGCCTCGACAGAGCACTTGAAAGACAAGGGCCTAGAGGCATGTGCTATACTAAAGAGATATCGCAGCGGCATCCTCTGAAGAGAGGACCCGCTACGAAAATGTGGGGCTAAAAACATGCAAGACAACATCTTTCAGAAAACTTAGGACGGCGTTAGTGTCAAATAAAGGTTCTGGGCCGAGTAGCATTGCGGGATGAAGGAGGATGTGATGCCGGTATGCTAAAGGAAAATGTTTCTTTCTCTCAGATTCGGCTGCCCGATACTGCAGGAAGACGTGGAGGACGGTCAGCCTCTCCCCGCATCTACCGCAGGTTGGAGGATCATTTTCAGTGAGTAAATAGTTATGCGTGCCAAATGTGTGTCCTATTCTGAGACGACAGAATAGGACATCTGTACGGCGTAATTTTGTTACAGAGGGCCAGAATCCTAACTGTGGCTTTATCACGTGGAGCTTATTATTTGTTTCCGCGTCCCATAGGCGTTGCCAGTGATTTCGTAGTTTCCTCCGCAAGAAGGGCTTCAGATCTGTGACAGGAACTGCAGCGGTGGGATTAGCAGAATGCCATGCAACTGACGTGGCCATCTGGTCCGCCAGAACATTACCTTCGATGGCCCTATGTCCTGGCACCCAGCATATAATCACATGTTGGTTAGATATATATGCGTTACATAAGATGGAATAGAGTTCAATTATAACAGGATTTTTGTGCTTACAGAACGATATCAAAGCCTTCACAACACTTAGGGAGTCCGTATATATAACTGATCTTTTGAGTTTTGATTTCCTTATATGCTTCACGGTCGATAATATTGCGTAGGCTTCAGCCGTAAAGATACTAGTTTCCGGATGCAGTACGCCGGATTCCGAGAAGGACGGACCGACGGCTGCATAGGACACCCCGTCGTGCGACTTCGATGCGTCTGTGTAGAACTCCGTGCAGGAGTGTTTGTGTTGGAGTTCCCGGAAATGCATTTGGATTTCAATGTCTGAAGCGTGCTTTGTAACTTGAACGAAAGATGTGTCGCATTGTATCAGCTGCCACTCCCAAGGAGGTAGCAGCTTGGCTGGATGCATTAGGCGAAGCTCGAGGAGTGGAACATGCATTTCTTCACTAAGCTCCCTCACACGCAGCGAGAAAGGCTGTCTTACGGAGGGACGATTGCGAAAGAGTGTAGCGTATGTCATTTCGTTAACGGTATTATAACACGGATGTTGAGGATTAGAGTGGACTTTCAAAAAATATGTTTGGCTGATGTATGTTCTCTGGATATGAAGTGACCACTCATTCGATTCTGCATATAAACTTTGTATGGGACTCGTTCTGAAAGCGCCCGTGGCTAAGCGGATTCCTAGATGGTGGACCGGATCTAGCATCATTAGCGCGCTCGGGGCGGCAGAATGATAGATCACGGCACCATAATCTAATCGTGACCGAATCAGGCTCTTATAGAGATTCATTAGGCACGTCCTGTCACTACCCCACGTAGTCTGCGATAGAAGTTTCAATAGGTTCATTGTTTTCAGACATTTTTCTTTAAGATGTTTTATGTGTGGGATGAAAGTGAGTCTACTGTCAAGTATAACACCTAGAAATTTGTGTTCTTTGTTTACAGGTATCTGTTGTCCACACAGTTCTAAGCAAGGATCCGGAACCAGGCCTCTCTTTCTTGTATACAGAACACAAGAACTCTTGTGAGGATTGATTTTAAATCTATTTTTCTCTGCCCACTGTGACACCTTGATGATGATATGTGGTGTTTAATGGCGCAAGGGCCAGGTTTGGCCAAAGAGCGCCATGACAAGTGGTGATGTTGACGATGTATTATGGAGATGTGACTTGGCTGTAAACTGGCCTAAAAATTGTCGCTGTAAAGTGCGTAAAATCTACGTGCTATAAAATTATGGCAGTGACTCATGACGAATACTTTGAACATTAAAATCCATCGTAAATGAATGATGCAGAATAAAAGATATAAGAGATAGTAAAATTACCTGGAGCACTGCTGCCTCACCGGAGCCCTTGGAACACAAGGGCCTAGAGGCGCGTGCTATACGAAAGAGCTATCACAGCGGCATCCTCTGAAGACAGGACCCGCTATGAACATGTGGGGCTAATAACATGTAATACAACATCTTTCAGGAAGCCCAGGACTGCGCTGGAGTCAAACAGCGGTTCTGGGCCTAGTAACATTACTGGATGAAGGGGGATGTGCTGGCGGTATGCTAAGGGAAAATGTTTCTTTCTCTCAGATTCGGCTTTCCGACACTGCAGAAGGACGTGGAGGACGGTCAGCCTCTCCCCGCATCTACCACAGGTTGGAGGCTCGTTTCCAGTGAGTAAAAAGTTGTGTGTGCCAAATGTGTGTCCTATTCTAAGACGACAGAATAAGACATCTGTCCGGCGTGATTTTGTTACGGAGGGCCAAGAACCTAATTGTGGCTTTATCACGTGCAGTTTGTTGTTTACTTCTGCGTCCCACTTACGTTGCCAGTGGTTTCGCAGTTTCCTTCTTAAAAAAGGCTTCAGGTCTGTGACAGGGACCGAAGCGGTAGGATTAACTGTATGCAATGAAATTGATGTGGCCATCTGGTCTGCTAGAACGTTACCCTCAATGCCCCTATGTCCAGGCACCCAGCATACAATGACATGCTGGTTAGACATATACGCTCTACAGAGAATGGAATAGAGCTCAGTAATTACGGGGTTTCTTTGTTTACAGTGTGACTTCAAGGCTTTCACGACGCTTAGGGAGTCTGTAAATAAAATTGTTTTTTGAATATTTGATTTTCTAATATGTTTCACAGCCGACAATAGTGCATGGGCCTCAGCCGTAAATATACTTGTTTCAGGGTGCAGTACACCGGATTCCGAGAAGGATGGACCAATGGCTGCGTAGGACACCCCGGCATGCGACTTAGAAGCGTCTGTGTAAAACTCTGTGCACGAGTACTTGTACTGGAGCTCCAAGAAATGCATTTTGATATGTGTCTCTGGCGCATGTTTAGTGACCTCTACAAAGGATGTGTCACACTCTATCAGCTGCCACTCCCAGGGCGGTACTAGCTTAGCTGGAGGCATTAGGCGTTGTTCGAGAATTGGGACATCCATTTCCTTGCTAAGTTCACTTGCACGCAGGGAGAAAGGAAGTCTCATAGAGGGTCTGTTATTAAAAAGTGTTTCACGCGTGAAGTCGTTAATGGTTGTAAAACACGGATGTTCCTTATTAGAGCGAACCTTGAGAAAATACGTTAAGCTGATGTTGGTTCGCTGAAGATGGAGTGGCCACTCATTTGACTCTACATATAAACTTTCAACAGGGCTTGTCCTAAATGCTCCAGTGGCCAGACGGATACCCAGATGGTGTACGGGATCTAACATCTTAAGCGCGCTCGGTGCGGCAGAGTGGTATACTACGGCACCATAATCTAACCGTGATCGAACTAGGCTCCTGTAAATATTCAATAAACACTGTCTGTCGCTACCCCACGTTGTGTGGGATAGTACTTTAAGTATGTTCATTGTTCTAAGGCATTTTTCTTTAAGATGTTTTAAGTGAGGAATGAAAGTGAGCCTGGAGTCAAGAATAACACCTAGGAATTTGTGTTCTTTGTTGACAGGAATTTGTTGTCCGCCCAGTTCTACACAAGGATCTGCGACCAGGCCTCTCTTTCTTGTGAAGAGAACACAAGAACTTTTGTGGGGGTTGACCTTAAATCCGTTTTGGTCTGCCCATTTGGACACTTTGTTTAAGCCCTGCTGTACCTGTCTTTCGCATACTGTGAGGTTGCAGGATTTGAAGCCTATTTGTATATCGTCTACGTATACGGAATAAAAGATGGCAGGTGGTAGTGAAGCACGTAGTTTGTTCATCTTAACAATAAAGAGAGTGCAGCTGAGCACGCCTCCCTGGGGTACACCAGTTTCCTGGGTAAAGGGACGTGACAGTGCATTGCCGACTTTTACACGTAAGGTACGATTGGACAAATAGCTTTCAATTATTTTCAACATATTTCCACAGATGCCCATTCCCGACAAATCTCGCAAGATCCCGTAGCGCCATGTTGTATCATATGCCTTCTCCATATCGAGGAATATGGAGAGGAAATACTGTTTGTGTATAAAGGCATCGCGAATATGTCCTTCAATGCGCACAAGATGATCTGTTGTTGACCGCCCTTGTCTGAAGCCACACTGATAGGGATCGAGTATATTGTTGAATTCAAGGAAGTGTATGAGTCTGTGATTAATCATTTTTTCAAAGAGCTTACACAAACAATTCGTAAGAGCTATTGGACGATAACTTGCTGTCAAGGAGGGGTCTTTTCCGTGCTTCAGGACAGGAACGACAATCGCCTCTTTCCATGTAGATGGGAGGTATCCCGCAGCTAAAATAGTGTTGTAAAGTGTGAGTAGTGTAACTTGTGTGTCAGCATGTAAGTTTCTGATCATATCATACATGACTCTGTCAGGTCCCGGTGCAGTGCTTTTGCATGTGTTCAAGGCAGCTCTCAACTCGGCAATACTAAAAGGCCGGTTATAGGGTTCATTCTGTCTGGAGTTCCTAATTATTGGCTTACATTCTTCTATCTGTTTATTCTATCTATCTATTTTACTGGACTCTAGGAGATGCACGAGACGCCGATTGATCATTTTTTCAAATACCTTACAAAGGCAACTTGTCAGGGCTATCGGGCGGTAACTTGCCAATGAGGAAGGATCTTTGCCTTGTTTCAAAACCGGGATCACAATGGCTTCTTTCCATGTAGTCGGGAAGTATCCCGCAGCCCAAATCGTGTTGAAAATTGTGACTAGTGTAACTTGGGTGTCTTTATGTAAGTTTTTGATCATTTCATACATGATTCTGTCAGATCCCGGTGCG
This sequence comes from Dermacentor variabilis, assembly GCF_050947875.1. Lineage (NCBI taxonomy): Eukaryota > Metazoa > Arthropoda > Arachnida > Ixodida > Ixodidae > Dermacentor > Dermacentor variabilis. The sequence goes on from NC_134570.1 coordinate 127,524,442, forward strand.
GAGCTCTTGCATGCGCTCAAGGCAGCTCTCAACTCGGCAATGCTAAAAGGACAGTTGTATGGTTCATTCTGTTGACATTTTCTCATGAGTGGCTTACATTCTTCTATTTGTTTATGTTTCAGAAAGGATTGCGAGTAATGGTTGGCACTTGACACGCTCTCAAAGTGCTCCCCAAGTGAGTCCGCCTGATCTTGTAGGGTATCGCCTTGTGTGTTTACCAAAGGGAGTGCATGTGCTTGTCGCCCTCTTATCCTATTGACCCTATTCCAGGCTTTCGCCTCATCTCTGAACGAGTTAATACTCGATAGAAACTTCTGCCAACTTTCTCGTCTGGCGTGTCGGCGGGTTCGCCTGCCTTCGGATTTTACTTTTTTAAAGTTAACTAGATTCTCTGCAGTGGGAGAAGCGCGTAGCAACCCCCACGCCCTGTTCTGTTTTTTACGAGCGATCCTACAATCGTCGTTCCACCATGGGACACGCCGTTTGCAGGCCAAGCCTTTTACTTCTGATATGCATTTAAATGCGACATCTATTATGAATGCTGTAAAAAACTCGACTGCAGCGTCAATTCCTAACGAAGACAGGTCAGCCCATGAGATACTAGTTAGAGATCGAAATTTCTCCCAATCAGCTGTCTCAATCTTCCACCTAGGAGCGTATGGTGGATATTCGTTTTCTTTATATGATCTTAGCAGTATAGGGAAGTGGTCGCTACCGTAAGGGTTGTCGGTAACTTCCCATTCAAGTTCAGGCAGTACAGACGGGGAGACTATACTAAGATCTATTGACGAAAAGGATCGGTTTGCAAGAGAGTAATATGTTGGTTCTTTCTTATTGAGAAGGCACGCTCCAGAAGAGAAAAGGAACTGTTCAACAAGGCGACCTCGCGCATCTATACGAGAGTCGCCCCACAGGGAGCTGTGCGCATTGAAATCGCCAAGAACAGCATAAGGTTCTGGCAATTGATCGATCAAGGAGTGAAATTCATGTTTGTTCAGTAGGTAATTCGGGGGTATGTAAAGGGAGCAAATGGTGATGAGTTTGTTTAGTAGGACAACTCGAACCGCCACTGCTTCAAGGGGCGTTTGTAGCTGTAAAGGTTGACACGCAATACTTCTATGAGTAAGAATCGCAACACCACCCGATGATGCGACGGCATCATCGCGATCTTTGCGAAGCGTAACATACGTACGGAGAAAGTTTGTGTGTTTAGATTTTAAGTGTGTCTCCTGTAAACACAGCACTTTTGGATTATGTTTGTGGATGAGTTCTTGCAAATCATCAAGGTTTCTAAGGAGACCTCTGATGTTCCATTGAATTATTTGTGTATCCATGTTTAAGGTAAATTGGTGCTGTGTTTACGGAAAAGGAGTGGATGCCTTATATTACAGAGCGCTTTCGAGGCCCTGTAATAGGTGTTTTGTTCTTTCTGAAGCGTTCGAGCGATTCTCGACGCTCCTTAGGCGTTTGGTGCGCCTTGGGGACAGGTGTAGTGTCCATTGCCTCGTGTGAGGCGCCGGACAAGCGCTCTTGCGAGCGAGAGGTTTTCAGAGGGAGTCCCGCCTTGGAGGGCAAGACCCCTGCGCCCACCAGCCCGGAGGTCGATGGGGCTCCCTGAGGGATTTGGCTGCGCTGGCCGTTGCCAGCGCTGGAAGAGGCCTCGGAGGTTGGGGCAGCCTCGGCTGCACCCACCTTCGGGGTGGATGGTCCCTTCTCCTCGGTTGACGGAGCAGCGCTAGCTGCAACCGCCGCGGGGGCAGATGGCGTAACTGCCGACTCACTGCCTGTGGGTCGGACAGCCGCCGGAGGCCGTTGCGACGCTGCCCCCTTACGCGTAACATCGGCAAAGCTGCTCTTAGACAGGTATGACACCCGCCTACGTGCCTCCTTGAAAGATATATTTTCTTTGACTTTGATTGTCACAATCTCTTTTTCTCTTTTCCAGGACGGGCAGGCGCGCGAGTATGCGGCGTGCTCGCCATCACAGTTGACACAATGTGGAGTCTTCTGGCATGTTTCGGAGGAATGTTCAGTGTCACTACACTTGGCACATGTCAGCCGGCCTCTACAGTTTTCCCTTTACACCGAGCTGTAAAGGGAAAAATTAAAGGAAACTTATGTTCTGTTTAACAGTACGGGAGAACAAAGGAAAACATCGCAGCGTGATAAGACAACGTGTGCTCTGCCTGGTCTTTTTTATTTTATTTTATTTAATTCATTGCATAGATGCTGCGTGGGTCAGAGGAAAGCCTTTACGGCAGTAGTAGTAGATGCAGATGGTCTCACTCGGGATGCTATTACAATCATGACTAAAGACACGACAGTCGCGGAACAAGTAGCGATAGCATTGGCTTTAAGGAATAATAAGTGGACGAAGATTTACAGTGACTCTAAGATGGCTATTAGACACTTTACCAATGGCTTTGTAACCAAAGGGGCTGCCCAGCTGATCGGTGAGTTGGACAGCCAAGAGATCGAAATCCGCTGGTTTCCTGCGCACATGGGGTCTGTCGATGCATCTCGGAAGAATTTAAACGAGATGGCTAACGCAGCTGCACGAGGACTTACTATCCGTGCACTACGCGACCAGAACCTTAATAATATACAGGAGGAGAACAGGGACCAATTACTAACATATAATGAAATCACGAGGCATTATTACATCAACAGAAGGGAATTCCCAGTGCCACACGCTAAGCTCAATAGAGCTCAAGCGGTGACTCTGAGATTGTTGCAAACAGGAACTTATCCAAGTCCAAACTTTATTAACAAGATATATCCTGAAATAGAGATACCAATCAATTGCGAGAAGTGTAATGGCATCATTACTCTGGATCACATGCTTTGGCAGTGTCCTGTGACTTTCACAGACTGTGACAAGGAGAGAGACTGGTGGCAGCGAGTCCTACACAGTGGAGGTCTTTTCGATCAAGTACAGGCCGTCCAGAAGGCCCATGATACGGCGGTAAAGTTAAACCTTACTGTCCCGACGTGGGAGCCGCCTGCGTCAACCTAAGGGTTGATCTTCAGGACATTAAATAAAGTTCATCATACCATACCATACACCGAGTTGTGTGTTATCAATCTTAGCACCTTGTTCTTCAGGTACCTCACATGTGGCATCTACATGCAAGATGTTACTATTAGCTTTAAGGTTGGAATTTCAACGGTGGCGACCATTGTGCATCACGTATGCAGGCTGCTATGGAGCACACTGCAACCTTTACACCTAAAGGTACGCATCTAGTATAAAGAACACATTGAGGCTGCTTATTACCGGCACTTACAGTGCGGTTACAAACTTCAACTCCTTCAACTAGTTTTCTGATGTAGCTGTGTGCATGAACTAGCTTGCTTCGGGTATGCTTCTATCGAACAAATATTTTTTTCAGATGCTAACAGCAACTTTTTTTCTTTACTAAGGTGCCGGCAACTGAAGCCTGGCAAGAGGTAGCCTAAGAATTCGAGGAAAAATGGAATTTCCCTCACTGTATTTGTGCTGTCGACGGCAAGCACATTCACATACAAGCTCCTCCTAATTCAGACAGCTTGTATTTAACTACAAGGTTTTTAACGCAGGTCATATTTTCGTAACATGTGCTTATAGTCTTATTTCATTACAGGGCACATACTCCATCGTCCTCATGGCCGCTGTTGACAGTAATCTGAAATTCATATGCATTGATGTTGGGGCGTATCGACGTCAAAATGATGGTGGCACATTGTCTGCTTCTCGCTTTGGAAAGTCACTGGAAGAGGGCTTGCTCGGTCTTCCACCTCCAAAGCAGCTGCCTGGCACAAACATCGTTGCTCCTCACGTTTTCGTCGGAGATGAAGCATTTCAACTTCGTCCGGATTTTCTGCGGCCCTATTCTGGGACTTGCCAGGATGAAAACAAGTGCGTCTTTAATTACCATCTAAGCAGAGCCAGGTAACCAAAAGCACAAAATTTTCTCTTGCTTATGTTGAATATTTTTTTACTTAAATTTGCAGGTGTGTTGAAAATGCTTTTGGAGTGATGGTCTCCCGATTCATGATCTTTAGGCGTGCCATCAATCTGCGGTTACAAAATGCAGACTACGTTGTCATGGCATGTTGTGTCCTACAAAACTTCTTGCGCGGTGATGTGATCTACATGACGGCGAAATATGTCGACGCTGAAGATGCATATGGTTACATCACCAGTGGCCAGTGGCGCACAACCCAGGACAGTGGAACCTCCGCAATGTTCAGTCTGCGACCTCCAACTGGGCACAATTATACAAGGATGGCACGCAAACAAGAGACCTTTTCTGCAACTAATGATGAAATGATGGAAGAAGAACACTCAGAGAATGCCGGATATAGCACTACTGGTGCTATGCTAGCAAATCAAATTATACGAAACCCTACTTGTAAAACGCAAACGTATAAGTTTAGGAATACGTTTCAGGTTTACACTGGTGGACACAGGTTTGAGTATGAAGGTGTGCAAGCTATTATGAACTTGTTTAACTTGAAGGAACAGTCTGGGCATTATTTTCTCAAAACACCTCTAGCATCATTAAACCCAAACAGCTTAATGTTTTATATGAGTCGAGGTCAGTATAATGAACTACCGGAGAGAATATTTGCTAAATCCTGTGACATTAAAGTGACTCCGTTAGGTTACAGACTTCCGTTTGCTACGAATCAGACAAATACAGGGTACGCAAACAGTCAACTTGTAGTTCAGATTGCTACAGCTACTGGACTAGATACAATATATAATACATTAGATTTGCCATATAAATGGAGTTCAGACGATGAAACCAGACCGTCAGTTGACGATACACAATTTATAAATGCGAGGATGGAAAAGATGTTATGGGGAGGCGATACAAGTCAAGACGTTACCAATATACCTTTGATTGCTTGTTGATCCGCCTCTATAGCGTGCTATTTATTCATTTATTGTTTTTTTATGCAATTGATTAATTGTGATAATTAATTGATTGCTTGTTGATGATACAGTTCGGGAACTACTGTGCCACGGTTGTGAATAGGTGGATGGTGCCACTATAGTGGTTGCCGTTCCAGCTTTAAATTCTCAAGTGTTTGCGTCAGTATCCGCTTATCGTTATCACTGTCCTTGACCGTCTCGCGCCGCGGACGGTTATCAGTTGACGGTCGGCGCGGTCGTAACGGTCGGTCAGCTGGGTTTGTATATAAGAAGGAGGATACTGAGCGGGAACTATAAAACCATGTCGTTAGACTGGGACTCCGACGGCCTGGACGAAGCACTATCCTCTTTATGCAACGCATTAGAGAGACGTATTAGTGAAGAAGCCAAAGTGAACGACCGCGTCAGTTTTGCTGATTCCACACCGGAATCATTACATAATTGGCCCGAAGAATTCAACACGCCTGCACCACGAAATAGACTATTCTCCAGCGCCACGGAAGAGCAACTGGTGGCTAACTGCAAACCAGGGCAATCATTGGATGCAACGCCAGATGACGGAAGCACAACCTGTGAGTCTGACGAATTTCCACTTGGGCAAAGATCCCCTAGTATCCTTATGGACATTTCTAACAGAATGGCCGGACGAAATAATCAAGCACAACAAGATTCCCCTGAGAGCTCTTGTATCGTACTTGACAGCCCTCCGGAAAGGAAGCGACGATCAGTCGTGGCTGACATTGCTAATGAAAACGAGCCAGTTCATAAAAAGAATTGTCAAGAAGAAATTCCACAAAAAGAAGAAGCTGTGGGCAGAAATGCTGAAAGTGGTGTACTTTTGTCTCCACGAACTACTGGCTTACAATGGAGAAACGGAATATGGTGTGGACGGAGCTTGCGAGAGTTATACAGTCACTGTAATTCAATCATTAGTGGAACACAACGTCTTATTCATGACATTCTGCCAGACCCAGATGGTAGAAGAGTTAATATGTTACTGGACCACCTCTCAAATACAAGAAAACCAAATGGAATGTGGATCGTTACCATTCATCGACGCGATGGTCCTTCTCACGAGCTGGAGCTACCTAGCACTTTCTAGAGGTATTTATTGAATTATGCATTACATTTCTATTCTTAAATTGAATACGCCTTTGTATTTCATCTATGCAGGTCAAAATGTGGCGGCAATCGACAACAGCTGGGAACCCATTTGGCAAGCTGCTTCTCAAGTACTTTGTGGAGATTGGCGTCAGGACGGACCTCCAAGCCTTGCAGGCCCTGCTCCAAGCACTCAACGAGATGACCATGAACCAGATATACTAGAGCATCCTAAGCGACGGTCCCAGGACATGACTGTCTCTAGTATATATAAGTTTCTTAAAGTTATCTGCGTATCACCTCCTAAAAGTAGCTGCAGGGTTCTCGAGTGGGTTCAGAGTCCAGTTGCCGGTTACTCAGCAGTAGACAGTGAATATAACCTCGCAGTGAGGAGATGGAAAACTGAGCTGTGTTACTGGACATTTGATGATTTTTGTCATCATTACGATACTGTGCAGCCCAATCCGGTCTTCGTACCCATGACTACCTACCTTTCGGTGACTGAAAGTTTGGTAATGGTAGAAAAGATTCTCGAAATACAAACTAACAATAACATCAAAGAGTTTGTACGAGAAGTCTATCAAGTCATGGAGAAGCAACTACCAAAGAAAAACTGCATTTATGTAATATCAGAACCAAGCTCAGGCAAAAATTATGTGTTTGACGCCATACGCACTTTCTACCTGAACACCGGCCAAATGGGCAACTTCAATCGTAATACCAGTTTCCCTTTCCAAGACTGTGACAGCAGACGGGTTATACTGTGGAATGAACCTAACATCGAACCTTGCTCGTATGAAACTGTCAAAATGCTTCTTGGTGGTGACACCCTCTCTGTAAATAAGAAGTATGAGGACTTTGTAGAAATATACCGAACACCGATCATCATGCTGACCAACAACGAAGTGCTACCCCGAGCACCCGTGTGGACTGACCGGTGTTTCTTCTACAAATGGCAACGACTGGACATCTGGCAAGACAACGTCGCCAAGCCACATCCATTCGTTTGGAGAGAATTAGTCAATAAATATTTATTTTGAACTGTAACATCTTTTATTCAGTGTCTCTTGGATTCCGAGGCGGATTGGCAGGATCGTAGTGTCCACGCCGTCTGTTCTTGGCTACTTCATCTTCTGCTGTAGCATATTCTTCGTGTACTTCGAGGGCACGTCGTAAATTACACTTTTTATTACACTGTATAACTTTATATGTTACGACCTGACCACTGCATTTGCCACTAACTGCACCACTCACACCTCCCCCCCCCCCCCGCTTCTCTTTGTGATATGTTCAACTCAACTAACAGGCAAAACGGAAACTATTTCTTTTTTATAAGGTTCATTTGCTTTGCTTTGTTGTATTGTCACTGGGCTACAAACTGACAAAGTGTATATTTCATATTTTTTTTTGGCTTCAGTGTGGTTACAAGTTTTGACGGATATGAAATACAAAAGGAGGTCCCAGAGTCAAAGGCTGTATAGAGACCTCCGGTCAAGGCTAGGTGGTTGAGAGGAATTACTATATGGCAGCAAATTAAAGCAATATCATGACATTAACATAAAAGAAGACACAAGTGAAGAAAAAGACGTGCCAGTATGTACGAATGTATATCAAACTTAAACTACAGACAAATGACAAGCATAACAAAAAAAAACATGTATTAATAACATGCCACTCTAGGTATGGCACAATCGTACTTGACGCTAAGCTTAGATCTATCGAAGAAAATGTTTTGTGTGTAGAGCTGTAAACGTTGGTTTTTTCTTGTTCAGCAAGCAGGAACTTAGAAGAGAATGGGATGTTTTCTATAAGCCGTCCTCTCGCATCATAGCAAGAGTCGCCCCACAGTGGGCTATGCGCGTTTAGATTACCGACCACTATGTAAGGGTGATGCAGCTCATCAATAAAGCTTTGAAATGTTGTGCTAGAGAGTTGATAACTTAGGGGTATGTATACGGACGTGATGGTAACTAGTCTATTGAATAGCACTGCTTCGATAGCAACTGCCTCAAGAGTAGTTCGGAGTTGCAGTTGCCGACAAGCAACGCCTCTGTCGATTATTATTGCTGCCGCGCCGGACGATGCAACAGCATCATCTCGGTCTTTCCGGAAAATAGCGTATTGCCTCAGAAAGTTCGCGTAGATTTAAGATGTGTCTCCTGATAACACAGCACCTTTGGATTGTATTTGTGTAAGAGTTCTTTGATATCATCGAGGTTGTGGATCAGACCTCTCACGTTCCAGTGTAATATTTGTGTATCCATCTTGTTTGTGTTTATGTGCTGTGTGTCAAGAGGAGCCAGTTGGCTTATGGAGCCTTTCCAGGCCCCATGATCCAGATTTTGACTTTCTTGGAGCGGTCACTAGAAGCGCTCCGCTCTTGAGGCGCTGAATACACCGCCTGGCTTGTGGTTGTGTCCATCGACTCCTGAGAGTCGCTGGACTTCCTCTCACTCCAGCGGGTTGTTCCCCCCCCCCCCCCAGTGTAGGCCTCGCCTCGAAAAGCAGGGCCTTGGAGGCCACCAACCCAGAGGTCGATGGACCCTCCTTCAGAGATGGCGCAGCAGAGCCGGCTGTCGCCCCCCAGGCGGATTAGGTTATGTTGCCCCCCATGCAACGGCACAGGCGGATTAGGTTACGCTACATTTACTCTTTCCTTACCACGGCACTAGGCATCGGTCACCGGTGACTGACGTTTGTTTTCGAGCACACATTAAAAAAAAAACGCGGCGCTCTTTGACTCATAGCGCCATCTCGATGATTGGGTACAAAGTAGAGTTTCCTTTTCTGCGCGGTTCACATTTTTTACCGCGTGGCGGAGATTTTTAAAGGGCGCGCGAGCTCAAAGGTCGAGGTGCACTTGATTGGCGTTATGGCGTCGACATCCGGAACCGCCCGCGCTCGGAAGAAAGCAGTTTCGCATGATCCCGACGATCCTAGAAGCGATCTTTTTTACTTTTTGAGCAGTGATAACTGGGACATCGATGACGCGTCGTCGGAGTTTAGATCGGCAGATCAGCCGGGAACATCAGCTGTTACCCGCCGGGAAGCTTCGTTTTCGCCTGTTGTTTTGTTTATTGATATCTACAGCCGGTTCAATTGCCCTTTTGGTATCCTAACTGTTATTTTCTTTGTTTACGGTGTGTCCACTTCATTTGGACAAGACGTGCTACCACCAGTTTCGACCCCAGAGAAATCCGGGCATTGACCACGCGATGATGCTCCGTAGAGGTCCGAAGCGGCTGACGAGAGGTCTCAATTTTTTTTAGCCTGTCCTGTACGGCGGAAGTCGTTCATGCCATATGTATAAACACCAACAAATATCCACAGACGCATATCCTTGACAAACCGTCGTAGAGAATTTTTTTCTCTGAAGATAGAAGTCAATCATTCGGAATGCTTGGCATGAATTTCATTATTTCAGTTCGGTAATTTTTGTAACGTATTTTGTAATAACTGTTTATTTTCCGAAACATGCCTAATATTTTGTTTTATTCCTTTGTTGTTGCAGAGAGATCAACAAAATAAAGGCACTGGGCAAGGACGTATCACTTGGCCCTACTACTGGGACATCCACAAATTTCCTAATACACTGTCAAAGAATGACCAACGATAAATGCTGGAAAGCCAGTTCAACACTGTGGAGGAGGCAAGATGTGCACATCTTGGGTGCATATTGCCACCGATATTTGGTGCTTCTGAACTGCCTGACGAAGTTCGCTGGTCACTGACCATGTTCAAAAAGAAGTCACGTCTCGGCAGCGCTATGGCTCCCTTGTCCACAAATCTGCCTGTTATGTAGTTATATGTGTTAACGGTGGCAATTTAACATGTATGGTGCAGCAAGGTTTGCTTACGATGCTTGAAAAACGATAGTCCGACTTCATGGAATAAGTGATACCGAATATTGTCACTGACAAACGTACCACATAGCAAGGTTGAGCCTTTACTTAGACAGGCCTTGTATAACATCAGCGCACAGCAGAAAGACTATGTGAGGCCATGAGCCAAGTCGTACAGCTCGGCCGCATGGTGGCTCTGGCAGAATTATGTTGCATGTACCACCGCACACGCAAGACAAATGCTCGAGCGTGTGGCTTCCATCATCACTATTGCCGCTGGGTCTGAGATCATACTGGGGTGGCAGCAAGGCGCCCGTTTTCACCAGCCTTTGCAAGTGCACCGTACAGCGTGGCCTTGGACCCAGCAGTCAGCAACCAGCGGCTCTAATGTCAGTGCAAGCCACATGCTCGAGCGTTTGTGTTAAGTGTGCGGGTGGCTGTGCAAGCAATAGCCCTTTCATGGTGTGTTGTACTTTGCCTTTGTGATAACATGTGCATTCAGATCGAGCTTGCGCTGAGAGTACTTCAAAATGGTTTTGGCATTATTAATTGCTCATCACTTCCAATTTCAGATCATGCCCCAAATGGAGAATAGCCAGAGCAGAAACTTCGTCTCGTGCACTTTCATCTCCTGTTAAAGAAGCTGGACCTTCACAAACTGGGACTCCCCAGCAAAATGCCTGTCGCCAGTGCTTCCTGGGTCCCCGCGAAAGGAGAATGAGGCCGCCATCAAATGCAAATTTGCTTTTGCAGCTCATTGAGGAGCAGCAGCAGCTGCGTCTATGTCTAGAAAAAGGCATGGAGAAAGAAGAAAAATTCCGAGAGAAGCAGATTCAGCTGCAGGTAGAAAGTGCCCAGCGTCACAATTTATTTTTGTCGTGTTTGTGGGATTTAGGCACAGAGTAAATGTTCACTGATTGTACGTCTGTCAAGGAGCATAATTGTTTTCATATTCACACACCCTTCGAAGTACACAGACACACACTCATTCCCCGCTGTGGTGCAATGCTGCTGGTCATGTGGCCTGTTGACCACGTCTCCAGAAGTATTGCGCAAGAGCAGCTCGAACATCGTGTCCTGTTCCACTTGACTGAGTGGAGGAGCGCGACGGCTGTGGAAACAGTGCATCAAACGCAGGCACATCTTGTTCCCACTGAGGAGCCAGAGGGTCTCTGAATGTCTCCCAGATATTGTGAAGAACACGAGGCCCTGATGGCTTGTTTAGCACTGGGCGACTTGCATTCTAGCCTCTTCATGACAAAACAAAAACGAGCTTTCAGGCGTCCAAATGAGTTTTCAACTATGCGTCTTGTTTTGGAAAGGTTATAATTGTAAGCAGCTTCGGGGGTGCCAGGTGATGCACTTAGGAAGGGCTTCAGCAGCGTTGCAGTCAGCAGAAATGCCTGGTCGCACAGAATGACCGGTGTTACAGCAGCACCTTCGATCATAACCACAGGCGATTCGAGGTGTCCACTTTCAATAACTCTGCGAAGCTTCAATTGCCTGTGCATGTTGGCATCATGGCATCGGCCGGGAGCTCCAACATTGATATACCGTAACCGATACTGATGATAAACCAGGGCCCCAGCAGTATTAAACTGTACCTGTACAGCGCAGAGTGTGGAGACTCCTCGGCACGAGGTAAGCCAGTTTCTGTGTAACCGAATACATTACGAATACTGTCTCTCTTTACAAGGTGCATTGGTTACGCTGCTTTGTGGAGCTCAACATCCCAAGCCTACACATGAGCTCTGAGGGATGCTGCATGTCAGGCTGCGAGTTAATTTAGACTGCGTAAGGTTCTTTTAACGTGCACTGTTATTGTAAAATACACAGGCGTCTTTCATTTGTAAGCAGAGTGATTTATTACAAGTGTTGGATCTGCGCAGTCAATGCGAATTTCAGTGTGAAATTAACGCACATTTTACAGATACGACGAGCAGTACATCCAACAAGTGGCAGCTAGTGGGCGCTGCTCTATCAGCGTGTGGGGCGCCGTTACCTGGCAAGGACTTGGACCGCTGCATCTTATTGATGGGAACCTGACCGCGGACCAATACACTCGAATTATAGAGGAAGTCCTTGTTCCCTTTGCGCTGGAAGGCCCATTCAAAGATGGGGTATATATTTTTCAGCAAGACAGGAGCCCTATCCACACCGCGAGGTAAGGAGAATCTCTGTCGTATTTAGAGATTATAACCTTATTTGCACCGTGATGAAAATTCTTGGCAACGTCTCTCTAAACACCTCCCACAGAAAGAAAACAGTGAAAGGACTTTAATGTGTAAACATTCTCGGTGGTTAAGTGAAGACAGCTATGTGTACCATAACGAAGGAAAAGACACTTGCAGCACATTTCTAGTAAGCCTTGGATTCAATAAAATCGATTCACTATGTTCCTAATGCAAAGCACGTTTAGCCTGTCATTACTCCAAGATAGAGTGCGCGGAGGTCGGGGGGATGGAGAGAATGAGGCTTAACGTCCCGATGCAGCTCAGGTTATGCGAGGCACCGATGTGGAAGGCTCCTGGAATTGCGACGAACGGGAGGGGTAATTAAAGTGCTCTCACATTTTGCGCGCACGCACGCGCGCACGCACGCACGCACGCACGCACGCACGCGCACACGCGCACACTCACACGCGCACACTCACACGCGCACACACACTGCCTGACTATCACTCCAGCGTGTTAGGCTCTCACGAGAGAATAGCACATCCGCTAACGTTTCTTCTTTTTCCACAAAGAAATATCCCGTTTCTTAATCAAACATTTCATTCCTCTATTAATTCCTGCCTTTGCGTATTGTGACTCTCCTATTTTTTTCCCTCATTGCTACGCAGGAAAGTTGGAAAAACGCTTCAAGAACTTGGCATCCAAGTATTGCCATGGCCCCCAAAGGGGGCAGACCTCAACATAATCGAAAACGTATGGGGACAAATGAAAAGGCGACTGGCCCGTCGTTCCATTTCAGCTCAGAGGCGAGAGGATTTGTGGAGGGCAGTCAAAGAAGAATGGGACCACCTTCGTTCGCTCCCCGCTCTCGTTCCGGCATTGTACGCCTCCATTCCCGGGCGGCTTCGAGATGTGGTCGCTGCCGGGGGGGCGTTCACCAAGCATTAGGCAGGCTTGAGATTTGATTGTTCAGAAGTAATATCGTACGTGAAGCCGGTAGATCAACGGCTAAAAAATGTGCGAGAATAACCACATTAAAAAAAATTCTTAAAATACCCTTGCTGTGTCCACAATCAATCATCATCGCTCTGAAAACACACGCATAAAAAAATTATTCGCATAGCCTACACTTTCTGGCCATTTATTACGTAGAGTCGATGCATTCGAAAAACCACCATCTTGTTTTGGTCTTAAATACTGTTATCATCACCAGTTACCAAACGTGTACACTTACCAAACGTGTACACTTATACTCAGCAATATTTAAATACAAGCGGGCAGGAGAAGCGCACCTTTTCTTACCATATATACACACACAAAAAAAACCGATCCCGAACAAAAGGTAAACGCCAGCATATATTTAATCATTTAAAAAAAAAAGAAGTAAGTGCAAAGGTCGGGAAACTCAGTCACACTTTCTACCAGGCCTTCAAAAATGACATATTTACCTTCAAAAACCTCATATCCGACTATCATTGTATGAGGCCGATGCACTATTTAAAACCATTATACTCGCCGGTGTGGCACAAACATCTCAATTTATTTCTCTTCATATTCATGATGACGATACATTGCACCCGTAAGAGATAACACTTAAGAGCCTTAATTGTCAATGCACTAGCAATAAATTTCATCACTTCGGGACATTTTCTTCAGTTTGACCCAGATCTTGATAACACTTCTTTCACGTTATTCTCCCGTACCCAAACGACCCCCGCAGTTTCGAATCAATTTTACGCAGTGATTTTCGCCTTCAGACTTAATAATCCCCAGTGCATTTTTTGGACCCGTGCGGGATCATTATTTTTCGTAGATTTCTCTTTCGCTGCCAGCGGTGAATATATTAATGGTTTACATGTAATGCCTCCCTTTTATCTATTACAATAATGAACCTCCTGTAGCTACCTATTGCGCACCCTGTTTTTCTTCCACATGGGGCTTTTAATGCAAGCGCATTGATTTCACAAATGCGGCGGCTCTTCGCATGCTACCGCTTTAAGAGAGCGAACGACCGTGGCATATTATTTGAGAACGAGGTGCATGCATGCTGGTACCCAAGCCTTGAGCACGCGGGTGCGGTGGATCAGACGGAAGCGGACAGCGCGTAAGCATGACTTTTTGGTTTCGTAGTGTGCAACGTCCGAAAGCATCTCAGGCTATGAGAGACGCCATAGTGCAGGTCTCCGGAAATATCGACCACCTGGGGTTCTTCAATGTGCGCTGGCGTCGCACAGTACACGGGCATTCGTTAGCATTCCGCCTCAACTGAAATGCAGCAACCGCCGGGATCGAAGCCGCGTCCTTCGGGTCAGCTGCCCAGTATCATAGCCACTAGGCCACCACGGCGGGTTACATGCATCAGGTGTCAACCCAACTACGATGCTAGCAGGAATCGCGCCGTGCCCTTCACGAACGGCTGAGCGGCCGCGCGCAGCAGCGGCTCCGCACACTCGGGAGACGAGATACGAAGCGGCACCAGCGCGGCGACGCTTCATGCAAACGGGAGCCCCCTTTCGCCCTGACCGTCAACTGCGAAACAGCTGAACGATGCACTTGAACTTTATCAACCGTGCTACGTATCCGCCCGAGAGCGAGGGAGATACCTGTCGTCAGAGCGCAAACTCTCGCAGCGCCGACGCGAGCGCCGCGGTGCGGCTCGCGGCCGCTCCGCCGACTGGAGCCGTGGGCCGCGTATTTTTGACCGCGACTGTACGTAAGAGCTCCAGCAGCGTTTACGTACAGCGCATGCGCAGTGTGGTGCACGCAACGCTAACGCTAACTCTTTGCGTTTGCTGCTTTACGCTATACTAAAACTCTCTATTTTCAGGATTTAGCGTTGAACGCTAACGCACGCAAGGGGAGCCTTACGTACGGCAAGATGGCGGCGCCAGTAGAAGTGAGCTGCCCGCTTCGGATCTATCGAGTCGTCTGCCTGCACTGCTAGGCTCATTCGTTCCCCACTAATGCTCGTGTTTGCTTTAGATTTGTGTGATGATGCTTCGACAGTGGCGCACAGGTGACAAATGGGCGTTGTTTACGATATACGTTCTCGATTAGCGGCGCAGTAGGCTTAACGAGAGGGTTTGCTCATAGAGTTAGTAGAACAACTCTATGGGTTTGCTAAATGTGTTTGCTGTATCCGCCTCGAGATGGCGCCCAAGTGTATTTCGCTCGTTCGCTTGGTGTAAAGCCGCATGTCAAGCCGATGCATGTCACGTTTTCCGCGCAAAACAAACTAGTGTGGTCGGTGCTGTGGTCACGATGCGTGAGCGCTTCACCAACGACGACGACATGAACCTCCTGAAGGAGGTTTTCGCCGTGAATCCATTCGGACAGATGTCAAGATGGACGGCCATTGCAAAAAACGTTGGAGACGCCGTTGTACCTGCGAAAACCTTCAGTGTGCGCGCAGTGCGGGAGCGACTGGATCTTCTGCTCGCCTACTTCAAGGCAAGGGACGAAGCAAACCTTAAGAAGTAAGCATAGCATACCTTTCTGCTCTTATTTTTCTCAGAATTAAACATTCTTGCGACGCAGACCAAGTGAATGTTATTCGTTTTAGCAGACCACCACTAGCGGTCCGTTGCAGTCACGCTATACGTGCCCAGAAAGTGCAGAGTAATGCGTTCATTTTGGATTGTGATAAGTGTTTTCCCTAGAAGCGCGAGCGACGCACTGTGACTTCGCTGCAAAACGACAAAAGAAACAAAGTGGACGCACTACCTATATATTCACACGTGTCCTCGTTTATCTTTCACCGATGACCGCTTTTCACCTGCTAACAAATGTTAAACGTTATCACTAGGCGCAGGACGCGCCTGTATTTATTGGAAGTTTCTCGAACGTTCTCGATGCTTATATCCGTTGTGTATTGTCACCGACGCTTATGTAATCTGATTGTATGAGCGATGCGAATTGTCTAGAACTTTCAGATCAGATTTCGACAATCGCCAACTGTGTGTTCGCCGCTGTTGTTGTGATTCGAGTGTAAAGTGTAATTTGTTTTTGTTTAGGACTTGAGACTGACTCCAACCAAATAACTGAATTTTATTAGCCCGACGTTTCGGAGCCCATTCGGTTCCTTCTTCAGGGGGTTGTCCTTCGGGGGGTGGCGGTGTGCCGCTTTTAAAGGGGCACTAAAGCGAAACAATAAATCAGTTTAGACTAATGAAGCATTGTTTGAGAACCCAGCAGGCAGTAATTTAAAAAGAAATTGTTTGATTATTAGATGAGAAAATGAAGGTCAAAATATCAGTATTTAAATTTCACGCCAGAACCCCAGCGACCGTACGTCAGCGTGACTTCGGGGATTCCAAAGTATCTTTTCGCATTTGGGCCGCGTTGGCTGAATAAAGGTTCCCGAAACTTGCCATGTTTAATATTTGGTTCCTTTAGAACACAGTGTAGTCAACTGTACCGCTATACATAATTAGTAGGCCCTAGAAGATGCCATCAAAATCCAAGACGTCACAGCCCCCAGGTGCGGAAACTTAAGTAGGCGTCGCCACCCGTATTTCGTTCTTGCGCTTTTTCTGGCTTAACAAACGTCTTATCTTTGCAAGAGTGGTGTTTTTGTTGTTGTAGAACGATAATTTACTGATGCAGAAGAAATCACTTTTCACTTTAGTGTCCCTTTAATGCGTCTTTTGTAAAGAAAGGAATGGGGAGCACGGGAGTTGGGGAGACACTTCACAGACGGAAAGGTGGGGGGAAACAAAAGGGGGGGGGGTTGTTGGCGGCCGTCGTGGTGCTGGCATGACCGGTGCTGGGGAGAGTGCTCGCGAGGGTGCCCTTGATGGGAGGCGGGGGGGGGTGTTGTTTACAAGGTCGGGCCAACGTTTTTGTGTTGGTGAAACAAGCGGGAGTCTACCTGGCTGTGCGTCCTTTTCTTCTTTTCGTCATGTCGCCAAGGCCATGGACATACACCGAGGGTAGGTTGCCCTTCACGCGGTTTATGTTATTCCCCGTATTCTGAATGTACCATGACTCCAGTAGTAGTCTCTTTCGCCAGTTCGTCTCTGTTTGAAGGATTTCAGTTTCCTGGAAAGCAATTTTGTGGTCGGCGCCTTCAGAGTGTTCAGCGACGACGCTGCGAACATGCTCTGACGTCGTTCTCCTGTTGTCTGATCCTTTCTTTTAGATTTTTGGTTTCCCCGATGTACGAGGCCGGACAGTCGGCACAACTGATTTTGTAGACGATGCCTTGAGCTTTTTCTTTAGGTGGACGATCTTTTGGTTTAGGGAGGAGGATATTAAAAGTGTTTATTGATTTGTGCGCCACTTTGAGGCCTTCTTTTTTTAATATTCGGCTGAGCGCTTCGCTTGTGCCTCTGACGTACGGGATGGACACTCGCTTCTGGGGTTGAGGAGAAGTCAACGGCTGAAGGTCCCGCATTTTGCTTCTTTTTTGTTGTCTGGTTGTTTTTCGAATGAAGTCATCTGTGTAGCCATTCCTCTCAAGTTCGTTGAGAACCGTTCTCTTTTCTTTCTTTTGATGCGATTCTGATGAGGAATGAGTTTCGGCTCGTTTGAATAAAGAATTTACAACAGACGCCTTGTGGTTTGCCGGATGGTCGGATTGGAAATGAAGATAGCAGCCTGTGTGGGTTGGTTTTCCGTAGACTGAGAATTTTAGAATGCCGTCTTTCCGCGTAACTTGTACATCTTAAGAATGGGAGTGATCCGTTCTGTTCGCGCTCATATGTGAACTGTATATCCGGGTCTATGGAGTTTAAGTGTTTCTGCAAGTTTTCGACTTGGCTCGTCTTCACGATGCAAAAACAATCATCCACGTACCTACTGGAGACTACTACTGGAGTCATGGTACATTCAGAATACGGGGAATAACATAAACCGCGTGAAGGGCAACCTACCCTCGGTGTATGTCCATGGCCTTGGCGACATGACGAAAAGAAGAAAAGGACGCACAGCCAGGTAGACTCCCGCTTGTTTCACCAACACAAAAACGTCGGTGCGACACTGTAACCTCCTCCCCCCCCCCCGCCTCCCATCAAGGGCACCCTCGCGAGCACTCTCCCCAGCACTGGTCGCTCCCCCTTCCTTTCTTTACAAAAGACGCTTTAAAAGCGGCACACCGCCCCCCCTCCCCCGAATAACAACCCCCTGAAGAAGGAGCCGAAGGGGCTCCGAAACGTTGGGCTAATAAAATTCAGTTATTTGGTTGGAGTCGGTCTCAAGTCCTAATCAATTTCCCAAGCAGGCAGGCAATTCTGTCGAAATGTTTAGCTTCAAATTTGTTCTTGTGGGCACAGGTTCACCCGATAAGGAATCAATTTCGGCATTCATAGTTTTACGACTGTTTTCTTCACCGTCACTACTACGTGATAACACACACACTGGTGTGTGTGTCGTCATGTGTGCAACGAAGCATACAACTGTAACGCATTGAAACCTTGCAGGTCCGGGACAGAAGAGCAATACACCGAAAAAACACATCTACTGCAAGAAATTTGGGACTTGGCGCAAGCGCACGGGTACGTAATAAAAAAAAAGCCGTCAGCAGCAGCGCGCCAAGCCGCCGCAGCCCTCCGCGACACTGCTGCTGCTAGCTTTCAACCACTGGCATCGGATGTTGATGATTCAGGTACATTTTCGTTCGTAGTAGTGTACACGGTGACAATGCATCAGCATTTCAAAGTGCTCCAGAAACAGGAGCTGATGCAATACCGTGATCACTGATGCTGCCTCTCTGAGCTTGTCTTTCGTGCCTACATTAACCTGTTAAAATATTTAATTCTAGTGATCTGCCCTACTAACGCATGCGAAGTTACACCGTACATTTGAAATACTTTTTTCCGAAGAATAGCGCTTTCATTCGTAAGAATGTCATTGCAAAAGAGTGAGGAAGTGGTAACGTTTCATGAATATGCATACTTCGTATTCATTTGTGTCACACTACATATATACAAAAATTGCCAAGCCACTGCACATGTGCAACTTTTTGTTGCAGAACTTGGGACTCCTTTAAGTGTCGAGGAGGCAGGCGAAACGGCCCAGGATCTTTTAGAAGAAATGTATACAGACATTGCAGAGCTGCCACCATGCGATGCCAGCCCACAAGCAGGCCCTAGCGGCATCAGCGGTCCATCTACAACACAGAAGGACGACACAGGCCGCACAGCTAGGAAACAGGGTGGTAGCAGTGAGTATTATTCAGCACGTGACATGCTGCATTTTTTAAGAGTCGAGACACTGACGAAAATGACAATTTACGGTCAAAACAGACCTTATGTGAATCTTGTAATTTGGCTTTTGTACTTGAAAACTTCGTTTACGTTCCTGCTTGACAAAGTCTAATGTGCTGTCTCTCAACTGCTGGCATCATCCGAGTACAGGCATGCGGCGTTACACTTATTCCAAATCATTTTTATAAATGCATATATCGAAGACGGTAGTGCCACATGCCTACCAACGTTGGACGTGTGATGTGAAAAATGAATTATGTACAGGCTACACTGAAAACTGATTGTGAAAACGTAGTGGTATTACTCCATTAGGTTAACACTATCCAAAATGTTCAATGCAGGACGGAAGAGGACCAACACTGCAGCTGGCAATGCGGACCATGAGTTCCTAGAAAAAAGGTGGTTCCATGAGAGGCAATTAAAAGAAAAAGCTATAGAGGTGGAGCTTGAAAAAATAGCTTTGAGGAGAGAGGAATTACAGATGAAGGACCGAAAATCGGAGAGAAAATATGATTTCCGACAGAGTAAGATGGAGAAGGAGTGTAAGCTCCGTGAGAGAGAAATGGAGCTGCGGGAAAGAGAGCTGAAGCAAAGGGAGCAACTGAATGAAATCCTGAGCTCAAATCAGCAAGCCTTGTTGCGAGTTGTTGACGTGCTTGCAAGCAAAGTTTCTTTGCAATAAACATCACCAAAAGAAACAAGTGTGTACTGTTGCTTTATTCTTAAAAAAAAGTGTGTTGTTGGAGGCACTTGCACGTCTTATGAAGCAGTTTAGAAATTACTATATACACACTACAACGCTAAACTTATGCATTTAAACTTAAACATATGCAATATGTTCCGCTGACTATTGCGTGGCAGGCTTCAGGTAATCCAGAAGACAAGGAGGCTGCAGGTCAAAATATGAAGACACCTGGTTACCATACAGACAAGCGTGGCAATTGATGAGTAGGACGGCCACTCTGTACATACGAGGTATGGACTGAAGTAGTATTTTCTGTTTTTTTTTTTTTTGAAATCTAGGAAGGCAAATTCAGAGATGATCTTCCCAAACCCCCATTCAACTGACTGTCTGACGCTGCTCATAGCAATATTAAAATCCTGCTGTTGTTTTGTTAGCCTTGCCCCCCCCCCCATATGGTCTCATGAGTAGCTGACGGAGTGGATAGGCAGGGTCGCCATACAAGACAAATTCGTGGTTGTCTCCATTCAGCTGTTCAAGCTTTTCATAGAGCCCGCTCTCCCGGCGGATCCCTGCACATGAAGCATGAAAACAAGCATAGCAGCAGAAATTAAACACGCGGATAACCATTGAAATAAAAAAGTTTATTGCGATGAAACACAAGTACAAGATGTGTGCCAGAGAAGCAACTGAAACCCGGTCTGTGCACTTCATAATTGGGATCATATGGTACTAACAAAAGGTCCCAGAAAAAAAGTATTGCATGTAGGCAAACTTATTTCATTTAGGTACTGCACCCTGGTACCTGCTTACCTTACCTTGTGCATATTAGACAACTATGCAAACATGTTAAGCACAGGTAAAATGAGTTGCACACATTTTTTTCTTTTACATAACGAGGAACATAAGTAAAAAAAAGAGCTTCGATTAGACCACACACAAATAAGTTTGGCTAGTGGTGCTTAAGGGCCAATAAAAATACAGAAACCATTCCCGTAAAGCTCACAAGCCAATATGAACTTCAATATAAATTTCAATGCACACTTTAACTGCGTTCTTAATTCTTTGTAATATCCGGTTAGTACCCTTATAGGGTTGTCATATCGTAAACATATATTCATATCTTGACTTACTAATAGATATACGAACATTCGATAACGTACCAGCATCATGCCTGCTCCCGGGGTACGGGCCATCCAGCTCGCATATCAAGCCGTTTGGACACATTAACGATTGGTACTTTAAGGCATGTACCCGCTTGTGCCCAGAAAAATAAATGCGCTCATCTTGTGACGGTCTGCAAATGGGCCGCACCGTTCCGTTTATGAAGGCCCAGCAATTCTTCAAAGGCGCACCTTTACGATGGACCGCCTGTAAACGAAAGAACAAACGGTGACGCTGCAGAAAAGAAACGAAAATCGGCTGAGATAACTGAACATTACGTAGATGAGATAAATTTTGCGGCACCATGGATGGAGCACGCGTTGCTGAAAACAATATCACGTTCAAACGAGGAACGCTTACCTCGCTCATTGCTTCCAAGTTCTAGGGCGTCAACCACTGATGAACGGTGAGTTCATCTAGGAGAAGGCCAAACTTGCTTTCTACATGGAGCATTACTTTGTTTGTGACACTTGAAATCACGGAGTAGTGCCTCGCAAAGTATTCCTGGAGATCACATAACCGGTTTGGATACGCCAGCCTTCGCAGACACATGCACAGCGCTTCGTAGCCCGAGACGCGCACTCCCTGAGCGCTCGTCACATGTTCGGGTATCTGCAGGGCACTGAGAAGAAGTGGGAAATCCGCTTTCTGGAAGCGAAATTGCCGGCGAAACGTACTTTCCGGAATGGCCTCGATGTTGAGCAGGCCGCTTCTTGAGGACACGTACAACCTGCGCGGTCGCTCTCGTTCCCGAAGCAGGAGGGCATCTATAGCATCCCAACTTAAAAAGGACAGGTAATATGGGTCCCACAGAACACTCGATCGCGGCATGCTAAGAATAATCGGTGTTACGCGACCCTCAATATAATAACACTGAAACCAAAGACATACTTGCGTAATTAACGCAGCGATTGGATAAGCTTGACTTAGGGACACACTTGCGGATGCGGCATTGGATCAGCTCGACATTTTGTGTGGATTTGGCTTTCCACTACTTTGTGTTTTTACGTCTAGATGGCGCCGTATATGTTTGCGTTAGCGTTTTGCTCCGTTCCGCTATTCTAAAACACTGCCTTGTGCCGCGCAGTGCAGCCTTTCTTTGCGTTAGCGTTGCGTCGCACGCTAACGCTAACGCAAGCGTTTTACGCTATACTAAAACTCTCTTATAACTCGATCGCTACTTCGCGAGCGCTCTACGCACTCCCGCTCACCAACGCCAGTGCAGCCAACTGGAGGGCCGTTGACGTCGAACACCGCACTGCAGTTCGCCAGATGTACGCGCTTCCCCGCTTCTCGCAAGTGGGGGCAACTCTTGCCGAAGCGGGAAACTGGCCGCCCTCACTTCGTGCGAGGAAACAGGCGCTTCACCACATCGAGCGCCTGCAACGGTCGCCACAGGGCCAGTCTCTCGTGTGCCGCCTCCGCACCCTCGAGGGCTCGGGCATGGGTCAGCATGCCACCGACTTCAGCGCCCGCATCGCGTCTCTGCCGCAACTCCTTCCCTTGCCGCCATCGCCGCACGCTTCCCCGCTGCTTGACGTTAACATCAGCGTCCCGGGCGTCACGAGCAAGCGCCGAACAGCACTATGTGCCATGCAGCAGGAGACGGCTGCACTGCTTCACGAACACCTACGCGACCGCCTCCTCGTCTACACTGACGGCTCTGTCTCCAGTGACGGCTCCGCTGCTGCTGCGTGCACGGCACCGGACATTTCTGCGTCCCGGCAGTGCCGTCTCCGTTTCCCTGCCTCATCGACAGTCGCCGAACTCGCGGCCATCGACTTTGCGGCTGACCTTCTTTACCAGTGCGGTGTCTCGTCTGCTGCGATCCTGAGTGACTCGCGCGCGGCTCTGTGCATGCTGCGGAAAGACTATGCCGGTGTCCCACTTGTGCAGCGCGTGGGATCGAAACTGCGCCACCTCGTAAATCAGGGCTGCGACTTGGTTTTGCAGTGGGTCCCCGCGCACATTGGCCTGCCCGGAAACGAAGCAGCCGACGCACTTGCGAAGCAAGCTCTCGCGGCTCGCTTCCCCCTTGCCATCTCCGTCACTCGCTTCGACGTGGCCAAGACGGCCATACTGCGCACCCTCCGCGCGCATCATCCTGACTCACGTGTTGCTGCAGGGACGCCCCCTCACCTCCTCCCCCGCGCTGGCCTCTCCCGCTGGGATCGCTCCTTTCTCCTGCGGCTGCGCGTCGGCTGCTACAGCACGGCCGCCCGATTGCACACACTGCACGGAACAGGCAGCCCCGCGTGTGCGGAATGCGGCGAGGATGAGACACTGGAACACCTCCTGCGTTGCCCACCCTTCGACGTTGAGCGCACCGCGCTCTGTGCTTCATATCGCCGAGTCGGACTACCGTGCAACACGGAGGGTGATCACCTATTTCCCGCAGCCCCCGCCTCCATCGCCAAGAGAGCGCTTGCTGCCCTCCTTGGCTTTTGTGACGAGACTCAGCTGAGAGCGCGGCTGTAAGCCCCGCTTTGCTTCTTTAACCTTCTTGTTTTTTTTTTCCCGCTCTCTTTCATTCTCTCTCTAATCTTTTTCTCCCCACTCCCCTTACCCCGTGCAGTGCAGTTGAGGTGCCCTCCCTTGAGAGACAGTTACGGCACTGCACTTTTCTCTTCCTTTCATCTTAAAATCACTACTACTACTACTATCAAGCCCGTGGCGCATCCTCGGGGTGATCCTGCGGCCCCGCGTGCCGCGCTGCCCCGCCCTCTCCATCGCTGTGGCATGCGGCATCACCAACGGACAGCTGGCCGAGCTGCTCGCAGAGACCTTCTGCCCACTGCCCACCATCCATGCACCGGCTCCGTACGTGCTGCAGCGGCAACCGCATCCGAGGCGCGAGCTGCTTCCCCCGAAGCGGTACTTTACAACGGCCGGGATCCTCGAGGACATCAGGGCGCTGTGCGAAGCTGACTTGACTATCGGTGAACTTCGCACAGTGCTCGCGTCGCGGAAGCGCCGTTCAGCACCAGGTTCCGATGGCGTCACATATCAGATGCTTCGGAACCTGGACGGTGACCAGCTCCTGCTGCTGCTCGACGCCTACAACGACGTCTGGGGGACCGGCAGCATCACGGGCGACTGGAATGAGGCGGTGGTCGTCCCGCTGCTCAAGGCTGGCAAGGCAGCCAGCAACCCTGCTTCGTACCGGTTCATTTCGCTCACCTCCGCTGCAGGCAAGGTGCTCGAGGCCACGGCGCTTCGGCGGCTCGAGTGGATTACTGCGGCACTCGACACCTTTGCGGCGGAGCAGAGCGGCTTCCAGCGACTCCGGGCCACTGCGGACTGCCTGGCCGACGTGATCGCCACGCTGGAGACAGCGAAGCGCCGGGGCGAGGCAGGCTACCTCATCCTCCTCGACGTCAAGAGCGCCTTCGACCGTCGCCACACGCCACCATCCTGGATGCACTCGGCGCGCTCGGAGTGTGTGGACGAATGCGGGTCTACGTTGAGGCCTTCCTCGGCGGCCGGACGATGTGGGTGCGCGTGGGGGGAGTGTTCAGTCGGCCGCGTGCGGTTGTGACAGGAGTGCCGCAGGGCAGTGTGCTTAGCCCATTCCTGTTTAACCTCGCGCTGACACGCATCCCCGACTACATTCCCCAGTTCCCGGCGCACGAGGTTCGCGTCGCGGTGTACGCAGACGACATCGCGTCGTTCGCGAGCGGCCCCACCAGTGTTGGCTATGCCGTGCGTGCGTGTGTGCAGCGCGCGCTGGATGGGGTCGACGCCTACATCAGCGGCATCGGCCTCACTCTCTCGGCAGCCAACACCAAGGCGCTCATCGCACACCCAAAGTACGAGGGGCAGTACAACACGCCGCGCTTCACCCTCAAGGGAGTACTGCTTCCGTGGGAGACGCGTGTTCGCTACCTTGGTCTTGTCATCGACCGGCGGCTCAACTGGTGTGCTTCGGTTGCTGCCCTGCTGAAAGGTGCCGCTAAGGTGGCGGGGGCCGCGCGCTCCCTGCTTACTCGTGGCCAAGGATGCTCACAGACCCTCGCGCTGCGCCTCTACAACTACGTGGCCTCGGCGCGGATCCTGTACGCGTTGCCCCTGGCGGACCTACAGCCGACGCAATGGAAGGTGGTGGACGCGGATCACCGAACCGTCGTCCGCCAGTTCCTGTGCCTACCGCAGTTGTCACAGAGCGACGCCACTCTCGCCGAGGCGGGGGAGACGTCCCTCTCTCTCCGAGCCGAGGGGCGGGCCCTCAACCACGTGGAGCACCTGCATCACGACCACGGTGTAGGAATAATTTAGGTGCTGACACTCGCCGCTCCCCGTAGAGAGAACGCGCGGGCAGATTGTGTTCGCAGATGACCTTGAATCGGCGGTAGTTTTCGCCGCAAGGGTACAGATGGCGCTGTAGTATGGGAGCCCAGGGGCCCGCGCTGCCCGCTCGGGTGCGTTCAGAAATTTTCACGCCACGCGCGGGGTGAATACACGTGGTATAGGTGCAGAAGTGTACTTGCTGAAACTCGTGTGTGTGTGTGTGTGTGTGTGTGTGAAGGCTTCTCCGGATTCTCGAAAAGTGTTTGGTTGTGCCTGTCAGTCCTGTGAGTGCATTGTTCGGCTGATTGGTATTCTGCTGGGATTCACTCAACGTATACCACGCCGCGTCATGTGACGCCGAGTGCAATTAGTTGCGCTCAGGCTTGCTGCGCTTCAAAATGGGCAAGAAGTGCTTTGTACCGAATTGCAAGTCGGGGTATCGGACATGCACGGAGCGTGTGTCGCTTTTCAAGGCTCCGCGTGAACCCGAACGTTTAGAAAAGTGGCGACGGGCGATTCCGAGAGCAGACAGAGTTTTGCAGCCTACCGACCACGTGTGCGCGAAGCACTTCCCGAATGAAGTGATCTCTGCAACATATCACGCGGAATACAAGGGGAACGTCCTTCTGCACGCACAAAAAAAGCCGGTGCTCTCACCCGACGCTGTGCCTAGCATTTTCCCGAATTGCCCAGGATACTTGACTGTGCAGCAAAAAACGAGAAAACCTCCGCGGAAACGGCAGGCTCTGCCGCCGACTTCTCAGAAGCCTAAGAAGCAAGGACAGCCAGAAGCGTCGAATGCTTCTGAAGAGCTACACCTGGCCGTTGAAAATACACCAAGTTTATTGCTGGTTGACACAACGAGTTCAAAATATTCTGATGCCGAATCAACAGACGCGCCTTGTAAGAGGCCACGCTTGGATTTCAGCAGCGTCGCGCCCCCTCCACGTGAAGAAAAGGATCCTTTTCTACACGATACTGACACATTGAGTGGCACATGCACTGCCGACGCACCTAGTCACACAGCTGAAAAGGTAATTTCCTGTTTTAAATTCAGGTGGCATTCCTCCAGCCGCTTCACCTAAGCTCACTAGGCGCAACAAATCATGATATTGTTCTACAATACCTACTGAGCGGAAATTATCGTAAATACGATACGGTTGCTGCAGCCGTGTTTTCTTCCCTTCAGTATATTTATTTGATTATAATTAATTAGCCAGGATCTCATTGTACATCTAAGAGCACAGTGTGCTAGTAATCGCATAAGCTTTGCTCACTATTAGGTGCCATCCGGAAAGTGCACATTCATTTATTTAATTTCAGCGCCGTTCAGGCGTTAAAGAAGAGGTTGGTAACAGGAAAATTTTAGATTAATAAGAAATAATAAAATAGTAAGAAACATATAACACCGACTTGTTAAGAGAAGTAATGACATAATATAGATGACGTAAACGAAACTTTGGCTTAGTTCGGACGGCAGAAACATTCCTAATTCTATCATTTCTTTTCATTCAGCAACAAGTTTCTTCCTCATCTCAAAAAACTACGGAGCAAGAGAGAAGTCATGGACCAACGCAAGAGCAGCGACCCACCGAGTCCCTGTTCCTCCAGGACGGAGGACAGCAAATGACAATTTCCGCTCTGTCAGGCTGTGCTTCCAGCCTTAAACTCCCAAGTGAAGCCTGGGCAGTCCAAGTTTCTGACAGATTTGGGGTTAAATCTGTTGTTTTCAGTGAGCTAGAATTGCCGAAAGAGAGTAACCAGGCGCCTTTTCATAGAAAAGTACTAGAAGTAACCACATCACATAATGACTCCTTGTCAGTGAAATGTTTTGTTTATGGCCGTTTTGTTAACGTACAGACCATAAGTTCTGGTTTGCCCATGAATTCCCTAGCTGATATAGAGTGTGCAGTACGGGTCTTTCATGAAATGCATGTGTGTGCAGGTGGTCCCAGTGGTGAAATGTACAATAATATACGCCCCGAGTGCGCATATATTGACAAATGTGGAACCTGGCGGCACAACCGTTGCCTACTAGTGACAGAGAGTACAAGTTGCAATGCATGTGCTAAGTTAAAAGATGTACTTCGTATTCATGCTGCACGAAAGAAAAAGAATTCTCAACTGAAACACATTCGCATTCCGGCCAGTCCATCGAAAAAAACACGCATTGAAATGTTGCGGCGCGCCAGGATTGCCTGCTACAAGTCAAAAGTGCGGCTTCAAAAACAAAAACATAATCTTGAACAAGAATTGGCTAACTGCAAATCAAAACTACTAGAAATCAGTAATGAAACACTCGAACGCCTTTCCAGAGAAGCAAACCTTCCTGAAGCGCAAAAGCTGGTGTTGAAAGAGTGTGTAGCTGCAGGCAAAGCTCGCTCAAAAAACGGTAGAAGATACTCAGATGACTGGATCTTGCTCTGCCTTCTCCTCCATATTAGGTCACCTGGAGGATACAGATTCTTGATGGAGAGTGAAATTCTCGCCTTGCCTTCAGTACGAACAATACACCGCTACATCTCATTGGTGGGCTTTAAAACAGGCTTTGATAGTAAGTTCTTCATAGCCTTAAAAAAGAAACTTGAAAAGAAAGATGACTTCAAGCGGCACGGTATTATCATCTTTGATGAGATGCAAGTCCGTAAAAGTAAGGCTGTCAACTCAAAGACAATGACCTACGTCGGTCTGGCATCAGAGACTGAAAACAGTACCGAGCTTGCAGACCATGCTCTTGTTTTTATGTTCTGCCCTTTTGGTGAAAGTTATGCTCAGCCAATAGGTGTTTTTGCAGCAAAAGGTGCCACGAGGGGTACTATTCTTGCACAGTTGCTCCTTCAGGCAATTTTACTTATGGAGGAAGCTGGAGCAAAAATTCATGGGTTTGTTTGTGATGGAGCTTCGACAAACAGGACTATGTGGCGAACACTGGGTATAAGTGGGTCACTAGAAGCCTGCCGGAACTCCTTCACACATCCAAGCGACCCCACACGAAAAGTTTTTGCATTTTCTGATGCTCCACACCTCTTTAAATGCATCAGGAACCGTCTTTTGCAACAAAGGTACCTGAAAAAGGAGGGACGTTGGATTAGGTGGGAGGACTATGCAGCAGTTTATAAAGAAGACCAAGCGAATGTTGGAGCTTTGAAGGTGTGTCCAAAAATAACACATTCCCACATTTATCCAAGCAACTGTGAAAAGATGCGGGTAAAGCTTGCCACGCAAGTGTTCAGTCGCTCGATGGCAGCAGGTATTGAATTTTACAGAAACCGTGGTGTGCGCAGTCTGGGAGACACTGAAGCCACGCAAGAATTCACATTGTTTCTTAATAATCTTTTCGATGCCTTGAACCGGCGGTTTCCTCATGAAGGTGTCACAAAGCAGGGCTCTGACCTAGGCATTCTGTCACGTGGGGTAGAATGGTTGGATAACTGGGAAAAAGAGCTGCAGAGTGGAAATATCACGAAAGATATGTTCCTGACAAAAAGCACTTCTGAAGGGCTCCGAGTTACCTTGAGATCAACTAAAGAGCTTTGTGAGGTTCTTTTGCATCAGTAAGAGTTCAGATACGTTCTTACAAATAAAATGAATCAAGATCCGATCGAAAGATTCTTTGGCAAGATAAGACTTGCTGGAAGCCAGAATGACCATCCTTCAATGCCAACATTTATGCAACTGTACAATACAATGTCCATTTACAGCCTTCTGAGGCCTCCCAAGTTTGGCAATTGCTGCGTGGTCGATGAGAAGCCATTACTAGACGCATCAGACTTCAGAGCCCTGATCGAACTAGGCAGTGCAAGCAACTCTTCGCCTGGCTTCATTGATCAGCTAAAAGAAAAGCTTGATAAACTGATTCTTGTTGAGGACTGGGAATGTGAGGATGTTATCACAGTAAACGGAAAGGATACAGCGCAAGTCGTTGACTGCATACTTTACTATGTGGTTGGATTCTTGAGCCGAAAGTTGATGAAAGCCACCACGTGCGATTGTTGCCGGTCTGCTTTTACCATTCCGCAAAACAGCTCTGCTGAAGCATCCCTGACCAACACAAAGAGCAGGGGTGGACTGTTGCACCCCAACGCGAATCTCTTTGAGCTGTTGAGAGTAGCTGAGGAGCACTTTGCAAAAAATGCCGACAGTCAGTCTGTATACTGGGAAACGGTGGAGCATGTGCTTGACACAAAGACCTTGACTTTTCCATGTGCTCAGCACAAAGAAGAGGTCATTGCACAAATTCTGCACTATTTCTTAACCATGAGAATGAGGCAGCACTGCAAAGCTGCAACCATGAACTTGAAAAAACAAGCTCAAGAGAAAAAAAAGCTTGCGAAACTTTGTTCATCCTGAATCGTGTTGCCAAGTTTACAGAATGTACTAATTTTGTTAGATTTTTTGTGAATGTATGTATTAAACAGTTTGTGCCATGCAATGTATAGTTTTGTAACAGAATAAATTATATGTTCAGCCCCCCTTTCAGCATGCCATTCCTAATATTCTACACAAATGTAAGAGCACTGTACACACCACCAGGCCTACTTCAGGTCGGACATTTTTTTTTCTAATATAAGAGCGCGCATTGTTCTCTTGAAATGACAGAGTAGAATAGAAAAATTATGCCCATTCATGGGCAACTAGCGCAAGATATACTGCTTTGAGAGTTGCGATGGATTTAGCCGTGTGACATGCCCTTCATCAAGCTGTACTGCACACGGCTTGCAGTACTGGCGCAAAGTATAACCGCCATCGCCTTAACACTGAGCAGAAGCCTGCGTAGGGGTCGCGTGTCGAGCGAAGTTTGTAACCAAGTACATGTGTAAGCTAGAGGTGCAATGGTTCAAGGTGCTTTGAGGACGTTTATTTTGTAAAGAGGAAGATGAGCAGCGGCGGCAGCCGCACCGCCAGCGCACAGCGCGAGATTGCTGGGTTGACGACCGAAGCTCGGAACGGCATTTTGGCTAGCTGTCCTTACGCTATTTCCCCGAAAATCCGGCTACAATTTATTTATTTTTGCTTTAATTAGCTAACATTGGCGGGCGCAACTAGAAAATACGATTGATACACTGGCTTCAACGTATGCTAGATACCAGATCTATAATAAAAACGTCGTCGAGAAATCAGTTGCACATTCATTTAGATAATCAGTCTTGTTACTGCAGAATCCCGGTGTATTCATGCCTGTGCATACTTTTCTATATACCCCGATATCGAGCTCGACAAACGAGCAACGCTTAGCATCGATAACCTACGCAGCGCAAATCCGAGAGCCTCCACCTACTAGCGCCACCTGTCGCCGGGAAACGGAAACAGCGCCGGCGGCGAACACAACCAGGACGGTGCGCCGGCCGCAGTGTCAACACCTAAATTATTCTTACACCGTGCCGGAAACGAAGCAGCCGACGCACTTGCGAAGCAAGCTCTCGCGGCTCGCTTCCCCCTCGCCATCTCCGTCACTCGCTTCGACGTGGCCAAGACGGCCATACTGCGCACCCTCCGCGCGCATCATCCTGACTCGCGTGTTGCTGCGGGGACGCCCCCTCACCTCCTCCCCCGCGCTGGCCTCTCCCGCTGGGATCGCTCCTTTCTCCTGCGGCTGCGCGTCGGCTGCTACAGCACGGCCGCCCGATTGCACACACTGCACGGAACAGGCAGCCCCGCGTGTGCGGAATGCGGCGAGGATGAGACACTGGAACACCTCCTGCGTTGCCCACCCTTCGACGTTGAGCGCACCGCGCTCTGTGCTTCATATCGCCGAGTCGGACTACCGTGCAACACGGAGGGTGATCTCCTATTTCCCGCAGCCCCCGCCTCCATCGCCAAGAGAGCGCTTGCTGCCCTCCTTGGCTTTTGTGACGAGACTCACCTGAGAGCGCGGCTGTAAGCCCCGCTTTGCTTCTTCTTTAACCTTCTTGTTTTTTTTTTCCGCTCTCTTTCATTCTCTCTCTAATCTTTTTCTCCCCACTCCCCTTACCCCGTGCAGTGCTGTTGAGGTGCCCTCCCTTGAGAGACAGTTACGGCACTGCACTTTTCTCTTCCTTTCATCTTAAAATCACTACTACTACTACTATCAAGCCCGTGGCGCATCCTCGGGGCGATCCTGCGGCCCCGCGTGCAGCGCTGCCCCGCCCTCTCCATCGCCGTGGCATGCGGCATCACCAACGGACAGCTGGCCGAGCTGCTCGCAGAGACCTACTGCCCGCTATCCATGCACCAGCTCCGTACGTGCTGCAGCGGCAACCGCATCCGAGGCGCGAGCTGCTTGCCCCGGAGCGGTACTTTACAACGGCCGGGATCCTCGAGGACATCAGGGCGCTGTGTGAAGCTGACTTGACTATCGGTGAGCTTCGCACAGTGCTCGCGTCGCGGAAGCGCCGTTCAGCACCAGGTTCCGATGGCGTCACATATCAGATGCTTCGGAACCTGGACGGTGACCAGCTCCTGCTGCTGCTCGACGCCTACAACGACGTCTGGGGGACCGGCAGCATCACGGGCGACTGGAATGAGGCGGTGGTCGTCCCGCTGCTCAAGGCTGGCAAGGCAGCCAGCAACCCTGCTTCGTACCGGTTCATTTCGCTCACCTCCGCTGCAGGCAAGGTGCTCGAGGCCACGGCGCTTCGGCGGCTCGAGTGGATTACTGCGGCACTCGACACCTTTGCGGCGGAGCAGAGCGGCTTCCGACGACTCCGGGCCACTGCGGACTGCCTAGCCGACGTGATCGCCACGCTGGAGACAGCGAAGCGCCGGGGCGAGGCAGGCTACCTCATCCTCCTCCACGTCAAGAGCGCCTTCGACCGTCTGCCACACGCCACCATCCTGGATGCACTCGGCGCGCTCTGAGTGTGTGGACGAATGCGGGTCTACGTTGAGGCCTTCCTCGGCGGCCGCACGATGTGGGTGCGCGTGGGGGGAGCGTTCAGTCGGCCGCGTGCGGTTGTGACAGGAGTGCCGCAGGGCAGTGTGCTTAGCCCATTCCTGTTTAACCTCGCGCTGACACGCATCCCCGACTACATTCCCCAGTTCCCGGCGCACGAGGTTCGCGTCGCGGTGTACGCAGACGACATCGCGTCGTTCGCGAGCGGCCCCACCAGTGTTGGCTATGCCGTGCGTGCGTGTGTGCAGCGCGCGTTGGATGGGGTCGACGCCTACATCAGCGGCATCGGCCTCACTCTCTCGGCAACCAACACCAAGGCGCTCATCGCACACCCAAAGTACGAGGGGCAGTACAACACGCCGCGCTTCACCCTCAAGGGAGTACTGCTTCCGTGGGAGACGCGTGTTCGCTACCTTGGTCTTGTCATCGACCGGCGGCTCAACTGGTGTGCTTCGGTTGCTGCCCTGCTGAAAGGTGCCGCTAAGGTGGCGGGGGCCGCGCGCTCCCTGCTTACTCGTGGCCAAGGATGCTCACAGACCCTCGCGCTGCGCCTCTACAACTACGTGGCCTCGGCGCGGATCCTGTACGCGTTGCCCCTGGCGGACCTACAGCCGACGCAATGGAAGGTGGTGGACGCGGATCACCGAACCGTCGTCCGCCAGTTCCTCCCGCGGTCGTCACAGAGCGACGCCACTCTCGCCGAGGCGGGGGAGACGTCCCTCTCTCTCCGAGCCGAGGGGCGGGCCCTCAACCACGTAGAGCACCTGCATCACGACCTACTGTCACGGCCGCTCAATGGAAACGCACTTGGTGCGGCCTGTCGCGTCGCACCGGTTTTACTGGGCGAGGGCATGATGCGAGAGTTTAGAGTTTCCGCCGTCGGGGCGCCACTGCTCCGGGACGCTTTGCAGGAGGAAGAGCGCCCGAGCGCCGCAGAGCCAGTGGGTCTCACGCGTCGCAGCGGGTTTCTTTATGATAAACGACTGCCCTACTGGATCTGCGCACGTGTGTGATCGTGTACGGTGTGAACAGACGTTAGCACAGACAGTGCCATGCCGCGCGACTGCTGTGTGCCGCTGTGCAGCACCAACGCAAGGAAAGGCCCGACAATCCGATATCATGAATTTCCGTGCGATCCTCAACGGCGAGCAGCATGGTTGAAGAACATGGTTTCGCCATGTTTGGCGAAAACAGCCGTTAAACTTCTCATTCAGGATGGTGAAACTTGTCAGCTGCCATATCTCATCTGCAGCCAGTGAGCTCTCGAGTGAACTTGAATTCATCACTATGTGGAGTGAGCTAGTAGCCGACATCATCATCATCAGCCTAGTTACGCCCACTGCAGGGCAAAGGCCTCTCCCATACTTAGCACCAATTGCATACCTGGCCGGCTACGTTGCACGTGCATGTGAGGAAGAGGTACAGTTGTTTTACAAGTTTAAAGAATTGGTGTATATATATATATATATATATATATATATATATATATATATATATATACATATATATATATATATACATATATATATATGTGTGTGTGTGTGTGTGTGTGTGTCTAGTTGATTTCATTACGAATATAATAGATTATGTTCTTTTAGTGCCATTTTTCAAGCTAAATTCTTATGCTCGCCTTCAGGTGGCTTGTAATTCCTGCAAACTCCTTTTCAAGCAGCGAGGCCAGCTGAAGCAATTTATAGACTGATCCGCAACGTTGATGATGGATGGCTAAGGTACCCAACAATAGAATCAGTTGGCCTGTGTAAGC
Source organism: Dermacentor variabilis (assembly GCF_050947875.1). Classification (NCBI taxonomy): domain Eukaryota; kingdom Metazoa; phylum Arthropoda; class Arachnida; order Ixodida; family Ixodidae; genus Dermacentor; species Dermacentor variabilis. Next base: position 127,558,454 of record NC_134570.1, read on the forward strand.
TTGTATGCACCTTCGTCACCAAGGTCATGAAGTGCTTAGACGTGAGACGAACCAGCAGGCTATGCAACACCTTAATGTCAGCACTACTTCCTCATTTCACAGTGTCCGGCGCTGACTTGTGAAAAAGAGGATCGCAACCACGCTGAGGACCTCTGCAGAGTATTTTTGAGCAAGCTCATAAGACCATTGTTGACGAACTGGGCTAGCAGCCTGAATTCGACAGTGGGAGAATTTTTGCTTACACATAAACCTCTCTCGAGGAAAGTTCTGTGGTTGTAACGCTTTCAGGTTCTGTGCACATGAACTTTGAAATGAAAAGAAAAACTGGACTCAACCTAGTGACTTCTGGCTTTATTGTTTTCTTTCCGACCATTGATGTAGGCTAGTAGTGCCCATTTACAAAATATTTCCCGCATATACCCGTGAACCGGCTGAACTATAATGCACTACATTTCTGCATGTCCAGAGACGTAAAAAATTGGAGGACGCTTAAGCTTCGCCTTCAAGAGTGGAACGCGACAGCGTTCCCGTCGACCCGCCAAGGGGTGTAAGACAATGGGCTACGGCGCAGCAACTACGCGCCCCGCATCGGACGCGGTGAGCGTCGAGCAACGCAGCGTTCGGCGCGACAACGAAATGTGCGCCTGAGCAAGCGACGCACGCCTGAGCCTTACCCCCGTATTCATAAACGCGCCTTAACTTGAAGCCACGACTTGACTTGATCAAGTCCGCCATAAGGCAGCGCCTGACTTGAACGCGACTGAGACGGGCATTGCGTTTCATAGACGCTCCAGGTGCCTTCCTTCGTCAAGTCGTCGCCAAGTCACGGTGCGGCGCATCTGGGAGCGAGAGTACAATACTAACTCGAACAGAATATCTTTACTGTAGTCACACAAAATTACGCTAACCAAAAAGCGTTTGAAGTGCGCGTTCTGACCACCCAGAAACTCGAAAAGAAAGAAATAATCTCAGAGAAAATATAATCCAACGTGCGCAAATAGACGCTAGCATCCTAGCCAATCCACAGCAGCTCCCGCAGAGAAGCAAGCATGGAGTCAGGACTCGACGTTGCGTTCCATGCCTCTCGAAAACCGGCGCCGCGATTCACGGCAGAAGAAAAATCGATGTTGATAAGCTTCGTTAATAAGTACAAGAAAGTGCTAGAGTGCAAGAAAACAAATGTCGCGTCTCTGAGTGCGAAGACACAAGCATGGAAGCGGTTGTGCGCGGAGTACAACGCCCAGCACGGCGTAACTGCTCGCGACTTCAAACAATTGAAGAAGTGCTGGGGAAACCTAAAACAGAAGTGGAAGAAAAGTCAGAAGAGAAGCGGAAGATTTTGAAGACAGGTAAGCGTTCTCAAAGCAATATGCTACACAGTTATTGCATAATTTTAAGTGGAAATCCATAACAGCTTTTGTACGGTGACTTCATTGAGCGTATCAAACGCTGGCAAGCAACGCGTTCTGCGTCGTAGTCCCGAAGCGGCAATATATGACGGCGTTCGTAGGCAACGCGCTGTTGGACGCATGGCGTCGTAGAGTTGTATACACTCCAGGTGTTATGAAAACTTCGCAGAGGATATAGTGAAGCTTTTGAGAAGTCTTGTGTGTATTTAAAACGGTGCATAGCAGGCCCCTGGGACTTCGGAAGCATAGAGTTTCCTACAAACATTACTAGAGGGAACTCTGGCGCTGCAGTCGTTGTCCTACTATGGAAATGATGGGAAGTACATGGATTTGTCTGATCTTCGTGCTTGTGAATTCAGACGCTCTTGTGGCTTTGTATATTACGCTATATAAATGTTATTGTATATTTCAGCGCACTCTATATTCTTCGAAGTGCAGAAGACGCTGGGAACGCGTAGGATTGCTATTAATTGCAACGATTGAGCTTGTCCAGGTGGCCAAATCGAAACGCGACAAGCGTGTCAACGCACTGGCGTGCCCACGATAAATTCACGAGGGTGTTTCATTCGCTTGTCGATACATGCGTCCGCGGCTTAATTGTTTCTATATCAGGCTTTTGTGCTAGAGTCCCTGTGTTGTAATCCTGCCGTAGGGCAATTCTAATGATGTTTATTTCATTATTTATTACGCTGCACACTGCTGAAAATGACGAGTTTACAAAGTCACAAGGCCGTTTGAGGCCAGAGGGACGAAGTTTAGGCAAATTCATGTATTCCCATAATGCCCATGCTGGTACAGCCGCTCCCATTGCAGCTCCCGTAGACACTAGCGCCAGAGTTCCCTCTAGTAATTTTCGTAGGAAACTCTATGTTCAGAAGGGTGTGAGAATCCCCTCATAGCACCTCAATGTCGTTGATGTATGAGTCGCACAAACATGTAAAGATTTATTCTATAATGACGTGTATCTGTACTAAAAGAACACGTTTATGTTTAGGACGAGGACCAGCCCCTGCCGGCATGACTACAACGTCGGTTTTGGTGGGAGCTGTTGCGAGTCATATGGCCACTAGAATACGAAATGACGACGACTCGGACGGAGCAGTGTACCTGCCGCCGGTTCAAAGCGAACCAGTCATCCGGCTGCTACAGCCGATGATTACTGGCAACGACGTGCCTGTTTCGCAATACTACGGTACAGTAATACCTACGTTGTGTCATTATGTATTTGAGTAATCACATTCCTGAGCCCAATGTCAGGTGGTTGCGATGAGCAAAAAGCATAAAGAAATTCACTCAATTTTGCCTGGCATATGTCGCATACGCTGCTTCTGTTATCTGACTAGTGTATTGTAGTTCTAATTGCTTTTCATATAAAAAAAATGTGTACCAAAGAGCCAGTACTCGTACCATATTTACGTACGCATCCGAATGTTTCAGAAGTATTACATCAACTGCAAATCTCTTGATTAGTGATTTGGAATGCAAGCACTTGTCATATGATTATGTGCCGCACTTTCCAGATAGAGAATTACGAGCTTTTAAACACGTGCAGCTTGGTGAACATTTCATTTTTATTGCCTTATCCTTACGCTTAGCTACCACTTCTTTACAGAAGAGCTGAGCAATCCTGACAGCCGGCTGCAAGATGCAGTAATGGAAACAGGAAATGACTGCACAACCACCCCGCAGCCTCCTGATTCAAATGAAATGCTTGGTGCGTGCGCAGCCAATGATGCCTCAAGCCAGCCACCCCATGCTCCTTGCAGTGCTGGTGCAAACTCCACCAGAAAAGACAGTGCGCCACTCGACGCTGTGCAGATTCCGGTTGCTACTACAAGACCATCTAGTAGCAGAATGGCGCTATTGGAAAAGACACTTTCGGAGGAAAACGACATTCGCGTCAATTTAATGCGCGAGGAGCATGAACTCCGAATGCGGATTTTGCAGGAGGACCACGATGACATATTAAAAAAAAAGAGATGAAAAGCATAAATTAGAAATGGAGATTTTGCAAGCGCGAAAAGACGCAGAATTGCGTAAAGTGATGGTGTTACGCGAGCAATAGACGTGGAGTGAAGCGAGTGGCGTGCAAGGAAAACGGGGTGGGGGGGGGATGCACTCATGCTACCTCGGGAGGAGAGGGGAGCAAGCAGGTGCTGGTGCGAGTCTTTCATGCCAGATCGCGAAGCACAAAGAAATTACTGTGGGCTAGATGAGCTCCTGCGTCGCAGTTCTTACTTTCGAGGCCGTGTGCCGAAGTGCAATCAATCCAGCGAAAACACGGGGAACGCGGTAGGTGTAAATTTAAGACGATGAGCAAAACGAAAATATAAAAAAAGGATTGCGGGGGGAGGGGGGGGGGGAGTTATACAGTAGAGAATCCCGCACTCTCCGCGTTGTTCATGCCTCTTTCACCAAAAGGGAAACCTACAGCGACACGTGAACCGGATAACACCACGGCGCTACCTTACATTCCTCCACAGACATTGAGTAGCACACCTATATTTTCAATTCTGCAAACTCGCCGCTAACAGACTCTCGATTGTTGCCTCGCCCACACGCCTTACCCCCTGTCCATTTTGAAAGCACCATACCTATGTGCACTGTGTCAAGAGAGCATATGTCACCTTGAAAAAATATAAGTCCACTTGTCGGAACGTTGGCTCCTGTTGTTATGCTGTTACCGAGTTGTTTGGGTCGTTGAAGTCAATGAAGCTTTTCATGCTATTTTTTTATTGGAGGAGATCACTCGTTTTTACATTTCTTGACCAGAGGTACCTTGGCGGATGGTACAGTGTACTACCTGTTCTCTCGATTTACTTTTACTGCAATAAAGATAAAATATGATATACGACTATTTTTTGAGCAAAAGTACGCTCATTTGTGCCAGTTATTACACGTTGCGTGGGACAGAATGAAAGAAGGACCAACGAAGTGCTTCGTTTCCCTTCCTCTCTCTCATCCAATCCCACGCACTGTTACTCAGCTTGCTTCTGGAGGTTCGGAAATAGCTGCAGTGAAGCGTATGCCCTTTGCTGCATACACAAGGTGCACTTATAATCTTCCTGCTGCACAAGAGCGGAGAGCTGGACTAGTTCATACCGTGAATATGTGCGGCACACCTAGCCTGCACTATATGAGGTTTACTAAATGTTTCAAAAAATACCAGCACTAAACACATATTTCTGTAAATCGTCGCAGCGTGCACCATACTTCAGGAAAAGCTTCTCTCTATAAGAAGTTGCCGCGCCCGCATGCCGGACACATCGACTGCCACACGATCAATAGGTGGGAAATGTTCTTCACATGTGTTTCGTCCCATGCGTCTGCATCGACTGGTTGACGGATGATGCTCCGGTGGTTCGACTGGCTCGGGTTCTCTTCGAGACAGTGCCAAATTATGTAGAGCTGCACAAGCGGTAATGATGATTGTAGCACTGCATGGCTTGTGTTGCAGTTTCATGTCCAAGCATGGGAAGCGTCGTTTCCAAACACCAAAAGCCCTCTCCACTGAGTTGCGCGTCTTGATGTGGGCCTTGTTGTACCTGTAATAAAAAAAAATAATGCAATTGCCTACTTGCACAGTGTGCGTGCTCAACACAATCAGCAATTTAATTAGTATACCTCTGTTTGTATTTGCTGCGTCAATATTGAGAGAATAGCAGTGTAGATTAGCTTTCTGATTCAGTTAACAAACGTGCTCTAACTTTAAAAGCAGCTTTTGCATTAGGGCGAATTTGGATTTAGTTACTTGCCTTCCTTCTGGAGTATTGGCTGAACCTGGGTGTGCAAGGGGGTCATTAGGAATGGGAAACACGCATAGCCCATATCTCCAAGAAGAATTCCTGGCACCCGATGTTCTTCATAAAGAACTCGCACCCGGGAGTTGTCAAATATCCGGCTGTCATGTACAGACCCTGGCCAGCTTGCCACAACGTTGAAGAACTGTAGCTGTGGGCCCCCCACAACCTGCAGGAATGTTGCGCTATTATAAGAAACACCAACAGTTGGAAGTACCACCATCATATATCATGCACCAATGAACATAAAATCACGTATAAAACCTTAGACAGTTGAACATTTAACATATTTGAAGTTAGGCTATCTCTACAATATCGTTCGCAGTTCCCACACTAACTACAGCGAGCAAAAATAATCGGAAATTGGTAGATATTTGAGCTGGTAGCATATGACATTGGTAGCTATTTATTATAATACTGTAGCACTAACAAAACAAATGAGGACAGAAGTCAAAGGTAACACACAGGCACTGTGTGTTAGCTTGCATATACGGAGTTTCATAAATAAAGGCAAGAGCTTTGAGCGACATCGAATAATCACAGCCCTATCTATAGTGAAGCTGTTCGTTTAGAGCTGTTTGAGAATTCCGTTTGCCTATATATATATGACCTCGGTAACCTTCGCGATATAAATTTCTTTACCGCTTTGGTTCTTGTAGTGAAGCTGGAAAAATGAGCAAGTGCTCATTTTTCCAGCATTTTTCCGGGTGCGAGTTCTTTATGAAGAACATCGGGTGCCAGGAATTCTTCTTGGAGATATGGGCTATGCGTGTTTCCCATACAGGCACATAACGAGTGTTTAGCAATTAGTGTTCGGCCCCTACTAAACTCACACGCTTACAATATTTTCTGCGCATCACCCCTACGATGTCCTACATTTCTTCTAAAGGTCAGCTTTGCGAATGATTTTTTTTTTACTTTTTTTCACAGCACCGTGACAAAGGCATGAAATGTTTTTAAAAACTTGTAGTCGCATTAACAGCGTTGATGCAAAGTGTTCTCTTCGAAAGTAGGAGCGGTATTAGGCAAACAATCTTTATTCATGCAATCGCTACCTTTCACGTTTACTCATGGCCTCCGTAAAAGATATATACTATTTGGGTGAACATATCCGCCAGCCGCGGCCGACCAGATAAATTAGCAACGGCGCGCATCCAGCTGTCCGGTGACGGCAGTGGATACCTATCGGCGGGACGACGCCACTTGAAAATACACGCGAGAGCTTGTGCATACAACGAACGCGCGATAAACACAAGCAACCACACAACAGCATCTGCAAGCGGCGTCGCGTCGCCGTATCTGCTTTGTCGAAGCCGATAGCCTGTTCGCCACGCTGTACCCTCACCACGGTGACCTGCATGTCACTCAATCATTTCGTATTTCCCGCGGAGCGTCGGCCGATGTATCAAGGGGAGATAACATTTTCTGTCTCGAAATTGCGTCGTGCCGCCCATAGGTAGCCGCTGCCATCACTGGATCGAGGGACGTGCATCGTTGCTAATTTATCTGGTCGATCGCGCCTCGAAAGCAAGCTGAGAACTGTCCCTGCCGAAAGAGCATATGTATCATGCTCAGGCTCAGACGCGTCTGGAACGGCCACTCGATGTACGGCGTCCGAGTATAGGGCCGGAGGAAACGAGGAAACGCTGACGGATTGTATCGCGGAAAAAAATCTTACATAACGCCGGTTACTGTACTTTTTCCTCCACATCTATATTTCTGCGCAGTGCACATTCATCCTACTCGCGAAACTTCGATACTACAATCGTTGTTGTGAAGCACATGTTTAGTTGACTCAAAACTATTATATTCTTACAATGAATCGCTTGCAATTCTTACAATGAATCGGCCAAAAAGCTGTGCACTTACCTGAACATTCACAGAAAACACACCCTTGCGGTTGCGGTACACTTCAGCATCGTCACCACCGGGGCTTTTGATTCTCACATGTGTGCAATCGATACACCCGGTCACTCCGGGGAAGTGAGCAATCTCGTAAAAGTCCCGCATCACGCTGGACATTTGGGAGGCTCCTGGGAAACGAACAACCGCTCTGAACAGATGTCTGGCGATAAGCCGGGTCACTTTTTTCACGATGCGACAAACTGTAGGTTGCGACACGTTTACCAAGTCTCCAGCGACAATTTGGAAAGTACCAGCACCGTAAAACTGCAAGGTGACCAACAATTGCAGCATTGGTGGCAGCGGTAGTCCCCTATAGTCGTCGTTCGCTTCAATCGGCAGAAACGCCAGTAGTTCTCGGACTGTTCCCTTCGTGAAACGATATCGTGCGAAAAACATGTCGTCTTCATAGAATTCCATTGGGTTTCCTCTGTCGCACAACGATGGCCTTGGTACACACGGAAAAACATACGCAGCCCCGAATACAGCATCACAAGCTCTGCACGCAAACTGAAAGGCCGACAGTCTCTCCATAAGGCCGCGTCTCCTGAAGTACGCTGCGTCTCTGCGGAACGCTGCCATGCTTACGCCTTCGAAGACCGATTCAAGACTGCTTTCGACCAGACTTGATATTTTCGTCGACTTGACCGAGTCAAGCTCGCCGCAAGGGCGCGTCTCTAGTTAAGGAGGATCTCTGAAACGCGTTTGCGCTGTCTTGAGTCAATCGCAAGTCAAGTTCAAGTTAAGGCGCGTTTATGAATACGGGGGTTAGAAACAGCTCGTTTCTAAGGCAACACCGCGTTCACTAGAGGCGCTTTTGTACCGCTTTGAAGCATCGAACTCGTGGCTCAGTGAGATCGACTTCCGGCCGCCGAAGCGAACGGTTGTGCGATGACGAGCTCCGTAGGGGCGGCTACAGCGGCTATTGCCAGCCGCGGCAACAGGAACTTTTCATCTGAAGAAGGCTACGAGTTGATTTTGCCGAATTTGCCAACAGGTCGTCTTGTTGTTAATACAGTTTTTCTTCACGGAGATGTTCAAGCGCGGCCTTACCGAGTCGAAGATTTTCGCGACGCGTTGTCTGGTTTGTCGCTGCTTCCTGAAGTGATCGCCTTAGGGGCGTATCGGATGAGCCACGTGTTGGCCGTAACTTTCAGTGGTCCCGAAGCCGTGAAGAAGTTACTCGCCGCGAGTGAATTGAAGGTCAAGGGCCGGCGCTGCGTCGTCATTGATCCTGGAAACCAAGATGTAAGGATAAAAGAGCACTGGCTGTTGCACAACGTTCCAGATGAAGACGTGCGGGTGGCCTTCCTTCCTTATGGAAAAGTGACAGAAATTAGCAGAGAGCGGTGGCGAGTACACGGAATCACTGACAAGGGGTCCACAACCAGGTTGGTGTCCATGCGTCTCAAGGCAGGCGTTAAGCTGGAAGATCTACCACACCAGCTGAACGTCGCAGGTGAACAAGCTTTGGTGGTCGTATCAGGCCGTCCGCCGATGTGCCTGCGCTGTCATGCAACGGGGCACATTCGCCGCGACTGCTGGGTTCCAAAATGCAGTGCCTGCTGTAGATTCGGACATGAAGAAGGTCAATGCCCTAAGACGTACGCCAGCGTCGCTGGGCCTACAAGTGGCGAGGATTCATCCGAACTTCTCATGGATCAAAACGACGCTGAAGAAGCTTCGAAGCCGTCAAAGGACACCACAGTCCGCAAAATGGTAACGCTGGCAGCCAACAAACCCTTTTTGGAGGAAAGGCGTGAACCAGCAGAGCGCCAACGGGATACCAAAGACCAGGCCGTGGAAAAAGCCACCACATCGAAGGACGCCTGTCAACCTATCAGCTAGGATACAAAAGTGGAAGAAACCCAAGAGACCTGCATGGACGTCGTCGACAGCCTCAGTGGACAGCCCACCAAGCGGCCATTGGAGGAGAGCGTCGAGGAAGCAGACAAAGGAGTTGAAGAGACAGAACCACCGCCGAAGGGACTCGGCATAAGACGGTCTTTATTGAAGCAGAGGCCGAATTTTTCCGCTGAGCGGCGGCCGGCGGGAAAACCTCCGTCTTGAAGCCGACTCTCCACGCAGCGCAACCTTTTGGGGTCTTCGGGAAGACGTGGGGACTCTGAGCGAACTCATTTGCAAGTGTCGTGAAGCCTTTCCGGTTAGAAGATGCCTATAGCGCACATTGTGCTGCATACGTGATGTGTCTACAAGGTTCATCTTCGCTGTAAGTGTTATACTATGCTAACTAATTTATCAGATTGTAAAGGGGTACTGTAATGCGATCATTTTGCAGAATATATATATAAAAAGAAATGGCTTTAAAATCAGGCACAGCACTACGCATAGCGACGATAAATGTCAGAGGTCTGGCGTCTAGGAGACGACAGTACCAGCTTAGTCGCCTGCTGTTAGAAAATGAGCTGGATATCGTAGCAGTTCAAGAGACAAAGGTAGAAACGCAGGATGATGATGATGATGTGTGAAGTTTTATGGCGCAAGGGCCAGGTGTGGCCAAAGAGCGCCATGTCTGTGGTAATGAGTTTGCGGTGTAATTTATGATTGCTATGAAGTTGGTGTGAGGTGGCTGTAAAGAGGCCTTAAAATATACGCTCTAAAGTGCGTAAAATCTGTATGATAAAATTATGGCAATGACGTATGACTTGTACTATGAAAATTTAGATGCATATAAAAAGAATGATACGATAGGTAAAATATATCACGATTATAAGAAATGCCAGAGCACTACTGCCTCCTTAGACCCCTTGAAGCACAAGGGCCTGGAGGCATGTGCTACGCAAAACAATTATCGCAGTGGCATCCTCTCGAGAGAGGAGGCGCTACGAATTCATGGGACTAATAACATGTAAGACGACATCTCTGAGGAAACCTAGGACTGTGTCTGTGTTAAAAAGCGGTTCTGGGCCGAGGAACATTACTGGATGAAGAGGGATGTGCTGTCTGTAAGCTAAGGAAAAATGTTTCATTCTTTCAGATTCGGCTTCCCGACACTCCAGAAGGACGTGGAGCACGGTCAGCCTCTCCCCGCATCTACCACAGGTTGGAGGTTCACTTCCAGTAAGCAGATAATTATGGGTGCCGAACGTGTGTCCTATTCTGAGATGACAGAATAGGACATCTGTTCGGCGCGATTTTGTAGTAGAGGGCCAGAATCCTAACTGTGGTTTTATCAGGTGGAGCTTATTATTCGTTTCCGCGTCCCACATGCGTTGCCAGTGGTCCCGCAATCGCAGGAACGCAGAAACGCAGGAACAAAGTGATCGCATGGTATCACCTTTTAGAAATCGGTACAATGTTGCCATAAGCCATGCAGTAGGTTTGTCAGCAGGTTGTGCTCTATTTCTTCGAAATTCTATGGAGATTGTAGAAGAATCTTTGAGTGTCAGTCAATGTGGTCGTTATATTGTTTGTGATTTCACCTTCGCATTGAAAAATTGGAGGGTGATTAACGTGTACGCACCAAACAAGGAACATGACCGGCGAGTGGTCTTTGAGGAAATGGAAAAACACCTGCTATGCGATAAGCTGGTCATATTACTGCGTGATTTCAACTGTGTGAACCAGAAGATAGAGTGAACGAACGACCTATTCTAGATAAAAGTGCAATATTTTTAAGCGCAATAGTGGATGAACACAACTTAGATGACGTGGGGTCTTTGTTTTCATGTAACTTCCCCCAGTTCACTCATTTTCAAGGAAATAGCCACGCTAGACTAGATAGAGCTTATATATCGACAGCTCTTGTACCTTTGTGCAGTAATTACACAGTCAATCATGTTTCTTTCAGCGACCACAACTTAGTGTCTTTCTCGCTTGGAGCAGAAAAAAGAAAAGTACATTTAATTGGCAGCTCTGGAAACTTAATGACAACCTATTAGATGACAAACCTTTCGTAGATTACGCAATGGAAAACCTTAATGATTTACTTGAAGATCACCAGAACATAATTGGCAGATGGGAGCGTTTCAAAGAAAAAATAAAGATTAAGGCGATGGAATGGGCTTCTGCACTTAAGCACAGTAAAATAAAACACGAAAAAGAACTGCAAGCTTAGTTAGACTTCTTAATCAGCCAAGAAAGTGTTACCCCCGGCCTGCGCAGTAAAGAAATTCGAAACGTCAAGCGACAACTTGAGCTTATCGATGTCGAAAATTATAGAGGAGCAGTGATACGGGCTCGTGCAGAGCATTTCCCTATTGCAAAAACCAGCGCCTCCCAGTGCCTTTCCAGTGCGTTTTCTGCACTGGGAACGCTGTAAATGCGCTGGAAGCGACGATATTTCACTGGGTGGCACACGCTGTGACGCTGGGAGTGCTGATTTGCACTGGGTCTGTGCTGGGCCAACGCTGGCATCGCTGTATTTCATTGGTGCCAGTGCGCAGCGCACTGGATACACAAGTTGTAGGCGGCACCCTGGGACGCTGGGCGCTGGAGCCAGTGCGAAATGCGCTGGGGGCACCGAAAAAGGTCTGCAGTCGCTGGTACACTGGCACGCTGTGCGCTGGGGCGCTGGGGCCAGTCCGCTGGAGTGGCATGCACTGGTTGTTGGACGCTGGGAAGGTGGCGCACTGGGCCGCACTTCAGCGGTGGGAGCTGCAACGGCTGCGAGGCCTGGCGACATGGAACGCTTCGCGACTGTGATGTGTTGTGCACGGAGGACGACTTCGTAAGCGTGTATACATGTGCGCGAATAAATGTACGGTGAGAAAAAGATGGATAACCTCACGTTGAAAGTTCCTTCGACGATCGGGGAGATATATGCAGGTGAGCGCGTATACAGCAGTTGCTATCGGAAATCGGAGCTCTAGCTCTACGGGCGAATCTAGTTTGTTGCTACATTATCGCAGAACCATTAATGTCTATATCGAACAGCGTTCCGTATAAAAGCAGCTGCATTGTCAAAGCACGGCTGATCGATCCGTTTTGATCGAGCTGCCGTAATCACCACGCCAACTCGACTCGATGCGCGTGCGCGCTCACCCTAAACACGCTCGTACGATGCGCAGAAATGACATTTTCGAGGCTATAGCGTAGCCTGTGCACGAAAGCAGATATTGTGAAACTTCGCGGATCTTGTGCCTGCCGCTGACATAGTGTTTTGTTCGCAGAAGTGTATATATATTACAAAGCTTACGCTCAGCCATCGCGGATCGCGCTACCGTAAAGAAGTGATATCCGATAATCACTAGAGGTGCGGTATGTTTCCTTTCCACTTATACAAGAGTCCCGAGCGCATATTTAACTACGGGCTGGTAATTCCGAGATCTGCCGGCCGGCGGGTGCAAACCACGCGAACGTTAAAACTTGACATTTACGGCAGACCAAAGTGAAACTGCATGCTGATCGATCGAGCTAGCTTCATGGTAACTTAGATTTCTTTCTCGGCGCAGCACGGTCGCCTTCAGAAATTTTTAGGATACTAGGTCATCAGTCCTATATCGGGGAAAACAGCTACATCACGTACTCCAGCTAATGAATCAATGTAATTAATTGCTCGTGAAGTCATTTGATCGTTCCCATAAACGAGCTGCTGAAAGCAGTTTTGCAATGCTGTGCCGACAGAGGTTGTGAATAAGCCCAATGTGTTGCTGACTTTACAGAAAACTGTATCAGTTTTTTTTTTATTTTTGGGCTAACGATTTCCACTGCATTATTATTCCATAACATATGTACAGCAATATATTTCCATACCTGCACTGCATATGCCACACTGTTTAAAGGAGCTAGCTGGTATTACAAGCTGTGCTGTCATTACTTTGAAATAAAGTGGTTTTATATTAAGGGGCCTGTCAATGTGGTTCATAACTTGTTTATACTAAATCGAATCTCATGAAAACACAGGAGTCCGCACATATTCTTTAATTCTTTGGATTGTGTTGAGTGCGCTTGATGCATCCTATTACTTTTTACGTCATCACAACAATGCCTATGAAATCAACGGAAAGAAGTCGGGTACATAAACACACCAGTAAATATTGCAGAAATGTCCATAAAGCAAAACTTGCTGCATAGATAAAATAAACATTGAGCATATCTGCATTCAAATTACATTATTTTCAGCTTGCTAACTTGCATGCTGTGATTAAGGCAGTGTATCAATTGGTTAATGTAAATTTAAACTTGTTGCATAACGCATAACTTGTTGAAATAAGTTAGTCACCTTCTACAGCAGCATATGCGCTGACATTACCAATTACAAGTCAATTAAGTTCATGAAGTTCATGTATGTCAAGAAAAGGAGGCTGGGCCGTTTAGGAAGATTGAGCAGAGGATTGCCGGACCTCACAAATCCTGTATTACATCTGCAGCGTAGCTGCATGAGCTAATCTTCCAGTCAATATAGGCCTTGAGGTAGGTCAACACAGCTGATGTGAACAGGACTAACAGCTCGACCATGTTCTGCAGCAGTGGCATATATCTAAGATGTGGTATATTGGCTAGGTGGTGGATGTAATGAATGCCTGGTCGATATCAGTGCCTCACGCCATCCATATTTGAGTCCACTGATAGTTATTTCATTACTTTCATTATAGAGTAATTCATATTTGAGTCTAAAATTGTCGTTTTCCTCACTTATTGCTCAGGCTGTCTCTGCAGGCTTTAGACAAATGATTGTGTGACATATTGTTTGGCTCCACAAGATAGTTAATTCATCATATCTCATAGATACACCAGTTTCTTTCGCTGATTTTTCTACACGTTGTGTTGCAGTCACGTATTAAACACTGCATCACTGAAAGCTCATTTGGTTGTTTAAAGGTACTCTTCTTTTTCACCATAGTACTGAAATATATAATAATTTCGATGGTTTATTTTAATTGCTTGGAAACTCACCCGAGGTGGTCTTTGCTCAAAAAATTGTGAACTTCATTGATTTTTATTTGCTCAGCCATTTGTTGATTACCTACATTTTTCTTTTAGTAAGTGTTTTCTTGTAACTGAGTGGTTTTTCATTTCACTTCTTATATGTACCCACTCCCACTATGTCTCATTTCTGAGACGCCAGTATATGTAAATAATATGCATGTACAAAATAGTATGCATACTTCAGGTTACTTAGGGAAGCACAGCACTATAGGCGATATAACAAAAGCCACTGTCACCTTCACCCATACTCCAAATCATTGCTTCAGTTTCACCAACCACAATCATAAATGTCGGCCTGAGTACCCCAAAAGTACACAGTGGGCTAGGAAGGATGCCACAGTAGGAATCTCGGCCTGGAGCTCTTTGGTGTTCATCTAAATCAGGGTCGGAGTATTTTTGCAGTTTGCGCCAGTGCACAACACCCAATAATCAAAGCTGTGAGCTCATGCTTTTATATAAACCTAATGCCTCGAGTCCCAAGTCAGCACAGCGGGTAGACACAGCACCATGTATAGTGCACAAGCTTTCAAGAGATATAGAGACAGCGGGCTTCCAGTATACATGAACTTTCGATTACTGTCAAAGAATCAGTTGTTCTAATTTGCTACTGACAAAATATCAGCTGTAGACTACTACGGTTATGCTTGTGGTTGATCTGGACCTGTAATATCAAAGTTCTAGCCATTCATCTGCGGAAGATTGTTAATCAGCTATAGTGCAGACAGTTTGCTACATTTTTCTCTGTATTCATGTCTATTTTGCAAGTTTCCTGTTACGTTACGAGTAATGCAAGACTTGTTGCAGCAGCTTGGTATTTAGGACCACTAGCATGAAGTGATCAGTGCGATGGAAACCTGTCAGCCAGGGTAGGCTGGAGTTTTGTAACAGACACAGTGCATAGAAAATACTACAGAAAGGGTAGAACACAGTTTATTATGCATATATGCTGCAGTGATTTGCCATATAGGATACAGGGTCAGTTGGTAACATTTGTATTCATGAGAAATAAATAATTGAGTGGAAAAAACTAACTGAAATATGTCAGAGGTAAGTGGAGTGACACATCATCTTCCTCGGGTAAAAATAAAAGCTACTGTATTACATTATACAGTGACTAGATATATACATGTAAAAGAACCTTCCAGAATATTTCTTGCACAGTGGTACAATATAACAGCCTTATACATTGCTAATGGTGAGGCATCATTATAATACAAAACAAGTACAACCACAAATGAGCCTGTGCTTAGCCCCTTACATACTTTCTATGCCATCGTAATCCCTTCGGCAGCACCGTGCCATTCTACCTCCCGGATTGGCTTCCTCATATTTCACCCATGGAGCCCATAGGGGCATTGCCAGCCCAGAATACCTAAGCCACACACAAGCAGTGGCCGGCTTGCAGAAAAGATGAAAAGTTATGTGTGCGTGTCTGCAACTATTCTAAAACATGACAAAATGTACTTGCCTGGACGAAGCAGTGGCCAAGTATAAAGCACCAGCTGCTGCATGCAGAACCGAAAGACACTTTCATCTGTGACACTGACTATGGACATACGCTTCCCGGGAAAAGTACAGATGAGGCTGTCCTCACATATTTGTTGTTGTGCTTAGTACTAAAACTTTAAGAACGTTTTAGAAATCCAGTAGCTTGCTTTTCACAGACAACTGCACTGGTCGAGAGCTTCATGCACCACGTGCTATTGATTCGGTTAGCTTGTTTTGTGCATCGTCACTGACGGCCAATAGATTATGATGTGGCTGTATTTCAACTGCTATGTAATGTATGCATTGTCCACTCTATACTGCATCCTGAAGGCTCACAGAGCATGTAATTCTTGGAAGCTCGATCAGCATCATTTTGATTATAAATGCGAGATCGCGACTTTAAGAGCATTACTTTGGCGTAGATGGTGCTGAAGTGCTGCAACAGTGTGAAGTATTCAAGTATTAAATGGTTGATTATCATGAGAAGTTGCTAGAAGCATTGCCAAGTTTTTTCGCTCTCTGTTCACTAAATTTGCCTTGAAGGTTATGACCAAGGCTGACAATTGATGCCAAATTTTTGCAGTGAAGCCACTGCTACGGATGGTCCACAATATTTAGCTGCTAATGATGGCAATAAATGTATTTGTGCTGTACTTTTCAAGTTCCATATTACTTTGTCACAAGGCTAGCATGCAATACCTCTTCAATATAGAACGAAAGTGCACGGAAGCACCTTAGAATAAACGAAGTTTCTTATGCTTGTTTATTTTTTGTATGCATATTATTTACTGCTGACACAATTTTTGGCAGACTGTTTGTGCCAGTGAAAATGTTACTGGCACTTAGATTTATAAAGCAATAGAATCTGTGCAGATAAAAGGGCCAGCTACAGCACATGCCACTGTATAATGTCGTCTCTTCTATTCTGGGCAGGCACCCTGTATTCTTGGCATGGATGGGCTGGCATGAAAGTATATAGGAAACTAGGGCCTGTACTACAAGCAAAACCTGAACATCCAGACAATGTACAGGCTACATAGAAATTAACTTATAACATGTTTATAAAAACAACCTTTTCCCCTTTACCACGATTTTTTCACTGTAACGTATATTGGCTGCAGACCAGCAACAAAGCACTACTGGTCCATGCTCACACACAAACTTAATGTAAAATTTTTCCATTAAATTCAAGAATAATGCTGCAAACTACTCTGCACATGACTGAAAAAAAAATTGTCCGAGCTCTACGAGTCTCATCAGTCATGCACAGCTTTGCCCCAGACAACAAATAGTTATGACATCCTGGTTGACAGCGCACATAAGTGTACCATTTTGTGTAGCCTGTGAGCCATCGGAGGCTTTCAGTGACCCATTGTATGACGTGTCAAGTGAAAGGTTGGAGAAAGTGCACCTAGAAGAAGCCAACTTTGCATCACTGTGTTGTCCCCCTCGTTTACATTAGTAGTGGTGGTAGTAGGAAGTGCATTCACTGCTAGCAGCGTGTTCACTTTACGTAACAAATGAAGTTTAAAGCAGAGTCCACTGAGTGCTTGTGTGCATGACACTACATCTCGTAAGTGGTTTGCAGCACTGTAGCAGATAAGAAGTGTATACAGGCAATATCTTTGCGTGGGCTTAACTGTCTGATAACCGGCGTGATTAGATTTATTTGTGCTTGACATTCAACATATCTCATCTAGGAGGAGGAAAAAGTCATTTTGTTTTTTACCAGCTGCTTCAAAGTTTGCCAGTTTTCTGTTGATACATCGTTTAAGCCACAGTTAACATAAAAATGGTTTCACCTGCATTACTAAATTACTCTTCCACAATACCAAAAAGGCCCTCGGTTACTTCCAGAAGACGGCTTAATTTCGATAAGCCAGAAAATGTGCAAAAGAGAAGGTGAGCGATGATGCCTTAAAGTTCCTGCACCAGAGTGTCTGCTAAGCCCAATGGTTAATTGTTTGTGGGTAAAAATCGGCTACATTGTGTTTTAAAGGAGCCAAGCATTGAAAATGGCAAGCTTCTGGCGCTTAGGCAACGAAGCCCAAATATGAAAAACAAAAATGTATGCTTCGAAATTAATGATGTCACACTGCCAGTCTGGCGGCAGCATGAAATCCGAAAACTAGAACTTTGACCTTAATTTTTCAACTAATATTCCACCTATTGCATAATTAGTGTCCCATTAATGCATGTTTATCTAGGGTAACCTCTTTGCTGCTTTAATTGTGCTTCACATTTGCTTCAATATTGCTGACTTTTTCTTGTGGGACATTCAGTGACAATATTATTTGCCTCTTCAGATGACAGTTCTCTTGCTGCATCAAGCTCCGCACCTCAAGAGCCCAAGCTGTTTGAAGTGGTAGATGGGAATGTAAGTTTGACTTAGACACTTCCTTTATGCTGTGCTTTGATTTTTTTATATTTAATTGTTTCATATTTTTAATAATTGCCTAGTAGTAAGTGCTATGGCATGGTTATTTGTTTTATGTATGAGGAGCAATGCATGTCACCTTTTTCGAGTTAGTAGTTTCTAAGCTTTGCTTAGATGTACATTTGTGCCTGATGCTCACTGTGGTTATATTTCTATTTTTTACTGACATTTTTGTTCATTGTGTTTTGGCTGGCCAGTTGTCTTGTGTAAGCACTCTGCATGTTTCTCAAGGTGCATTGAAAAGCAAATTCATGCACACTGAGCAAATTTTCTTGCAAAGTAAACATGAAACTAACACACTTACATTTGTTGCTGGTCTAGTCGGTTCATACTGTATTACAAACCATAAGAACTATGGCCAGTTAGCGCAAATCGGCATAAAAATAAGGGGAGGAAGAGGCAAGGTGAGCGCTAACTCTGAAGTGTTTATTGGGGACACAGGTACATTGAATGTATACCACAAACCTACGAACATGCATTTGCAAGCGCGCATTACAGCACCCACATAATTTTTTAAAAATAAACTGACTCGCCAAGTGAAAGAAGGTAACTGATGTGTTGCTGATACATGAAGCTGCAAGTTTCCTGATGTGAACGGCTTCTGTTAATTCACCTACAGCTGCATCCTTACTTCGACCTATAATCCTGATCTGGTCTAGCCATGGCTCACACTGATGTGCTTGGCAGTGGGCAGGCAAATGCGTCCTGTATAAATTTACTCTTTAAAAACAGCTCGTGTTCCCATGCATGCTCGTTTACGTAGCGCCAGTCTGGCAGACGTTGCTCTTACCGCAAGGTAGCGGTATTCTGTACAGCAGGAGCTTGATGTGGGTGAGCTGGTGTAACATTTGAAGAAAGACAGCTCTAGAGAGATGAGGACGAAAAGAAGAACATGTACAATGGACAGGCACTAAACTTCCAACTGAATACATGTTCTTTTCGTCCTCATCTCTCTAGAGCTGTTTTTCTTCAAATGTTACACCAGCTCACCCACATCAAGCTCCTGACGTACAGAATACCGCTACCTGCGGTAAGAGCAACGTTTGCCAGACTGGCGCTGCGTAAACAAGCCTGCATGGGAACACGAGCTGTCTTTGAAGAGTAAATTTAGACAGGACGCATTTGCCTGCCCGCTGCCAAGCACATCAGTGTGAGCCATGGCTAGACCAGATCAGGATTATAGGTCAAAGTAAGGATGCAGCTGTAGGTGAATTAACAGAAGCTTTTCACATCAGGAAACTTGGGGCTTCATGTATCAGCAACACATCAGTTACTTTCTTTCTCTTGGAGAGTCAGTTTATTGAAAAAATATTATGTGGGTGCTGTAATGCGTGCTTGTAAATGCATGTTCGTAGGTTTTTGGTATACATTTAATGTACCTGTGTCCCCAATAAACACTTTAGTTAGCGCTTACCTTGCCTCTTCCTCCCCTTATTTTTATGTCGATTTGCGCTAACTGGCCATAGTTCTTATGGTCCATGATACAAAGTAACTCACAGCTGATATTTTTTTCTAGCACTTAAAATTAATATAGAAACTATGCACAGCAAACTTGCCATATTTTTATCAAAACTACCATAAAGAAATCATGATTAGTAGTGCGACAACCTGAAATTGTGTTTAGAAAACATTTTTTATTAGGACCCTTCACGGTGGCTCATGGCTAATGGGGGTGTTCTGCTCTTGAACATGCGGCTGCAGGTTCCGTACCTGAGTAGTGGCAGCTGCATTCTGAGGAAGATATCTAAATGCAAATAGATGAGCGTTTGCTAACATAAGAGAACCGCAGGTGATAAGAATTCATTTGGCCCTCACTGCAGCATCCCTCATCCCTCATAGTGTTGCTTTGGAACAATAAAAGCCCACAACTTAAATTTTTCCTATTAAGGAAAAACAATTAAGTCTGTCAATGAGAGATTATCACCCTGCTGTGTTCTCCCTTGTTATTGCCTGACTGAAAAATTTTACAATGTGCTTTGTTTTCATACTTTTTCATGCTTGTAGGTACACCTTGGGCCAGGCTTAACTATGCCTGAAAACAAGCTGGCATACATTATGAAGGCTAGCCACGAGATGAAAGTGGCCAGGGAAATGGCACGTTTTTTTTGGACAGTGAGCGAGCTGAAGATTCGCTCGTTGACAGGCCATTCCAGCTGGAAAAATTCCGACGCCATTGGAAAGCAGCAGGCGACGCCTAATAAGGTGACTGCCATAATGAGTAAGTAACACTGCACAAATTCATGCCCCCTTTTAGTGTCTGCAGTATCTATGAACGTGTTCTTTACAATAGCTGGAACAGTTATTTGCATACTGGTTATATGATGTGGAGACCAGATATTTTATTAGCAAATGCAACCATGCTTTCGCAGCCAAAGAGTGTGCTTGCACAGTGTATTACAAAAGTGTGTTTTTTGCAGAAGCTTGCAGAATTTGCAAACTGCTACGTGACTAAATTTTCTGAATTATGTCCAATGGTTGAGCTCACTGCTGGTATTGCATAAGCGACAAGAAGGGTTCGAACATCTTTGCATGCGTAATGTGAAGGTTTGGTGAAAGTAGCCTTATATAGGGACCTTTAATTTGTTGCACGGTCTATTGCAGAATTCCTTTTACAAAGGCTGCTTGCATGTAGACTTCAATAGAGTTACTTGATTGTCATGTGTGTTTTAAATGTAATCTGGTGCATACATTTTTCAGATGCAGTGGAAAAGCTTATTGTGGAAACTCCCAGCGACATCCCCGGAGGCAAGCGGCGGGCGCACGCTCGGAAAGCCATCCGGGATCTGTTTGCGGAGAGCGCTCGGCTAGGCCAGCGCGCAAAAGCTGTGGCATGAAGCGGCCTATTTTAATCTTTTTTTCAAATAAATAACTTCCTCAGAAATTGATGTCATTTCTCATACATTGTCATGATGCGGGTGCAAGCCATGTGCCTTTGCTAAAATGCCATGGCTGAGCACACCAACGTCCCAGTGTGCCGGCGTCCCAGTGTGCCGGCGTCCCAGTGCGCTGGCATCCCAGTACCCCAGTGTGCCAGTGTCCCAGCATTTACTGGGCCCATAATCAGGCGCACTGGGTCCCAGTGCACTGGATTTTGCAATAGGGTTGTGGATGGGTGAAACGCCCACCAAACGCGCCCTTAGCGACGAAAAAAGATACGCGACCAAAACAGAAATCAAAGAAATAAGGTACCGAGGTGCAGTCACAGATAAGAAAAGTGATATAGAAGACGCTTTCGTAGAGCACTTTCGGAAATTGTTTGGTGAAAGGAAAGAAGTAAACAAGGGATTTGTAAACGCTTTTCTTCCACTTATGCCGCAACTAGATAAAAATGCAAAATCAGTCCTAGAAGCCTCAATTACATTAAAGGAAATTGAAAAATCAATCGATGATTTAAACCCCGGAAAGTCGCCCGGTCCCGATGGACTGGGTTCAGCGTTTTATAAGAAATTTAAAACTCCTATAGCTAAGGCATTGCATGCGGTAATACAAGAGGCATATGACGTAGAAGAGCTTCCCCTTTCCTTCCGTCAATCACATATCATTCTCATTCCTAAAACGGACGACCGACTTAAGCAATTATTGGTAGGTTCTTAGCGGCCAATTACCCTCTCTAACGTACATTACAAGATATTCATGAAGGTCTTGGCAAGAAGAATACAAGGTTTTATTAAAGATATAGTCGGACCACACCAGACGTGCGGAATTAAAGGTAGGAGCATAACGACGAACATTCATATAGGAAGAAATATTTTAGAGTGTTGTGATGTTTTTTCCAACCACGTGGCAATGCTCCAAATAGATCTGGAAAAAGCTTTTGACCTTGTCACGCATGAAATATTGTTTGTCATTATGGAATATGTAAATGTAGGGAAAATAATACTGGAAGGGGTAAAAATGTCGTACACTGGATGCTCTGCCTCAATTATAATTAACAAACAAGTCAGCAAAAGCATCCATGTCGTCTCTTCGGTGAAACAAGGGTGTCCTCTGTCGTCACTACTTTTCAGCATTTATTTAGAGCCATTTTGTTTAAAGATTATTCAAAATGAGGAAATAAGAGGCTTTCGTATTATGGCTTGTGAAGTCAAAATATTATCTTACGCCGACGACATAGCTGTTTTCTGTACCGATAGAGAAAGTGTAACAAATGCGATAAAAGATGCCACAGCTTTCTGTCAATACACAGGGAGCAGAATAAACTGGAATAAATGTCAGGGTTGCTGGCATGGTGAATGGGATAGTGTGCCAGTCACGTACGCCAACATTCAGTGAACGACTACTCCAAGTAAATACCTAGGCGTACCACTACAACATTACAAGGATACACAAGAATACTGGAAAGAACAGACAGACAAGGCTCGAGAGAAAACACAAAAATGGGGAGGACGAGACCTATCAATTTTTTCCCATGGCACAGTGTGTAACATTTTTATTATTGCTCGAGTATGGTATGTTTTGCAAGCGTTGCACATGTCGCACACGAGTATTCAACGACTGCATAGAGTGTTGGCTGTTTTTGTATGGAACTCATCATGGGAAAGGGTGAGCCGCACAAATTTGTTCCTTCCAGTGAGATCGGGAGGACTGGGTTTGATTCATTTGTTCGTGAGACAAATTGTCTCTAGGTTCGTATATTATCACAATTAAAGAATCCTTTTTTAAGAAGTGTTATGCAAGTGAGATTGGCGAACGCATTGCCAGATGGCATTGTGTCATCATGCGCCCATATGCAACGCAACGTCCGCGGATACATGCATGAAATTGTTGCGGCTGTCCAGTTTCTAAAAGTAAGATTTTCAATGGAATATCTCAGCGAGGTCAAGAGAAAACGCCTCTACAAAGACCTAATTGATGTGATGATGCCTGTTCCCTTGTATCGAAGGATGTACAATCCTGGGCCAGGCAGCAATGTGTTAAAAAGGGTTAAAAGTATGGCTATCCGATCGTCAGTCAAAACTTTCCTTTTCATGCTCCATAGTGGCACACTTTCTACAATACCGTGGCTAAAGGAAAAAGGGTTGTTGGTACCATGGTCGGTAGACTGTGTAATATGCAAAAGGCCTGAAACAATCGAGCACATGTTTCTCGAATGTTGCGATGCCGTATTCTTATGGGACATCTTGCAAAGAACCCTGAAAAAGGAACTGCCGCTTACACCCTACGGCATTCGATTTCTTCCCGTCGAAAGCGAAGGTGTGCCGTACGATATGCTAATGATTCTAGTAATGCACAGTGTTTGGAAAACCAGAATGTCAGTGCGTAATGCGGACGTCAACGCGAGGTCAGCCCGAGACAACTTCAACGAAAGCATCGCATATTTACGAGAAGTGTACAAACAGAAGGAAGAAAAGCCAGATTGGTGTGTTTATCTGGACGAACTCCTGACCGTAAAGCGTTTTACCCACTTATGCTAGCCAGACACAAGCTAGCATTTTTAATGTGATGTTATGATGTTGTTTTTTCACTGTATTGTGCCAAGTTGGCAATAAAGAAAAAAAAAACTCGTGGCTCAGTGGCAACGTCTCCGTCTCACACTCCGGAGACCCTGGTTCGATTCCCACCCAGCCCATCTTGCAAGTTGTTTTTTATTCATGAAGTGCCTGCTGGGATTTATCGCTCACGGCCAACGCCGCCGACACCGGCTTTTCTGCGACACGAGCTCCTTAACGCTGTCGCGTTAAAACAGCGTTAATCATCGGCTCTAATTGTGGACCAGACTGATCAGAGGTCGAACTTCTTAAAACGAGCATTTTTACGGTAACCAGCTAATTATATGCAAGAAGTTAATATAGCGGATAATCGGCTTCGTGTGTGTCGAACGCTCGAAAAAGCGCACCTAACATAGGTGATTTCCGACACAAACTGTCGCTGACAACTGCAGCGATGCTGACGTACTGCTATCAGTAGCAAATCGCCAGTTGACATTACCATTCATATTTTGTGAAACACCGCTAAACAGCTCTTTATCGGAACAAATCAAGCGCTGACCGCGCGGCCGCGGCGGGCGGAGAGCACAGCTCCCCCCCCCCCCCGCAACTGTCCCGGAGCAGTGGCGCTGCGGCGGTGGCGATGGGAACTAGGCGCGTCACGCCTCTCTCGGCCAACGCGACGGGCCGCACCAAGTGCGTTCCATTGAGCGGCCGTGCTTATACAGTAGGTCGTGGCCTGCATCGCTCGCGGCACGGCCAGCAGCTGATCAACCGGTTGCGCTCTCTTACGAGCTCTGTCATGGGCCGCCACGTGGCCGAGTTCGCCAATCTGGTACGGGGCGGCGCCACCTGTGCGTGGCTCCCTCCGCCTCCGCACCGAGAGCGTCGTCATATAGCGTCCTCGATCACCCGCACCGGGGCGCCTTAGTGCGCACTTTCATCCTCGATAAACCGCACCTGTGCGTGTATTTGGAATACAGTCCAGCCCACTTATAACAGCCGCAGATATAACGAACGCTCGCTTAATACGAACGAGGGCGGTGCTACGGTCAAAATATATATTGGGGCAATGGCACAGTGTCTCACATAGAACGAACTGTTGTGGCCTCAACACTCGGTTAGAGCGAACGCGAAGCTGTCGGGCCCCTGTAGTTCACCGAGCCGGCGGTGTTTGGTGCGGTTTCGCTGGACTGCGAACCCGCGGCAGGCGAATTGTGGCGAGGACTTTTGGCAACGCGTCGTTGACACGCAGCTGGCCGGACCTGACGTTGCCTGAGACGATTTCGTTTCTGCTGATGACGACGCCGACATTGCGGAGCCATGCACTGACGAAGCTATTGTGCGTGAAGTGCGAGCCCTTCCTGACTGCCCAGAGACCGACGAGGACGATGACGAGGATGCTGCTCTACCGCCGGTTGCTGTGAACGCTTCAACCGCGATCGGTTACATCGCGTCGCTTAAAGGGACACTAAAGGTTACCAGAAAGTCAAGTTAAAGTGGTAGAGCAATGTTCTAGAACGTCTAAGGTGTCAATATAATCGCGAACAGAGCTTTAGTAACCGAGAAATTGAGGTAAATGCATGACACGATTTGAGACCCCCCAGTGACATTCCGGTACTAGTCCGATGACGAAAGCATTCCTCATAATTTGTGTTACTAATACTCAACTACTCGTATTGAAAATATTTCATTCGATTATAAGACGGAAGGAAATGCTACTTGTCTACGTCTATTCGATTCTAAGAAAAAATAACATTTTGACGTTACCCTTCTGTAGTATGGGTGGTCGAAAGGTTTCGTTTTCGCTCGACTCTGCGCCGCGCACACTTTGGAGTTTCAGTAGTTTCGTTATCGCGTCGTGCTGCGCGGGTTCTGCTGGCTCGCGAAACTTTCATTTCGAACAAGCAGTGAGAATGCCACGTCCTTTTGATGTTGTGGGAAGCCCTCGTTGCTTTCCCGCTCCGGAGAGCCGGTGTCGAGGCCGCCGTCGTAGTACGCAACGACGCCGGCAGCGCGAGCCCTCAGCAGCAGGTCGCGCTCGTCAGTGCTCAAATCGCTGAAGTTGAGCCCAGCATCGCGAGCCAATCTGTCGTTGTCAGGGTTAATTGCGACGAGCGTCGAAGTTTGCGTCACAGAATAAAGTACCGGCTTATGGTCGCGCGTTTCTCCTTCCGCAAGCCACCATACTCCCACTTTCGCTCTGCTGTCGGCTCTGTCTTGGCTCTGTTCTTGGCCGCGCGTTTGCGTTTTGCGCGGAAAAGCCGTAGCGCCGTCTGCGGACGCCGTTCTACTCACCGATGGCGCAACGTCACTATGAGACCATGATGTCACTACTCCTCGATCGGAGGACGGGCGATTTGAACTGCGCTAGAGGTACGCGGACGCTTCAGAACACATTTTCTCTTAAAATAAGTCTCTCCTTGGCACGAAACAAGCGTTTCGAGGTTTCTGGGATGGTATTTCAACAGTCCACGTTCACTTAATAGTAACCTTTAGTGTCCCTTTAAGGAACTCGTGCGCAGCAGAGGCCTTGGCGATGAACGTATTACCGCGCTGGAAAAATTAGAAACGGCAGTGATGCGATCAGCTTTGAAGAAGCAGACATGCATCACGGACTTTTTTAAAAAATAAAGTGAACTTTCGTCTCGCTTGCTCTTTTTTCCCGTATTATAGGTGGTCCACTTAGTACGAACGTTGGATACAACGAACAAATGCCACGTGACGATCAAGTTCGTTATATGTGGGCTGGACTGTATCCAGAAAGTACAACGCATGGCAACCGCAGCACCACGCTATTGGCTTACGAGCCTGCGGGACGCCGTGGTGTCACTCCTAGCAACGGCGCCAAGCGATAACTCTCGTTCCCAGTGCTCTCCTGTTCACTAGACCTGACTAGACTACACCGTGTTCCAGACGCCGCAGACTTGCGTCTAATTGTCGTACAAAAATCCCTCACGTGACCTGATCTTAGGTGCCTAGGGACAGGTTCGTTTAGGGATTTTTGAGAAGGCATGATGGTGGCGCCGAGCGACGCCGTGGCGTGTTCGTTCTCGGCGTGATCGTTCGCCGGCTCGCGCGGACCGCGCGTTGTCCAACGTTGCTTATGTGATTGTGCTTGCGTTGCTTGTGTGTTGGTGGTAGGTTCTGTGTTACTTGGCGGAAAGGCGCGAGTAGTGGTGGTGCGGCAGTGCGACTTGCGCCTCAGTGAGCTCTGGCAGTACAGAATCTGCGTTGTGTGACCCGTGCTTCCTTGACAATTGAAATGTCGAACTAGCCTAGCGCCTCGGCAGCGAAGTACTGCGAACCGCGATGTGGCGTCGCCGTGTCCGACTTTGCTTAACGGACACCGAGGTATGTGCTGCTCGCTACAAGTGATGTAAATGCGACTGCGTCGACCGCCCATGCACTGTTCAGCCCTGAATGTGTGTTAGGTGTGCTGTGCTTGAAACGAGTGGTG